>NC_139042.1:170181307-170809946 GCF_965140915.1 Aythya marila
ACAGTAGAGGTGGTAATGGCCTGGTTCTCATGAAAGAGGAAAAACAAAGTTTTTACTGGAATAGAGATAAGATTTTAGCTACAGATGTGATCTGGTCATTTGAGGCAGGATTCAAACAAGGTCCTATTCTTCACAGTATTTTATTAAAAACAGAAAACCAGTGATGGAAAGCTGAAACTTTACTGGGGGGTCTTCAAGTGGTTTCTACTTTATAACTAATAACACCTGGATCATGCCCAAATTAAGCTCAAGCTTTTCATCTGATGGCTGAATTTTCTGTGGACAGTATGGCAACCCCACTTGCAAGAGTACTTGTAGAAACTAGGGACTATGCAAGCACAAAGTGCAAGTGCTCACCTTGTTTATTATTAGAAAATTCAAAAGACAAAATTCAAAAGAACAACTTACCCTTTTACTGAATGCTTAATAATACAATTTGAGATATTTCCTTGGGAACCTAGGAGTGATGCTTTTGGATTTGCAGTATGTCCCTAGAAAGAAAATAAAAGTAGATAAATATATATTTATGTTGATTACCTAGGAGATAAGAATCAGTGATTTGAACAGTTGTGTTTCGAAATTCATTAATATTATTCAAATTTCTTCCAATAGTTTCATGTTAGATCTTGTGTAAATGTTAAATACCTCTCATCTTTTCCAAAAAACTAAGCATAGTTCCTCTCCACAGGGTAAAGTGATCTAACAAGTATCGATAATTCCTTTGAGATCTTTGAGGAGAAGAGAGAACTAAGTAAAGTCAATATTATAAATGCAGCAACCTTTAATTTTGAGTAGAGCTGTGGAAAGCCTGTGTCTTTTTCCTCCCTTCTCCTGGAAAGAACCTATGTAGTAATTAGGAACTAAAAGGTCTATGACCAATATTAAAAAGTCTATAAAAAGAAATTTCTGCCTACGAACAGATTGCTAGAGGGAATGCTGAACATGCACACATAGGAAGTGTGGGGTTTTCTAAAACAAACACTTCTTTTATATGAAAATACAGCATTGAACAGTGTGTGGTCTGAAGACATTGACCAGTGCCAAGATTAGGATTATTGACATCCAGAGCATAAGCAATCTATCAAACCCAGATAGCATAATGGTATAATTTAATCACCAAAGAAATCATCAGTAAAATATTCCTTCCTTTACTCACATTAATGTTGAAAAAGGACCAGAAACAAATAATAGTAGATACTTTTTTGTTCCCAAAGTATACAGGCACTCAACCATTATTTATTTATTTTTTTTTGGTGTTTAGTCTCTGCAGTGCTGTTTTTTAATGCCCAAAGGTATGACTTCCATGGAAAGGTTTCCTAGAATGCATGCTAAGTTGGCCACCCTGAAGCTGAGACATCTGGAATCACTAGTCACTTTCAGAGATGCTGCCTGTAACTTCTAAATAATTTGTTCCCACCACATTTTTTTTCTTCATATTTTTCATTATGCCATTCCTGCTTTACTCTCAGATACTCTCAGGCAGTGGATCATCATCTCAGTGAAGCCAAAATGCTTCTGTGGTTTACAGATATTATCTGGATGCTCTGCCCTTGAGCACGGGTTAGTTTCTTAGGTTATGACTCCTTCAAGGAATATTTCAAATCCTGTGTCTTTCTTCAGAAACAGTCCTGCTCTGTTCAGTGCAATAACGGTGCATGAAGCTATGATTCACAGTACGTGTGGTCTTGGCCTTCCACAGAGTAGATAAATCTGCATCAAAACTACAGTGTGTCTGCAATGAGTCTACCATGAGTCTACAAGGAATTCCTCTACAACTGTAGAGGAATCTACCATGGTGATACATCCTGTTCTACAACACGTCTAAGAGGAGAACTGAGTATTATTTAAGGAATATTTATCTCTTTCCACTAATTGTACAGTAATCTAAAGAATTTGGACTAGATACATAACTCTTAAACAAGAAACAGTAGTTGAAAAAGATGAAGAGATTGCCACCAAAGCTGGAAAATCGTATGTTCAAAGGCTGTAGAGCAAAATGAGCCACTGGACAGTCTATCTTGACATTCTTCTATGTGAGAAAGATCTTAATTACCCCCCCTTTTTTTTTTCTCCTGATAAGTTTCTTACTTATCTTCATAGAGTCACTTCTCAGTTTCATTTTGATAATCTAAGCAGATTTTGCACTATGATTCTCTCACTCAAAGAAATTTTCTACATTGAATATGTCACAGTGATTTTCAGTTTATTAATATCCTATAAAACTGTGGGCACCTTTTTAATTCTTATTGACATTTCATCTGGAAATTAAACCACTTCCCTTTCTTTTCATGTTATTTTTTTATTTAGAAAATCTGAGGACTGTCATATTAGTACACTGGAAACTTGTACTGTCACTGTAAATTTAGCTGTTTTTAGTTATCACTTTCCAAGATGCAGTTATTTTCTTTCAGTCTGGATTCCTTAGTTTAGATGTTTAGCTTTACATTGTCTGCATTAAAATGCATTTGGCTTAAATAGGCCTTCATTATTAAAGCCATCTGTACAAGTGGCAGCCTTGATAATTAGTCTGAGTAGGAGTCTGGGCATAGAACTGCTTTAGGGTCTTCATTGGAAGATAATTCCTTGTGGACAGTCATGCTTTAAGCAAGTTCTCTTTCCATTCAATTCAATCTACTACCATTTTATAGAGCTATTTTTTAAAATATAAAATATCGAGTGATAATAAGTCAAACCCTAAGGTTTGCTTAATACGGTCTATTCTCCATTCTCCACAATCTGAATGGAATTATTTGCATTCGTGTCTTTAAATTCTTTGTTCATTGACTTCCCTCATGAGCTTTACAGTTATTTTGGTCAGAAACAGGGTTAGCCTCTGGTTACCTCATACATGTTTCTTTGCCTTTTTTCAGTACATGATCATAGGACACACTTCACCGGTGTCCTATTGTAATGCCCTTGAGCATTATGTATTTCTCAAAAATTAGCAGTGGTACCAAGGTTTATTCAGACAAATACTTTTTGCTTCCTTAGATATTTATAAATTGGAAAATGATCCAACCTCCTCTTGTAGCCAAGTGCACCATCCCTTCCCTGTTAAAATTTGACAGACGTATTTACTGAAAAATTTCTTTTCTGCATCATTTCTATGCTCTTTACTTTCTCCATCAATTGAATTGCTTGCTTCCATATTAATACTTACTGCTTTTGCTGTACTGGAGTCTACCATAACTCCTGTTATCTTCCCTTAGTCCTGAAATTGTAATAGCTTTAATCTGTATTGACTGCTACCTGGTCTCCTTTCCCTGATGGTCAAATCCCTCTCTCTCTCTCTCTCTCTCTCTCTGTCTTTAAAGCTCCTTTAGCATCACTGCACCAATAAGCCCATAAATATCTGAAAATATTTTGAGATACAATTTTAACATAAAAGACACTTTCAGGAATGTCACTTTCAAAACAGAGACCTGTAAAAACTCTTTAAGCACAGTGGAAGACCCTGGGATATTTCATCTGGCAGCACTGCAGCATGCAGCTGATGCAGGGTGTGCGCTCCCCAGAAGAGGACAATGCTGCTCATGAGCCAGAAGCTGGCAGCACTGCATGGTCCCATGCCACACAGAGAAGACTTCTGAGTCTTGATGCTGTGATGCATTGCATTAGATTAAATAAGAGAACAGTTTCCAAATGGATGGGTATACATTCTTTTCCCTCTGAGATCTCACTTACGGCTTTCTTTAATGGAGACACTGTACTTGTCTTAAGAAAGCCTTTAAAGCAGCTTTCAGATTTGTTTCTGTTTTCTCATTGATGAGCAGATTAGGAGACAGTGTGCTTGAGGCACATCAATGTCTGTGGATATTCTATGCTGGACCAAGCATATCACTTCACATTATGCTCAGCCTGTTTCATGATCAAATAGAAAAAAGCTCCAAAATAAAAGATTGGAAGGGCTTAACTGAGACATCTCATTAAGTCCTCCACAGCCACAAGCCCTCAGGACCCAGCTGTGACTGGCAGTGGCAATGGGCTCGTGCCTTGTGACAGATGCTTCCTGCACAGGCATGAGAAAGAGTGCCAACTTTTCACAGCAAGTCCATTCCCATGCACTGTTTGTCACTATAAAATTTTGCTATTCCTGGGCAAATAAGAGGAACTATCTGTAGAGCATCAGAGATGCTAGCAAAGTAGTTGTGTGCATCTCTGTAGTTCCTTGAAATCCATCCTTCTGTCCCCTAATGTGGTGTATGAGTTCCTTCACACTTCATAATAGGAGTTATGAGCAGGGACCAGCTGGCTTGCTTAACACATCCTCTAAAAACAGAGGCTGTGTGGCTGGAAAGTCTTGAAAAACCCCTGCAGGTAGTGAAAGTCTCAGCCTCTTGACTTCATAACCCTCCATGGCTAGTGCTTGGTCATTTTTTTCAGCAGTAAAATCAACTTCTTTTTTCCTTACAGAAAATGGCCACGTGGAATTTAACCACAGCCTTGGCCACTTGAGAAGGAGACACCTCGCTGCGGTATGCCTGTGCTTGAAATCCTTCTTTCTGAGAGGGGAGTTATGTTTCGGTCTCTGCTGCCAGGATAAAAACGTCAGATGTGAGCCTGGTTATTCTGCCTGTATCATGATACAGTACGATCAGCTATACTAGGCAGAAGAAGCAGGATGACTGTTCACCAGGTGGCATCACTGTCTGCCAACAAAACGGGGATAACCAGAGGCTCCTGTGCTACTGAGAGCGTTCTCACTTCTCTTACACAATCACAACAGCTGGTACAAGCTTCACTTCACAAGCAATCCCTGTGAAGTACAAGCTTCACAAGGCACTGTTTGCTATTTTGTTCCAATGACCTGCTCCCCCATCCTTTTTTTTTTTCTTTCTTTATCACTGTTGGGAAAGCTCTCAATTTTTTTGTAAAGAAAGGGATTATTCTCCCTGTGAAATTATTAGTTTCCCTGTGGTTATTGCTTGACTTGTTAATATGCACTGCCCTCTTGTGATAAAATATGTTTTCAGTGTTCTCTAAAGTTCTCCAAAGTTCTCCTTCCATTTTCCTTTTCTTTTTTCTTTTTTCTTTTTTTCCCCTGGGCTTTTTGCTTTGGGTTTCTCTTCCCACTTCCTGCCTTTTTTTTTTTTTTTTTTTTTTTTTTTTTTTTTTCCTAAAGCATACATTCTTACCATTAAAAGGATGGAAAAAAAGCAGAAAAAGTTTGATCAAAATATTTTTGTTATATATTTCACTCTTACACTCTTTCACTCTTTCAGCATCTCCCCAGATTGTTTTGCTAAATGTACAGGAATCAGATGGATATGCAGATAACAATTACGCCAATGTAAACTTTAAAGGATGAGGATAGTACTGAACAAGTTCATCTGAATGGAAAAAATGCACGGGCTCTATGAGTGATTCCTCCCTGCTGACTCTGTTGTCTTAGCCACACAGATATAAATGAATCTGTGGAGTTTATTTCCTGGAATCAGCTAGCAGAGAGGTGGGAAATTTTCCTCACATGGATGGCTTTATTCAGTATCACCAAGTCAGTGAGAAGTTTTGTTTGCTTTGCTCTACTATTTCCACTTCTTTGTGTTTTTCATATTGAAATAATTAATGTTGTGGCCACCACTGAAGGACTGAGCATCTTATGAACAGCCCACCATGCTTCTGAGCTCCAGGGAGAATTTTCTGAATGAAAGGATCAACCAAATGTTATTAGGTACTTTCTCAGAAGTTGTATGATTGAAGGGAGATTTTCACATAAGTTTGCTGTTATTTATGTCCAAAAGAGGAACTGAATGTCATTACAGTTTAGGATGAATAATTCAATAATTATGTCCAGAGCTGGGATCTTGAAAAGTCCTTTGTAGTCAGGAACCTTGACACACCACCAGCAGATTAACCTTCAGATTAACTTCTGTGAGCTATTTAAACTCTGCTCTGACTCCAAATAAGAGGAGCTGAACAGTTTCAAAATTAAACTATCACAGATATAGGAAGCAACAAAACAAAAGCAATGAAAAAATAACAGAAAAAAACTTAGCTGCAGGCTTCTTCCCTCCAAACAAGCAAACAAAAAGATCCAAAAAAAAACAAAACAAAAACAACAACAAAAAAATGGTATAAATTTTGAAGTCAGGGCTTTCTGAGTCAAGGCTTTCTGTGTCATATACTTCAATCTTTCCATGCTTATGGAGTATGAAACAGTCTTTAGTTATGGAATTATGTACTAAATAACTTCACAGTGAGAGAAAAAATGCTATGTGAACTTGTAATTAACTGCAACACTATGCCTGATGTGCCGAGGAGAGAAGATGGAAGAGAAGGACAAAAAATAAAAAAGCTGTCAGAAGACCTAAATTCTGGTCTTTTCTATCTTCTGACTGATTTGGGTTTTGTTTTGTTTTGTTTGTTTGTTTGCTGAGATTTTTTAATGCAATGACACCTGATATATATCAAACAAACAAAAGTAAGAGACAGAAGCTGACTTCTCTAGGTTGAGATTTCGTAACCTTAAATTACAAGTCTGATCTTCTGTCTCCACTCCAGATCACAAAACAGAACTCATCAGAGAAAAGCTGTTTTTTTTATTTAGTGACATCAAAGTAGGGAATACTTTTCCCAACCTTATTTTTCATATGAAGAAATTGTGTTAGCCAAACTGCCCAAAACCATAGATTCTTAAGACAAACATCCCACTTGGCAAAAATATTAAAAGCTGAATCTGTGATTCTCCATGGAGAAGTATCTGGCTATCACAAACGGAGGTCCAGCTGTCTGTCATGAAGAACAAGCAAAGGATTCAGTGCATATGGCCATGTTTGGAGAGGATCCACTTGGCACCCTTAGTTTAACCCACCTTCTCCAAAGTCAGATGAATGTGATTGCTCTTTTCCTTAGATGCTGTATGGTTCAGAATGGACTGGTCAGTGCCAAGAAACATGGAAAAGAAAGGAGCTGAGAACCTGATGCACCTCCATGCCGTCTGTCCCAGGTGTGCCCCTGCAATCAGTCTGCTGGGCATGGGGACACAAACTGTTGGGGAAATGGCTCTGCACAGCACTGCACTGCTCTTTGTCTTGTGGAGTACCTCCTGTTAGATGACCTCAACAGGCTTCCTTTACACTGAAGCACATCCTCCCTCCTCTCTGCCATTTCCAGGACAAGAGTCTCTTGACAAGCATTTACAAGAGTCACTTGAAAGATCCTGATCACAAAAGAAAGGAAAATAAGGAAGACACCTGCACAAGTCTCTACCTGAACTTTCCTGGCCAAAGAAATTAGTGAATAATCAGTTATTTATTTATTTATTTTTTATGTTTTTTGTGTTTGTTTTTGTTGTTGTTGTTGCTGTTCTTTGTTTTTTATTGGGAGGGTGGGTGGTAGAAAAAGAGTGATAGAAAAAAAGTACAAAAAGTAGAACCTGAGAAAAATGTGTCTTTTAAGTTGCTAAAGAATCCTAACTTCGGCATTTGCACATATCTACTTTGTTTCCTCGCAGTCGTGGAAGCTACCTCATCACCACAGAAGCAGTGATGTTTTACTCCAGAAAAGCATCCAGGACATATTTGAACTGGACATGAACATGTTACTGTTGAATCCACAGAACTGCCCTTAAACTGTCACCAGAGCAATCTCACTCAAGAAATTTCCACAGCTTCCTGCTGTCAGCGGTGCTGATGGACTTTCTGTCGTACATCATAAGCAAGCTGGGGTGAAGTGAATGACCCCAGCTTTTGCTCAAAGTCCTTGGCAAAACTGAACCAAAGCAAGACAAAAATAGCCACGTGTGTATCCTTCCCTAGTATCTTGCAAAAACACTCAAACCAGTCTGAACTCGGAAGTCGCATTTCTGTGAGGTTCTGTGAAATGGGAGGAAAACATCACGTACAAGAAATCCCCATTAGGAAAGCCATATGTCCTGGGAGGTGGCCAGGAAGGGAGAAGCTCCAGTACAGGGACAGGAAGGTGCAGCTCCCCCTTTCCCCATTTATCCAGCTTTCAGACTGCCACAGGGTTGGGTCTGGCAGCCCTGGGCTTGCCATCATCTCCCATCTCCCTGCCGGGAGAGCAGGGCTGAGCAGTGGCATTGGCTTTCCCATGGGCACCGAGGTGCTCTCACATTCCCCTGCCCCACCTGTGGACAGGGAGCTGCTGCCTGTCCCCAAAACCCAGGGTCCCCGTGGGCTGTCCCAGGGAAAAGAGCTTGGGAGAGGTCGCCCATGCCAGCTCTGCAGCAGCCCCCAGGGTGTGTGGTGGAGCAGCCAGCGCTTCTGTTTCAGTTCTTCTGACAGCTCATAAAACTAAGCTGCATATTTAGAGAGAAACGATTCCAACAGAAAATTCCTGACCAGCCCCATCAGAGGCTGCTCTTGGAGTAAAGACAGCCTGGGAACAGAGAAGTAGGACTGGGCATTTCCCTTGCAGCAGTAGGTTTGTCCAACTCTCAGCAGCTTTTTTTAAAGCTCCTATGTTACCACCACTTTCGTGTTCCTACTGCCCATGGCACTGCTGACCAATAAACCGGGAAAATACAATTTCTTTCTTTAGTGTTAGCTAGGAAACACAAATTTCATCCCTATCAATCCTTGATGGCTTGGTAGGAAAGCATATATCTCCTAGCATCCCATCAAGGTTTATTACCTGGAACAAATCTGCAGAGAGGCAGAGCAGAGCACAGATCTGCCCTAATTACTGGTGCACATCTTGTCTCATAAGATCTGGACAGTGATCAGGCCCCTACATGGAGCACACATTCACTGAGCTGGCCACTATCCTCTCCCTGTTTTGTCATCTTGTGGGTCACAGTTTACAATTCACAAACCGCAGTTAAATAAATACGGGCTTTTTTTGAGTAAATTATATTCCTGACTAAATCGCCCTGCCACTTGGCAGCTCAGTGAATAAAAAGAACAAAAAGTCCTCTTCCAAAAGCATGGAAAGTGGAATAACAACATCCTGCTTTCAGTCTTTGGTTTCCAGCAACATGCTAGTAACAAATCTGGGGAGACACCTCCAGGAGGTGGTGGGGCTGGTAGCTCCGTGCTGCTCCTTGGTGCTGTTGCCAGCTAGGCACTAGGATGCAGAAGCCCTTGGACTCTGGGAGCCAGTCCTGATGTTTGTGAAGGGGATGGTGACCTTCACTCCAACATCTGCACAGCTCGGTCCTCTCCTAACCCCCACTCCCATCCTCACTGGGCCGTGCAGGCAGCTCCAGCCAGGAAAGCAGGCAGAGATGTCCATGCTGTGGATGGGGATGGCTCTGCCTGCCAGGGATGCAAGGCCTGCTGTGCCATGCCATGCTGAGGGACATCGTGTGCCCATGGGTGCTGTGGAGGTGGTAGTGTGGACATGTCCGGCACAGCAAGTGCTCGGGCTACTCTCACATGCCATGGGGGCTCCTGGCTTTCTGCTCCACCCCAGCCCACCGCTCTCTGCCAGGATGAGCACAAGTTTCTGGTAAAGCCAGCACAGGCTCCGCTTACCACCCACTGGCACACGGACACGGTGGCAATGTGTGTGTGCGGGGTGAGTCACTGCAGGAATTTCTAGCGGAACTTCTGCGTGGTCAGGGGGATGATGACAGTAACGCAGCCACTGGGGCTTTTCTGCCTGACGCCCTGCTCAGGATTTGCGGGTGGAGGGATGAGCACACACGGCGCTTTCCCCACATCAGCCCCCGTGCCATACCCCTCCACCCTCCCACGCTCTGGTTCCCCAAGGGGCGACAGCATCATGACATCAGAGCAGCGTTTCCCTGGTCTGGCCCCCTCTGCCATCCCAAATTTACAGGGGATGGAGGCTGTTTCCTGAAACGGCCTGTTCTTTGCACTCTGCAAAGTGGAAGCATATGATCCTCTCCACAGCATCTTCCTTCTGCGGTGAGGAGAGGTGGAGGGATGTGACATTTTGCTCACATCGCTCTGGGTGCCTTTCCATTTTTTAAATACTGCGTGTGCTTCCTCGGCATGTTGGCATTTTCCTATGACTAAGCTGTGACCACACAGGCTCGATGTGCTTTCTGCTCAGCGCTTGGGCCTCGGTCAGGAAAGAGGTGCTGAGGCATTTGGTAACAAGTGGGTACAGTGGTGGGAAGGTGTGAGAGAGGGTTCCTGAAGGCTGTGGTGGCTAAACTTGCAGGTACTTTGTATATCCAAAGGAAGGGGGTTAAGGTGAGAAACCTCTGACAGTTCTGCTCCGGGTCCACTCGTATGACTACTACACCGCACTCGATGCTCTATTAGCATAAACCCACATCTTGATTTATGAGCTCCACATCTTCTACTTTCATTCTACACTTTCAGCATGGCATGGTTTTTACACAGTATATTATTCTAAAAGCCCGTGAGCGATCTTTCTTAAAACCAGCTGTTTAGTTTATGTGGGAGCATGCTTCCAGGACACTCTACACATTTCAGTACCCACTTTCGCATGGGGGCAGCTTCTGCTGTGATAAACTGCTGTTTGCTTTGCTGATGCAACCCAATGCAATACCACCTAAGGGACAAATAGGTTTCAGGCTGCAACATTTGATAAATAAATTGTTAAAAATGTTTTCTGTTAAGGAAACAGTTCTTGCAGGAGCTGGAAGGATGAACACACACTTAAACACAGAGGGTCAGTACATTTCCCCCTGCAGGAGTACATAAGAATGAAAACTAATCCTGATATTGATTTTACTAGTGCTGTGGGGGCTGTTGTCCCCCCAGGTATCCTTCCCCTCTGGCAAAGCACTGGGGCTGAGGCAGTCACTGAGGCTGGGCAAGGAAGACAGTGGTGTTTCCCCAGCCTCATTATTTTTTTGTTCTGTATTGTTATGTAAAAGAGTAATGAGCAGCTCTGTCCCTATCCATTGGGATAAACTAGCACTGTTAAAAAAAGTGGACCAGATCAAACTGTATTGTTGTCACCTAGATTAAATTTTATTGGAACAGCATTAAAAATGCTGCCCTGATGCATAAAGGAGGACTAAGGTGATGTAGCTTTCAAACACAAAGGAGAAGCAAACAGAGAAGCCCATGGTGTTATTTATAACAAGTGAAAGAAATTTAAACAAACAAACAAAAAAGAAAACAGCAACATCAGACTAGCTGACTAAGTAGATGGCAATTGTACTCAGCAACAGGTTCTCTACCTGGGTTTGTCTCTGATCCCCCAGAGATAAACAGCTCATCCGTGGAGTAAAACATGGGCAGGTAACAGCCACAGCTGGCAGTCTGGCTCTTCCACCCTTATGGATCAGGGCAGATTCTGCCCTACATGCTGGAGTGAAGTACTTCCAATGCTGTAAATGTCAGGGTGTCTCATGCTTCTTTAGTTCTGGATAAATATACCAGTGGCCATAGGTCAGAAGAGTACAAATGTGTCTATATGAAATTTTAAATAAGGTAATTTAGTAACAAAAGTAATGTTAGTGAAAATGGTTCAAAGTTTTCTGCTGAGAGTACATATGTAAGTCATCAAAGACTGCACCATTACACCTTCACTCACATACTCCTGCAGTCTTGAAGTCCCTCTAGGCTGTGAAAGGGAAAAGACAAAAGTCAGAATAAGAAGTCTTTGAAGCCAAATATAATAATTCATATTCAATTTTAACTTGAATTTTGGCCAGAAAGAAGCCGTCAGAGTGAGGCGTCTGTAATGGTTTTGCAAACAGTGACTAGATCAAGCACTTTTTAGATCATGAATAAACCATGGCCAATAAATCACTACGAACCTGTTAGATGCATCATGAATCCCTGAGGAAACAGGATTATCTTCAGAGGATAACATTCAGGTTAAGAGAGCACAAGCAAGATTTGTCTTTAGTTTGCTTAGAATTTATTAGGTTACCTCTGTAAATCTTGATAACTTTCCCTGTCCAAATGCGCTTTGCACAAGAATGTATAGAAGAAGAGTAGGCAGTGGAGGTCAGCTCAAGGGTCTGCCTGGCAAATGTCACACCTGTGGAAGCGGCCATCAGCTCAAACCTGCCCTAGAGTGTGGAAACGGGAAAAGCACAGAGTAACCTCACTTAGCCCAGTAACCTCACTTAGCCCTTTTCCTTTTTCCACACCACACATGTTCATAGCCCCCTTCTGTGACTCTTGATTTTCCAGACTGAAGAGGTTCTGGTGGTTTCCACTGGGACACCCTGCATCCCTGCTTGATGCTTCCAGTCATCCTCCTTTTATTTATTTTATTTATTTTGAAGTGGCATTACCTGAGGTGCACACACACACCGTGGATTAATACACTGACAAATGGTGTGTGCCATTTTGTGCTTTACACTTTTCTTAAGAAACCTTAGCATTCAATTTGACTTTTAACAACTCCTGAGCATTGATAAAAATTTTCAGAGAACTTTCCATAATGATGTCAACACCACTTTCATGAGCAATAGCAGTTAAGAGCAGTTAAGTCCTCTCATCCTGTACATCTTTGTTCATCCTAAAAATGAATTGCTTGATGCTGATCAGCTTTTTTTTTTTTTTTTTTTTTTTTTTTTTTTATTGCTTATCAGCGTTTTTGCTTATTACCCTGTTACTCAGCACCACAAAATATTTTTACAGCTCTCTGAGGTCAGCTTCCAGCTTGAGTATCCTGAGTAATTTTGTGTCATCTGCAACTTTTGCCACCCACTATTCCTTCCCATCTTCCAGACCATTCTGCATTTCATAGACAGTATGAGTCTTGGCAAACATCTATAGGGCCTTGCTACCTTTCCTTTAGCCATCCTTCCACCTGCCCCCAGCATCTGAGTGGGGCAACATCTGGCTTTGATTTTTCAGGCAGCTTTGGAAATCCTAGCAGCTCTGTTCAAACTGTGCATGGTAAAGACAGCTCAGACACACACCTCGAAACAGGGGGGAGCTTGGGGCCAGCCGGCCCAGCACGCAGCCGGCCCAAGGCCAGGAGAAGCTGACTTTTGCTCCAGCCACCGAGATACAAACGCACACAGACACACGTGCACACTGGTAAATGCAGGGTGCAGAGGCGTTGCTCTGCTTTTGAACAGAGAGCTTGAGCACTGAAAAAATACCGTATTTGAAGTGTTGGGCTGAATGTTGAACCAGCAGCTTTGCCTGAGTCAGCACTGCAGGATCAAGCCTTTTGTGCACAGCTAAGCAGTTTCTTCAGGCTGCAAATCAATTTTGCTCACCTTTCGGCATGAAGCGATGATTTCTATTCCTCGTTCTCAGGGCCAGGGAGGAGATTCAGGCTTTTATATTTTGATTCTTCTTTTTGACTCGGTGCTGAGGAATATTCCTGTAAAAATGAGAACTTAGAGTTTGCGCTAAGAACACCTCTCCTGCTTGCATCTCACTTTGTGAAAAGTAAACTTTCTCTGCAATACGTGGGGAGAAACCTGTCTAAAAAACAGGAAGTGCCCTCAGGCTGCTGCTCCGTGCTTGCTTGTCTCACCAGGTCCTCACGACTGTGAGGCACTGAAGATCAGCTCTATTCTACCTGGTACAAGATTTTGTCTAACAGTCTGTGTCCAACCTATTTCTCAAATCAGTTAAATTGTAAGTGCACATTTCACAATGTTGTTGTCTTTGCATGATGGCAATGGAGGAGCTGCCTGGGTTTCCCCATGTCAGGTGCTGTACAAAAACAGACACGGTTGTGTCCTGCCTCTGAGGTCTGCAGGAGAGGAGATACATGAGAGGGAAAGGTGCAAGGTGGAAGGCTGCCCCCAGAGCGGCCTGAGCCTCGTCCTGGCAGGTGGTGGTTCTTACAATGCAGCATAAAGCAAAGCTGCCCTCATGGATGTCAGCATGCAAAAAGCTGGAGATCTTCTCTTGATTTAATGTGGTGTTAGCATACCTGGTGCGATACATCCTGCCCATGGCCCAGGCAGAGGTCTCCACACAGAGACTGGGGATGAGAACGTTGCTGTTTTCAGGGCTGTAAGAGCTTTGTGGACACGCTTGGTCTCAGCTGAATGGGGAGCAGCCCTCTGTGGGTGTCTTGGGATAAACACAGACAGCCCTTGTGCGCAGGGCTGGAAGACAGGTGGCACTGGGCAGTGGTGATAAACTCCCTGCAGTTTGCCTTCCCTTTTGGTGCATGCACAGATGCTTTCTCTGTAATGATGCTCTTTGGGCCTCATTTGCTGAGCTTCTCAGTGCCTTCACGTCCCCTGACGTCAGCTCTTGGTATCCCTGGCCAACCAAGCCAGACATAAGATTTTTGCTGTCTTACCGGTGATGTTAAATATTCCTTTACTTCAGCACGAGGAAAATTCTACTCCTGTCATCCACCTTTCTGCACCAACCTGCACTGAGCACTGTACCCCAAGACAAGAGCTTGACTGCCTTGGGGGGCACACAGGCAGCTCTTACCCATGTGGGGTGCAGGTCTGCTCCGGTACTGCCTTTTCCTTCAGGGAGAAAACACCATTTCTGGAGGCCTCTGTTCAGGTTTTGCTTCATGCTCCCATTTTGAAAAAGGAGTTAGAAGTGCTGTCTTCAGGCACAGGCAGAGAATTGAAAGCAGGAGCTGAAACACTGACTGAAGATGGGGTTGTACTGATAGGCAACCGAAAGCAGGCCTCTGGACAGATGGTGCCAATTGATTTAACTGCAGCTGCAGGGCCTAACAGGGGAGTAAATGCAGGTGTAAGCCTAATGGGATCCCTGCCCTAGTTAAGTCAACTTCTAATTTAACTTACCAGCAGTAATAATTGGTAATAAATTCCAGCTAAACCAGTGACAGAAAATACAAATTGTTTTATTAGGCTTTGGAAGAAGAAGTGGTAGAGCTGTGAACCTTAAAAATGTGCTTTAAATATATATACCTATATATACACATATATATACACACCTAGAATTAGTTAAATACAGACCATAAACAAATATAGCATAGATTTCATGCATATAATATACAGCAGCCATATGTTGCCATTATCATAGTATCAATATGTACTGATACGTAGAGGTGGGTTTTATTTATATTGATTTAAACGTACATAACAGTCTATAAAAAAACACAAGTGAAAGCAACATTGCTATTGCAAAGTACATGGATGAAAAAAGATGAGGAAGCCTCATGGAGAAGAGGGGAAAATGTGTGAAAGGGGAGGAGGGAGGAAAAGCAAATGCTCGGGCCAGCTCCTTGCTCTTCTGCCCCTCTCACAGCTGCCTGTGTTTTGGTGTATCCTTGGAGATCTTAGGCTGATGGGTGTCCTGAGTCCCAGAGGTGCGGTGCCCTGACGGTGAGCTGGGTTTAGTGCAGGTGGTAGAAGGGGATTCAGTGCTGCAGGACCAGGGTTTCCTCCCCTCTTGCTGCAGTCCCAATGCCAGGAGGCCAGGGAGCAGAGAGGTGTGTCCTTGTCTCTCCTGCAACAACCTCCTCCATACAAAGACCTCCCCCAGCATGGTACGGGATCACAAAATCACTCTGTATCACACAGGGATGTGTCTGCACGAGGGTACAAACTATTTTGTGGCAAACCAGCAAGCTCACCCTGAAAAACATTTGAAATCCTGATTCTTTTATTCACAACTCATCCAAGAGTAAATTTGCTACCCTTGGCTGAAGGTTGTGTGTTGGCAGCTTCCTAAATCTAGCACAGGTTGGCCAGCCACAAGCTCTCTCATTTGCTTGTCTCAAGCCTTTCAGCAGACCCCGCCTCAGAACAGCAACAACAACTTTCTGTAAAGAGCTTTTGCTTTTGGGAGCTGCTGAGCAGTGGGAATTGCTGCAGTAGCCATGAAGCCAGGGAGACCCAGCACTTCTTGGTGCCAAACTCTCAGATTCAAGGAATTGAAAGGATTTTTGCTTTCAGGCAACTTTGCCCTCCTATGCACATGGCTTTTTTTTTTTTTTCTTCTCTCTCTCTCTCTCTCTCTCTAAGCCTGTGTTCATGCAAGAAAGCTTTCTGAATTACTGAGAAAATCACACAAATAGAGTAAACTGGGTGAAAACACCACCTGCTTGCCGTGTTGTTGGCTTTGGCATTTACATGCTACAGCTGCCAAGCAGTGAGACTTATCAGCCAGGGACTTAGCACAGAGTAAGGGAAAAAAAAAATAATAAAAAAAAAATGATTGCTTTGGCTTATGGCACTTCCATAAACAGGACTGCAAGTTGTCAGTGAAAAGCAACTGCTGAGAGCAGAGGACGGCTCCTGCATGGAGCATGCCAGTCTCCTGCACACAAACCTCCTGCTTTATGATTTCAGAGCACAGCTGGACTGCTACGGGCTGTCTTGTTGCTTGTTTCTTCCCCAGCCCCTCATAATGACAGGCAACTGTGGTAAAGACTAGGAAAATAATTATCATTATTATTAATGCACAGATTTTGATAGCATCTGAAGTGAATCAAATGGCCACGTGTCCAACCGCACTCATCCTGAGCAAGTGTATTTCAAAGGATGATACATTATCCACAGCATATCGCAGCATCAGCTTTGATCTGCAACCACCACCATTACCACTTAAAAAAGGAATCTATTGAAGAAGATGAAACAGAAACTTCTTCCTGCCTCACTGCAACGTGTTGTGGGCTGGGAGAAGTATAATGCTCCCTGCTCAGCTGCTGGATACCTGCCTGACAAACTGGGTGTTGGATAAATTGCCCCAGGCCACTGTATCAACAGCAGTACTACCAAAGCCTGGTGTCCAGCTTTCTTCACTCTGGTATCGAACAGAAAGTGAGTGCATTGATCTTGTCTTGTATGGGTCTGATAGGGTTTCTCTTCTCTCCCAAGTCCCCCTGGCTTAAACTGATGGGATCTCATCGGAGCAAGGTGCGGGGCAGAGAAGGGTTGGATGCTTTCCCAGCTCACCACCAAATGCAGCCAGGCTTGCATGAAGAGGTCATCATTTGCTGATGGATACAGATTGGGAGGAAATTAGCTCCTGGCGAAGTAAGGACTGATCAGGATTGAAGAGTCAGAGAGAAATCTCATCAGTAAAATGTACTCAGCTGACGCTCAGGCAATGCAAATTGCCAACGTCACTGATCACAGTAGGGTCTAAAGAGTGGAAAACCAGCACATAGTCAATAAGTAGTGCTAATGATAAATAATTTATTGTTCTTAATTCCAAAGCAAAATCTTCTCTATCTGTGAAGCAATATCCTGGCACATCATAAGCAACCACAGCATTTTCTCAGTAAACCAGAGGGACTGATCTGGGTTTTCTTATCCCCGTCTTTATCTGTAACTGTTTAGCACATTTTCAGAAACTTCCACTCCTACAATGTGTTGTAGATTTCTATAAGTTCAACATTTGCCTTGCAGACCACTCAGTTGCCTACTGCCAGCATCTGAGGAAACCACATCCCACAGTCCACCCCTGTGGCTTCTCATACCAGCCAGTTTTAAAGTACACCTTCATGTTTCTGACTGGTTTGTCAGGCGTGTGGCTCTTCTCAAGGCTTTGAGGTGTGCTAGGCGGGGTTTGCAAAAGGATGTCACGCAGAGAACCTTACAAGTACTTGGATGCTGTCTTGCAGTGATTTTGATGGGGTTTCTGTTTCATAAAAATATCCTGTCAGACATGAATGACTTGTCAGGATTTCCTCTGCCACCTTCCAGTGAGACTTGTTCTCTGTAGATGGACAGGCCAAATGATTTCCATCCATAGTGTTCTCTTTTGATGATAAACTGGAACTCTATTTAAAGGAAATTTTTCAGAAAAAATAAATCTTTTCTTTGAACATTGTTGCTTTTCTTTGAAACAGTGATGCTAGAAACCCTCCAGATTTTCAGCAGCTGCTGAAAAACAACTAGTTTGTAAGCATTTTAAGTATAGGGAGTTTTTCATGAAAAGGCAATGTTTCCAATGGAAAATTCTGATGAAAACGACATTCGGTTTATAGCCAAAACCTTCTGCAGAAACTCTCTCTTTCCAGTCCAGCACGATGTGAGTATTCCCCATCCAGGAGCATGCATTAGGAAATGACAGCCAGGGCTCCACAGAGGTACAATCTTTACAAAGGATTATTCAAGGTGAAGTCCTAGTGCAGACCTGATGGTTTGTGTTTTTCCAATGAGTAGCAGTTTCACAAAACAACACTTATGACTTCAACAGACCACCTCACCTTCTCCAAGGCTCTTCTGTAGATGGCTGAATGGAGTTATCCGGGTTATCAGATCACTCCCATCAGGCCAATAGAAGGACTTCATCCCTGGTGCATTCAATAGTCAGGCCTCTCTCCAGGCCTTTTTTTTCCTTTTTTTTTTTTTTTTAAATCTTCAGTTAATAACCAATTAACGTGCATAAACAGAAATGAACTTCTGCAAAAATATATTGCGGCATTTTCTTTTACTTCTTTATTATGCATTATTGCAAAGCCAGTTGCATGCATTTTCTCTCAAAAATTAATTTGAGATTAATGTCACATGTTGCTCATATTTAATAACAATGCACTCCTTGCCAGCCAGCTGTGTCCAGCTCAGCAAACTTCCAAATTGCTTCCATAAATTAACGGGATGGTAGAATGTGTTTTACAGCTTACAACATGAAGATATTTCTCTAGGCATTTCTTGGCATGAGTTGTGGTTCTCATGGAAAATCACAATATGTGGAAAATAATGAAGAAATCAGGATTCAATTAATAACGAATTTTTAAAAATGCCACTGCTAATATGCATACGAACAGTATCATTAAGGTGTGGTAGGATCAAAAGGAGACCTGCCTCCCCAGAAATGCTCCCAGCTCTGGGACTGCCAGGGAGTTAATAGTCTATAATATAACCTATTCATGTTCCTAGATTAGTCTGTCAAAGACAATTAATCAAAAGACAAAAAGCTTTTTCTTCTCAAAATAGAAATGTATACACAGTTAATTTGGTGGTGGGTATTACTGAAATCTTGCAGTTTTCTTCATAGATTTTGCTGAAGTAGGACTGGGAGAAAAGGCCTGTCCAGGGAAATCCACCAGGCATGGAAGAAGGAACAAGTCAGAAATATGCTTCTGTTTGCATGAATTTATTTAAGAACACATACTTCCATTCAGTAAAAATTGTGATATTTAGAGGTTGCACTTTTTAATGCACTTTTAGTCCTTTGGAATATGTTTTACAAGTGCATTTCCAATAGACAGGCAGAGCTATATTCTGCCATCCTTCAAACATGTGTAATCTCATTGACTTTAATGGCACTGTATCAGCACCACTGAGGGCAGAGTTGTGCACCATTCACGGATCTCATCTTTGAAGATAATTGAAAACATCTCTGAATAGAAGGACACGGGATTTTCCATTAGGATTTTTTTTTAATCATTATGCAAAATATTAATTTATAGTGTGTCGTTGCTTCTGTTATTGCTTCCTTCCTTCCTTTTTTTTTTTTTTTTTTTTTTTTAAGCAAATTTATAGGGATTCTTAATAAATAGGGACCAGAATGGAGCGAATTTCATAGGAAGAAATAACTGAGATCCTTATTCCTTTTGGTGTTGTCTCAGATGGCATTTTCTCATTGCTGCTTTACCTACAATGGACAGAGTTTGATGTCGTTCTTTTTGAAAAGACCACATAAACATTTATGCTACAGTTATTTGAACACATTTACTCCTAATCACACCTGATTCATTGAACTGTAAAAGACCCAAAAAGGTGAGGGGCCAGGCTGTGGATGGGTGCAGCAGGGCTGTGCTCTCCTGGCACATCCTTCCCTGATGCTGAAACTGCTGTCACACCTGCCTCAAGGTCCCCAGTAAGGTGGAAGTGCCCAGTGTGTGGCCTTGAGCTGGAGGTGGTGGCTGCTTCATGTCCCACTGCAACTCCACCCCCCAGCACCAGCGGCACCGCTTCCACCATGTCTTGCCACCATATCATGCTCCTGTAGGGAGGGAAACCTTGAAAACCTGCACTTGTCTTTCTGGTGGTGCAGTGAAAATGGACGTTGAAATGTCAAAAGTGCCCTTGGGCTGAAAATCACAGATCGTGACTCTGTGGCAGAGAAGTAGGGCTATGACTGTTAATGAGGCAAGTGCCAGTTTCTAGAACTGACACACACACAGATAAACTATGTGACTGGAGCATGCTTTTGCTGATTATTTTACATTTAGTTACAGTCTCAGAAGTTTATGCTCTTTGAGGGTTTTCTGGGGGAAGAGAAGACTTTAATAGAGGGTTTAATGCTGCCAAACTTTTAAGTGAACTTTCTCCTTTCCAAAGGTGCTGCATTCCCACTGGCTTTTTTTTTTTTTTTGTTGCTGGATCTTTGGAGACAGACAGTCTATCTGCCTCTGAATGCCTCTCACTGCCATGCAAAGCCATTCAGCATGCAGTAAAACCTCCCCCACTGAATCTCTCCCTTGCCTTTTTCACCCAGCAGGGAAGCACAATGAGAGAGACTTGGAGACAATACAAAATTCTAGTCGCAGCCTTTGTTTCTTATTACATTCATCCTTCCCAGAAACGCGAGTGGCAGCTTGCCATGAATTAGGTCTGCTCAATAATTCAGCCCCCTTGTAAGCAGAAGACAGTCGTCAGGGCTGTGATGGATAACAGCCTCGTGTCAGATGTCAATGTTAGGTCTCCCCAGTCTATCACCAGCCTTTGCAGCCATTGATCACATTATTCTACTTACCTGCCTACTGCCACTGGCAAATGATAAAGGGCTTGGCTTGCATTAAACTCTTAATTTGCTGGACTAGACCCTTCCTCAGTGGAGGCTTGCAGAGATACACCGCTTTGCTTGTCTTATTGCCCACAGGCAAGGATTGTAAGGCAACGTAAGTGTGTTGGGTCAAGCTTCCTCACCCTGGCTGGGGAAAGTGCAACTCCCTTGCAAAGGCAAACAGAAATTCAGCCACAGCTGAACAAAGCTCTTGCAGTTTTGATATGGACAAAGCCACTGAATTTCCTGAAAATACCACTGTGTATACAAGGTTCACAATTGTTCTCCAGTGCTCTTCAAGGTCCATATCACTAGTCACAGCATTTACTAAGTCAGGTTTCCTAGATCGGAAAAGTTTTTTTGGACCATGAAGCTACAAGTAACTGGCTTAAATCTTATTTGGGTCTTTGGTATCTTAAACAACCGTGCTTTATTATGTGTGGAAGCCTTCCTTTTCATTTGATTTCTTTAGGAAGAGAGAATACAGCAAGCACAGCCTGCAAAGCTAACCAAGGAAGGCACACAGACAAGCACAAGCCCAGACACTTCTAAAATGAGTACAGTGGTGGTGGGATGGCTTTCACCACTGAGGGCCACAGTCATGCAATACCAGACCCCTATCAGTGGTGCCTTCTTCCTGGGTTTGGGAAGACCCCAGTGAGTTTGCTTACAACTTGTTGGCTACAATGGCTTCTTTCTGGCTCACAAGTGTGCTATACCTCATCCTTGAGTGCCTTGAAGATCTCTCGCTGTGGGTTACCTGCCCATAAATCACTGCTGTGTAACTAGTTGATAAAGGGTAGTTTTGTACATCTCCAAAACTGAAGAACAAAAGCGTTTAGTGACTTTTTGCGTTACAAAGACCTGTTCCTGGGACTTAAGTCTGATGAATGCTGTGGAAATTTCTCCATTTTGTGTTTTATGTTAGTCTTTCTTAGGCTTAAAGCTTTCCAGAACAAGAGTTGAACAGAAATCCTAAGAAGACTCATACATTTGGCTATTAGTCAGGCTACCTAGAAATCAGATTTCTAGCTTGCATTTTCTTTGAGCTTTCAGCAATAATTTTAGTTATGTTGATGGTCAAAAGGTTGTTGAAATTTGTCATAGAAATAAATGAGTGAAAACAGAGAAAACACTTGGTAAGGCAGTGATTCATTCACTCAATTGGTGAGGTGAATCAAACCCAGGCAATGCCCAGTCTTGCACATTAAGATAATCTGCATGCTTGTGTTTTTCTCCTTTTAATCAGAAGTATTATTCTGAACCCCAAAACCATTCTAACAAAAGTTTCATCTACAGATATAGATTTCCATGAAGAGTTTTGGTTTCAATGAAACTGCATTTTCTGGTGAAAAACATTTGATTGAAAAGTTCCCTTTCATCTCTTGTTTTGACATCCTCTTCAAACACTAGACGTGAATCAGAAAGAAAAAATTAAGCAAGCATTTTATATTATTTTTCATTTAAATAAAGTTAAGAAAAACAGTTGCATGTGACAGTAATTATGTATTTTATAGGTTTAGCATCATTTTGAATGACAAGTCATAGTTTGGTTATTTGAAGTATATATATTATATATATATATATATACATATATATATATATATAATTTTCTTCACCTGGATGGTTGCTGATCAAAATTCTACTTTGCTTTCCTCCCTCTGAATTTTATATCAATGAAAACAAAACCAAACAGAGAATATTCTGAGAAGTTCTGGGAGAAAATGAAATTGAATGAGATACTGGGGTTGGGGATTTTGTGGGGTGTTTGTGTGTGTCAATGGAGGAGACATTCCTGCACCCTTGGCTGTGTTACTTCATGCAGAGGGTACAAGAGGCAGTGTGATGGGACTCACACAGGTGCGTCATCTTTCTGGACATTTTGGCATGCCACCAGGCACTTGCCTGCCTTGATAGAGTAGAGGGAGGAGAGGCATGTCCCCATGGCTTCCCTCAGGGCCTTCACAGTGCAGGCAGTGAACAGTGCTCACCTCGTGAATGAGTGCCATGGATTATTTCAGCCCAGTATGGGCTGTTGGTGCTGAGGGATCCTCACTTCAACCAGCTACAAGGATTGACCCCACCAGCATCACTGGCTTTCAAGCTGCAGCCCACCTATTGCCTATGGAGCTATCGGAAGTGGGTGGCAGCTGTTTCCGTGTAAACACGACTTGCAATAATTTCTGAAATAGAAAAAAGGGTGTAATGGTGAGGTTCTGTGGTGGCTGGCAAAAAAACCATAAACTTAAGGGTTGTCCACTAATCCCTCACCTTTATAAATGTGCTAAAATGTGTAGCTTGTCTCAAACACTGATTACATTCAAGATCTAATTCACTTTTTATCTTCTCTCTTGTGCTAGAGTTTTATCTAACTTTTAGTCAAAATCTTTCAGGATTGTTACCATTCAACATATTCCTTATTCAAAAGGGGGTCATAACGTTACTCAGTTGTTTTTTTCTCATCAAAAATTTTTATTGGGACATATTTTTCCTAATATTTCCATGAAACAGCACTCAGTTGTGTGAATCAGTAGGATCAGGAAGAGGGCATCCCAAGAATTATAGCTGTTATCTTCTGGCAATCCCTGGGCATGTCCTTCCATTGTGGTTTCCACTGTAGCTTGGGAAATTCCCCTTTTGGAGAGAAGCTGGGCGCAGATGTTTTCAGAAAATGCTGTCAGCACAACTCCTGCAGAGCTGCAGGAGGGAGGGAGGGAGCTGGGGGAACGTGATAGGGGCCCAGGGCACTTTTGGTAAAATAGTCACAACATAGAATTGCAATATCAGCAGTGAACCATTGTCAACTACGGGAGAAAAACTTTCCATTTCCTACCAAAGGATGCAACACTTAATGATGTCACTGACATGAACAGCAGTAAAGACAAAATCAGTCTGTTATGCAAAGCTAGTTTGGGACAATCTAAAACAAAACTCACCCATCTGGGTCATCAACAAGGCTCAGAAGTCCATGGACAAGGTTCTTGCATGGATCAAAAGAACAAGAACTCCCCTCTTGAGTGGGAGGATTGCATGGATGGAAGCCCTGAGCTGCAGGCTGAGCATGGCTGTCCCACCACACAAGTATAGGGAGGCGTTGACTGCCACACAGCTGTGTTAGGTTTCAGTTCAGGACTGAAATATTCAGTTCAGTACCTACACTGAAGTGTTTGCATAGAGATGTTGACACATGAGCTCAGAGGGTGATTCAATTGCCTCCACAGAGACTTCTCATGTTGCTTGAGATGCTACAGGGAATATGAGACATCAACAAGGAGTTGGCAGATGCAACACAGGACCTCCCAGTGTAGCACACGAAGGCCTTGGAAGGATGCCCTGAAGTCTGGCACTCAGCACCTATCAGCAACCTCACTGTGTCTAAGGGTGCTTAATGTTCCTATACAGTCAACAGAGTCTAGAAAATAATTTAGTTTGCCTGGAAGTAGGCTCTTAATAGAATGGACGGCCCCTGTCTGGATTGACCAGCTCTCCATTACAGGGACTACAGACATCTGGCTTGCAGGCAGGTGCCTAAATGTAGATATTTTAGTCTTCTAGACCTTACCCTATCAAGAAAGGCAAGGAAGCAGAATCTCTGCACACCAGAAGTTCTGTGTCAGATTGAGTCAAGCTGCTGCCAGAAGTGCCCTCCATGCCCTCCCAGCAAGACCAAAAACTACATGAAGTTTCCTAGGACTGCTATTGACTCTGTTGTGTCCCATAGGCAGATTCTTACTGGAGCATTTTAAACTCAAATCAGGCAAATAAATCCAGCATAATTAACTTTTTTTTTTTTTAATTTTAATTTTAATTTTTTTTTTTTTTTTATACACACCCACAAACACTAAATCTGGGTGGCCTTCTTGACCTAGAGCCATCAGTATTTGCTGAACCAGCCATTTCTGGTGTGCGCCAAGCACTGCAAAAGGAGTTTGGTAGAGGTTCATTCTGAGTGGTTGCAGTCCTCCTCCAGCAGGGCACAGACCAATCCGAGGGTATTACAAAGGGGCTTTGTACTGCCCTTAATCCGTTGCTGGTGCAGAAAGAGAGCACCTGATGGTCTGCACAACCAGTCTGGGACTGTTTCTGCACCTCACTGCTAGAGGCACATCTTCTTCCAGGTGTGCAAACCAACACAACCAACAGTGTTGTGATTTTTGTGGGAACAGCACTTTTCTTTTCTTTTCTTTTTTTTCTTTCCTTTCCTTTCCTTTCCTTTCCTTTCCTTTCCTTTCCTTTCCTTTCCTTTCCTTTCCTTTCCTTTCCTTTCCTTTCCTTTCCTTTCCTTTCCTTTCCTTTCCTTTCCTTTCCTTTCCTTTCCTTTCCTTTCCTTTCCTTTCCTTTCCTTTCCTTTCCTTTCCTTTCCTTTCCTTTCCTTTCCTTTCCTTTCCCTTCCCTTCCCTTCCCTTCCCTTCCCTTCCCTTCCCTTCCCTTCCCTTCCCTTCCCTTCCCTTCCCTTCCCTTCCCTTCCCTTCCCTTCCCTTCTCTTCCCCAAAATGAGCAATTACTGGCAACCAGTATTAAGGTATTCTCAGGACTTCCTCCTCTTAGCCTAGGACATGTTGACATATCATTGTTTCCCTCCTTGGGAATTAGATTAAGTCCATCTGATATCTTCATTTTTTCTCAGCTGCTTCATGCCTTTTCTCTTCTATCAGCTGCTCGCACCTGGTAGCGGTGCAGTCTGAACGAGCACAGTGTTTTTTACAAGTCTCTATTTTGGAAGTAGAAGAGGGGATGCAGTCCAACCAGTTCCAGGAAGCACAGGCATGTTTTGAATCTGTGATGGCAAAAAGCTAATACCCTGTGAAGCAATAAAAGGGTATTTTAAAGAAGCTCATCTTGGCTGGACTCTAAGCTGATTTATGAGGGCAGGTGCCAAGTGACTGCATAGCTGTTGGGGCCACTGAAAAGCAAAATTTCAACATTTACTGTTGTCTTCATTTTTTATTATTTTAAACTAGTCTAAGTAGAAGCATTGTGCTAAAGGGGGTTTAAATGGATTTGAGAGTGAGTTCAGGATTCCTGTACGATTCAAAGGCATGCCAAACCAGAAAACCTGCCAATACTCTGAGAGCCAGTGTAAAGTTCAGCAGACAGTGAATATGCTCAGAAAAGGAAAAGAAAAATCCATTGTTAAGTAGCTGTTGCACCTGCTGCAATGATGTCTTTTCCTTACAGTGTTCTTGCACTGTCTGGGCCTGTGAGTTATGTCCATGAAGAGGGGTCATGGTGCCTATTTCTAAACATTTACACAGGGCCATGTGGGCTTCTGTGATTCAGGCACTGAAAACTGGCTGTGCTACATTTCCAAATGATAGCTGAGCTCCTTTTGCCAAGGTGAAAAGGGCTGTGCAAAGAGCAAGGATAACACAACAACTGGCCTTATTTCTGCCACATCCCCTTGCTTATTTATCCTACATGGAGGTTCTTTACTACGGTTTGTGCTACTATAGCACAGAGCAACCCCAGGCTTGGACTGTTGCTTTGCTATAGGTGCTATGCATGCACTGGACAAAAATATGAACTTCTCACCACAGAGCTTGCAGCCCATGGATGTGTTGATTATAAGACACATCCTCAGCCCTCTCCAGCCAGGCCAGATGTGTGATCCAGGTGCTGAAAAGCAGCTTTAGCACACATCAGAGCTATGCTTCCCATAGGGCACTGTCACGCCACAGGGCACCCAGTGCCATGCTGGCAGGCAGGGATGTTCTAGCCAGGTTTGTACCCACCCACCTAACACAACCCTCTGTGACAAGCCCTCTGGGCACATCTTTCCTTCCCAAACCTCCCCCATTGCTCAAACCTCTCCCAAACCAGTACAAGAGAGCCCAATTTGCGGCACGTTTCAGGGAGCCCTGGCAGCTGAGCCACGCAGGATGCTGAGAGATGCCCCACACGCGGCGTGGAAAGGAGGCCGTGGGGAGCCGTGCCCAGCTCGGGGCTGTTCAGCCCGCACCCCAAAAGCAGCGGGGACCCCACACAGCCCCTGCCCCCGGGCCGCCCCGCTGTGGGGTGCCGGGGGTGCGGGCGCACCGCTAGGTGTCACTGCCACCCCTGGGTGCTGCTGGGAGCCGGCGGGGGCACGGCGCTCGGCTGTGTGGAAGCAGGGCTGCCTGGGGAAGGAAAAAAAAAAAAAAAGGAAAAGAAGAAAGAAAAGGAAAAAAAAAAAGAAGAAAAAAGGAAAAGGGGAAAAAAAAAAAAGAAGAAAAAAAGGAAAAGGAAAAGGAAAAAAGAGAAAAGAGAAAAAAAGGAAAAGGAAAAGGAAAAGGAAAAGGAAAAGGAAAAGGAAAAGGAAAAGGAAAAGGAAAAGGAAAAGGAAAAGGAAAAGGAAAAGGAAGAGGAAAAGGAAGGGGGAGGGGAAGGGGGAGGGGAAGGGGGAGGGGGAAGAGAAAAAAGGAAGAGGAAAAAAGAAGGAAAAGGAAAAATAAGAAGAAAAAGAAACAGGGAAAGGAAAGGAAAGGAAAGGAAAGGAAAGGAAAGGAAAGGAAAGGAAAGGAAAGGAAAGGAAAGGAAAGGAAAGGAAAGGAAAGGAAAGGAAAGGAAAGGAAAGGAAAGGAAAGGAAAGGCTGTACTTTTTCCTCTGTACAAGCAAAATCTTTTTCTGCAGCCTCACCCTGCCCTGCAAACCATCAGACAACTCCTGCCTTTTTTCACCAGGTTTGCAGCCTGCTTTTTAGATCAGCAAGATTAACATCACTGGCATAAAGCAGCCAAAAGTGAACTAGGCAGGTGCTCAGTTTATGACAATCTCAGCTGCAAAATTTCTGGCCCTGCAGCAGTGAATGACCTCAATCCTCACTGTGTTCTGGTCATGGCATTAAACTTTTTTTTTTTTTTTTTTTTTTTCTTCCCAACGAGCTCTTTTTCCACGGGAGCAATTCCATAATAAATAATAAATATATCAATTAAAACATTGCACATATGGCTGAAAATCATAGCAATGAGCACTGAGACAAAACATTCTGGGTTAGAAAACCTTTTGCTGCACAAGTCAGCTATCCAGATAATGGATCCTTATAAGCATATAGGACAAATAGCTGTATGAACCATCTGGGACTCACTCAGCAGCAGGGAAAAGACTGCTAGTCTTGCAAGATCAGCACGCAAGAGTGACTACATCAAGGCTTCTTTGTAGAGAAAACAAAGGCTTTGGCATTTGAGCTACTGATAGTTTTAATGTAGTCCAAGTGTTGTAATATATATTTTTTTACCCTAAACCATAAATTCAGAATTTTTCAGATAGTTTTCAGATTGAGGATTTGCAGTAGGCTTAAGCTCACCTATGTTCCCTTGTTCCCATGCCTCCCATGTGCCAGCATTAGAGTCTGTGAAGTCCCCAGCTGAGCCTCATCTGGCTGACTACTAACCAGGTATAAAAACCAACAAAACTCCTTTTCAACTGATAACTCCCTGGCTTGACTCATCCTGCAGCTGCAGGGACACTACTGCTGGAACAAGAGGGAACAAGCAGCTGGAATCAGGTCTTTTGGGGTGAGCCTCCACTTAGGGCAATTCATGCTGATAATGAGATCTCAATCTAACTGTGCTGGATGCTTTCTTCACCTTAGTATTGCAATTGACTGAAAGAATAGTTAAAAGAAGTAACAATTTTAATCAAATACCAAATGTGCAATTTTAGTATGAATCTAATTTGTGATTTCTGCTAGCTGGAAAAATGTCTGACTGGGGAAAAATGACAAAGAACAATAAAATAGTTAATGATTTTATAATCAGGCACATGAAGATTTGTACATTGTCCCCACTGGGTTGCAATTTACAGTTACAGACTGATATGTTTAACAATGGGTAACTAAATGCTCAGCTATCTAAAGTTACAGCTCCTTAGAAGTACTTCTGGTGCCTCATGCAAATTTGGCTCGATCTGAGAAGGAGACTGAAGGCATTATTGTTGGGAAACACTGGATCTAACTTGCCTCTGGAAAACCATGGCCGAGATTTGTCTCCAGATGAAGAAACCTGTGTGTGAGTCTCAGTATGCAGGAGCCTGCCCCAGCACAGGGTGTCCGGGCTGCCTTTCTGGCTGGGGAGGCCTATGGTCTGGCTCAGTTGCCTGCACCCAGGGTCCAGTGACCCCCTGATGGGGCCAAGAGCTGCGACAGAGGTTGTGCTTTCTTGGGGTGGCATGTGAAGGCCAGGGCTCATAGAGCAGAATTAGAAACCCATGTTCACAAGGCTGAATCTTTCCACTAACCCCCACCAGCCTTGTTCATCTGGTCGCCCACCAGGAGCTTGGTTCAGCTGCCCACAAGTGGGTACCTAGTGCCATTCAAGAGGCCCTCGGGTACACAGGACACCTGCAAGGGGTTGACAGATGTGACGAAGGACTTGTAGGAACCTCCCTCCTCCTGGAGGAGCGGTGCAAGGACAGGTGAGGACTCAGTGCTGGTTGCCTGTGTGGAGGCAACAGAGTGGATTGTGAGTGCCCATGTTCCCTCTGTTCACATGAAAACCAGCACGCACGGCAGGATTTTGGTGTCACAGCTAATATTCAGTGACCTCTCCCATTGCATCTGTGGTATGAGATGCTTCCTGGTGCAAGGCAGGACATCTCAATCTATTTGTTTGGAAATGACAGCAAGTAGGTGATGCTAATCACACGGTAGTGATCAGCACATAAATTAGATGCTGCTTTGCCAGGGTTAAAACCACCAGGCCTCGCCAGGCTGACTCCGCTGTCCCGCACTGCAGGGTAATACCCAGACATGAGCGAGGCCATCAGCTTGAATAATGGGGTCCAATTAGAGATGTCACAGCATCCACCTCCCGGCAGACTTTTGGCCAGGAAGGCCAGTCTGTGAGCCAAACCACCGTCTTCCTGCAAAGGTCAGAACGTGTCTCCAGTGACCTGTAATTTTATCTTGACTGATGGCCCTTCCAAAAATATTTCAACAGCTGTAAAAACTGAACATCTGGCCATGCAAAGTTTCCTGAGAGTGTTGCCTTCTGGAAGCAATAAAGATGGACCAAAAGCAATGGGAGTGCTCTGTTCTGTTTAACAAATTGCTGTTTCCAAGTGATTGAGCCTGTTACTTTCTGTCTTCATTTTGGAATGAGGTTGTTCTCACTAAGGCCTATTTATGTAAGGCACTTAGAAAAGAAAATGTTACTGTTTTCAAACTTACAAATATGAAGTAACAGAACTAATGCAGTGATGAAAATGCTGAGTAACATGTGTCACATAGTATTATCCGCTGCGCTCTCAAATGCTCTCTCCAAGGCAGGCTGGTGTGACACAAAAACTCACACCACCTTTGGCAGGAGATGTAGTTAGAAGTGCACTGTGTTAAAAAGAAAAGGCAGGGGCTGGATTTAGCAGAAATACATCTTTACCAGGGACTAATGATGAGACCACAAATGAGTTAAAGCAGGTGCACATCAACCATGAACCAATAAACTAAGATGAATGTACCAAGGAGAGAAATAGGCTGAGCAGAACTGATCTGTTTGTGGGATTCGTGTGTATTTACAAGCCTAGGATATCACTAACAAAGCAAAGCCTAGGATATCACTAACAAAGCAAAACCCAAAGGTACTGGAATTTGATTAGCACTGTCTTTTGATGCTTTTTACCCTTTGCAAACTGCCTTAAAGGCCCATGGGACATTCACTTCACGTGAATATGAAACAGAAATGTTGAATGCATTTCTAATGGTTTATTGGCCATTTTTTTCAGACACTCTTTTCATGGAGGTGATGCAGAGACAGATGGAAAACATCGTAGTGGTGCACGAAACACTAGCAATGGGAGGAACCGGGAGGCCCTGTGTGGTGATATTCAACACAGGACTGTGCATCCTGAGCATCACTCACCTGCTTGGCAGCAACACCACAAGGGAGCACTTACACGGCCTCATATGGCAGCAGAGGAACCTGAAAAGCAGTAGTCACTCCAATGACTGCTCTGGAGGAGCAGAACAAACTATTTTGAAAATAGCCCCAATTATCATGTGTACCTTTAAAGCTCCCGTCACAAAAGCCATTTGAGAATATTATTATTTACATTGCATGGGAGGTGCCAGCCAAGACTGGGGGACTGGGCTGCCACAATTTCAACCATAACATTGAAACTGCCTGCCTTCATTCCCAGTTGCTTGGGACAGTAATTTATGGCAGTGAATTGTATTCACCTTTAATTACAGGTTTTTTTCTTGGGTAGCAAAATTACCAATAATTCCAAGACTGCAGTTAAATCCTGAATCATTCCTTCCTGCAGTTGTTTATTTCACATTCAGTATATGGATACACCTTTTCTCATTAGACTTTGAAACCCAGACCTATTTTTCTATGATATATATATTTTTTAACACTTTTGCTTTGACCTTTTTTGACTGCATTAAGCCAGGTGATGGTCTAGACACACACACACACACAAAATTGCTCAACAAGGTGTGGCCAGATTATTTTACACTGGGGAAAAAACATTGCCTCAACTTATCAGATAAACAAAATGTCCTTCATACCAAATGTTCTAGGAATTGGAGTTCTGAGCCCAGCAGCAGAAAGATTATGAGAAGGCGTTGCTTCAGCTTCATTAATAACAGAATCCCCACTAGATGAAAGAGGTCATCACGGGGACTGAAAATAAACAGTAGAAGATTAGGAGAGAATTTGTTAGGATGAGGAGTTAAACGGTTATGAAATATAAAGGGGAAATCATAAGCAGTCTGAAGGTTTTCCATAGGAATTGGTTGCATTATGCTGGTCACACTTAAGCTTATGAGTTTGAGAATATTTGTTTAATAAAAACGTCTTTCTCATCTTCTCCTGTTTGATGGCTGCAGACCGACCTCTAGTTTGCATTTGTTCTTATAGTGGTGCAGTTGACCAGTAATATAATGAACTATGATGTGAAACCAAATTTCTGAATCCTCTCTTGGCTAAGGGATACTGTTAGCATCAAATTTGCTGAAAGGAAACTAATAGGCAGACAGATGTCACTCCTGGTACGCTTCCCAGATTTGCAAGGGTGTATATGAATGTAGATGCTGCTGCATAGCACGGAAACCGGATTGTGATGCTGTTTCAGTCCACACAGTGGGGTCAGTGTGTCTCAGACACACACTGGGGTCCTGATTGTGCCCACCTAGACACACAGGAAGGACACCCCCAAGTCCTTCTTCCAGGCTCTGCTGCCTTGAAGGTTGGTGGGGAGAAACCCCACGATGTCCAACCCTGTAAACTCAGCAGTGGTGCTGCCATGCTGTCTGGGAAGATGGGAGGTGTGCTGATTTGGGGGTGACATTGTATCTCTGGTGGAGCATGCAAGGAATGAAGAAGGTTTTATGTCTATTATTAACTTGAATTGACATAGCTCATCTCCAAAACTGCCTTAGTGCTTCTTTCTACTGCTTGCTATCTGTGCCATGTGGGGAGCTGTGCTATTACTCCATGCTTTCCCTCTCGTGACCGGGTAGCAAACATTTATGAGAAGAGAATAATAAATAGAGAAGCATTTCATTTCAGGCATGAATTTTTAGATGAACAATCATTTGTGCTAAAATTAGCAATACTCAGAAGGACATAACAAATGTGGAGCAATTGTCCAAATAGTTTCCCATAAGAAATGCCATGAATTGGAATAAGCCAAACCTTGCTCCTATATTTGTTAAAAATCTGTGTTAAATATTCTTTCTGTCATACAGCCTTAACATCCTAAAAAGATTTATGTACTAAATGATCAGTGCTTATCTCTTTCTCGTGAGAATGGTTTATGGTTTGTATTGCAAAAGCAGTATGATTCCAGGTATTAAAATGTGGGGCTCAGCCTACACGTGCTTTTGATTTGGCATTCGTAAATATCATTTATTCCATTTAGGAGAGCAGAATTTCATTGTTTTGGAAACATCAGAGCATTAAGTCAGGCAGAGGACAGGCTGCTGGTTCCTGGAGGCAGCCTTGCACTCCAGGCTGCCTCTGCGGTGCTCAGCCCCACTATTTTCAGTGGAGTGGCAGCTACAGGAGACCATGCGGCATGTCCCAAGGCCACCTGAGGGTCATCACTTCACAGCTCTAAAGCAGTTAAGTGTTCATTTATAGCCCACTTAAACCATAAGTATTCCCAGATCAGACATACAATATTTTTAGCAGGGTACTGTATTCCTCTCCATATATTATGCTCCTCACTTTTAAATACCTCAGGCTGCATTTTCAGACAGCATCAAATTGTTCTGCAGAGCTGTAAGGATGTTAGTGCACATACGTGCACCTCCGTGCATGCCCATAGAGACACGCACACATTTTTTCCTTGTGTAGATAGGATAGCTTTGTAAAAAAGGATCCAAGCCAGCCTTTGGTGGGCCTGCTTGTGACACTTGATATGGGGAAAGCCCAAGGAGGTGTTGGTCCCACCACAGGTACCTGAGCTGCCTGCCTGAAGCTATGTACCAAGAATTTAGGCATCAAAGCATGCAAAAATTGCTTATATACACAGTCTGAAGCCTGGGAGAAGAAGCACTCAGGAGCACCTTTGTAGGCTGCTGCAAAGAGGAGATAGGAGATCAAGCTGTGAAATTTATTCCTTAGGATTTTTCCTCCTCGATATTTGAACCCCGTGGAAACTATTCCAGGTTCATCCAGCGATCGCTGGGGGAGAGTGGTCTGGCACCCACTGCAGTTTGAAGATAAAGACGCTGTCTTGGATTTGGAAATGTATACTGGTGTAGAACATCCTGCAGGAGCAGCCAGGAACCAGCACCACAGCACCTGCAACCCAGCTCCTCTTGGCAGCAGGCCTGGCAGGTTTCTGTAGCTTGAGAAGAGCATGCATTCAGATGTGATATTTTAAGAGCCAGTCTCTCCTGAAGATGGTGCTGACATTAACCTCTTACCTGCAGGTGACTCACCCAGTCTTGTAGCTGGATTTAACCCCAGTGCTCAGTGGCCTGCTCATGCTGATATGCTTGTCTCTGTCGTAACACCACGACCCTCCCTGCCTTAAAGTATAGCAGGTGTTTATCTGCCTCTGTGTGACAGCCCACTTAATTAACGTGATCCACAAAAGTTGCCTTACTAAGGAAGATCTGGTCAAAGTGAACGTGAGAGAGGCAGCTCTCTTTTTCAGCTGAACTTCTCTCCCTCTGTCAGGATTCAGTGTCCAGTACAGCTGGCTCGTCCTTCAGGCACATCTGTGTGCTTCTCACTTTAAACCCCAAATTTCACAGGTGAAATCCAGCACCAGTTCTTTGTTTCAGGCACAAGGTGTGAAGACTTTCTGCAAACTCTTCTGCAACAGCAATGACACCAACACCATTCACTTGAGGGCGCAGGATGGTAGAGCTGCAGGGTCGTGCAAGGTGTGAGCATGTTGTCCTCCTGCCCCATGGCTCAGATCTGCAGTAAGATCCTCCATGAAGGACACATCATGTCCTGGGCCCAGTGGAAGTGGGTCACCAAGGTCTGCTGCCAAATGGGAGAAAATGATGGCAAAATAAATGTAGCAATGTGGAAAATGTTACTTTGTGTTTTGCCTGATGCTTGTGGTGTCTTTTCGCAGGACTGGATAGTGTTTAATGGATGGGATTAGAGTGTAGGTAAAATTTAAGCATCCCAGTATGAATTTCGAGCCTACAGAAAGGATATTAACCCTTGACTGCCTGCTTCACCAAGGTGCCCCACTTCAGGAAAAACAGAATATTAATGTGGTCAGCCCTCTTCTGGTCTTCTTGCTACAACAGCGTCCTTTAAAAACATTTACTTAGTTTTTTCATCTGTCCATTTAATGTTTGTTTGTCTGGATTAAAGTGAAAAGAAGAGACAGGCAGAAGATGAACTGTAAACCCCAGAACAAGACTCCACTCCTTGTGGTGGCCAATTTCCTCAGATAACCCTGCTGAATCATTTGCGGAGGATTTTTTTCAAAGCAGCACAGACTGCTCAAAATAAATTAGACCTCATTAGACCTTTTGCCCTTCATAACTTTGCAAGGCTTTCATGTGTTAGGTGTTTTGCTTTTTCTCCTTTTGATTTCACTGTAATTTATAATCATCAGGAATATACACAACATTTCACAGTGGCCAGCCAGTTAATGAGTGTTAAGATTTATTATTTACTGTACTATGCTACTGTGTGTTAAGAACCTCAGATGAAGAGGTAATGCACACAAAATCTCCTGTTTCATCTAACACAAAAGAGAGCTCTTAAACTTGCAAAATCCATCAGGTTATTTCAGGGTGAATGCTCAATATGATATTGCTCTGCTAGGGTTGACTGCAAGGACCTTTTATGAAAGGTTTGCTTGCAATCATCTCTCTGCCTGGAAAAGCTGTTTGGGACAAAATATTGCAGTTTGAGATTTTTTTTTTTTTTTTAAATATATATATATATGAAATTGAGAAATTTTCCATGTATTACCCCAAGAAGAAATGCCAATAAAATGAGTTTACTATTGAGCACAGAGCAGAACTCACTGCCATGTGATGTTTCAGATGTTAGAAGTAATTGGATGAAGTCAAAGAAGGGCAAATGTCAAGGCCTCAGTAAACTCAACAGGAATGGCTGGAGGCACTGGTTACTAAGAGGGATCAGCAGAATATACGGTGGGAAGCTGTACACCTCTCCTCTCCCGTTTCCAACATGCCTCTTTCATGTTTGTAAGCTGTTTGATTAATTTGTGGCTGTTTGATTAAATCTGGTATGTACTCAACAAATTTTTGTTGAAATGTATGGTCAAAAAGACATGAGAGCTCCACCTAGTTCCAACCATCAAGTGGGAGTTTCACATATTTTATTTCAAAGCCATGAATATTTCTTCATCTGCACACAAAGCAGTGTGTTGGTTAGTTGCTTATAGAAACTGAAAACATGTTTTGGTAAAATATGGCCGCATCTTTGACTTTTCTGGGGCTCACAGTTATCCTTAAAAAATGTAATGCCTTGCTAATAATGCTGATATTCTCTTCTTTGTCTTTCATATAACAAGGAAGATCACTAAATAATTTATCTTCCCTGCCTTTTTTCCTAGAGTGTGCTTCCCTGAGGAGCTGCAAGGCACGATTCCTGACCTAGCATTGCTGCAAACCTTTCTCTGAGTGACCTGTGCTGTTGCGTGCTCTGGGCTCAGCTTTCTGAGCAACTTTGTTCTACCCTTCCCCATTTGCTTAATTATTTATGTCTGACCCAGATTGTTTATATTTACATTTTCATTGTTGGTTGTGCATGCAATATAACACACCTTGTGGGCTGTGTGTTCCACTCCTCTGCCTTTACACTTTGTGCTGAAGCCATACAAAAAAAAAACACATGCTTGAACATGCCCGTGCAAATCAGATGTTGAGCCAAAATAATATAGTCCTTAATTATGGGTGTAAGTCAAGTAAAAACCTGATTTTTCTAATCAGGTGTTAAACACAGTTTAGTTTTAAAGAAGAGAGTAAATTTATGATGATTTACAGTACATTTTTGATCAGAGGTAGTTTCTTTAAAAGACATGATTTTCAAAGAAAGTGTGAATTGCATTCATAATTTTTGCTGGATCAGTTTTTTCTGCCAAGTGCAGGTGTCCAACATTCACTTTCTCTTCCACCCTCCTCTGCATTTTGTGTTTATTATCCAAATGCATCTGAGAACCTTGTCGAATTCTTTTAAAGCACCATGCACCCTTGGATGCACCTGCTGAGCCCTCCCCATTCTCTAAATGAGCTGTTTATAGCAGCGTTCAGCATGAAATGCAAGCAAATACAATCAGTGGAGTGATGTTTTTTGACATTTGGAAAGACTGCCAATTTCACGGCGGTGCCATGTTGGGGCTTGTGCTGGTGTGGCCACTCCATCGAGGCTCCCCAGCAGGGTTCACTGCCTCACCAGCACCAGGTTTGCTGGGTTTGCATCTCTCAGTCCATCCACTGATGATTTCTGCCACACAGGCCACTCGTGGGCATGCTCAGAGCCCCAAATCTCTGCATAGAGCCAAGTCCCAGCACCTTACATCTTGGGTGTACTCCTTGTTGGAATAGCTGCAGATGATTTGCAAAGTATCCCTGAAACAGAAAACCTTAAAAATAATTTGCTCAATACACGGTGACTCTCAGTGTCACTTCAATAACGTTGAAATTATTTCAAATTGAAATTTTCCTATTAAAAAAATATAGAGGGACATTTAATTTTATAGACTTTTCTTACCTTCTAAGGAAATATTTGTATATTACCATTGCAGTGGAGAATTTCAATTAAGGTATAATACATACATATGTATATATAAGAAAAAAAAAAAAACAGCAACATTATGGACAACTTCTGGTTAGTTCAGAGTGGAACACTGTATTCTATTTTCTATATTAAATGTTTTATGCTTGTTGCAGTTAAACAACACTTTTCAAGAACAAAAACAAGCTATTCTTGTTTTATTATTCAAACTGTCATACATTTTCCAAGTTGTCTCTATGTACTGGAAAACATGTTATGGAAAGTAAATTATTTTAATCCATGTTAAGCAGCAGTTGATTATAACGATTTTTAAATAATTCAAGTCAGCTGTAAACTGTTTTTTTTTTTTTTTTTTTTTTTTTCTTAGCTATTATGTCATAACAGCATATTGCATTATGCACCAGTAATTCTGATATCAAAAAAATAATACAGAAATAGCAAAAATAATATATGAAGACTTGTGTCTAGTGACTTGTGTGCACTTGGTGCAGGTGATGCACCACGGACCTTATTCAAAGCACATCTTTCGATGTACACCTTCAGAAAATATGCAAGGATCAAAGCAGACAAAAAAATAACAGCTTGTGTTTGTGTGAGCCATGCTCTTTAGTTTTACTTATCTCACTGTGGTGGCCACGTTTGCATTACTGACCCCTGAAAGTGTTATAATTTACTAGATTTTAAAGTTCTGTCATGAGGAACATCTAGAGTGTGCCATGGGGAAGAAGAGCTTCATCTCCTTGAGACAACAGCCACAACACTGGCACTGAGCACACAGGGATACTAGGCTCTGCTGATGAGCACAATGTCAGCACAGGATTTACTCCACATTTCAGTTCCTGTCTCCAATACACCCACACTGTACATTTATAATGTTCCTTTACATAGAGGTTTATCTCTAACAGCAGCTAAAAGCTCTTCACAAGTTCCACCAACTTCCACCTTCATCAATAACCTATCTCACTGAAGAAAGTACATGTTTCAGCCATGTAGTTCCTCATCTTTTATTTCTTCAAACTACAGGGCCACAGAGCAAATATCCAGGATTTGTGACATTTCTAGCCTGGTAAACACTGGGAAAGTAAAGGCCATAGATCTGATTTCTATCACAGAACTACTTCTAATACAGAAGGGCTATGGAATAACAGCAGGGCAATGCCATTTCTTTTGTGAGGGCTCTGCCTGTAATCTGAAGGCATCATTTGCTCTGCAGCAAGCCACAGTATGGAAAGAGCCGCAGAGGAGGTGTGGCATATAGGTTCTCACCTCAGAGGTAGAAGTGCTGTGCAATGATCTGGCACCAGAAGTGGGAAATCCACCCGTGGGGTCGCATCCTGCATGGCACGCGTGCTGCCAGGAGCCACACGGGATGTGTGCCATGAGGACACGCAGCTGGGGATCATGACAGAGGGATGTGCCAGGGCCTCAGCTCACTTTGCCACCTCAGTTAGGGTCCTGTGGTGACATCCTCATGTGGTGCATCCATCTGGGGCAGCAGTGCCAGCAGCTCTCTGATGGCTGCCTCCAAGCATCACCGGGAGGAGGAGGCTGCGCAGACAGACTGTAACTGGGTCCTGGAAAATAAATCCATTTTGAAAGCACAGATAGCCACGAGAAATCAGGAAATGAGCAGTTACTCAGCAGGCAGAATAGTCCACTCCAGGCAGCCAACACATCCAGGCTCATGCGCATCTGTAACCAGGCTGTATTTTTCTTTTATATTGCAATCAGTGGTGAAGAAAAAACACAAAACACTTATATTTTTCTGCAAGTGATGTGTGCAATTCATTTCTTGGTGCAGTGAGAAGAGTAATGTGGCACCTGTGGCCATTCCTGGCTGCAGGGGACTAATTAACCCCAGTGATTACCTGGTTCACTTTGAAACATAAGCTGCTTTTCTTCACCACAAGTCAATCTCTGTAACATGTAAAATCTGTTATGTCCACTTAGGGATGGATACTTTTTGATATACTTAAAAGGGGGGAGGATGCTTTCTGACACATCACCAAACAAGAGTTTTCAGATTTTTTTTTTTTTTTTCCCTCTGCAGCCCTGGAAGTGCCAGACCTCTCCATTTCCCTTGCAGCTGCATTAACCGGCCATTTCTTCTCAATTAGGAAGAAGAAGTCATCTGGCATAGTCTGTTCCTGGTGCAATGGACTGAAAAATATCACATTATTTATTTTGGATTAACTGAATGAGGCTGGAAAGATTCATTTCTTCTCAGTCTGCTTTGACAATGTAATTTGTTACGTGGCATTTAATTCTACAAGGTAGAATTAAGCTGGGAAAATGGAGGATATCAGACACTGTCTGCAATGGAGTTCAGTGCCTGTGAAGGACTGGGTGCCCTGGAACCCCATGGGCTGGACCAATAAACCATGAGACATGAGCCATACACCATTATTTTGTAAGAGGAAAAACATTATGTCCATATGACCCTATTTATTTTATTTTATTATTTTATTTTATTTTATTTTATTTTATTTTATTTTATTTTATTTTATTTTATTTTATTTTATTTTATTTTATTTTATTTTATTTTATTTTATTTTATTTGTGGCTATTGCCATCTATAACACCAGTTACAGAGATTTCAGCGACAGAGACCTATCTACTAAACGTGCACTGAATTAAATGCCAGTCAAAACCTCTATTAGTTCAAAGCAATTTATCAGGGGGTGAATCAGCAGACAGAGGTTCAGGAGATCTGGATAATGTTTTGAGCTTTGCCTTCAGGCTGTCTCTCTTTTATACTTGTCATTTTGTCTCCATCATCTGCATTGACCATTAACACCTCGGGGACAGGACCATCCCCGGGAAGTGTCTGTACAGCACCTGGCACACCTTCCTCCTCCTCCAGCTCCTCCTTCTCCTCCTCCTTCTCCTCCTCCTTCTCCTCCCAAGCTCTGTTGTGCACATCTGTGTGCCACCACCATGCATAATCATGAAAATTGTTCTTTATGTACTGTAAATGCAGCAGGGGAGAAAATTTTATCTTTATATATATATTATATATATATATATATATATATATATATATATATATATATATATATATATATCTGACTTCATGTACCCAAACTGTTTTAAAGATACAGCACTGTTGCAAAAAAATCACTCTCGTGACCTTACCTGACCTTAATTATTTCCTAATTCCTTAATTTCTTTATGTATTCATTGAAAGCACTGTATTTTTTGTCCTTTCTCTATACTTCCTGCTGACTACAGGAGTTGAAGTTAATTCATGCTAAGTGCTTTGGTCCAAATTTTGCATGGATTTACATGGCAAAATTCAAGGGACTTTCAAATGGTGCAGAACTCACTCCACTGTCTCTTAAAATGTACTCCATTTGGGCAATATTGGTAGCTGTACTACATGAGAGATTGTGATTACTAGGTTCAGACACAGCTCAGGAAAGCATTGAACCTTGGAAACTAACTTCCTCCCTCCCTCCCTCCCTCCCTCCCTCCCTCCCTTCCTTCCTTCCTTCCTTCCTTCCTTCTCCAGTTTAAAATATCTTCTTACTGAAAAGCAAAAGCTGTGAGAAACCCTGGTATGTCACCTGTCCATCCCTGCAGGCACAAGGCAACTCACCTCTGTATAAACCATTGCTGACACATGCTCATCTGACATTGCACTTCTTCATATAGAATTGCTTCCTACTTTTCCACACCATTTCTCCAATTTGTCACACTTACATTGAAGTCCAGGCCTTTCCTTCAAAGTGCTTGCAGTCCCTCCTGGCTACATACCAGCTGCCCCTTAGTACCTATTCTCCCTTTTCCAGCATCTCAAGCACTATAGAAAATACTGATATGCCCTGGACTTTATACAGACCCCTGAACCCTCATTTGTTACAATTTTCTGGCTTGACACTAAATCTCTGATAATTATTTCTTGAGTGCAGGTTAGGCAACAACATTATAGTGGCTTCAAGAACACATTACTACAGTCTGATTTTAAAAATGCCAGGGGAAACAAGGGGTCAAAAGCCCTACCACACTTATGTTATCTGACATCTTTTGATTTTCTGTTTTCCATCAGGCTTCTTGCACTGCCTGGGAAGAAAAATGAGGTAACTCTGCCATGCTTCATTCTTAAGAAATCCATATGGGTTGTGGTTTTTGGTGCTTATAGATAGCACGCTTCTATGCTCCAGAAATTAAATCGAGGCTGGTGGATCCATAGTTTTCCCAGTTTTCCTTTCCTCTTCTTAAATAAATGCAAGAATTTTGCTGCTTTCCAGTTTTTAAATAATATCTGTTAATTGTTTTGAAACTGCGTTGCACCTTAGTGTTTGGGTTTTGTCTGGACGTTATGTAAGAAATTCCTGCCTCACAGTACCTCTTGCCTCTCTGTCTTTCTCTACCCTGTTTCACTGACACTTTTTCCTGCCCTCAATCCACACTTAGCCCTCTCCCACACATATAAGTACAGTTGCTGAGGTCAGCCTGTAAACTGTGTCGATGCAATTTTGCCAGTGAAAAAATCACACTCTCTCTCTTTATTTGAGAAGGACTATATTAACCCTAGGTGTATCAGCAGTCTGGTTTGTAGAGCAAAAGTGTGGCAGAGATGAGCAGCCAAAAGATGTTGCCACTGGCCAGCTTCAAGGCATGGCCTCTTCCAGTGCCCTGGGCACTCAAAGGCGAACATCATCAGTGCTAGACAATCAGAAAAACCAGGACAAATCTCCAGGTTTGCATCTCTACCTGCAGTTATAGTTAAGAGCATTTTTGAATGGAGTTATAAGCAAAGGAGCTACTGCAAATTGTCTAGAAAGGAGTGGGTTGCCTGGCAGACCAAAGCAAGATTTGATGCTGGGAGGGCAGTGTCTCTAAGAGAGAAAGAAGCTGTCTATTCCCCTGCCCTGGTCACCTGCCAAAGAGAGCACCTGGACATCTAACAAAGGCTGGCAGCTGGGAGGACAAGTGTGGGGCCAATATAGCCTGCTTGTGAGGCCATTAAAGAGCAGCTGGGTGTGAAAAGATAAACCTGTGATACTGCCAAGCTCAGCCAGACCAGTGGCATGATGAACTTCCCAGTTGGTACCATGCATTACTGCAGGGCTGCCTGTGGAGGCTTTGTCATTTTTTTTCCCCAACATATTGAGCTATTATAGGTGAGAATATTAACAAACTTTCATTTCTTAACCCTTGTCTTTCTTAACCTTTTCTTTTTTATGTGAAAATTTACTGCAAATCTTACAAGATCTGGTGTACTGGGCTAGTTCTCTGGTGCCAACGTCCTCTGGTGTCACTGTATTGCAGCCCTGGCAGAGCGAGCTCTGGGGTAACTTGTTAATTTACTTGGAAATGCACGTTTGATAATTCCCACTGCACGTACCTGGGCTGATAAGCCTCCCAGAGGCTGATGTGAGGGAAGAACCTGTAGCTAGCTTGGAGCTCATAGATCCAAGGATGATTCACAATGATAAGTCCTTCTAGACATGAGTTAACTCTCTGCAAAACCAGTTCCCAGATCACAGTGGGATTATTGTGCAGAGATACCCTGGCTGACCCTGCATGGAGCTGAATGTATTAATCTGGGCTAATACGCTCCCCAGATAAGTCGAATACCAAATTAATCAGGCAAATGTCCACACTGGTGGATCTATATCCAATGTAGCTGGCTCACTGAGAGCTGATTGCAGACTGATTTCTGAGAGATCTGAATCAACTGGACAAAGTGAAAATCCTGCAAAGTCTGAAAAGAATGAAGTTCCCCAGCTTTTGGGATTTGTGAAAAGCATAAATACTAGCTTGTTCATTTCAGTTGCATTTTGCTTGCAAGATAATCTTTAAGTCAGAAATCTATTTTAAAAGGGGATGAATAATGCATATTTTACATGTAGAGAATGAACTACATTGGGAATCTCAAAATATTTTGCAGACACTGAAGGGTAAAGCTTTCCAGTAGACCTCAAAAGGAGGTAAAATTATAGGCACTTAATAGGTGGGAGGACCGGTTGTTGTAGGACCCACAGGAAAATCTGTACAAAGCTGAAAATAGCATACAAGTCTTCCAAAATTCTTAACATTTTCTGCCTTGTTTCATGTCAGCACACTAATTCGCTGACATACTTAGATTGCCATATAATACTTTGTTTTTCCAGATGATAAAGAGAGCTAATTCTCCTTTAAACAAATGACTTTTCAATCTCTATAAATTAGGAAGCAGGCAGCATTTCCTCCAGCTGCCATCCAGCAATTACACCATTTGGAAATGGTACACAGTGATTTGTGATAGTGTAATCCCTTTGGGGTGTGGAAGTAGCTCCAGAGTCAGGCTTGATTAGAAATGCCCAGTTGACTGCCAGGGACACATTTCAAGCAGGCTTATTGTGGGGAGTTGATATAGTTGTAAGCACAAGTCAAACAGCCAAACATATAAGAAACCCAATCTGCATTTGCAAAGCTAAACTGTGCAGCTCTAAACCCATTTTCTGCCCTAAAGAGTGCCACGTGCCAAGCACATAGCTAGAAAAACCATTCCTCGTGTACGCTCAGAACAGAGAGCGATGTTAATCCAGGGAGCTCATCGGTATTTGCAGACTGTCAGCTTTAAGCTCGGGGTGTCATTGCACGAGGAGCACATTTTAAACCTATGAAACGCATATCCACGAACTCTTCTGCATATCCACAAAAAGCTAATACAAAAACCCACTCCAAAGACAAAGCTAGTTTTTAAAACTTGTGCCAGAGCCTTCAAATTCTCTCTGCTCACTTGAAATCCATCTTTAAATTCCATGTTGTTTTTTCTGTCTTTGCTTAACACAAGACAAAGAGCAGCCAGACAGAGGAAATGACAACAGGAACATTTCCTCGTGTTGTCTCTCAAAATTTTATGCATTACATAGAAATTTTTTTCTTAGAGAGAGACAACTGAAAGGTATTTTAAGAACTGAAAACAAAATTATTGAGGATGTCAGCAGTTGAAAAATGAAGCAGATTCCTATTCAGGCAACTGGCCTGGGGATACTGAGGCTGATGTGTGTGAACTCTGCTTTCATGGGTGTGCGCTGAGCACAAATCCCACCAGGTCCTTTCCAACAGTCTTCATGCAGCTGATGTAAAGTCCTCTGGCCAGCCACCGAAGGATGCAACTTGCAGATGAGTAAACCTATTGTAAGCTGCTGCTCTGTCCTGGCAAGCAGGTACACTGGATGTTCCTCTGCAGTTATGAAACCTACTGGATGTGGTTGGAAAGCTAGCATAAGAGGACAGTGAACTACAGGTCCTACCAGATACCTTGTGGAGACAAGGGGCTGCTTTCTACAAGCACTGCAGCTCCTCAGGTCTTGTTGAAAATTCACTCGGGGAAAAAAAGGGGAAAAGGGGGAGGTTTTTGTTCCTTGATGGCTCTGACAGTCCAGCCAGTGCAGTGTAACTATAACTGCAATGCAGTGCTACTAATGACATCTGGATCACAGTGAGCTACCACATTAATAGCCTGGCTCGAATTTCCATTTCAAGTTTGCATTTATTTTTAATCTTTCCTAAATCTAACATATTAATATGGCACCAGACATATCCACTGGAAAAAAAAAACACACTTCTGACTCTGAGGGGAAAGATGGCAGGGCTTGTGGAGTGGATGGTAGCATCTCCTTAACCTTGGTCTACAAGGAATTCAGCACCTTGTCAACTTTACTTTCAAAAATTGTACTCCTGATCAACATCATTCATGGAAATTGCCCTAGCTATCACACCACCTAGTCACACTCATTCACCCAGAGCTCATGTCTCAGTTGGAAGCTGATTCAAAAAAACACCTTGGTTCAGTTCTCCCTCTTGAAAAATATTGTTTAATCATTCTTGGAGGTAAGAGGCAGGGCCAGGTTTTGCCTCTTGCAGGGTGTCCTGCGTATCTGATAGAAGTGCAAGGGCCCTGAGCTGAGGTATTTTAAGACAAGTCATGTTGATCCAAAATATTCCATTGTGGAGGTGAGAGAGGTATTTTTAATCCATTAGGATGCTAGTTATGATTACTATATGAAACAACTAATCTCCTCTGACAGGGCCTCAAACAGCATGCCATGCAGCCCAGACCTCAGTCTCTGTAAAGCTGAACATCTTTCTCTGCATACAAATTGCCTTTGTTTCTCTTTTGGTGAAAATCCTCATATTTTCATCTCAAATCTCTTCTCAGAGGTGTAATTATTTAGGGTTGTTTACTACGTTCCTTAGCTGAAACAAGCAACAGCTTTGCCAAGAGTGTTCTCCCTCTTGCCTCCGCATCAGGAGGAGTTTAACGTGCTGACAGTATCCAATATGGTCTTCCCTGATGAGCCAAAGCAAGTTTTCCAAGGGCTTTTCACAGAAGGTGGCACTGATCCAACCCCAAGGGCGCTTTTTTTCGTAAATGCATATTATGTAAAACATGAAAGTCACTCACCTTTGAGGAATCCAGCCCAGCCCAGCTCAGCTTCCTCTCAGGTTGCTATTTAGTGATGAACAAAGGTGAAGCCAAAACTCCTGTGCCCTACAGTGAGGATTTGGGGGCCACATACCGCTTCCAGTCTTGTGCAGGCCTGAAATTTGGAGCAGAGCTTATCGTTTGCATGTGTCCTGAAACCATAACAGATAAACATCTCAATACTGCATAGCAGAAGCACTACATCAGGGGGCCTTGAACTCTCCCAGAATGAAAAAGAGGTGATGTTTTTACTCAGATTTCATGAACAGGAAAACTGTCATCCTTTTTGCTTACTCCACCTGCAGACACAGCTCACCTGGACAAGCCAATAGATGGAGAGGCATCCCAGCTTCAGGACTGAATTTCCACACCTGCCCTTGCAAACAGAGGTTAGTGCTGCTTTTTTTCTGCTGTTCCATTTTACAGCCCACTTAAATGCAGGAGATCATCTTCTGAGAACTACTCCCATACTTGGACTGGCATGAGCAGAGATAAAATAAAGATAGGAATTTTATTTATCGTGAAACTTTTTCTTCTCTTTCAATTTTCCTTTTTATTTCCTCCTGTATTTATTTCTCCTTTACATTTTCATTCACTTTTTTCCACATTTTGTGTTTCTCCTCATACTTCCTTCTCACCTGTGTAGCAGTGGGCAGTGGATTTCCAGGTAAAACATCTTTCCTTCAACTTGAACATAAGTGACCACGGGCTCCTCCTGGTTCAGATATGTGCTTTAATGTTAGGCTGGAGCAGATGTTGGTTCCTCATGGGAGTTCAGGATTTCAGCATCCCTCTGCTTTGCTTGAGCAGGCTGTTGGTGAGGAAGCTGCAGCAGTTGAAGAGCAAGGGGTGGTGCTGTTGTACTCATGTGCTGTTGTACTCATGGCACACAGCTGTACAGCTGGCTATGCTGCCACAAGGACAACTTTTTTGGCATGGTGGGCCACCTTAAGGTGCTTGAAGTTGACCTCTTCCATCATCCAGCATCTTTGTATTTGTTCCTATTGTTCATTTTACCTACAGTACTTTTTGATCAAAGAAATGACAGTGGCAGACAAGGTTCTACACTGAAATTAAACACAGCTGATCTTCATGTGTATGCTCACACAAAGTAATTTTCACCCCTTGCCCATGAAGTTGCAGAAACACCAGTAAGTCTGGCTGAATCTGAGTAGTAGCAATCCAAGGGGTAAAAAGAACAGCAAACCACTCATGAATAAAACTTCTTTCCCTTGTACCTTGAGGAAGGAACCGTTGTGCCACAGATAACATCTCAGTGCACAGCACACTGATGGTGGGGTTCAACAAGAAGTACAAGTACCTAGCTGGTATTAGTGCAAAAAAGCCTCTCTGCCCCTTAAGTCTCTGTGCCCAAAACAGCACAGGGCAAGGAGATGTTATTATATATCATAGGTGCATATAAATGGTTGCTATACTATGTTATTTGTGTCCCATTTTGTTATTACATTATAAGTTGTGTTGCCTTATATTATGTTACAGGAATTCATGTTAGCTTATGTAAGGGGAAATCAGCATTTCAAAATGCATCCAGCCACTGTCTACACAGGGTCAGTATTTTTCTCTTACTCCTTGGGCATGTGCTAAAGCAGCAACTAAAAAGTGCAGCCAGGAGCAGTCTGGTTGTGTCACGCACTGTGAGCAAAGAAACTCTGTGGCTTGCTGCAAGATGTCAGGGCTTGCCACCAGGAATGATGAAGGCAAAGGGGAAAGGGAAGAGCAGACAGACCAGATCTACCAGGCTTTTGATGCCATTTTTCACCTTACAGCAAGAAACTGCAGCCCTGTTGCTCATCCTGGAAGGTGTCACAGATTCTCTTTCTGCCCAAAGCCTTCCCAAGCACCTCTGTTGCACTGGCGAGATGGGAGCCAGGATGAGGCCCCACCTGAAGATGAACATCGCACTCATGGTGCTCAGCTCTGACGTGCTGAGCATCGCAAGCCAGCTGCATCTCAGCTGCCTCCAGAGCAGGGCTCTGTGTCCCATGGCACATGTGGAAACAAGGCAGTGCTGCCCCCAGATCACACCACCCTGTCCTCTTCACGCAGCCCTCCAGCACCAGCAGGTGTGCCGGGGCATGTGTCAGTGTTAGGAAAAGGCAGACAGGGAAGAGAGATGATAGTAGCCCTGCTGTGCTTTGTTTTGGGACACTGCAGCTGGGTGGGAGCACACTGATGGGACAGCAGACCCCAGCCGTCCCAGAACTTCACCCTTGCTGTCACACATTTTCTGTTCCCATGCAGCTCCAAAACCAGGATGCTGGGGGTCCCTGGACTATTTGGCCTCTGGGATGCCATCTGAGAGGTTAGAGGTGGAGAGTGCTGGTGTAGCCCAGGGACGTGATATTCTCCTGGCAGCATGCCTGCACTGCAGCAAGGACTGGAGCCATTGCCTCCCTCTCCTCCCTCTCAGCCAGCGGTGACAAGACCAGCAGTGTGCAAGAGCACCCAGCTCACAGGTGCAGCACAGACTTGTCTGGGTTTGCATACTTCACACCTCCGGGACTTTACTTGCCAGCTGCTCTCAGCTCTGTCGGCTTTCTTGCCGCTCCAAAACCTCAAACTGCAACTTCTCTGCACCTACTGACTTTCAAGATCACGTGTCAAAGCCATGTAAAAGTACTGAGTTTTTTCAGGTCCCCAAAACCAAACAAACAATAACAACAACAACAACAAAAACAGCCCATAAACCAGCCTTATAACTCACAACTGAACAGAGTTTCACCCCAAGTTAATACAGTTTTATAGAGAAGTTTGAACCAGGTGACTTTTGCATGGATTCATTCAAAGCATCTGTAGAACATCAATTAATCATAGCTTTTCTGTAAAGCATGGCTTTATACTTTGGATTTTTCCACTGCTGAGTGAAGGATATATGAAATGAAAAAATACTATAAGAACTTAAAGGCTTTAAGTATCTTTTTAGAAGTTTAGCTAGGCATTATGGATTTCTGGACAAGTAGGTTAAAGTAGAACAAGTGCAGCAGCCTGTGGAGGAGCTGGAAAGCTGGGAAGAGCACTGATGAAAGCCAGGGCCAAGAGCAAAGGACCTGAGTTCACCCAAAGAAGGCAAGGGAAGACAGAAATCCTGGCTGGTGCTCCACCGTAGTCTTAGGCAGGAGAAAAGTCAGAAGATTGATCTTTATCTGGAGTAAAATACAGGATGAAAGATTTTATTTCCTCACTTGCAATGAAAAGAGAAACTCTCTCATTCAATGGAAGGAAAATGGGCAGCAGAATTAAAATCATAAATGAAATGGGGAACCCGAGCAGCTCCATTATTCATGGCTACACACCCTGCTTTCCTTAGAAATCATGGCCAGAGGCTCAGTGTTTATTGAAACACCTCAGGAGCTGGAGGGCTGCATGAAGAGAGAAATCCCGAGGAACAAGATGTGTTTCTGGTGACAGCAGCTTCATGAGTTTGGAGTGAGAGGCATCGTAAAATGGTGCAGGCTTTTGTCTTGCTCAAGAAACACCTGTCTATGCTGCAGTGGCAGGTGCATTGAACAGCAGTGCATCGTTGAGGAATCCTGTTCAGGGAGGCAATCCCAAAGAGGCAACCCGTGAGATACTTCAGAGATCTTACTCCTGCGAGGATGAAGACCAGTTTCAGCTCAGAGAACACATCTCTGCATGTGTTTCTCGGACCTGAGGTTTATCACAGACCCTCTGCTGCTCCTCCACTTCTTCACACCTGGCTCCAGCTGGTTTCCCTGGGTGGCATCCTGGAGCCCTGCCGGCCAGATGTCGGCTTTGAGGAGGTGTTCTGGAAAACAGCCACATTCCGGCTCGCACGCACTTGTGGGATCAACACCTCTTTTGCCAGGCACACACCCCAAGCATGATTTCTCTGGGAAATCTCTGCCTTGCCAGCTTACACTACTCCATCAGGGCTGTGCCAAGCACTCCTCCAAGCAGCCTCCAGGGAAGACAGAAGGCACAAGAGAATCTCAGGGGACAGGCACAGAAATGCAGATGGATTTTAAAGCTTTACTATGGTACTGGCTGTCAAGGGGCACAAAGCTGGCCTATGCAATGTGTTGGGTAAAATCCTACAGCTCTGCAGGTGGGCTAAAGGCAAAACCCAAATGCCTGGCAGTGATACAGCCAGATTTTGGCAGTGGATGGTAGTTTAAACTTGCATTTCATTTCAGGCACAGCCAGCAAATGAGAGAGCACAAAGGTGAGCATTCGTAACTCCTCCTGAGAGGACGCACACCTCATCTGAGACCTCACACAGACAGCTGCTGACTTCTAACCCCAGCCCCTCTGCCAGCAAAGGCACGGCATGTCACGGACCACTGCTCAGGGGCATGAGAAATGTCTACACACACCCATGCCATGGGCACAGAAACCTTCCTCCACCCAGCTCCCAGCTGCTGCAGAGAAAAGCACCTTGTAAACACAGAGGACCTGTCTCACTCTGTGACAGTCAAAGCAAGGCATCTTCACCAGCCCCATGTCCACTGGGTTGGCTCTGAGATGCTCTGTGAGAGCTCTTGAATACAGCCAGGCTTCTTCAGGGGACACATATCCCATCCTGATGGTGTGCAGCCAACCCAACATACACCCAGGCACAGTGTGGCCAAGCAGCACCATCACCTCGGCCTCTACACAAGAGTTATGCAGACAGAAATTTCCATAATCACCACAGTCTGTTTTGTTACAGTCTTCTCACTGCCCTACTTCACAGGTGCCATCCACGGGCATTTGCAGTGATGAGACTAATTTGGGAGGTAACCTGTGAAGTCTTTATATGTTTTAGCTGTTCCCAAAATAGAAGCTTTCTTGAATAAGCTTCTGCCTGAGCATGACTGGCCATGCATGAGCCCTTCTAACTTATTAGCATTGAGCCGATTATGTGCTGAAGGATGTGCATTAGCCTCGTAAGCCAGCACTGAAAATCACTGATTTCCACATGGAAACATTGAAGCTTTATGGTCTGTAATTGATGAGTGGGAGTTTGTGAAGGATGTCAAGTGTTACCTTTGTTTTACTGTGAGTCACTATCAATGTTGGCAAGCATAATAAAAGCAGAGGAATGCATTAGGCACCAAATATTGTACTTCTTGCAGTAAAAGACACTAATCAGGGGGATAGAGATGTTATGCTGCCTGTGCAGACTGATGTCCTGGCAATTTGATCGCTTTACTGCTAAGTGCCGTGTCTCAAAGCTCGGCATGTCCATGTATGTCTCATTTGGTCATGCATTTCTGGGGGCAATTTCTAGTATTACAAGGAATAGAATCACACTGAACTTTCCACTTACCTCCAGGTGAAGTCAGCAAAACCGTATACATAAATTTTGAAGCACCTGTATGCTCAGAGGTACCTACCTCCCCCATCTCTACAGTGAGCAATCAGTGATGGTTTTAATTCTAAAACAGAAAGTCATTCAAGGGACAGAATATTCAAAAACATATTACACAGCTCAATACAAGCCCATTTTTACAGCATTGGCTTAATCTATGATGTAACCTCATAGGAGGTCTCTGCATGGGCAAACTGGAGGGACACATCTGGTTTATGCCAGTCTCTCACCCGAATCCAATGTGATTCCTGCTATGCTTGGCTGGACTGGCTAAACTCCTGCAGCTACAAGACCTGGGCTCATCAGCTGCCCTAATGACTGGGGAGGCTAGATCCACATAACCACAGACAGTATTTCCTCCAAATCTTGTTGTTGTTGTTTGTTTTCTCCCTGTGAGATGAAATTTGGTCATATCTCCATTCACATTAGGAGACTTAGATGACAGACTCTTTTATGTTCCTTTGCAAATCCCACTGACAGTGAATGTTCTTCTGCCGTAAAACCTGATCCAGTTGTCTCCCTCCAAATAGTTAAAGCTCATATGAAAGAACAAATCAGTCATTCTGTGTGTGTGTTTTCCACTAAATATCAGAAGTCCCAAGCAGCTTATTGAGTGAGTTCAGTCTCTCATAAATGCTTTGCTCACCTATTGAAGACTCCAATAAGTAATAAAGCGCTGAACATACATCCTATTCAGCCAATATCAATATTTAAGAATATCAATGTTTAATGCTGTCATTTTAATTTCTTTGTATGCTTTGATTTATTTCAGCATACAGGAATAAAATCAGAAACTAATTTAGCTAATGAATTCAGTTAAGCTTTTCTTTTAAAAAGGCAATGGAAATAAATTTGAGGAGGCTTGATGTTTTAAAACTGATCATTTTCAAAGGATAAGGAAGTCGCACTCCAAAGAGGTGTTTTGACCAAATCATAGTCAGCCATCAGGGGTATTTAGGGACACACAATTTGATTCTTTATTTTTATTTTTTTTTTAACCATAAGCTACAAAGATTTGACATGAATGAATGGGTTCATTAAATTCCCTACACTCTCTTTGCAAACACTGTTGTGGAGTTGCCAGTAAAGTGATAATAGTTAATCCCCAGTTGCATCTATTTTAAAAGTCAATTTTAAACATACGTTCAGTGCTGATATGTTTCTCCTTAGGTGGCTTTCTTTTAGCGTAGTCTGCAGTTTACAACTTTTCAGCTGATTTCCCTCTGGGATATCAGTTTTCAAGCTTCTTATCTCAGTTAGGAAACTGAAACACCTCAGATGAACAGGTCAGCATTCATAAATTGAGTCTGGATCACTCTTAGTATAACTCAAGCCCATGCAAAAGCAGGATCTGGACACGGAAAGACCAGATACAGTCACATCCGACCTTGTTATAAATACCAGGTAAAATTACTTCTGTCCCAAAAATTACTTCTGTCCCAAAGAACTGTGTCCTGTAACTACTATCAGAAGCCACATTTTTGAAGATTAATTCTAACTCTGCCCTTTGGACTAACAAATCTCTTCCTGGAAACAGGTAGCACCTACCTGGGAAGGGAAGGCAGCTATCAGCCAGCTGGTCTTTGAGCCTCCCCATCTTCATCTCCCTGCACACAAAACACAGAACTTTTGGCATTTATGTGAGAGAAAGAAGGGGCAAGTCCTTGCCAGTATAAGCTCTGGCCATCTTTGAAGATAGAGAGACTGAGACCATGTTTTTATCTGAGCATTGGTAAGCAACCCCTTGCCAGGGCACCTTAGCACCCAGCTGAACTGAGCCATGAACAACTTTTACCCCCAAAAAACCTACCACCGTGGTGCATTTTCAAGGGGTGTTATACCTTCTACCATATCTCTTTATTTTTATACTTTGACTGTTTGTTGTTATACCCAGAACAATAGTTTTAGGCTGCTGCCATCTTCTTGATTAAATTTTCATATGCATTATGCTTTCACTATGCAGGAAAACTGTGATTTAAGCTCCAATACACACAAGTAAATGAAATTAAAAGAAGGAAATAAATAAGATTTCAACTGCACTTCATGAATTATGAATAATGCATGTTCTCAGCCATGCTCTTCAAGAAAGTCATCACAGAAGCTTTCCAAACAAATGTCTTTTGGGGAAAATGCACCTAAAAGCAGTAGCCAACATTTCCATTAATACACATGCATTATAAAGAGAAGTCCTGTGCATAAATGCTTTTCTTGACTATCATTTTTCTCCTATGAAGACACAGGAATTATAATTTATATGACTCACACAAAGACAATATTTTAGCTTTTATTCAGATACATCTGAGGAGAACTCCATGCCTGAAATGTTGTGTTATAGTCCATAACTAGTGGTGGCTCCAGCCTCAGGGATCCAGGACTACTTCACAAGAAAATAACCAGAAATACTCATGTTCCTACATTTTTTTTTTAATTTTTATTTTATTTTATTTTATTTTTATTTTAAAATAAAGTCAGATGAAGATAATGTAGAAATGAAGACGAACTATTGATGAGTCATAAAGCTACAGGGATGGGGAAGTGTATTTTACTGGGTATGGTCCCAGAGCTGGAGTCAGTGCACTTGTTCTGCAAAGGACCTGCCATGTATGCAATCCTGAGCAAATCTTTCTTTGCCTGGTATGGTTTCCCTTCCAGTATTTCTCTGTCTCATGTGGTTATACTGTAAGTCCTCCAGATCTGGGTCTCTCTCTTGTCATACGCTCATACACAGTGGAATATTTTTAAGTGTAAATAAGTGCCTATACTTCTGCTTGAGTTCAGCATTGGATCTCTGCCTGTGAAAGTTTTGTGTCAGGCTATAAATTTGGTAATAAAGAGATTGGATTTGTAATGTTTAAGTTCTCCTCCCTACCTTTTTCTCTGTTTTCAGCAGGGAAAAGATCCATATTACTAGAGCTCCTCTACACTCCTTTTGTTGTTAGTATTGCCATAACTTCCCTATGTGATCACAGGGCTCCTTCCTGGTGTCAGCAGAGGGACGTGGAACCTGGTGGAGGAATTTATGGGGACACCGTGAAAGAATTATGTTAGTGCTATATGCACTGCCCTTTTGTTGTCTCTGGTGGGGACTGAGTCAGAGGAGACAGATACCAACAAAAATTTGCAGAATACCTTTTGCTAATACCTTCAGGGAGGGGGTCTGAGCCATATAGCCAGCATGTGCTGGTGACCTTGGACTGGGTGTCCCAGGTTTCTCACTTCTTGCAGATTCAGGAGGAGCACCCAAGTCCAGGGCACAGCAGTACCCGGGAGCTTGTCACACCCTTCTCAGCACGTTTCCTCTCTTCAACTCACTTTTTTTTCTGGTGACTGTTTCTTCATTCACATTCACAGATACTTACAGGTCCCCTTCACACAAGCCCAACAGAAAGGGCTTTCATTACGCTTTTCTCAGCACTACCCCAGTTCATACAGCTGTTCAAAACTCTGAGGACCTCTAAAATGAAGTGACATGCACTTTTATTTGAAGAAACGCTTCTCATTATAACTCTTTTTCTGGAAGTGGAACATGTCCTGAGGTGGAATTTATACATATTCATGATGATATCTTTGTTTTTATATCCTCTGGGGAGTGAGGCTCTGCCTACAATGGAAAGAAGGAGAGAAAAGACGAACTCTATTACACTGGAAACAAATGAAGGAAATACTATAATTTTTCCAGATCCTTTGCAAAAAATATCGAATGAAATGTTACATGCAACAGAGAATGTGTTTGTATTTGCAAAACAGATTGTATATATTTTGCTTAGTTCTTTATAACAAATGTCGACAAATACATTCAGGGGTGTAAATTTTCTTTAAAATATATTTTTTTCCATTTAGAGTTTTCTATTATTTCACACCAGAAATAATAAATATTATTAACACAACTAAGAAGAGGTCACTTTTTGGACAGTTTTAGAATATGTGAAGTAATTTATTAGGGCTATTTAGAAACAAACTTATGTGATTTTTTTTTTTTAAACAATGATCTTGTTTTTGTGTGGAGATGTGTGCAAGCTTGAGAATTTTTCCCTATTTTAAGGTTTTCTTCTTTTGCTGAATTGCTGATTTTTTTTTTCTTTTTTTTTTTTTTTTTTCTATTCAGCAGAACAGTAACTAGTAGGACGAGCAGAAGACAAAGTATGTATATCCCAGTATGCGGGGCTCACAACAAAAGCAATGAAAAGTGTCCATGGTGGAGAAAGGATGAGAAGAAAATGGTCCATAGGCTGTCTCTCACACACACATACACACGTGCTGAAGACCTAAACCAAGTCAGGAAGCTTTACAGAAAAAAAAAAAAAAAAAAAAAAAAAGTGGAGGTAATTTGATACTCTGTTAATTGAAGCAATTAAAGCAATGCAAAGCTGAAAAGCAGGTTTGATTTCTTTAATTATTTTGCCTCAGCTTTTACTTTCAATGCATCCAGTTTTTGAGTTTCCCGGCAATCATAAGCCCTGTAAAAGTATTCTCTATGTAAACCAAAGGTATTTGATTATGGAGACCAACCTACCAGTTTATTACCTGTGACCTCTGGACTCCCTCAGACTGTATCCGTGGTTTATCTGAAATTTATCTCCCCAGCTTGCACTCCTACGCTGCCCTGCCCGTGGAGGCTGGAGTCTGCCCTGGGCCTGTTAGCCCCGGCTGCTCCAGGAAGGGAATTTCTTCTGAACACTTTGGCTTTGTTCAGGAAACTGCCACAGCAACCAACGCACATCTTTCCTGAAGGACAGGGGAAACAGTGCCAGCAATGCACACAGCTACCTTCTGACCACTTGTACTTGGAAAAAAAAAAGAAGCCATTGCTGTCCTAATGTTGTGGTGAGGGACTTCCCCAGCAGCACTTAGTCACTGAGCCCTCTGGAAACCTTGCTCTCCCCTCTGTTTTTTTATTCCCCTGTAGTTTTTTATTCCCCTGTAGTGTCCCTTAGAGCAGCTGCTGGGACACAGACTAAAGAAGCAGCTGGCCAGGGCCTAACCCTGGTTTAGGTGCTGCCAGTCCCAAAACCACAGAGGCTCAGGTGCATCAGTTTGTGTTACAGGAAAGAGACAAAGAGTAGCTTTATTTATTTATTTATTTATTTATTTATTTATTTATTTAATGCCCAAAAAGAACTCTTGCATGTAAAAAATGGGAGTTCCCTCAGAACACAGGAATGATATTTCTGTCAGCCGTCTGACTCTTGCCTTTCACTGGAGGCTTGGTCTTTCAAAAGAGGGCATGACTGGGAGTACTGTATCACATGGAGTGATTATGAGGAACAAAAAGAAACAGAAATTCTTACAGATGGACTGTTTTTTTTGTGGTAGTAACTTCAAAATGGGCTTGCTTTTTTTTTTTTTTTTTTTCATCCAAATCCAGTCATGTGGAAAAGAGATACTCATGGCTAACAATAATAGGGAATTTATTTGTATCAGATTAATTTAGGAAATCACTAGTGGCTTGAAAGTGTGACTCATCCTGATGCCCAGAAACCATTGTCAGGGCAGAATACCAGCATCTTCAAAAGCAGGGTGTTCAAAAATATATTCATCTTCACTGGGCAATCTCCCTTAGGACTTCATATCTGCAATTTTGAAGTGTAAAAAAAAAGTTTCTTCCAAATGATAGAAGGAAATGACCTTATGAAGGAGGGTGAAGGTGGGATTTCAGGGGAGAGAGAAAGTTACAATGAAAAGAGGAACAACACTATCCTGAAGCTAGAACCTCCTAAAAACTAGAACAGGACTGTAAATAAGACCTGGTGTTGAGTGGCAGCAAAAGGATTCACAACTCTGTCAAATTAGCAATAATTAATGCATGGGATATCCATCTGCAGAGATCCTGCTTTAGCAAAGCTCTTTCTTGCTTCCTTAAGTTAAGGAAGATAGGAAGTTAAGTAAGATTTTCCTTAAGATAAAGTTTATATAAAGAAAGTATATCTAAAGAAAATATAGAAATTATATGACTGAGATAAGTGGGAATATTCAAATGTTTTGGGGGCTTTCCAATAACACCATGGGCTGGCCTGAAGCAGGCTACTCTTTTGCTTAAAGTTAAGCACGTGCTTACACTGATTGCCAAATGGAGGCCTAAATAGTATTGATTCAATACTGACTGGAGCCTAAAAACTGCAGTCTGTGTGGTAGACTTTCCTGCATATCTCTCCCATTTCCCTCCTTTTAACTACCGTACTGGCCTCAGTGATCCCTGTGGCTGAAGACCTATCAGCTGACCACAGTCAACAGCCTGATGCAGATCTTTATATCTCTGCAGGTTTTTATTCATTCCCAGGAAGAAGTGTGCACCTCTGTTGCTATTGATAAGTAATCACCAGGCTCACCAATAGATGGGAGGTAGTTAGCTTTAGAGCCACTGAAAAGCATTATGGTAGATAAGATTACTGAGAACCATTATTTCCTTTTTAATAGCTTGGTCAGTGTTTTATTACAATGAAAAGGTTCAACACTCAACAACAATATGATATAATTAACTCTTCTTACCACTGTGTCACAGACTGTAAATGTTATGTGGCATCCATACATTTCTAGAGTAGATTTAGAGATTTGAGGTTGGTGAAATACTGTTCCCATCTGTGATAGCATTAGCTTTAAGTCCTGGAAGATACATTCCAGATGTACTGTGCTAATAGGATTATTTTATAAAATTGTGGACAGATTTTAGGAGTAACACCCTGATTAAGCACTTTGCAATCCCCATGAAGCTTTTTATTATTATTTCTTTCCATCTGAATTAATGGTTCTTTGGTCTCATGTTAGTTTCACCCAGTTGTCATAGATCACAAGAGAGTCATCATTTACTGGCAAGTGATCATTTACTCATTTAGATTTACAGGCCTCTTAATGTATTCATGCTGATCCAAAGGAAATGCAGTGAATATTTTAGTTGAAATCTTGGTGATGATTACTTACAAGTTAGCATGACAAAATTGATCAGTGCAGTTTATAGAGATTCTCAAATTTCACACACGCATGTATATATACATACATAAAGTGGGTGTTTTATATATTTGTTATTTATGTGTATGGGCATATATGGACACAGCTATGATTCACATATTAATATTAAATACAGGGAATAAAGTTGAAGAATGTAAAGGCTGACATTTCTTATTTATGTTTCATTTGAAGTTGATGGGTGGATGAGCATGAATTTTCCTTTTAGTTTGTATTTATCCCCAAAGCATATTAAAAAGACAGCTTCCCTTCATTTCTACTTTGAATGTGTCTGGTGCCCTCAAGTGAAACCACTGACTCATGCTCCTTCAAAAGCCTCCGGTGATCTTTAATTCAGGAAACTAGATGCAAGAGAAAATACTTGGCTTTGCTGTCTTGGAGCAAGTTGAAATAAAAATCCTCGGCCATAGGACTGTCTTCTCATTACACATTCCAAAGACTGACTTTCTTTTTATTGGTTGGCCTGCAACATTTTGTAGCCAAGTATTTTTCCCTACATCTACTTCATGGAATTAGAGCAAAGCTGCTCTATCTTACAGACCACCTCAAAGGTGGCTGCTGCAAAGCACTTCTGCAGGCAAGTCAGACAGACCACGTCTTTCAATTCGTACTTGATCTTTTTGATTTCTACCACTCATTTTACAGAGCTTTGCCAGAACTGGGAAACTGAAATATGCCTTTCAAATTCCAAGACTAAGAAAAAATAATTTACATGATCTGAAAACACACATTGGTATTTTTAATATAATGACAGTAATATATTAATTTCCATCTTTTTTTTTTTTTTTTTTCTTTTTTTTTTTTTTTTTTGGTACTAGTTGCAATGTGTTACACTGGTTCTTACAGTGATCTGTGGTTTTCAACTTGTTCTGTTCTCAGAAAGAAAAAGAAATATAAGGTGCAACCAAAAGTTCAAAATTTTTGCCCATTATTTTCAAGGAGCCCTTGTCTGAGTGTTAAAGGGTTAGAAGAAACTAGGATTAGAAGAAACTTCCTCCTATAAATTCTACATTACCTCTTATTTACTGGTGGCAGCAGCATCTTTACCTCTCCTACTTAGGCCAGTAATACAGAAGTGGCAATTAAGAAATCTGCTCCTAAGAGTAAAATGGCATGAATATCCCATCTCATGTATTATCTCATGAAAGTTTGTTTCAAAAAAAATACATGTATTTTTAAAAACCTTTCATCACCTTTTTTTCCCTTTTTTTTTTTTTTTATTATTTTTTTTTTCCTGTGAGTTTCCTTTAAATGTGTATCTTGAACTTCAGTACCTAGGCAGCCATGTATATATAGTTTGATGCTTTAGGGAGAGCTGCTAGAAAATGCAGTATTTTAACTCATTATTTTAATTCAATTAATAGAAACCAGACACCAGGCTTGAATCATCCCTCCTGCCTTTAATTGTGAAGAAAAGTGTATTAAACAGAGATGGGTCATTACAGATTCTCTGTGCATAGATCAGAATGCCTAAAAATAGATTCAGCAGAGAATCATCACTTTAAAACCTTATTTCATCCAGGCTGTGTTCATTTATTGGATAACAACCCCCTCTATAGAGTAGCTTGATGGAATAAGATAATCACATTCCATAATCCCTAAAAGAAGACCAATAAAAATGAACTGCTATTGGTTCTGTCAGTGTATTAACGCAGCAGTATGCAGCCCCTGCCTCTAAAATTTATACCTTAAATAGTTAAGAGAGACACAAAATTACAGCGAGAGTAAATAGAATAATCAGCATGATCATGACAAAGTTGCTAATTCCATTTTTTTGATCATGTATTTACCATTTTTACTCAAATAACAACATGGTTTTCCTTCCTTTCTTTCCCCAGTCATGATTTAGCCCTAGAAATCCTAAGGCTTTCCATCAAAACATTGTGTGAATGGGAATTATGTTGCCTAACTTCAGGCATTGATAATCAAGATGTTGACAGTTGACCTAGTCATCCCAGCTCCCTTCATGCTCAGTGGAGAGAAATAGGCATGCTTTAGGGAGCAATTCATTAGCCCTATTTTAAGCATTTGCTTTAGGGTAGGTGAATCAAACAGGCATTACGGTGAAAGTTTTTATTCCAGAGAGAATCATGATGACTGGCTCAGATGGGGATGGCTACTCTGGATTTGGTTATTTCTCTCTGTAGGTCTCTGGTGCTGTGAAAAGCCTCAGTCCAGGGTAGGGGCCCTGATGCAGGATGGTCATTCCCATGTTCTGGGTGGCTCATCAGAGAGACACAGCCCAGTTGCTTGTGTTGGGTGACCATTTTCTGCTAGCTGGTGATTTGGGCTGTGAGAGTGTTAGCTGGACCAAGAGACAGGGAAGGCAGTGAGGGGAACAGTGGAGGAGAAACAGGTTGCTAGAGTCTACCCCTACGAAAATGTCTTACGTCTTCCCCTAGAAAACCAGACTTGTCATGGTTGCCTCCCTAGGCACAAGTGCCTTGAGTGTTGAGGAAGAGATTACAAGATAAATAATGGAACAACTGGAACCATCCACAAAGCAGCTGCAGTGACAACAGAAAAAAAGGGCTGCTTGGGGAAATACTAAGGAAAATTTTGCACTGCACTGCCAAATCTAGGAGAATGTTTCTGTGAGACTGAAGCCATGATAACTCACCCCAATCACATAATCACATCCTTCCCTTCACTTACTCTTATTACACAGCAGTATGGATTTGATTATTCTGTCAGCAGATACCCTACATCCTTGAAATGGATGAGTATGACATGTTTGGAAATATGGAAAACGCCAATAGGTTAAACATAATTCATATAAAGCTAATAAAAAGAGAAAAAAAATTTACATATTAAACACAGAATTCTCATCTGCCAGAAGACAGCAGGGAAATTGATGTCTCACAAGTAAAGGCTGAGAAAGTAGGCTGAAGAGGGAATTGAGCTCAAAGACAGGACGTGGCATGACTTTCATCACACACAGCCTGAATTTAAAAGCTATCAATTTGGTAGGGAGAAATCCATTAGCCACAGTGCATCAGCCCTTGCCTGGTACAAGGGGATTCCCTAGCTGATCTGAAGAAATTCACATTGACCAGGACAAAGAGCTGCTTATCCACTGGTACCCATAAGAAATCCCATATAACCTCAGCAAGACAGGCACACACTACGGTCATTTAAAAAATGACTAGATAAATTATAAGGTGAGAAGTTAAAGAGCAGTTCAGAAATACTAGTTTATCTCGTTCCTGAGCTTAATGGCTATTGTATCCTTTACGAGAAATGCTCTCAAAAGAGTTGTCAAGTGTTTTGTATATGAACTCAGACACACGGTTCTGGCAGCTGAACATTGCATTTGTGTATGTGTCTGTGTACATACACTGGAAAAAGGATGAGCTGAAATTAATGACTTTGCTTCTGGAATGAAGGTTCCTAAGGAGTCTAATTACAGTGTACCATTGCTAGCAAGCAGGTACAACACATGGAAGCACACACAGATATGTTATTAATATACCAACATAAAATGCTACATGCGGCACACACCTCTTCAGATTTTTTAGGCTTGATTGCAAAGAAATACTGTCTATCAGCAGGATATTAATTATGCCATCATTTCCAAAAAAAGAAGGAGTCACAAAAGGCAAAATTATGGAAGTTGGCCATGGTATCTGCCCTCCACCAATTCCCCTAATGCCAACAATCCACAGCCATTATATTTCGAAATCTTAACTACTTCACCAGTTCCTGTCCTTGAAAAGCCATTACTGTAGCATTAAAGCATGTGCTTTTACTAGTATATGGAGCTTGTCTGAGTTTTTAGCTGAAGTTTTCCATATGGGTTCAGCGTGTCAGACAACACAGCCACTTGTTTTGTAAGCTCTAATAATAGTCTGTCTCTTTCTGAGAGAGGAGTGGATAAAAACAGGGACCCTTGCTTATTGCAGAGGGCGAAAATGATCACGATGATTTCTTCAAAGTCATGCCTTGTAGGAGACTGTGAAATTTAGCAAGGTGACACTTTCTCCCTAATTTAAGAATATCCATGTAACCTTAGGGCTTATTTTTTTCTATGGCTACCACTACCTTTTTGGCAGAAATATGATTCCAGCCCATCTTTGGAATCAGAGCATCTAAACAAAAGAAAGCAACAGCCAGTCAAGGCAAAACTCTGGAAGAAAAAAAGAAAAATCTACCTTTGTTTTTCTTTGCCTAAGCATATACTGCATCAAACAGTGCTCTCAAGATTGAGGCAATCAGTACACAGAGAAGCAAAGAAGATGCTGAGAAGTGGCAAAGCCTACAACAAATCCAATATCCTTAGCATTAATACACAGATCCTCTGGTATAAACAATTCAAAAGGTAAAAAGTAGAGCTTTTACTTTATACTGACTAATATAACCAGTCATTTTTTATCTATCTCAGAGATGTAGGAGCCCAGAGAGATGGCCTTTTTGTATGAATGCCAGCCATTTGTGGTCACGACCTATGATGCATGCAATATGCATTCTAATTTCAAGCAAACTTTTGAGGCACATCTAGCATTGCCCCAGGTTCAGTCATCCTAACACAGAGACATTTGAAAACAGTTTTAAAAGACAGCATGATGACTCTTTTCCTGTGACTGCTTCCCTTGATCAGAGAACAAGGAAGGGGGAAGGCAGTCTAGAAGGCTGACTTTTTTACTGTCACATGCAGGAGTAGGCTGCATGTAGGCGTTATTCCACAAATAATGGAAATGAATTTTAGAAGATGCACAGGCATCGGCACATACAGATAGGGGTTAGAAAACAGGATGTATTTCTGCTGTTGCCTGCAGAATGCATAAATAAGTATGTGTATTGGCAAAGGTCAAAGGCGACTACTTCAGATCCACTTGCTTTGTGATGGCATATAGTTTACAGGAAGGGATTAAATTAAAGACCTCCACGTTTATTAAGGACTCCTCATGCTGAAGAGTGTCACACTCAGGTTTCCTCCTGCTTCTCTTTGTGGCCTGTAATTTAGACCTATAATACAAGATAGGCCAGGGTACTGCAGTAGGTGCCATAATGAGAGTAGCTGTTGCTTCAGGCACTGATGACATAGATCACTGGGGGCCAGCATGTGCCTTATTTAGTCAAATTAGGTCTGCCTCATGCTGCATAAAATCCCATTGAGACAGTTTATTCAATATAAGTTAGGTTAGTGACTTGGCTAAACGTGCACAGGGAGATAACAGGGGAAAAAGGACAAAGTCCATCAAACCTGGAGGTTATATCTAGGACTGCTTAGAAAAGGATATATAGACATATATAGGCTTAGAAAATGGTATATAAGTATCCTTATATCTAGGATGCTTAGAAAAGAGTTTAACAAGCTGCTTGGCCAGGGTTATCCTTTTCTAAAATATCCTCCAGCCTAAGCAGTCAGACATTTCTTGAGCCTATATGAGGTGTAGAACTGGATAACCAGTCTGCAACACTGTGCTGCACTTCAGGGATCAGGGTTCCAATAGGATTTTATACCACTTCCAAACTAAGCCACTGAAGAAGATTCACTCAGAGTAATTAAAAAGGCATTTTCAAATAGTTCCCAAATCTGTGGGCCCCCAGGTCCCAGTTTCTGAAAAGTTTTGAGGGTGGGAATGGGGAAGGAGCATGGCTGAACCCAAGAAACGTGTTACTTCCCAGAGTTTAGGGAAAGAGTCTGTGCAAACGTTGACATAGCCTAAAAATGAATGAAGACTGCCTTCTTGTTACCTGGAGCTTCTGTCTGAGTGGAGTGTGAGGCTGCTTAGCATCAAGGGGGCAGATGGCCCAGCTGCTGGAGATGACTTGATTTTCACCCACTTCCAAGTCTAAGCACTGCAAGCCAGCCCCTCTGTCACTGTGGTTGTCAGAAGAAAGTCCACAATGCCTTCCGCCAGCTCTCTCAGCTTTCCCTGGGAACGGGGAGGTTGTCCTAAGGGCAGCAGGCCCTGTGGTGTCCATGTCACTCAGCGTGTCTGTGTGGGATCTAGCTACTCAGTGACATCGGCTGGGCTTCAAATCCAGCAGAGCTAGTGGTGAGAAGGCAGGAAGATGAATGGTAGCACTTGACATGTCCCTTGGAAGGAATAAAGCAATTTGGAACCAGAGCTCCTAGCTAACCCCATATCTCTTTATGCACTGTCTGACCAAATAAGTATTCTTGATGCTGCATTTGGCACATCAATCAGGGCCGCACTCAGCGAGGGTCAGCCAAGGCGGGTTCTGTTTCTGGAAATGGGGAAACAAGGCTCTGCCTCTCCGAAGATTTCTCTACAGCTGTCACTCACAGCGGAGGGAAGGAGCCACGCTGCACCAGGCAATACACATTTTTTGAATAGTTTCTGTACTGTCAACAGCTGGTAGCTTCTGTTTACAGTCCAGAGACTGCCGGAGCTGATCTATTTTTGGTCTGTATTTGCCCCCAGTTATGGTTTGGGGGGCCGTGCTTGGAGCTCGTTTATTCATGCTTGCAAAGTTCAACTGAATTATGTCTTCTAAATTTCACCCCAGTGAGTAAACCAGAAACTAAATGTTAGACTGAACTTTCCCCTTCATTTCCACCCAGGTCTGCAGGTGGAGGCTACTCCCTTCCTATGCTTGCACACAGGCTTTAGCTGAGCAGACTTGGAGAAGAAACAGGAAGAAGTAGCACTGAATCACACCTGACATTACAAAATAAAGGGGTTTTCTATTAAGGTCACTCTGCCCATGGAAGAAGTTTGGAAGCTCTTCCCCTACGCTCTCACAGTCACAAAGCTATGTGACCTTTTCAGGAACAAGAAAGTTTCTAATTTGGGGTGCTTGGAGGCATACTTCAAACAGAAGAGGCATGCCCCACTGCTGAGCCAGGTGCTGGAAATGCTCAATCCTGCAAAAACAGGAACAAATCAGGCATGTCTGAAGAAGACAAATCATCTTCCTGAGGTAACTTGGAGGCATTTCTAGTTGAAACCCTTCAGCTCTGTGCATCCCAAATTTTTGCATTTCTCTTCAGTCCTTGCACACACAGGAATGAAACCCAGGCCCACAGTTTTCATGGAACTGCACAGCAGGCAACTGCAGCTTGCTTCGGCTGAATGGGGGCCTGAAAATCTCCGAGAGAAACATGAGAGAAGTCTCAGGCAGCACATGCAGTTGTTCCAGCGTAAACTGGGATGATTCATTTCCACACAGGGCTGTTTATAGCAGAATAGGTTTGATTTGATTTGACGAGGCTCTTTCCAATGCAAGTGGCTTCATCCTGCTAAACTTAGCAGAATGAGGCTGGCAAAGCGTTTCCCTTGAACTGCAGTTTTCTGAGAACATCTGGGCCTTTATTTTGGTCATGCTTCCTTGCTGAACAAGAAGTTTTGTTTTGCAACCAGAAACATAGTAAATATAGGAGCGCTAGCCAGGGAGATGCCCACTGAGGAGTGGTCAAACCTCAGCCCCATCTGGTGGAGGAGTGGAGGAGCCAGGTTTTGGCTCTAGCCAGCCAGCTGGGAATTTCCTGACATCCCATGTGCAAGGAGCATCCAGGGCACTGGAGCTGCAGGAAATACAGACCATAGCCACTCCAGGACTGGGTTGGTAGACCAGTAATGGAACTGTCCATGAGTCTCAGGCCCTTTCTGTCCCTTCCTAAGCAGGACTCAGCCACAGGGGGATGCTGGGTTTTGTCCCCAGGGACTGACATGCATGATGTGGTATAACGAACATGTAAGGTGTTTTTAGAAAGACAATTTTACTAGTGTGGGAAACTCTTCACTGAGGGCAAGAACACTTCTTCTTTTTCTATTTGGTCAACACAATGTCACCTATAGCTTGCATAGGGTGTAAGACTATGGGATGTGTTTCACATCTGCTTTCTGTTTCTGAACCAAGCAACTTTCTCTCTGACCCACCTATCTCAGAACGGATGTGGCTATGACAGCACAGGCATGGTGACCCATCTCCTACCTCCAAAGATGACAAGAACTAGAGAGAGAGGCACATGGCAACAGAGGGTCCTGAGAAGATGGCAAAACAGCAGGTATCTGCTTGCTCTACCAGCCTTTTCCTATCTCCCTTTTGCTCAGATGGCACTGAATCTGCTTGTTTGTTACCTCACAATTTTCCTGGCTGTCGGCACCAAATGACATAAAACACCAGTTCAGGTCCTGCTCTGCCAGGACTTCTGGGGAAACACACAATAGATGGGACTTTCAGAAATGCAAGTGGACTGGGCTACTGAGGCTTCTAATCCACTCCTACATGATGAGATGAAGAAAACAGCATTTGATCTTACTACAAAGGCAGTGAGACACCTCTGTCTTCCTCATCCCAGCAGGCTATCAAGGCCAGGTTTGCTGCTGGGTCCAGGCAGCCCCCTGCCAAGAACACAGACAGGCAGAGAGGCTGCAAAAGTGAGCAGCCCCAGCCCCAGACCAGATCCAGCCAGGGAGGAGGTGATTGTGGAGCTGGAAATGAGATTGCCATTTTTTGGTAGCTGGTCTTCTTATAAAACTCTAATAATATCAAGAGCATTTCAGTGCATCATCTGATAAACCTGCCTGAGTCCCACCTGGCACTTCAAAGCAGCATTTCTGAGTACTTTGTCCTGCTTCTGGCTGCAGGTCTTCCTGCAGGGATCAGTCCCACTGCAGAGCAGCGGGCAGAGCAGCACGGCTCGTGGCCGCGTCCTCCCAGCACGGCAGCGGTGCGGACGGGCAGCCAGCCACCTCCTCATCTGTTGCTAAGGGAACCCGGGGAGATGAGCTATAATTATACCAATAAACTGCGAGAGACAGCCAGGGAGAGAGGGATGGGGAATGGGCATTCGTGACAGTTCCTTTTTTTTTAATTTATTTTTTATTTTTACTCCATTTATTGCTTTATAAATCACCGACAGAAGGCATCCGAAACATTTCACGTGCCGGCAGATGACTGAAATGTAAGTGGTGCCTTTTGTGCAAACTGTCAGCAGCTTCCTGAAGACACTGGGATGAGAAAAATAAACTGTACAATTTATCCCAGTCACCAGCACCTCCCCAGCAAGAAACACACAGAATCGGAGCATTTAATGAAAAAGGCAGGGAAGGAAGAGGCAGCTGGTGGAATATGACATTATCTAGGGCTAGGTTGCACCTTGGTCTGCAGAGTGGCTTGAGGAATGAGAACTCCCTACTCCAAACACCAGCTCCTGGTGCTTTGCCTAGGGAATCCCACTATGCCAGGTGTGTCTTTCCTAGGGAGGAAAGCTCTTGGGACAGCAGAGCAGCTTGGAAATGCTGTCGTGCTGCCTTCCCATCTGTGAGAGCCCAATGGTCAGTGCAGGCCACCCACCCTCCCCTGGCTGTTGGAGCCTTTACGACCAGATGCTTTTCCTTTGCCCTAAAACACATCCTTTCAGGAAGAACATGGTCTGTCACTGTAACACCCACCCTTCTGCATCACCCAATACAAGTTACAGGAAGACTGGATCTGGGGACAAGCTGAGTCAGTCTCATGATGGTAGGTGCCTGGATTAGTAGCATGGTAGCAAAGAATGAGCTAATGGGAAGGGGAAAATGAGGGAGAGAGAGGTTAGAAGGTAATTACAGGTATTTAACAATCAGCAGGTTCAATAGAACCATCTTACTCAGAAGGCATTGCACCTTGCAAAAGTGGTGGTGTGATCTGCACCTCGAGAGAAGCAGAGAAGCATTCCCAACATTTGAAAGCCATGCACAGAAACCTGCTGTATGTATGTCTGCAAGGGAGCCAACCTCCACGGCGACTACTGCTCATACTTGGGGTGGGTAAGAGCCAGGTAGTGCCCTGACTGTGTCCAGTGCCAGCCTTGAACAGCCAGGCTTCTGTGTGCAGCAAAGGGCAATGCACATGGGGGTCCATCAGACTCATAGGCTGTCATACACATTTTTGATAAATAATTTTTCTTCTACTTTGTTAAGATGAATATATTTTATCATTGCCATTCTGATACTGCTGGGGGGGGTGGGGGGGGTAAATCTCCCCCAGATGTTAATGTGAAGCATCTGTTGAGTCAGATCAAATGAAGGATCAGCAGATACAGGCCTGCTGATTTCACCAGAACTGTGGATGGCCTTCCAATGTTGCAGTACAGCTATGTTCGCAGTACACGCGTAGATGTTTGTCATTACAACAGGAAACAAAAAAGGGCAAATTCAGCCTTGCTCACACTCTGCCAAACCAGGCAGCAGCACAGCAAGAAATCTGGCCCTGCCTGGCTACACTCCGCTGGGAGACAGTGTGCTTGCTACCATCCATTTCTCTTATTGTCAAGCACATGTATTCGTGCGCACACATTACTTAATTACTGACCTTAATGAAACATGTCAGTACAATGCAGTTCTCTCAAATTCCTTTTAACTTACCCATGCTAAATGCTCGGGGTGAAGCTATTCTAAACAGTTCGCATAATTTTGTATGTGCTGTTCCCAAGAAACACTATGCATTTTAAACAACATGAACTGGACTTGAGCTAATGAAGTTAAACGAGGCTGGCAAATGATAGTGAACTAGACATGATTTAGCAAATATGTCCTGAAAGAACAATATTTATGAAGGCAGAAATCTAGCTGCATGTACTCTGGGGAAGCTTTCTACAAACAGATAACTCCGGCTCCCAGGATTTCAGCTATCAGTCATGCCTCTCAAAAAAGACCTTCCCCCCTGAATCATCTCTCTACGTAGGGGAACATATAGGGAATTAAGGACTGCTGGTGAAACCTAATGCAACTTCCAGGGGAAATAACAGATTTCTTTAGCCTCATTTGTCATCTCTGAGACTGAGCAGTTCACATCCACTCAACCCCATGTGAAATCACCTCTTTTTCCTGGCCAGCTCTGCTTCTCTCTCCCTTGTCTCTGACCAACACATTTTTTACAACACATTTTTTACAGCTGGCTAGTTTCTGGAAGCACTTAGTTCTGTGAGGGAGCCCCGATCCCACCTGAGTATTTGCCAGTTTGACATTTCCATACCAGTTTGACTATTGCACCTGGGGCTGCTCAGAGCAAGACAAGCAGCTGGTGGCTGAAGCACATTAAATTTCAACCTAGAACCAGACCAGGTCCCCAGCTGAGGCAGTATTTTTTCTGGCTGTTAGAGAAAACCTTTATATTTATCATCCTTCTACATGGAAGAGCCATGGAAGAATCTGTTTAAATGTAGAAGTGAAAATAACTGAGGCACATGCTGCCTCATTGGAGGGCTGCAGACTCCAGATTTAAGGAGTGTTCCTAGTTCCCTGGAACAGTTGGGAGGGGACTGTAAGCAAGGACAACTGTCAGGGCATGAAAGTATGGGCCAATGTTTGGAGTAATGTTTTGAGAAGAATGATATTGGTCCAGGCATGAGGACAACTGATGTAGAGAGAGGCTACAATGAGAAGATCCCTTCCTGCCACCCTGGGCAACAACAGTTGTCCAGGAATAGAAAACACTGTGTAGGAAAGCACATACAAGTGTCTTCAGTGTTTTGTCTAGCCTTGTAGGCTTCTTGTGTCCATCAGAGTAAAGAGCAGACAGGTTCATTTGCTTAACTCTTCATACTCTTTGTGACTGATTGTTTGAAGCATTATTCATCAGCAAAACGAGGTCTTATAAATCTAGAGTGTCCTCTTAGCTGGTGGTGGGAGGTGTGTGAAAGGGTGTTATTGCATCGTCTTTCTCAGATCAATTATGGATGTAGAGGGGAAAAAAAGGCGTATTTTCCAGTGTGATACTACTTTGGAAGGCCACTGGAAAAAATACAGACCTTCACTTGATTTCTTTCTAAGATAAGTGGCCAACAATACCTCAAAGACCCACATCTTCTCAGCAAGTATTTCTATTATCCCTCCTCCCAGTTACAAATACATTTCAATGTGCTAAACAAAGACCATCTTTAGGCACCCTGGTCCATTTTGGCTAACATTGACTGAGAAGAGTTGTGGAGGAGAATGGATCAGCAATGTACTGTTCTCTCAGAGCTGAGAAAGTTCTTAAATCCCTGCCTGAAATGGAAACAAGCATTGTCCAGGATGGCCCTTTCCAACAGGTGTTTTTTTTTCAGTGGTAATTGTAAGACAAGGGAAGAATTTTCAGATTTTATCTCCTTGGTACAGCAATTGAAGTGGTGATTGCATTTCTTCACTTATCTGTGGGGATAATAGCAATGAAAGTGACACAGGAGCACAGACAGATAGAGACAAAGATCAAACAGAGGAGCAGCTGGATACCTTACACAAGCAAACACAAGCAAACACTTCTGACCAGGGTAGTTTCTGATTGTCTGAGTCAACACTCCAAGGAAAAGGAGAGCTGAATGGTGACAAAGGAAGGAAACACCTCCAACCTTTCCAAAACATCCCTCCTTAACCTCTCCTTCGTATCTCACTGATCAAGGCCTCTGAGCCAGTAAATCACCGAGCACCAGACTAAGCGTTTTCCTGCCCAGGAAATGTTGATGCTTCTGTTCAGCCTGGTAGATCAAAACAGTTTAGGTTGTTTTTTTTGAAACCCAACTTAGCATGCTTGGCTGCTAGAAAGTGTTCGTCATTCAATCTATTTGCATTTCCAGGTACTGGCAGCCAACAGATAGAGGATAACTCTAAATCCGTGTATCAGTGCTCTGTGCACATCTGCGTTTATGCTCTATGCAGCACTGCATCCCAGCAGAGAGGCCTCGTGCATCAGAACAGTGCCCACCTGCCTCCCCAAATCTGCTGGCACCGCGTGGCAAGCCCCCAATGCAGTGAGGTGGTGGCCCTGCTGCATAGCATGCAAGTTTGTTCCAGACATCCACAGATGGAGAATGAAGCAGTGTTCCTTTGCTGCAGCCCCCATTTTGAGGCAGGCAGCCTGGCCCCAGCCCTGTCACTGTCGATCTCAGACTGCACTGCATGTTGTGCCAGTAGCGGCAAGAAAAATGTCAAGGCAAACCCTGGCTATACATTGATGTTTACAGGTTGTACTGGTGACTGTTTACGTATATGTTCAGTGCACATCCCATTATTCAGAGGCCTGAAAGCGTCTAGGAAAAAGTAATAATAATTTTTGCAACAAAGCATAATTTCCATTGCTGTTTTCCTCAGCAGCACCTTAGGGAGACAGAAAGCGGATGACTATTCAAATAAAGAAAATGAAGCAACACTGTTCATATTCTTTCTAAAACTGCCTGGAGACTGATTAATGCCAAGTCAAAGGCTGGCAGTTGAGAGTACTCCTTCTGAAGCTCTGATGTCTCCTCATTGTTTTGCTAAATTTACCTCCAGGTTTTCAGAGAAACTCCATGTCAGTATAGCAATATACTCATGAAATGCCAAGTAAATAGTGGAGGAAGCCAGAGAAAGTAATTTACATTAGAAAACCAGCTTTCCCTCACAATGCTGGAGCATCTGTCTTAACAGGAGAAGAAGAGAGGCAAAAAAAAAAAACAAAACAAAAAACAAACAAACAAACAAACAAAAAAAAAACACTTCTCCTTTGGCAGTTCTGTACCCAGGAGTTGGTTATTGCACTTCCACTTCCAGGCATGGATGGGAATTACAATTATTTCTAGTCATTTTGAAATGACAGCAACTGTGTGTGGCTCAGGATGACCCAGGCTGTACATTCCTTCCTGCCGCAGGCTGAGAAGTGCTTCTTGGCATCCCAGCCCTGGGATCACAAGGTGGTAAAGGAAATACTACTCTGACAATCCTGTTACCAAACTGTACACACGTACTTTCATATTCTAGTGAGAAGCTGACCAACACTGGAAGAAAAACAAGGAATATGAGATCTTGACAAGTTAGAGGTCTGGGCAGTCATCAACGATATGAAGTTTAAGAAGCACAGGTGCTGGATTCTGCATCTGGGAAGGGGCAGCCCTGACTTTATGTACAGACTGGAGGGGGAGTGAGAGGCTGCAGGGCAGCCCCACAGAAATGGATCTGGGGGTTCTGGTTGGCAGCAAGCTGAAGACGAGCCAGCAGCGTGCCCTGGCAGCCAGGAGGCCAACCGCACCCTGGGGTGCATCAGGCCCAGCACTGCCAGCCGGGCGAGGGAAGGGATTGTCCCGCTCTGCTCTGCGCTGGGCGGCCTCACCTCCAGCACCGTGTGCAGTTCTAGGCACCACAGTACAGAAGATAAAACTATTAGACATAAAACTATTAGAGTGCCCAAAGGCAGACTACAAAGATGGTGCAGGGTCTAGAGGACAAGATGTATGAGGAGCAGCTGAGGTCCCTTGGTTTGCTCAGCCCAGAGCAGAGCAGGCTGAGGGGAGGCCTCATGGCGGCCTGCAGCTCCCTCATGAGGGGAGCGGAGGGGCAGGCGCTGAGCTCTGCTCTCTGGGGACAGCGACAGGACCCGAGGGGACGGCATGGAGCTGGGACAGGGGAGGGTCAGGCTGGGGGTTAGGGAAAGGCTCTGCACCCAGAGGGTGCTCGGGCACTGGGACAGGCGCCCCAGGACAGTGGTCATGGCACTGAGCTTGCCGGAGTTCAAGAAACATTTGCACAATGCTCTAGGACACGTGGTCTGATTTTTGGGTGGTCCTGTGTGAGGCCAAAAGTTGGACTTGATGGTCCACGTGAGTCCCTTCCAGCTCAGGATATTCTATGATTCTGTGATTCTCTTTGGTTTGAGCTGCATCAGGTTCTCCAGTCTCTGCCATGCACATTGTATACAGGGCTGGAGAGCGAAGCTGTGGCCGAACGGGTAATAACACTGCGGTGCTGATAAGAGACAGAGCAACAGGCACAGGCATTCAAGACCCAGAACAGGAACACAGGACTCTGTAGCCCCTCCATTTCTTCTAGTTCAGGGGAAAAGTAAGCATTAGCGTTTAATAGTGCCAAATTTCTGCCTCTCCATGGATGTGCTGAGGAAATCAGTCTCCACAAGGGGATTTCAGCCTGATTTCCTTTCTCAGACTTCATTGCAGTGATTTGGCCCCACCTGCTCTTCCTAGAGATTATGTAGTCGAGTGACTCGTGGGTGAGCAGGATCTAGGGGGAATCCTAGCTCCAAATTTATCTCATGACTCAGAACCAGGCCTTGGAGGAGTCACTTGACCTTCACAGAGAGCACTAAGCCCAGGTGGAAAATGGGGAAAGTAACCACAGAACATAGCTCTTGCTGAAAACCAGAAAACCTTTTTCTGGACTGAGAACAGCTGTGTATTTCTGCTAAAACAAGTGTGGTTGATCAGATGGGTTTGGCTGCTACCACGCCAAGTTCTTTGTCAATTTAATCATTTAGGAGGGTTCCTCTTGTTTATAGTCACTTGATGTAAGGGGATTTGTTTGATTATAGAGAGGAATATACCTGTGTTAATTGCAGATGAAAGTCCAGCAGTTCCTAAAAGTACCAGTTCATTTTTGTATTTGGGCTTTTAAAACACAAGGTGCATCTTTCTGTCATCTCTAAGTAACACTGCATGAGAATAAGAAAAGAAGAAAAAAATAAAACTACACAAAGAAGTTGTTGTTCACATTATAATGGCTGCCATAATTGCATTTAAATGCAATACACTTTTGCTGATTAGTTTGCATGCGACTGAAACAAGAGGGTAAATAAACATTTAACAAGGGCTTTATTTTGCCGTGCAGTAATTGCAATTTGCAGAACTATTGTGGTGGAGGTATGTCAACTGAATTGCTATTCTCTCTATTGCGAAAATGGGAAAATGCAATTAATTTCTGTACAGGACCCTCTAAAGATAGTGCAGCACGCAATCTGAGAGCTCCCATCAAGAGTCAAGTGGATTCAGATAGGTTTCTGCTTGCCAGCAGCCCCCTCCCACACTGAAGCTGCTATTCCCATGTGCCCACAGCTAAATATAGCAGCCGCGCCACAGAATGACAGGAGAGCTCCCAGTCCTGGCTCCCGATCTCTGCTTCGTGCGCTCCTAATATGGATGAGCACCAAGCAGCCAAGCAAGCGCTTGGGGAGGACCGGAGCGGGTGACCGGGTTCAGCAGGACCGTCCCTCCCCACGCCCCCCGGGGAACCGCACCATGGGAAATAGAGCAGACGTGGCCATGGAGAAGCTGTGCCTTAACCTTTTGGTGTCTTGGCTACAGCTCAGCTGTCAGCGAAGCCACCCGGCTTCTCACGAAAGCACACAAAGTGTGCGGTACCAAGTGACGCCAGCGCCCAGTTGACACCAGCATCAAGTGTTCCCACTTGTCCCCTATCTCTCACAGCCACAAACCGGGACATTGAAACATCTGGTTTAGGGCAAGAAGGGACAAAATGCTGGCAGTGTGTGCTGTGAATATGTTATAGGCTCATAAATGGAAATGTAAAGCAGCATGGGGATCATTGTAGTCACCCTCCCCATCCTAGTTTTACTAGCAGGACAAACCATGTATGCAGTGCTGGCTTGCACATCTCTGCAGGGCATTGAGCCGTGGAGGCCATGCAGATAGAGCCTGGGAGATTATTTCAGAGAGCAGCAATAGCTGATTTCATCTACAACTATTTGCCAAAGTTTTTATTACTAATTTTAAAATCTTTCCTGCATGACTGTATTAGTTCAGCAGGAGTCCCCAAAGCCACAAATCGTGAAACTCCATCAACAGAGCTGCAGGGAGGAAACTGGCCTCTGTGCAGAGGGTCAGCAGGTTTGCTTGAAAAAAGCTATGACTGTGGCACAGGCCTTCTGCTGCCCCTCTGCCTCTCAGAGAGCATTTTCTGGCTCCAAAGCCCACTTTCCAAAGTGCGAACCATCTCCAGCCCATTAAAGATCTCTGCACGCTTTGACATCAACCTGCAGGCACCAGGGAGCCCTGCAGTCTGTGAATTAGAATACACTGGTTGGGATTTTCAGCCCCCGGGGCAGTGGTTACTCAAACCCTAAAAGCACCTTCTGGGCATGCAGAAGTACTCATTTACACACTTCCAGATCTTTGAAGGTTTTAGGGAAATATATTTTATAAGTCTGTAATGCACAAAGACCAGCCTAAACAGAATTCATGATGGAAAAAGCATGGAGAATGAATATTTAAAGCAGTAGAAAGGTATAAACTGTTACCAATATGAAAATGGGGAAGAGAAGGAGGAACTTGCTTGGCATAAAATTTACTGTGTAGAAATGTATAATTTATAGCACATTGCATTCATTTGCTCCTTTATATTGGTGTGGGGAGAGAGGAAACAATGCACAGAAAGCTGAAGTAATTTATTCAGATCGCAAGGTAGGAGAAAAACCATCCCAAATTCTGCATCTTTGGATAAGGGACATCTCTAGTAGGATCTCATACTCAGGAAAGCATTTACATCTTGAAAACATTTCTATCTCTGTGGCTGTTGTCGGTGGATAAGTTCCTGTAGCTCTGGTAGGTAAAGGCAGATGGGAACATCCCACAGGAACATCTTGCAGTGTGTTAGAGCTCTGCTGAAGCTGATGGCAGAGTTTTCATCCCTTTTTTACTGTGTTTCATTTCCGCTATCAGTGATGCATGAAGGAAGCTAAAACTGCCGATAAACACAGGTTTCCTGTTGCTCAGGTTGCCTCAGTACTGCAAGTGACAAATACAGGTTATTTATAGTCAGAATAAGCCAGCAGTGACTGTCTGTGTTTCCATCACTATAAACTGAACAAACTGATTGCCCTACACTGCCTTGTTAAGCCCCACTGCAGCAAACTCCTCTTTGCACATTGAGCCAGCTTACCAGCTAATGTTCATCAATAATAAATCAGAAGTGTGATCTAAAACACCTGCCTTCAGAAGGTAAACTGAAGCGGGCCACTAGGAAAAATATACGAATTGGAGGCATCGCTCTGATATAAAATGCTGTACCTGTGGCTCTTGGAAATGCTCACTGATGGAAAATAATCACGCCATCTGCTTCAGGCTACTTTAGGTATGCATGTAGACATTTCAGAGTGCCTAAGGTAGGAAGCATGAGTATCTCCTCACACAGGATCTTTCTGTTGATTACCTTCTCAGCAGCTTTCATTCCTTGTGCTGCACACCAGTCAGCTCTGCTTCATTTGAATGCCTGTGTACTCAGGACTGCTAGCAGGTCAGAAAAGACCAACTTGATAGAGCTACATAAACTGCATGTATCTATATCAAAGGCAACAGTTTGTTGGATTTCAAATATTTTTTTTTTCTTTAGATAAAGTCTCCATAAATATGAAAATTCAGTTCAATCTACTTTTGAGGATGTTTAAGCAGAAACTCTGAGCTTTTCAAGCATCTCTTATCAACCTTGCTTCCCCAGAAGAAAAGTCAGGCAATTAAAACAAGAAATAAATAAATAAATAAATAAATAAATGAAGACAAAATAAGATGGAGTTGCCAAATCCAGGCTTTTTACAGGAAAGACTGATTTAAATGTCAGCCTGCTCTGTTTCTTTCCAGGTCCCAGACATACGCCAGTGAGTGCTTCAGTTTGCTATTGGGAGCTGCCCAAATACCACAGCGAGAGTGATGAGGTAGATTGGGCAGAGGAGATCCCAGAAGCAGATAGATACATGAGGTATTGGCCATGCCCTTTGTGTGGCCAGGCAGTCCCCAGGTTGTCTCCTAGAAGAAACCTCACCAGTCTTGTCCCAGGCAGCTGCTAAGGCAGCACCTTGCAATAGGCTAACCGAAAGGTGAAACTGAGAAAAATCAGGGTTCAGCCTGTTGCCTGAGGTAGTGTGTTGAAAGACAGTGGCTGGAAAGTTCATCATGTGGGAATCTGAGAGCCAGCAGATTCTGGAAATACTCAAAAACTGCCAAACTCATTGGCAAAGGTGGGAGCAGTCGGGCCACAACAGTGGATCCTCTTGCCCGTCTCCTCACACCTTGCACCCCTCTTGCCAGGTTGCCTTCCAGATGACTCTCATCCAGCCCTCAGTTTTGGCCAGGTTCAGGGAAAGAAAGGAAATTATACCATCTGGATCTGATGAAAAAAAGACAGAGAGCAGAATGTCACCAGCATACTGATGGCACAGCAGCCAAGACACAGCTGCCACGCAAATGCTCATCAGGAGCTTTGACAGAGCGAGTCTGGTGGGACGCACCTCTGAGCTTACTGACAAGGGAAAAACTGAGTTAATGATCAGATCTTGCCAAATTTTGTCAGGGGAGGCACTGAGACTCTGATCAGCTTCATGCGAAGTTGTTGGCAGAGGATGTAGTCAGCTTTGCCATTTTGACTTAATCCATCATTTGTGGCAAGAAGTCTTGCTCAAAGAGCACTGATGCCTCCATGCCCTAAGTGTGATCAGGGGAGGACAGAAGAAGCAGCCAAGCCTGGAGCACTGCTGCTGTGGCTGCATGGCCTCTCTCGAGCAGGAAGGGTGGCATTGAAGCAGTACCTAGTGGGTGATCAAGACTTATTGAGCAGGGGCCTAAATAGTGCTTGTTTAACCATACTTGTGCAAATATTTTCAGCATTACAGTTGCCACCCACAGCAGACCATGGTGTTCTCAGTTTCTTCTCACAAGGAAAATGCACTCACCTCAAAGGCTTCAGTTCCCTCCACATCTCCAGGGCTGCATGTTCCACCAGCACAAAGCAGATCCTGGTAGCAGATCCAGCGCGGCCGCACAAACGCACAGCTTGGCACAAGCTGAATGCCTCCCCTGGCACAAGCTAAACACCTTCCCAAACACTTGAGCCCACTAGATGAAGGCTCAGTGCAGCAGCTCCTTGTGGGGACACTGCAAGAAAGATGAGCACTGAGTCTTCTTTCATGAAGCTACTGAACATTCTGACTTTTAATTCCACTTCACCCTAACCTCTGAGGCACAAAAGGCATCCTGTGTGGAGGAGCCCCTGGTAGAGTGAAGACCTGAATACACAAACTCCCCCATTCTTGCATTTGGATGTACTGGCCGGCTTTTTCCATGCCAGAGACAGGCTGTCCTTGAAATTAAGGTGATTCATCTCAATTCAATCTATACTAAGACATTTTAAAACCTCTCATTTACCCTGCATCACACAGACACTTAACACAGGCACACTATTATTCTCTGTAACATACAGTGCTCCTTGGTTCTCACAGGCCTCCTGGCTTGCATCCTAGCAGTTTTATGTTCTCTAATATTAGATAAATGATGTATTTGGCCCATTTTTCTTGTAATTCCTGAACTTTCAATCGGAGCAATATAATCTAAATCAGGAAAGGGATTTGCATGGACTTTCTTACACAGTGACACAGAAAGCACTCCTTGGCCAACCTCAAATGTATGAAGTGGTCCTGCCAAATGGATGTGGAGTCTAATAGGTAACTATTATGCATCATAAGGACTTCCAGAGGGTGTTCAGGCAAATAAGCCATTTTAGATATAATGCCATCTATCTGGTGCCAGATGAGAAGAATTTAACCATTTTCAAAGATATGCGTTTATGATGCCTTAGTCTTCAGTTATTCTAGAAACCTTCCAAGCTTGGGAAATTTCTAATTGCCAACTGTCCATTCTGCTCCATTCAGATGAACTGAGACTTTTACAGCTGTAAAAAAGCATATAAATACCAGAATAAAAACCTCAGCCCGTCTGTAGGGTTGGATACTCCTGACCCCTGTCAGATCAGGTCTGTCCTTTGTAGAGGACTGTGGAGCACAAGGAAGGCCATGGCACTTCCCAAGGAGATGATCAAGCTCTTCTTGCAGCAACTCTTGCAGGACCCTCGTTTTTGGGACAAGAGGTGTGGCTGGGCTGGCATGCTGAGAACCTGCAGTGGTGCTGGCAGTGACATGGAGAAGGGAGGGTGCTTGCAGGACCACAGGGATGCGTGCACTAGGGTTCTCCTGTAAAAGGAGGCTTCACAGCCCTCAGAAGGAAAACATCATTTTGATTCCACAGACCTGGCTTCTCGTTCTCTGTGGGGCAGCCTCCCAAGATTTGTGTTCCCGAAATATCAAGGTTGGGTACATTTTTTAATAAACTGGGCAATTACTCTGACTACAGGAAATGCAGATGCTTCCAGCCAGCTCCAACATTTGTGAACAAAGGGCGAAGCTTCATGATGCATTATTTATAACTTGAAGACTGTAATGAAAGGCTGCTCAGTCTGAGGAGAGAAAGACAAGGAGAAATCCAGTAACATGAATAGATGAGTTCAGGTGTAGATTTATGAGGCAGGAAGGCAGGAAAATGGAGAAGGAATGGTGGTTTAGGAAGCTTTACTACACTGACCCTGTCTCCCAGCCCCTGGTACAGCTCTGGGAGCTCACGTGTCCCCAGTGTTGTGACATCCCTCATCTGAGAAGATGGAAAAGGAGTGAAGCAGTTGACAACAGGAGGCACTCCCAGAGCTTGCTTCTTTTAATGGAAATGGTCGGTTTTTCACTTTCCAGCCACAATGTATTCATAGTCAGTGAACACGAGTCATGTGGTACCAACATGAATCCCTCCTAAAATTTACCTCGTGGGTATATTTTATACAGAGAAGCCCTCCTCTGTCATTGCATTTGCTTTGTCAGCTTCTGAAATCCAGAGTCCAGGTTTCCCTAACACGAAAGGTTTCCAGTTATCCTGACCATCTCCACTGCCTACTCCTGCAGCTGGAGATGCCTGTGCTCCTCCTTCCTCACCTTCCAGATGTGCTCCCTGCCCCAGGGGAAACCACTGTGGCTGTGGCTCCAGTCCCTTCCAATCTCTGATGGAAATCCCTGCTTCACTCTTCATCTCTGCCTGCATCCTAGCATCACACTTGCAGAATGGCCGTATTCACAGCCGTTTTGCAACAACTTCAGCCATCCCTTCCCCTCCAAGTCACTTGTTTCCAACTCACAAACTCCCAATTTGCAGTGGAAGATTTTGTTTTTGATTTCCTGTGGTATGGAATTTCATCTCATTTCTAGGACTCCAGTCCTTAAAATCATCCACTACTATCTGGACATCATTCAAAAAAAAAAATCAATGGAAAACCAGGGTCCATGCTCAAAACTTCCTGAAGAACGGTCCAAAGGCCCTGTGTCAGCCTGTTTAGATATTTCTTATCAGGGACCTTTGCTCTCAGTCTTCCAAACAGGAAATAGCCCAGTGGAAGCACACGATACATTCAGCTTCACTGGATGAATTACGTTTTAAACAGGCCTCCTAAATTCCTGCTGTCCCAGTGCTGGAAAACCTCCAGGTTTAGTGGTGTGAGAGGAAAGCAAGTGCTTTAGAAAGTTCTCAGCAATGCCTCAAGGGGGGTTTTACTTACTTCCCCCAAAAGATTTGGACCCAAATCAACTTTCTGTTAGCTACAGCATCCCTTAATAATTTATATGACCGATATTCACTGACAGCTTCTACTTCTGCCCTTATACCTTTGTTTCTCAGCAATGCCTACCCTTTAACGTTTGTCTTCTACTGTCTTTTGCTGCTCCACCATGTCTCTGTCCTGCCTGCAACAGCTGGTTTCACATCCTGCACAAGTAGGTTCCCCTATTTTGTTGCCTAGGTGCCCAGTGTTTGTGTGTGCAAACATTTGCATTGTTTCTCTGCAATCACAGCTGAGCTTGGGCAACAAACAGTCAGTTGACATGGAAAACTGTTAATTTAGTTTGCAAGTATGACATGTGACTGATGAGGGTTGATAATCCTACTGGAAAAAAGGTGCCAGTTTGCCTTGTTTCCATCTTAGGGATAAGTCGTTGCATACACTCACAGCCAGCAACTGGCAGTCTCACTTCAGGGATTCACAACTGAAGAGAAATCCAATGTATCTGCTGAAAAGGCTCAGCTGGGGGACAGCAGGCTGGCAGGCATATAATCTGATAGCTGATCACTTTCAGCTTCAGGGCCACAGGCAGAGTAGCTCAAAGAGTTGTGTGTGAAGTATATGGTGTGGGGAAGAGACCTGAGCACGTGTGCATGTGTTCAGTGCTATATCCCTGCTCTGTTACAACTGTTCAACAATCTTGCAGAAGTTGCTCTGCCAATTTCCAATTATCTCAACAGAAATGGCAGCTTAAACAGATCCATTTGGTCTTTCTTTGTTCCTGTCCCATCTCAAAGGATAGTGACAAGCTGAAGGAGTTCTCTCCTTCATATGTTATCGTTAGTAAAAACCTATAATCACCAGGCTGCTTTTTCTGTTTGCACTTGCTTTAGAGCAACTTGGTGTTTGTGGGAGAGGTTTCAGGGACACCTCGTAAACGAGTTCTCGTTACAGTGTAGTGAAGCATGGCATTAAGCAGTGTGCATTTTCCTTTCGTGCTTGCCAATACGCTTCATTTTCGTCATGGAAAAACCACCTGTGGTGACCAGGAAATCACTTACCCGACTTCCCCGGACTTTCACCCTCTGGGTTCTAGTCCATACTCTAAGATATGAATTATTCAGTGGTGGCAGGTCCCCTTCCCCCACATCCACAAGCACCATCCGTTCAAAGCATGCTGGTGGTGGAGCCAGTCAATGGCTGGTTGGGTGAGATGTATTCCCCAGGGCCCTTCCAGCCAGGAGAGATTCTGTAACTCTACTCTGGGGAAAAAAGCAGCAGATGAGATTGGTCTTTCTCTCGGATTGGCTTCTATGCATATCCAGAGCCTGAAATTTCAGACCAATATGCTCTCCTGGAGCACCAGCTTTACAGCTCTGCGTGGGTAGATGTGGGACCAGAAGGGAAATGAGCAGAAGTTTTATGTATGGCCGATATGCTACACTGCTGTTTGCACAAAAAGCTGAGAGAACTATACTTTCTTTTTGTTTGTAGATAGGAGAGATTATTTAAAATCACTCCCCTAATTCAGTCAGGTCAATCACCTTTGCCATCAAAAATGACAACTTTTTTTGCCGGAAAGGTTTGGATTTGCATCCATACATGACTTAAATTTCATCCCAATGAAAAGCTATGCCTTGCTACTTTACATGTGTACTTACAGCATTAACAAGCTTGCCTCAGACCCAAGAGCAAACAATGCTGTCCTCTCAGCAGTCTTAATGTGCTCTTTGTAACCCGGATATCAAAGCAGAGCTCAAGGCTGTCTGGGGAGTCCACCTGGGATGGGCCTGGCACGGAGCCGCAGTGCTTGTCCCAACCATGACACCTGGGCAGCGGGACAGGCATCTGTCCTCACAGCCCAGCATCGGGAGTGACGCAAGTGCCCTCTGATTTCCTTTGAAAGACTAAGTGCTGATGGTCAAAGTCAATATCAAACTCATGCAAAGCCTTATGCAAAGAGTTCTCGAAGGCAGTTACTACATGAATAAGGGCTGAGAGAGTGAGAGAACAGGCTAGCCTGGTCTCAGCATCTATCTGGGGCAGTAAAACACTCCCTGTTTGGCACATGCTAACACTCTGGGAAGCAAGGTGCATCGATTGCTCCTACTGGCACTGTTAGGAAGCAAGGAAACCCTCCTGTCCTCAGGAGTGCTGGGGAAAACCCAGAAATGTGACTCTGTGGACTCATACCAGAAAACAACCCTGCCCTTGAATAAACCTCCTGCGATCTAAAGAGCATTGCTGTACTGCACCAGCAACACTGCGACAGAGAAATAAAGAGCTAGGGCTTGCTGGAAGGATCATTTCAACAGAGAAACTCCCAAGGGCAACTATTTGTTTCTCACTCACTGCAAGCTTTTTGTGCGTGCAATTGAATTTTCATTTTGTGTGTGTAATTTAAGCCCCATTCAACAATAAACCTTTGCATGGCTGTTGAGACAGAAAAAATAACTTACCTTTTGCTTGTGCTCACATACTTTAGTAGTAATATAACTTCCTGCCTACCATAGCTAACTTTTGTTTCAAAAGGGAAGTAAACAAAACAGCTGATATTTATTAGGGTGAGTTCAAAAGTGGTTTTAATAAAAGAGAATTTGAGATAAGCTTAAGGCATTCATATAAATACCAATGATGAAACTGAAAGAAAAATAAAGCAATATAAGATTTTTGCCTATTTTATTCTGCTCTTTAGAGAACTCCTATGAATATCGTGCCCTTCTGTACCAAACTGCAGACATGGCATTTATTGGATGCAATAATTGTTCCCTCATTCTGTATGCAAAAATCCCTCCCCCCCTCAAAAAAAAAATAGGCGTAAGGACCAGAACACTACTTTTAATCTGTGTTTCAAGAGATGAATCAGAGTAATTACATGACAGGAAATGTAAATTATTACTTTAACCACAAATTTTGGCTGTATTTGGTTCGGTTTTAAAAGCACATTCTCGAATGTTTTTCAGAGTGTGGCACAAGCCTATTAAAATTGTTTTCCACAGACTACACAAGCTGTCCATTTCACACAAAAAATGGGCAAAAGAAACTTAAATTGGCACTATATCCACTATCTACAAGAACAAAAATTGAGTAATTTGTTGAACACTGGCCCAGGAAGTGACAGGCATATTAGAAAAACTGTATTGCAGACAGGAGGCAATTTCTAGATGGTAGCAGAATAAACCTTAGATTAAGAACTAGCTAAGCATGAACTGGGTCAAAATGGAGCTGGAAAATGAGACTATTGGTCTCATTTTATTATTTTATATTAATTAATATTATATTTTAGTCAGGTGAAGATTATCTGAAGGTGAAAGTGTAGCAACTGACTGAGGAGAGGGATAACAGTAAATATGAGTTCAACACAAAAATAGATACAGATGGCAAAGGAAAGCAGTACTCAAACACCCTCTAGAGTGTTGCATAGCCCACATGGCAGTCATTAGGTCAATACCTTTAATTGGTCCCCACCAACCCTCATTCATAGACCTTAAGCATATCTGAGTCCTTTCAAGACACAGCATGCAGGTCCTTGTGCAAGGAAAATACAGACTCATATGTCCACAAGGGGTTGGTTCCTTAGTGGGAAAAATCCCCTTGCAGATTTGGTAGTTAGCGTTAATTTGCTGGTAAAAGTTCCTGAGGTCTGAGCTAAGCAAGCACCAATCACCCTGCTCTGAAGTCACCACTTCTTTGTTTCCATCACATGTGTTGGACCAGCCCTTAGGATCTTGGAAACCTGGTTTTCCTGAAATACTGTGGCTTCCTTTCCCTTCTCTTCCTTCCCTTCAGTGAAGGGTCTTGGGGGCACAACATCTCAGGTACAGCCGCATTTAGTGAAAAGACAACCCATCCCTCCCCAGCCATTTAATCAGGGGTTGAAGGTTGCAGTGGCTCAGAAGGAAATAACTCTGTTTGGTAAATACTGAAAAGCAGAACAAGGGTAGAAAGGTCCAAAGGAAAAAAAATAAAAAAATAAAAAAAATAAATCACATTTTTGGATATTATTATAGGAAAATATGAACACCCAAGAATTTTGAAGTGGGGTTTTCCTCTCTGTTGAGAAAGAGCACTAATGTGCAGAGTCTTGTGTGAAGAGTCCTTGAAATGGTTTGACTCTTGGGATACTTTTGCATTAGGGTAAAGGGAAAAGCTTCTGATCATCTGCAGGAAGCTTAAGGTCATATAGTCACTTGGAGACAGGTTCCCCCTGCTTGGCTCCCTACATACACAAAGCATTGCTAGCAAATCTAACCCATTTTACCTACACTGTTGGATATGGTGATTAAAAGAAGCTTTTCTTTCACTCGGGCTGGAAACCTGCTTACTTTGCAGAGCAGCTGTGCCCACAGCAATCACCTCCCAGTGCCTTCCAACAACCCCCAGCCACAGAAGGGCAAGCAAACACGAACAGCAAGGAAGCACTGGGCAGCTCTGCTGCCCTCACACCCACAGCAGTGGAAGGCAGGGGATGCTCCTGGGTTCTGTGCTGCCACTGCATGCCCACGGCACTGCCTGCACCACAGAAAAGCCATATGGCAAATGCTGGGGCACCCACAGTGCCCAGGGATTAATTTAACACCCCTCACACACCACCACTACCGTTTAATTTAATTTTACTTTATTTTACATCTCAAGGAAAAAACTAGAGGCTCCTGTCCCTCAGCAATGGATACTTTGTGCTGGAATACAATATTCTGTTTTCTTGCTTTTTCGCATCGTGCTGCCGTTCCCTGGGTGGGAACAGAATAAGTGGCTCTCTTTACCACAAACAAAGCAGCTTTTAAGACAATTTAAAAAGAGATCACAATTAAAAAACAATTAAGAAAGAACTGGTCTGTTCTTCTTTAAAGTCTGTGCTAACATAACTGAAAGGAGATCTGGACACAACTCTGGGAATTTGTTTAGCAGAAATATTTTAAAGGATGTTGAAAAAGAATAGCCCAAAATGTCAAGTGCTTGTCGTCTCCCCACTCCTCTCCCCCTCCCCTAAAGGGCTCCACTTATGACAAAACACTTTGAAAGAAAATCTGCAGTTCTCCCACTCAGCTTTTCATTTCAAGTCAGCCTTGCCCCATACAGCACAACAACCTCTTGCTGTTCATATCCCAGTAATTTTGGCTAATGAACATAGTTAAAAAGTGAAGCAAACTCAGGTGAAGCCACCTTCAGAAACCAAACTCACATCTTCAGTGATCTCAACCCTGACACGGATTTTCAGGCTCAGATAGACACTTCAGCATTTCTTTCATTCAGCCTCTTGCCAGCTGCAGTTTCTAGCTGGATGCACTGTTTACTTTCCAATACACACAGCTGCAAAAGCCTGAGTACAGCTGGGCTTGTGCTCTCTAGAAACTGAATGTCTCCTTCTTTGGAACCCCAAACCAACCAGGCGTGCAAGATGCTTCAGCAATATTCAAAGCAGCAAAAAATAAAAATAAAAAAAATAAAATAAAATCAACAGGAAATTTGTGCTTGTGCTTCTCTCTCATCACCAACCCCCAGCACCCAAACCATCCCCCTTCATTTTTTGCGCTGCTCTGCCTACTCTGTTGCAAACCAGTGGAGCTGAGGAGCCCTGATCACATCCCGTGTCCCTCCTGCAGCTGCTGGGGAAGGTGCTCCTGGCTGGCCTGAGGCAGCTCGTGCTGGATGCTGGATGCTGGATGCTCACCCAGCTGCAGCCAGGCCTGGAGGGAGCCGGGGGGAGCCCACACACGGCGATCAGTGATCAGCTCAGATCCAGCCCAGTGAGGAAATGCAGCAGCTTGGCACTTAGCCCCACTTTGTAAGGCTGTTGTAAGCACATCACAGGTGACAGGAGTAAGCACATCACAGGTGACAGTGTAAGCACATCACAGGAGCCCAGGTTCAGCCTCTCGCCTCAGAAGAGCTGGGACACACCAGCAGCATTCCCCACACTCGGGGGAGGAACGGGGACTTCCCTCCTGCTCCCACAGCCATGTGTCTGAGGATGGGCAGCAGCACTGAAACAAGGGTGGCAGAAACATGAATCACTCTCATTTCCTCCTCTCACGCTTTCCTGAAGAGAAAAACCACGAAAGAGTAGAAGCCACCAGCTTCTGTGCTTGCACCAGCAGGGTCTGGCAGCGCTGCTACCTGCTTTTCACCAAGTTCATGTGGATTCAGTGATTTGTGGTAAAGCCAAGTTAAGAGCTTAAATGCAAAATGAGCCCCCAGTCACCCTCTTAATGAGGCGGCTGTTCCCTTTTTATCCCCTTATCCCTTAACCCAGGATTAGCAGTAATACGACATTTAGAAAGGCATTCAGTTGGGTGGCTTTATCTCAAAGATCGCTGGAGATGAAGGGACGGCCACTAAATAAAAAGATTTGTGTCACTGTTCTGTGGTGGCTTTTCAGAAAATAGGGGAAACCCTTCTGGGGCTGACTCTCCCCTGCAAGTTGCTATTTGGAGCCTACACGTGGCCTTGCGAGCCTGCTATGAAGCGCAGTGAAAGACAGGCAGTGCTAGGCAACGAAGAGGACAACACACAGGGAGCCAGCCCTCAGGTTGGAACAGGCTGCGAGCCATGAACTCAACCTTTCCAACTTTCGAGGAGCTCTGAATTTACTCACACACAGATTAGTAACCAAGCATTATTCTTAAAAAGGCTTACAGCTAGCCGAGCTCGGTCTTGAAGGTCTTTGATGCCAAAGCAGAGCTTTCCTTTCCATCCACAACTGTGCGCAGAGAAGATGACAAATTAAATTAGCTATTGTTTCTCCAGTGGTTTGCTGGGACTAAGAGCATGTTTTTGAGGGAAAAAAAAAAAAAAAAAAAAAAAAAAAACACTCCAGAATTTAACAATGAAACAAAACCAGCCCCATTTCAATATTTGTATACATAAACTCCAAAAAAGAATTCACTTCCATTTGTGCATTGCTCCCTCCCTACTCCCACCCCAATTAATGAATATACATCAACTAGCTGAATGATCTGTTGTCCAAGGCTCTGGATTTTTGGCTTAGCACTGATATGCTTGGCATTGATCACACTAATTTAGAAGTTATTTGGATGTTCTAGCTTGCCATTATTCCATTATTTTTAAAGTGAAACCCTGAAAAATTACTAATGCTCCAAGGAGAGGCTGAACAGCTTTAAAAATCTGACCAAAGAATTAAAAAACAATGAGATTGTTGCACTCTGAAGAGAAGAGCTCATGATGTCCTTGCCCAGGCTTGCTTCCCCAGAAAGAAAGCGCACATTGAAGCTGTTGACGTGGGTGGCTTCTTCCTCATTGCCAAGTCTCTGGGTTCCTGCGCTGAGAGAGGGGAGGTGGAAAGCACACAGAAGGAAACTCCAGCATTGCTACTTCAACTTCAAGACCCCAGAGACCTGGCAAATTACTACTACAAGTCAGAGGGCTGTCCCAGGAGACAGAAGAAGACCAAGAAAACAACTGTGGAAAGGCTTCTTGGTAAGGAAAAACAGAAAGGTAGCCAAGACCTGTAGATGAGGAGTGTTGGTGGGGCCAGCATTTGCTGCTCCACAACAACAAGCTCCTGCACAAGAAGGGCTGCAAAGCAGACGGAGGCTCCTCTGAACTTCTGGAAATTGTTCCCAAAGAGGTCTTGCCATAGACCTGTATTCCCCCATCCCATCTCCAGGAGGAACCCACATCTTGCATGAACTTCAGATGCATCTCCCAGCTCAGTTTTCTCCTGCAGCAGGGCTACAACCAGTCCTGCACTTATATTCTTGGCAGGAAGACTTGCTCTATAAACAAGTGCTTGAAAAGAAGAAGCAGATGCTCTCCTCCTGCATGTAACTAAAGTGAGGGGCATAATCAGAGACTGATTATGAGACTGATTTCCGCTCCGTAATTTAATACATGGTGCAGGTAATGGCATGTATTGTACACCATGTGCCATATAGCACGCGTTCAGGTTGTACCACATCACAACCTCAGCTCTGAGAAGGCAGGGCTTTTTCAGCAGCATTTCCCATTTCTGGGCAAGTTCTTTTCAGCCTATGAGCGATGGAATAATGTCCTTATTCCACCTGCAACAAAATGCATGTTCTGAGAACATAATCCATAGTTCATAGGCTTAGAAGATCAGAAACCCAGGAGGACCAGGCAATTTCACATTATCCACTGTGAAAATGTCAGCATCCGCACAGTTTGTTCCAATGGCAATAAGCTAAACCAGGGTGTTCAAACATAGCGATTTAATCACTCCAATGATAACCCTCATTATATTGTCTAAACGGTGGCACAAGTTACACTATTGCAGGAGCAGAAAGGGTATTGAAAAGGGAAGATAACCAAAGCTGTATTTTATTTAATCACCATTCTGAGCAAAGAAAAGGAGAAGATGAGGTGCAGTTTCTGTGGGAAATATCTGAGGTTGCTGTTTAGAAATGGACAATGAAATAATAAACAAAATATAAGCTCAACACAACACAGCCCTAGCACTGTAAATCAATGAGGGGCAAAGAGGCACAGTGCTTTTGAAGCTTGTTAAGCCATGCTAAACAGCCAGCCTGTTGCTGTTGTGCCGTGGTAGGGGGACCTGCATGAAATGTAAGGGAGCTGCTGTAAGGAGCAGAAATGCTTTGCCAGCAACCAGGCAGAGAAGCTGCACAAGCCAAAGGAATGTGAAGATAAATAAATGCTACTTAGAAAGAAAAGCTCTGGGTTTTGTTGCATTTTTAAACATATAATGCTTCAACAATTTAGGTCCTGCTCCACAGAGCTTGCTCTTCATTCTTAGCTTTTCAGATGCAAAGGATTTCAGCAGGGTGGTTATGTCCTTCAGCATCTCTGCTTTTCCCCTATCAGGGCAGGAACAGCATTGTGATCCGTCTTTGAGGCCTGCATCCTGGTCTCATCTTCAAGTTCTCCCTTCCACCAAATACTTGCGTTCAGGCTGCAATATACAGCTGTTGCTTTGTCCTACTGCAAAACCATCTCACCTCAGCCCACCAAATTTTCACCTCTTCCATGCTCTTGACTGTTATTTTTTCCTCCTCTGTGGCAACTGTTCTGGAAACACTGCTGTCCTTTCCTTTGACATCACGATCACCATAAGCATAAATATAAATATAAAAGATATATATATATATATATATATAAGAAATATTGCTGCTAAGATCATTTTTTCTATACTTCCTTCCTGACTCTTTCAAGTCACCCCACTGGTTTCACCTTCCACCACATCAAACACATGCTTTCAGCTCTCTCTCTCTAAACCCCTGCCATGTCATATCATTCAGAGCAATGTCATATCACCACTCCATAACCAGGAGCATCCCAGACACCCAAATCTCCATTCCTCCCACAAGCCCTTTTGCTTGCTTTCTCACCCTTGACCCCTTATAGGTTTGCAAAATTCCTTCCAGCACCCACAGAGGCAGCTTTCCCCACCCACCTCAAAGCCTGCTGTCACCACAAACTATCCAGAAGAAACAATCTGAGGAAGGATGGTCATGCAGTGAGCTGGCTCTTCCACTCCCAAGAGAGGAAAAAGGTGTTCGTGCTGTCCTCTTCCTGCTTCCTTTTTTTTTTTCACACGTTGCACACACAAGACTGAGAATTTGACTTGCTACACGTTGCACATTGCGCAAGACCTCCACCTTGCCCAGCTTCAGCTAAGTACCTCTAAGTGAAAATATTGCAAGTAGATTAATACTAGTAAGGAGACTTAGGTTAAGGAAAAAATTCCCTAATTTTTTACATCATCTTGCCACCTTGATCTAAGCCACGTTAAGAATTTATATTCCCTTTAACCAATGTCTGTGAAAGACTTCAGAATTTAGAGTCACAGCCAAGGCTGCCACATGCCATCGGTGTATGTGTGTATGCTCATGCATATACACATCAAGACCTTCAGTACCGAACCTCATGTGTTCTCTTACTAAAATATAAGACCCGGTTTTGATAAAGATTTTTCATCAGAATTCCCCAAGATCATGCAAGAATTTTAATATTTAGTTAAAAGAACTGTGACCTTTTAGACTCTCATTCAGTGTTTATTACATTTTTCTATCTAAATTGTAATGGCTTTAATTTTAAGGGTTTATTGTTGTTATAAAGATGAGGAATGGGAGGGTACAGTCCATTGTAACACAGCAGAATGCAGTAAATATGGTTTAGTGCAGAGAATGAATGAGGTGACCCACCTACGTACAATGCAGAACAAAAGCTTTTTCAAAAAGAAAGAATAGCAACTCACTCTCAGCAAGTGAAAGAACTGGGGAAGGTGCACAGGGAAGTTTCAGTTTCCCTCTTTGTCACCCTCCAGAAAGCCAGTAAGGAAGGGGAAGGGTGAAGGCTTGGGCATCAGGCAGTTTGAGCAACCCTCATGGACATCCTGGTGTCAGCACACCCCAGGTGTGTTTGTGCCTGCATCAGCCAACCAATGTACTCACTGAAGTGCTTCATTAGATTTACAAAAATGGTTTCTCAAATATATATATATTTTTTAAATTCAATTTTATTTCCTCTTTCTTTCAAAACCCAGGAGGTTTGAGGCAGTCTGGCAGGAAGCCAGCTGGGTTTCTGGCCATGTTTCGGCAGAGATTCACTGACACATCTCTGCAAAGCATTTTGGCTTTCTTGCAGCGTTGCTGGGTAGCTCTGACCAAGTGCTACCTGCTTGCTTCCCTTACCACTTCCCACGGAAACTCAGCTCCATGTGGCAATACAGAGGGAACACATACTCATTCTGGCTACGGGAAAGAAGCCTTTCCAGGGGAAAAGGCTCTTGTGTGTCCTGGGAAGTCTTCCTCACCCCTGGGAGAAGGCTTGGCCCCAAGACATAGCTTGACCTCCCCTCTGGCTCTGGCTCTCAGCACAACAGCTGTAGCCTGCTTTGGGAAGTCTTTCGCTGCAGATTGCCCGTGCTCAGGAGCTGCAAGTGGATCTGTTTACTGAATATTAAGAATCCCCATGTGCTACGCAGCTTGACTCTCCAACATCAGTACTCATTTGGTACAGAAGATAATAGCTTGCAGAGAAGAGAGCCACCCCTGACAAATTTAACAACTGGAGTTTCACCTCCCCTTCCATATTACAAGCACAATACCATATTTTTAAATTCTCGTCTGTCGATCAGGATATTTGCTATGTTCTCTATTCATCCCCAGGGCTTCTGAGCACTCACTTACCAAAGCATTTGTCTGTAAAGTGGGAAAGGGATATTCATTTAATTCTGACCTTTAAAGAAAGGGGAGAAAGGCTTAATGGGCAGGCTGGATTGCAAACAGGGCAGAGAGCCCTCACCCTTTGGACTGCCATCTGAAATGAGTAGCTTGAGGAGGTCTTTGGTGAACTCAGTCAAATTTGCAGCAGGCAGCTGTCTGGGTTGCATCAGGCACGTTGCAGTAGCTGTGAAAGGGCTGAAATTCAGCTATCACTCGTTCCTTCCTGAGGAGGGACTACTCCAAGAGTCACTGAGACTGCTCGGTGAGAAACTGTAAGATATCACTCTGAAAAACACAGAGCTGGGGCTTTGGCATTTATTTTCCAGAGCTCAGTCTAGGGGTCAAACAGCCCTGTGAAAGGACAGAGCAAGAGACAAGTTATTCCTAGGATTGTGAATGCCTTCTTGCATTTCAAAGCATGAAGTTTAATTTCCTCCTCACACCTCCGATATAATTTTGCAGCATTCAGCACTCTGTGGTGATTGTTGATATATAAATAACTAATTAGATAAGGCTCTGTTTATCTGAGAGAGCCACATCCTTCTGATGGCAGGCTCACAGCAGAGCTCAGACTGCACGAGCTCTATAATACACTTCTGGTTTTTGAAGGAAAGCCAGGCCAAGTCCTGTATTGCTTTGTTGACTGAAGGCATACTTTTCCAAAAAAAAAAAAAAAAAGAAAAAAATCAAAGCTTAAGTTGGATTCCCGAGCCTGTGTTTAAGCTTCAGAAGTGCAGCTGGATTTTCAGCCTACCAACACCCTTGAAGTCAGCGTATGTTCCAAGAGTGCTGGAAGTCAGAGCAGCTATGCAGGAGCCAAGGTCTGGCAGCACAGCCAAGATGTCCAGAAAGCTCCTCAGTGTTTCAGAAGCATGCAGAAGGCCGTAGCTACAAATCCCAGCCAAGACCCGGAGAACCATCATGTTTTGATTCCCTTCCCTAACACAAGAAGCATTTCAGTGAAAAGAGTGCTGTGACTATCTTCTGCACTCGTTGTCCTGAGGACATCCACCTCTGCTGTTGATTAGCCTGCAGGGTTTGTTCTCCATCAGTGTTTCAGATGGATACCTAGGCTTGACCCTGGGACATTAGAAACACAGGGTGCAATGGGAAAAGGAAAAGATGGAAAAGCATCCATTAAAGAGGCTTTAGAAGACAAACCTGGCAGCTACCAAGCAAGATTAACCATATATTTACGTCACAAAAGAGATTTTTCTTTCCCCAAAACACAGTCTTGAGAAGACCCACCTCTTATTAATTGTCCTCCCTGCTGTCAGAAAATGGTGCGCTCTGTAAGAGGAAAAAATCCCTCCCACTCCCAGAGAAGAAGGTATTCCTTATGGAGAAAAAAAATTGCTCTGTTTATTTTCGTGGACAAGGCAGCAACTGATCCTCCCTCTGGTCTTTAAAGACAGGTCTATGGCAACAGGAGTGCCTGAAATCAAGGGTACTTTCTGTCTTTCTGTCAGTTCTCAGTAATGAAAATAAAACAAATGGTATTAGGTCCAAAGGATGTCTACCTAGAGACATTTTCAAAGGATCCAGAGGTGGAATGGGTCTCAAGGCAACCTACAAATACCACTTTTCATGCTGGAATCAGCAGAATTGGGGAAAGACCAGACACCTTTCTGCAAAGGGCAAGTAGCCAAGAGATATCCTGCACCTTCAGAGCAAAGCCAGTGTTGTCAGAGCTTACCCTAAGAAACTGTCCAGAATCAGGGCCTTATGGGCAAATGTAATTTTCAGTAAGAAAATTCTCTCTCCTGGATTTTCTATTATTTCCTATATAGACGCAGAACACTCACTCAGCCATGATGCCCACATGCCTGGTGTACTGCAGTGGCTGTTGGTACCTACCTTCACATATTCCTTGAACATTTTCTAGAGATTATTATTTTATTATTTTATTTTATTTTATTTTATTTTATTTTATTTTATTTTATTTTATTTTATTTTATTTTATTTTATTTTATTTTATTTTATTTTATTTTATTTTATTTTATTTTATTTTATTTTGTTTTGTTTTATTTTATTTTATTTTATTTTATTTTATTTTATTTTATTTTATTTTATTTTATTTTATTTTATTTTATTTTAAACACTATGTTACCATGATGATGAGGGTGTCCCATCCCTTGTTTTTCCTGTTTTGCATCACTGCGCAATCTCTTGTTATCGTAAAGAACAAGGTAGTCTAAAGCTGAAGAAATGAGAACCAAATTTGTCATGGCAAAATTAAAATACAGTGTGACTGTGGTTGAACACAGCTGGACTGCAGAATCTGCATTGGTGTCTGTCTTAAGGGAATCTCTAGAGCCCTTGCATGTAACCATATGGCTAAGGTGAAAATATTGGGGTAAAGTTTGGTCCAAGAAGGCCAGTCCCATAATCTTCAAGATGAAGTGTGTGGAGTCATTAAAACAGGCCAGAACCCGATGGCGTGTTATTGCTGGCACCCTTCCAAAGAGCAAATGAGGGTACTGGCACTTTGCAGAAGGCAGGCTGGTGGGTAGGTGGGGCACAGCGGGTCCGCAGCTGGTCTGTTCCCTCACCGCACAGAGGTGTGTGGGATGGGATGGGGAGGGCATTGCCAGCACCATGCTGGTGCTGGGCTAGTGCTGGGCCTGATGGATGAGACAGATGGGCTGGGAGAAGGGTCTGTGCCTCAGAGCACCAGTTTGGCAGCAGTCGCTGGGGCTCGGTGAGTGCAGAAAGCCAGACTCATGTTCACACAGTGTGATGCGCTGGCAAAGGGCACCCATCCCCTTAGCAAGAGACAGAACTCAGGGCAGGCACCACCAAAGCACTGGTGGCTACCAGCCAGCATCCCTTGAGCCTGTCTGGAAAGAGCACTGTTGGTCATGAAGAGGCTGGTTTTGCTTGTCCTTTCAGCCCTTATCATCTTTGTTCGGTCTGCTCGAACAGCTGAAGAGCTGTTCAAATGACCTTGGCAGCTCTGTGACACAGGTGCCATTCCTGGACTGAGACCAACCATGAACTTCAAGCAGTCCAAGCAGCCTATAAAAGTTACAGAACCTCTAATTTCACTGGTACAGACATAGCAAATGAAACCTGATGTCACTTTCATCCACACCTTTCATCCAGCAAGTTTACCCAGACGGTATACGTGAGTTGCAACAAAAGAAATTCCAATTAGGCATTAGGGGAAAAAAGGTGATGCTGAACATCAAGGGTGAACAAAATGGACCAGCCGCCCAGAGAGGCTGTGGAGCCTCCAGCCTTGGAGATGTCTAAAACCCAACCAAACACAGCCCCAAACAATGTGATCTAAGCTTGCCCGGCTCCAAGCAGGCTTTGGATCAGGCGATCTCCAGAGGTCCTGTCCAACCTAAACTAGTCTGTGATTCTGTAGTTCTTCTATAATTTCTTAAAGTCTCGTGATAAAATTACCTAGGCTTCAAGGAGACAGCTTGAGGATACTGGGGCTTTCTTGTACTCCTTTTTGATAAGTTCAGCCTTAGAGAACACCTATCTAGCCTAAAGGCAGTTATATGATGAGAAGGTCTGTGGTTAAACAACTGTAGTAAAACAAATAAGAATTATGCTACAGGAGAGAATCGAGAATTATCATTTTTTAACATATGCTATTATAAAGTGTGAATGCTGATGGGACGATGCCTTCAATGTTATGTTCATTGTGTAAGTCACTGCCTCTCATCACAAAGTGGGGTAGAAAGGAGAGGGTCACAAAAGGAGGAAATTACTTCAGATACTGTATTTGGGATGCTGAGATGGGACTACACAGTAGGGGACATTTAACAAGCCACCCATCGAAACAGGGTGTTCACCCCCCTACTGCCACTTGGAGCTGCCTGCTTGTCAAGAAATTTGACCAAGCTCAAATTCTGCCAAAATGTGGTTACTCGGCACCTCTGGAGAATCAGCATCTTGAACTATTTAGTTTGGAGGAGAGCTAAGGGAATATGAAACAGGCATTGCTATGTGCCATTTTCCACAATAAAGGAGGGAAGAGGGAAAGAAATACTCCAAATGAGAGAGGGAAACAGTAAGAGTTTTTAAAAGTCCGTATACATCTTGACATGAAGTAACTAACCTATTGATTTCTCTTGTTGCATATAGTTAGGGATTAGGGATTAGTATTCATTTTTAAAGGTGCCTTTTTTCAGTCAAAACTAATAATATAAATGGGTCAAACCTTTGTGCACAAAAATGTCAACTTACAGACATGAAAAAACATCTGTGCAGAAAGCACTGCAAAATGCCATGCAGTTTTGACCAAAGGGATTTTTAATGTCTGCTGCCCATTGCTGTCCAATCCTCACAGTCAACACCTCCCACATCCAAAGTTAAGGATCAGCAATGCAAGCATCACAATAAGCTACATGAAATTATATACAGGACTCACAAAGTTACAGTTAGTAAACGCCTTGATTACAAAACACAGCATGAACAGCCTCTGGATGACGAAATCCCTTCCAGCAGAGCTATGCCAAAAAGCTAACCAGGACCTTGATCTGAGCAGTTAAAGCAAACCACAGCATAGTTTTATTGCACTCACCACCCTCAAAAGATTCAATTCAGTTGCCAAAAAGATTGCAGTGCTCAATGGATGAGAACATGTTTTTCCTCTGCAATTAAAGTGTCTTAAAAACAAAAGTTGCTCTGTGCCACTGTGTCATATACTGCTTTGATTCCACCACCCATCACTCATTACTAATACCTTCATTAAACTATATCAATCTGAGAAGCAGATTTGATGTTCATCTATTGAAAATAGGCTTAAGTGAAAAATTTAACAAAATTAATTTCATCATTTTGTGCCATTCCTAAAAGCTCATTTTCATTTAGTATCTTCTGAAAACAAGACATCCTGATGTATGGGACCAGAGGTCTAAGGTTGCCAGTTAACAAGAATCCACACGGTAGCCAATAGATGCAATACAGTTTATTTCCACTCCAGGTATGTACAGTCCCAAAAGATGCAACAGAAGCCCCAGCAGCCCTACCAGGGCAAGGGGAACAAGCAGATGTGGTGGAACATTACGTGGGCTAAGCTAGATGTGGTTGGGTACTTGAAATGTGCAAGAGAAGGTGATAAGTAAGAACAGCCCTTTGCCCATCACCTCACTCCTTGCAGAGTCTTGTGCAATGGCCCATTCACCTGAGCACAGATGTAGGTGGGAATTCACAGCAACAAAATGCCATCGTGTTTTGGTTTTCTTGAATCTGTTGTTTTTGACAATGCATTTGTGTTCAAAGAATCATCTAGGTTGGAAAAGACCTTTGAGATCAAATCCAACCATCAACCTGACCTACTGAATCCCATCACTGAATATGTCTCATAGTGCCACAGTTTTGTATTGGTCTACCACATAGCTACAGACACTAAGGCCTGAGCTTGGTGAAAAAGAGCTGTTCACATACATTCTGGCAAGAAAATTCCATATTTGTGCACATTTCAGTAATTCAGAGAGGGTTGTTTTTTTATTGTTGATTGTCTGATATTTTAAAACACTTTGATCAAAAAATAGCATAGCAGATTGCCAAACTGTAGTTACGTAAACTGTGTAATATTTAATGGAATAATTATGCCACATTTTAGATATGATACTAATGAACAGCTAAAGATCAGGGTGATGAAGGGTGTCCAAAATTGTTGTTTGCAGCAGAGATGTTTATTCCATATACTTTTGTCTGTGTTTTTTGTTTTGTTTTGTTTTGTTTTGTTTTGTTTTGTACCATCCTTATCATCAAAACATCGTTAAAAAGAAATTAACACCTTCCATGATTTTGCTTTTCTTATCCTCTCCTCACAGAAGATTATATTCATTTCATACAGTTTTGTTCTAATGATGATTATTTTTATGTTTTCTGCTGTTAACATTTTCCTCACTTTTTCGCACTTATGCTGATATAAGAAGGCAGTCACCTGGAGTGATCTGGTCCCAGGTCACTCACTTGGGTCAGGCAAGACTTGGGGAAGCTGAGGGTGAATGCTCAGTCCTGGAGCATTGCAAGCAGAGCAAGCGGAGCCCGTTGGAGCTCCTGGGCTGTCTGTCACAGGAGGTAAAGGTAGTGGGATGTTACATAATTATGGCTTCACATGAAGTAATTTCTTTCCACATTGAGAATAAACATGTAATGAGCATGATACACTTTGTGGAGTCTGGTTTAACACATACTTAAAATTGACTGAGAGTGGAACTTTAGGGTAATGCTAACATTACTATGAAATGCCATTACAATCCTAAATCCTAAGTACCTACTGCTTTGCAGAATGAATTGCAAGGTCTTCAAAGTACATATCAAAATAGCCCTGGGGGGAAAAAAAGTAATGACATGGTGCTATTTGCTGGTGTCTGTGTGCTCTCAGGTCACCCTAGCCAGTGTGCTAACATTCTGCGTGGCACACCAAGAACCTCGCTGAGTTTCAGATAAAATGTGGCACCACATTGCAATATGGATTTTATTGTCTCATCTTTCAGAAGCAGCAGGAGGCACTGAGAGAATCTGCCGTACAGTTAAAACCACTCGATATCTAATAGAGCACTTTATTAGATCTTTCCTTATGGGAGTCTTCTGTTAAACACTGGAAATATAATGTATTGCCTTAGATAAATATGTAATAGGAATTGGGAGTTATTAATGCATCGTAAAAAATCTATTCCAGCAAGGGCAGTTACCTTATTAATTAGGAATAGCAATACTGAAGATTCAGTTATTTATATGATTCTAATTTAGTTCCAATTCTAAACGAAAGTTTAATTATAATTGTACCTAATTCACCCAGAGGATGAAGGGGTCCATTTAACACAGGACACTCTGGCTTCATTAAATGATTACAAAAGGAATGAGGAATTGATGGTATTTTACAATATTGTTCCAAATCCCAGGGGATTTGCATTGGATATGCTACATAACATTTAGAAAGATCAATTCTGGAACCCCAGTGAATGAATCCATAAATTACCCTTTAATATCTCAAAGTGCTGCCTTCCCCAGGTGGAATTTGTCACTCCTGGGATCAATAGGGAGAGTAAACCAGGCAGCATCTTTATTCCATGTTCCAGTGGGTCACACTGGCAGCCAGCAGACACCCCTGTCATGGGGTGAAGCCTGGATAGACCACTTTGCTACGGGTTAATCCTAGGTTTCAGAGGAAATAATAGTACCATTAAACAAACCTGACAAATACGTGTACACAAGCAACACACACAAAAATTACTGAAGCACTGAACATTTTGTAGAGTGGCTGCCATGGTCTCAGCACACAAGTCAAAGCGAATACTCATTCTCAGCACCAACTCATTAAATAAGTATCAAAGAGGCTTGCTCTCTGGAGAATTACATGAGCAAAATTGCCTATGATAGATATCTGGACATTACTTGAGAGCAGGTGGACAGTTGGTATAAACCATAAAGCTTGTGGCATCCCTGTGTTTAGCTACCCTGGCAGCAAGAGCAGGGTGCCACATGGGGTTTATTCAACAGGAGTGTTGGGTTTTTGATAGGCAGTCTTGTATGGGGACTCCAGAGAGAAACACTTCATGTCAGAGGCACTGCACGTGGGTGATGCCAGCAGCCCTGGTGGGGACAGTGGGACACATTGCCACCTCTGTGCTGGCACCGAGTCAGACAGCCAGAAGCATGGGATTCCTACACAAAAACATAAGATGGATCACATCCTGCAGCTGGGAAATGGCAGGACATATCCACCTGTCTGACCCCCAAAAGGAAGAACAGCATTGTGTTTCCTCACTGTGAGGGCAGAAAGGGAAAGGGTGTCATGGGCTGGAGAGAGATAAAAGAAGAAATGACCCCTACCCTGTGCACTGTGGGGTCCTGCCACCACCCTGTGCACCAGCAGGGCTGCACAGTGGTTTCCAACCTCGTTGCTTTTGGACACCACTGGTATCACATAAGATCAGCAAAAGCTGGCACTGCTGTGCCTTGTGGTACAAGAGCTGAAAGTTTCCGTTCTTTATCCTCATGCACATCTGCAAAATTGTCAGTCAATGCCTGGTTTGTTGCATGAGAAAATGTGAAAACAGCTTGCTGGTGCCTTCCCAGCAAGCGGCCTTGCTTCTCCCCCTGCTGCATCCTTGGTCCAGAACATGCCCACCTCATCAGCAACAGCAGGCGTCCCTTGTTCAACCTCCTCTTTCAGTCTGAAGAGAGATGCACAGCTTTTCCTGCTTCTTTATTTTCTGGGTTATACCACCACAAATGTGATGCCCAGTATAAAAGGCATTATTTATAATGCCAGTGTTTCTCATCTGGCTCTGGAAATTGCAGTACAGCTGACAGCAGGGTTGCTTTTTTTATGTCTTAAATGAAAAACAAACAAACAAACAAAAACAAACAAACAAAAAAACCCTACTGTGTCCCCTGTGATTTTTCAGCCCCCTTTAATTATACCTGAACCCAGCATGGATTCAGTAATGAGACAACATTAATCCCCTGATCACCACAGTTCACCAGGATATTCTTTCATTTATTTTTGGAAACTGGTGCCTTACCACACGCGCAACTTTTTTCCTTAAATCACAGTAAAACCTCTGCACGTAAGACAGAACATCACATTTTAACTTGTTATCAGGTCACGCTTCCCTGTGAAAAGGCAGTCAAGAGGAAAATGTGGTGAGAAAGTGGCAAGCTCCCTGCCTTTTGCAAGGTTAGCACAAAAAATAATTAAACACTTCAAACATTTTGTGTTCTGGCTGTTCTTCACCCTGTTCCCCTCATCCCATTCAGTTTGAAGGAGATTCCTCTGGGTTACTCAGCTAAACAGGGGTAAGAAGCACCAAAGTCAACTTTTTCACTGTGGCTCTGCACACAGCAAGGTTGCAGCCAGGCTCCTGTCACTGCACAACAAACACACGTGGCTGCTTTGGATAAGGGATCGTCTTTCTCCCGCACCACTCTGCTTTAAAATACTCGCGGTGGTTAAAGTGGCTCTCCTTTTAGTCTCACAGCTGTTGTCTGCAAGTGATTACAGAGGAAAATAAAGCCTTTCCTTTTTTTTTTTTCTTCTGAGCCCAGATGCTTTTGCATCTGTGGCGATAACAAAGTCAGTGGAAAAGAAAGTTTCCCAGAGTCAGGGAGCACAAAGCTTACAGCCAGGGCCAACGTTTTACCCAGGGGAACGAGCAGTCCCCGGCTGTGACCATGGAGGAATGCACAAGGCACAGGGCAAGGGCTGCTGCTCGCCACGAGGCAGAGCCCGCTGGAGAAGCTATTCCTGGGGCTGCCAAGCGCTCAGACTCAGGGGCAGGCGGTATCACTGCAGGGCAGCCTCCAGCCATCTAAATTTGGATACCCAAAATTAGAGACCGCTTTTGAAAATATGAGCCTGGGTGGAAAATTTTGCGCTGCGCATAAGCAACATGCCATTTTCACGGGCTTATAACAGCTTACTCCTAAGCCGGCATTTCTTCAAATATGACAAAAATACCCCTTTTCAGTCAGCATTTACAAAGTAAGGCAAACAAAACCCAAACACAAATAGTGGCAGAATTATAGTCTTGTATGTGGAAAAATAGCCACCTTGTGCTGGGCGAGCTCAAACAGAGCTCCACCAGGAGATGTTTTTGCAGGCAGGCTTGGAGCACCAGCCCTTACATTTTCTCAGTGTAAGTATGGTGTTCCTTGGGGAGCTCCTGCTGAAGTGCTGAACGAAGCGTGACGGCTTTCCTTGTCCTTGAACACCAGCTTCTGAGGGTGTTTTTGGAGGTAAATGGCCTCACTGTGGGGAACCCAAAACATTTTGGGAGGGGACACGGCACCCATCGCAGTGTGCACTGCTGGTGCACCAGCTCAGCATGGATGGGGCACCTCAGCTCAGATGAACACTGCTGCCCAATTTCAGCTACTGGGTTTTCCTTAATCATCACTCCTTTTGTTTTTAAGTCTCATGTCTCTGTTATTTTGGCTCCAGGTAACAGGAACAACGTCAATTTCTTCATTTACATTTCATTTGCTTGCATTCCCTCCTCCCCGCCAGGAGGCCTGTACAAAAACAGCCCATCAATTCCTCCCTCAGAGAACTAACGCTCAGGCTCGCTTCAATTTCTTCTGACCCCTGCTATAAAATTCATTGTGATGAATTATTGATGCGTGAAGCTCCCCAGGGAATTATCATTTGTATCTCCTCTGGTCCCTGCCTGTCACCGGCTATGACTGAGTTACACCAGCTGGGCAGCAGCTGCCGCCCATCACACCGGGTCCCTCCTCTGCCCGTGCTCTTTGCATCACCCAGCAGGCACAAGCTGGCCAGCTCCTGGAGCAGGTTGTCCGAAAAACCCACCCCCTTGCCCATTTTGAAGGTTAAAGTTGGGTTGATTTCATTTCCTAATAGCCTTGGTGTGCAAGGCAGCAATAAAGAAAAAAATAGATGCTGCCTCTTCTGTGTATTTAGATGGGCAAATAATACCAAAAACAAAATCTATCCCAACCTCTTACCAGAATAATGTTGTACCTGAATATGGTCATTGTCAGGCAAAAACAACTGCATTCTCCTAAACTGACTAAATTCAAGAGTCTTCTTCAAGGCAGGAAACTTACCTACAAGATCCCTAAACCTTCCCTGAAAAAAATAAGGTAAAAATTAAGAAAAAGGGAGGGGAAAAAAATAAAAATTAAGGGAAAAAATGATTAAAAAGACTTGGGCGTGAGCACGTACCTATCCAGCAAAGGCCTCAGTTGTCAACTCCTCAGTCATTCATCCAACGCCAGACGTTAATATTGCCGTATTTTCTAGTTACACAAGAAGTGAGTTCTTCTGGGCTTAAGATCCTGGACGTTAGATCTTCCAGCAATTAAAAGCTTCACAGAAGCGCTTTGAACATGACTTCTAATCCACCCTGGCAATATTAAATGTTTATGTGTATTAAGCTAAACAGGTACTGAAATCTTTATAGGATTGGAGTTTTAGTCAGCTACAACTTCTGTGTACAGAAAATCCAGATCTAGACCTGTCTCATTTCTTTTTATCTGATTTTTTTTTTTTCAGTTAATTTTCTGTGCGTCTGAAAATGAAAGTTCTATGCAAACTTTTGCAGCATTTTCAGTTTCACATTTAAACTGATTTCCTCTAGCTTCTTTCATTTTTAAACTCCTTTCTCCTTCTCTCCAGGTTCCTGTGGCAACATAAGTGAGTGCTGAAAAGGAGAGAAAGACAGAATTGTGAAGCATGGGAAGAAAAACAGAAGGGAAACCTAACATTTAAAAATCACGCTTTTGAAAAAAATCAAAATAAATATTCAGAATGTTCTTGAAAAAAACGTTTTTCCCAGCTTAAAAGCAGTCACCCATGATACTTTCCTGCCCTTCCATTCATTGTGGTCTCTTAGTTTGTCCAGAAAACTTTGTACTGAAGGAAAGCCCAGAAGCAATCCCAAGCAGAAGCCGTTTGCAAAAAAACTCCATTCATCTTTACAGGATGGAATTCGCTGTTAAAGGGAATAAAAAAGATAGGTAGTGAAAACTTATTCTGAGATAACCCACATGGGCGTTGATTTTTTTAGAAAAATACCTACGTTTGGGAAGCACACCATGCAGAACAGCCAGCACTATGGGCCAATACAATATAAGCATACCACCTTTGAAGACATCCCTGAAACCCTTGTGAACCCCATCAAACCCCACGATTCAGCACATTTGGGCCTTCTCACCAGCTACTGCCCTTTTAGGAGTGACACATAAGTGGGAAATGGCAGGGGACAGTCTGTTTCTCTCCTTCACCCTCATTATTAGTTCTGATTGGCACTAAATTCACCCTAGCAATTCTAAACAGTCCCTACTCCCTGCAGTTTTCCTTCAAATCATATTATTGCACATGCTATTGATAGCACCAAGGACACTGAACACTAAGAAAACCTTCACAATATTGATATGTGTCCTGCAAATTCATTAGTCTGGAACTTAAATCTGCTTTCTTTTTCTAATGTGTTCCTTTTAAATTCATAGGAATTGTTTTGTGGATTTGAGGTTTAGAGCAAACTTCTTTTCAGATACAGCTCTGAGTCTCGAAACTTGTATTCACTAAAAGGTCAGAAAATATAACTATTGTAATTCTAGGAGCGAGGATTTGAGGAAAAACATGAGTTGAAATGCTGACAGTTGGCAGCATAATAATCAAAAAATTTTTGTTGTTGTTTTAGTGTAATGGCAACACCATGATCCTTCTATGTTGATTACAGCCAACTGCATTACATCCTGAGACACTTCATTGAAAACTGAATGCCAAATGTGAATACTTTTTCTTACAGTCATATCATTTCTAATGCTTTCCTAAAAGCCCCAGCTTCTCAAATAATACATACTCATGAGAGTCACAGGGTTTCATTCCTTGCAGTGAGACGATGGAGATTTAACAGAGCAAGCCAGCCACGTGAAGTTTTGCTGTACCTTGTGTCTCATCTGTAAGTGACAGAGGGAGTGCAAAGGGTACAGCAGAGTGACCGAGGAATGCCCGTGAGCTGCCTGCACAGCACAGGGCAGAAAATCCCTGGGATGCCCGGGGGAAGTACCCTAACAGGCAGGGAGAGGCATTCTCTGTACCGTACATGTCCCTGGTGGGAGCATGACCAGAAGGCTGCCCACAGCTCCCACACGGCACAGCTCCAGCCAGAACAGGTGCAGAGACTGAGTAGGATGGGAACGGGGAGTCAGTTTTATAGATGGGACAAATATAGCTTAATGGGGTGAGCCTAGCAAAATACAGGCTGAGAGAGATGCGGTTACATTTTATAAATACATTCCTAAATACCGGCAGGGCTGAGGAATCACTGAAGCTATAAGACAATGTTGGCACAAGAACAAATAGCATGAAAAAAAAAAAAAAGTCACTAGCTATTTTAAACTAAAAGCACATTTCTAAGCATCAGAGAAATAGTGTTTTGTAAAAGCCTTCCAACAGAAGCAGTAGGAGCTAGTAAGCTAACTATTTTTATAGCAGAAAAATAGTAAATTTATGTAAGGGAAATTTATGACATGCTGTAACAGTGCATGTCCCATAGGCTTTGTGATCCTGGAAAGGTTCTGGCTGTCACAGTTAGAGGGAAGGAAAAAAATAGATAAATGCGAACCCTGAAAGCTGAGATACTTGAAGGCAATCTAACAGAAGTCCACTGGTAACTTTATTTATTTATTTATTTACCTATTTATTTAGTCAATTATTTAAATCTCCTGATTTTATGTTGCTTTAATCCGTTCTTCAAGGTACTTCTCACTCAGGCAGGTGGTTGTCTACTGACACGCAAGTCTGTTGCAACAGAAGGCTGAATGAAACCAGTGACAGAAAACCAGAAATCCCCTCGTTTACTGCTTGTCGCCCTCTCTGTGCAACCACCACGCTCCCTGGCTCTCTGGTCTGCCTGCTTACAAGCAGGCTGGCTCACGAGGATTTCCTCAGCTTTGGCCAAAAGCAGAGCTTCCCTGACCACTACTGCCAGGCCTACCTCAGTCAAGGGAAAACCAGAAAAAATAGGAATGAACAGCCTTAGGCTGGTCCTCCCCTGTGGCCAGGAACTGATCTTGTTCCCTGATCCTTCCTGCTCAGAGCACCCCAGGGGCCTGTCATGCCATGGCTTTGTCTGAGGGGGAAAAAATCTTGCATCTCCTCGAAGCCCTATAGCAGCCAGCTCTCTCCTAGGGAGGCCTTTTCAGCAAGCAGGCTGTGGCCTCTACCAGGTGGGGAAAGGTTTCTGCTCCACATCCTTCAAGGACAGAGGCACACGTGCCCTCACACCTCATTCGCAGGCTGTGAACAGGCTGCCAGCACCACCACCTCCACACAGCAGGTCATAAATCGCTGAGCAGGTACTGAAGGCCCTCCGAGGGCAACCCGGTGACTCCCGTAGAGTCATTGGCCATAAAGATAATTTGTCTGAGTCAGTACCAGGGGAAGAAGGAAATTTGGGGTTGAAAGGTATCTGCTGTGAGAACACACTAGCGTGCCTTTCTGGCAGCTCTGCCCGCGCTGACTTGCTGCAGGCAATTCTCATTCAGCGTATGAGGAGCACTGGCAGGAGCTACCTCCTAATTATAAATCATTTAGTCAATCAAAATACAGCTCCTCAGCTATGCAAAGATCTCATTTCATCTCCAGAGCCTTACATGGAAAGAAAAATGAAAATGCTGTACTGAGAGGAGGGGCAAAGCTTTATTTAAAAGCGACAAAAATGGAAGTTTCAGGATCCCATTTGTGGTGTAACTTACAGCAACTTAGGTACTTGTCAAAGCTAATTAAGACAGGCCATCTGCGAATGCTTATGACAGGAAACATCACCCCCCACTGCAGCAGTACGGCGTGTTACAGCCTCCTTGCATCTTACCCTAACCAGCACCAGGTCCTGATGCTCCCAGCCCTCTGCTAGGGACCGTTTTCTCCTGCAGCAACAGGAGCACCACCTGAGCTTCACCCTCCATTTCTGCCAGGCAGGACAGGCCAAGCATCGCTGCCCCATGCCCACTGTTAGTGACAGGAGCACCCTGAGGGGAGCAGGGCCATTGCTACCCTCACACAGCTCCAGGACAGAGCCTGCTCCCAAGCCAGCTCCCACCAGTGGGCTGTCAGGCCCTGCTGGTGTACCCTCTGGAGCAGCTCCATCTCCAAAGCACCGTACTAGCAATTCACAGCCTTTGGCAAGCAATTTGCAGGCAGGGCCACCATCTGTCCTTTGCCTTCCTATAGCCAGGCTGTCCTGGGCAAAGCTGTTTCTTCTTAAACATCTTTGTGCCACCTTGGAAGTGCCACAGTTGGACATGACTAGTACTGGGATATTTAGAAAGCCATTTTTGTTTCGGCTGTGGGCTTTACAAATTCTGCCTTTGCCTTAAGATTTCTTCCTCTGTATCAAGCCAATATAAGTAGATGGACTCAGGCTTTAACTCCAAAGTAGCAATTTCAGTTGCCAAGCAGGATAGGCTACAAAACAGCTCTCCCAGGATGAATGCCCATTTCAGAAAAAGTGAGAAGGAGCACCTGTCCTTGGGGTAACATCCACCTCCTGCTCACGGCAGGAGTGGAGAGTCCCCCTCCGCACAGCCTGCCAGTGAAACAGGGATCCCAGCAGGGAGGCTGTGCTTTGACACGTGTGTGACACTGAGATGTTGGGCTTGTACTGAGCCTTCAAAGAGGCGAGGGGAAAATGAAGCCACATCTCTTTCCTCTGTAAGGCACTACAAAGAAAGCTCACAGAGTTTTTGGGCTTGGTTTTCACAGGATCATATATATATATACATGTGTACACACACGCATGCATGCACTTCTTTCTTTTTTTTTCAAGTTCTAAGTCTAAGTCTTTCTTAAGTTTAGATCCCATTCACTGTCAAGAAATGATGTCTCTACACCTAGATGGCTTGAGAAGAGAATATTTGTAGTGTCTGATGGCACCTCACACACCTGGAGAAAAATAAATTTAATGCTACTAAAAATTAATAAATTTTTGCTACTTTGGAGCTGAAGTAAAGGTAAATTTTAGTGTTACCTTTTATAAAATGCATTAGTATTATACCTGAAAAATGTGTTTGGCCCAAAGAGTCTAGAATACAATTGTCAACTGTTTTTTCTTTTCTGCTAAGTGGATGCTTCTCTCCCACATTATGCTTAATCAAGGTTTAATACCTCACTGCACCTCTATCTTGCAATGCTTTGCAGTTAGAAACTCATACCTTTATGGACTCTGTGGGTGCTATGCATGGGGCACCGTCAGGTCAGCCAGGCTCCGAACGGTTTTCCCAGGGCCAATGTTAGTTATAAAATAACACCTTGGCATTTGTACCTACACTGGACAGTATCTCTAGGTGCATAAGGTATGCATGGTCATGTGCTGCTTGCAGATAACCAAGGCAAAGCAAATACCATCTACAACGAGGGGAAAACAGCGGCTGCTCTGTTAGTGGGAACGCTGCATTTGCCACCACCCACAGAGGCATGCAGAGCTGCCAGCACAAAAACTTCTCAGCAGGACCTCTCCCTAACTCCAGCTATGTCCCAAACCTCCAAAAAGATGTCATAATCTGGCTTTAGCAATCTCTTCTTCCTGTCAAGCAGTGGACACGGGCTATTTAATTCTGTAGTACTTGGCATTTCTTTTGAACTTCATACAGAGGTTATAGGACCAGGCTAAAGGCTGCTTTGGATACTGGAACCCTGCAGTTGGAACTAGATGTGCATCTCTTGTCTTTGGAGTTTGGTACTAAATTAGATTTTCTGTTTATTGTTTGGAAAAAGATAGAGAAAAAAATATTTTTACAGTATTTTCTATCCCAGATTCTGAAGTGCTTGACAGGCGGCAGAAGTCCAAGACTCACCACAGTCAGAGGGTGGAAAGCGCTTCCTAAACACAAACAAATGAACAAGCAGGCAAACAACAGACATAAAACCAAATAGGGAAAATGACACAGAGAAACCCCAGCTCCAGGAGTCGCGGAGGATTTCTGTGAAGGAGCAAAACCCAGTGCTATCAATGCCACTTTTATTCTGCTGCAGCATATTTGGTGGCTGGGAGACCGTGTGCTCAGGGCAAGGACTAGGAATATTCTTTGTCTCAGAAAATTGAAAATATAAAACACAAGACTATGCTAGCAGCATATTCCCATTATTAATTAAACTTTTGAAACAGAAGTATAATATTGAAATTGAAATTCTACCCAGAGAAAAGACCCTTTAGTGTTATTTTTAATTACCACAGCTTAAAATGACAAGCCCTCAAAGAATGAAGATCTTTTTTCTACCGACATAATAGATTATCAATGGTTTTTAGACACTGAGATGCATTGAACATTTACCTAATTCAACCTGATATTTAACTCTTGAACCTTCAATGGATGGAGGAAAGATCAAGTTTACCTCAAAATTGACCCTATTAATCTTGCAGATGTCTTTTTTCCTCTAAATACCAGATCCTAACCATAGACAGCCCTATGCAAATCCTATGCAAATACTTCCCTTATTTACCTGGTTTTTTGTTTTTTGTTTTTTATTATTTCTCAAGGTCTGATAAAAAGTAAAATTAATACTGGATCTTTCAGTAAGCAGATCAAAAAAAAAAACCAAAAAAACGTGTGTGTGGGGGGGAAACAAAAAGATGGTATTTTTAAGAAAAGCAGCAGCACTTAGAAGAGAAAAACATGGTACCTGATCATGATTGCACTTCTCACGTTCTTTACTTGGCTTGCTCTAAAAACAAATACAGCAAACCTGAGCTGCACAGCTGAAAGCCAGAGGAAGCCACAGTTACCCTGCAGAAGGAAGCACTGCAGAGATAACAGCACCCAAAGACAAGCACAGGGTGGGATTTGAGATTGTGAGCACCTCTTTTAAGGCAGGCACCTAAGCTGGGTTAGGTACCACTGGCTGTCTCGGGGGGGGAAGCCTTGCTGGCACAGGGCAACTCCGTTCCCCACCAGCCACAGGGAAAGTCTCAGCAAATGGCATAGGTCCAAAATCCAGCTTCCAGACCTCTGAAATCAGGTGAATGACCCCTTCCCTTCTTCAAATGAAAAAACAGATGTAACAGAAGTGTACAAGGCACAGGTAGCTGGGGGAGAGGGTGAGAGAAACAGGTTAGAATGAAAAGAAAAACCATTAAAACAAATAAAAAGAACTTAAAAAACATGCCCTTTTTTCCTCAAAGGAACACAGTAATTAACTAATAGGGTTTAATCCACACAGATATAATTTTTGGCTCACTGCTCTTTTGGGGCTGTAACCAGTATTTATCTATATTTAATCTTGATGCTTTTCATGGCCTGGAATCTCCTGACTGTGCTGGATAGCAGACACAGAAGGGCTGTTAAAATCCCTTGATTTCAGCCTGTGCTCGCTTCAGTCAGGGAGGCTTTTCAATAAAGCTGCTCTGGGCATTGGCATTACCAAGAAGAGAATGTGGCCAGTTACTCACAGTAACTGCACTAAGCAGTGAAATTACTCTGGATTTATATGTGACAAGAGTTTTAGCCCAATGTACCAATCCAAACTTGCAGTATCCTGGGACTTCACAAAGTCAAACAAGTTCTGAAGTCAGTCTGACCCAAATGTCAGTGCAGAAATCTGTTTTTAAAGCAGTTTTCAAAGAAATAAATCACATACTCTCCCTCTTTCTCAGGAAAAAAAAAATCTTATAAAACCAGATCTACTTTTATTTTGAAAAACTGTTCAAGTCAGTTAAAAACAAGCAAACAAAAACCAAACCAAAACAAAGACATGACACGTTTAAATACCAGTGCAGGCAAAACTCCTGCCAAGGATGGTTTCTCTAGGCAAATAAACCAAGAAATGTATCACTTTCTAAGTCCGGAGAAGAACTTTAGAAACTCCAGGCCAAAAGCAGCCTTTGGGCAATATTCAAGGCTGTCAAGACACATAAAGCAGCATTAAAATAATCCTCCAGCATTAAGTAAATACTAAATGCAGGTACCATAGGCATTTCTGGGGGACAAAGGCATGGCTGGCACTGACTTCAGTGGGCTAGGAAAAGGCTTTTCCACGATTAAGGACTGCCATCACTCCAAGGGCTCTCTTTATGACCAGAAAAAAAAACCCAAACTACAATGGAGAGAAGTAAAGTAGGACATAAAATTTTATTCTGAAATGATCTCTGGCCACAACAATAAAATGTAACAAATATTCACTAGAACAGTCTTAACTCCTGTCATCAGCTGTACAATACATACAGTATCATAAAACTGGCCACTAGGATTAAAACCCCACTACAACATCTTTAATGTTAAGTGGCAACAGCAGCATCTCACAGAAAAGTATACATACATATATACACAGTCCACATTCAATCGTTTTTCACATGTTTTCAGTACACACAGTTGCAGCATATTACAGTCACGTGTCTAAGTCGTTGCCCAATAAAACCCCAAGCTACTGCTTAGACGTCGTTGTAGAGCAGTCGAACTGAGTAATTACAATTTGTAGCAGAGATGTACAAGCCCCTCGAAACAATAATTCACAAATGTTTTTGTTTTATTTAAATGCTACCGTAGCGTTAAACTGGGCAATATTCTAATCTTTACCGACTGGAAAAAGATAAAGTGTTCTTTTTGTACGTATCACAAATATCGATGGAAAAAAATACTAAAAAATGGAGAGCATTAAATAATGCACACCCTTTCCAAAAGATTCTAATATTGCCCAATGCTACTTGTGTCTAAAGTGTTTCCAACGTTCCCATGAAGTCATTTATAACTTCAAACCACCCACCAAGTTAAAAGTGGCTTAAGTGCCTTGCACCCAAATTGTAAAAATCCCTGGCCACCTTTATAAGAGCCAGGCACATATAAAAGGAATGCACTTTGGTTCATACCAAATGCCCTGGGATTAAATCACACTATAAAACTAAAGAGTCTGAGGTAAATTTTTACAAATACAGTTGATTTCTGTCTAGTGTTACCGTAACAAAAATTTATTAAAAAAAAAAAAATCAATTTGATGTTAAAGTACAACCAATGAGGAAGGGCCGTCTTTAACCCCTTAGCGAGACGTCCTACAAGAACAGAGTGTCCTTTCCACCTCAGCAGTGTGATTGCCTTATTGTTTCTGTTAAGGCCTCGATAATCTACAGGATGTTTTAAAACAGGTTCGGCGTTTAAAAATAGGTTTCATCCCTACGCTCCAGTATTCAAAGGGTTAAAGAGGCCAAGATGCATGCCCTACAACATGGCATTGGTAACAAAAGGCACATTGTTAACACCAAGGGCACAATCCATCCTCTATTGTTAATCTACACATCTTGCATCACTCTGTTGTTCCAATACACTTCAGTGGTAATGAACACTCCAGTGGTGCAAGAAACTGAGCCAAGTGAGACTGCAACCAAAGACAAGACAACACTGTGCTATTACTAAATCTGAAAATAGCTCAGACATCTCCAGACAATGGTAACATGTGAGACTAAGCACTGTTTCCAAGCCAACTTCTATCAGCCTAATTATCAGAGCCCTTATAATAAAATCACACCAAAGCAAGAGGCAACGTCTTCTCCCCCCCGCCCCCCTCCTTTTTTACATGTATAAATAAGCTACAATAAAAAGCAGCCACATAACTTAGAAACCTTGATGTAGCTGCTTCTTTAGTATAGAGGAAGTTCCACTATATCTGGGTTAAAAAAATAGCTCTGCACACTATATTTTGGCCTTAAAGTTTCCGGTAGCATTTATGAAGAAGGTTGGTCATAAATGCGTTATTGGCATTACGAACTGGTTACATGTAAAAGAAAATTTAGTGGTTTTAGCCCATTAATGACCCATGAACCTTATGAACGTTTTCATCTTCAATTGTCATGAAAGGCAGGAACACGTATCAAGGTTATCTTCAAAATATACTAAGGGGGAGGCGATTCTTTTTCCACCCCTCACGTAAGTAACCCCATTTCTTAACTTTTGCGGGAAGAGCTAAGGTAGAAAGGAGTGGTAAAGCCAAGTAGTTGGTGGAGGAAGTAAAGAATCCCAGTTACTGTAAAAAAATACACAGTACTGTATTCCCACAGTCATGGGAGTCAGCTAATTTTATAGGAAAATTAATATATCTCTTTTCCAGACTTAGAATTTACTGACCATAACTTACTGGATATTCATATTCCAAAAGCCACTTCTCTTAGCTGTATTACTATATTTCATTTTTAACATGATTTCACACATGTTTACATATTGCACTTACACACATTGTATAAAGTTGTGAACATTTAACACTAAATAATTTACTTTGACTAGAGGCAGGAAATGATCTTTTTTTTTATATATATAAAAAAAGTAATAAAGATGGTTGATTGATGCTCTAATTTTTACAGTTATCAATCAACAAATACCATCCTCTACTCAGAAATTATTTTTGGAGCTTCTTTAGGTGTTGACTTTTTGGCAAGAAGTTGAGTGATATGTTTCCTGAGAATTCTGTCGTTTCATACTTCTATCCCTCCCCCAGTCTTACATTAAATTAAAAGACAAACCAAAACAAACAAACAAACAAAATTAGGCTGTAAGTGGTAAATCTTAATGAACATGAAGAACAACTTAACCGGAAACTTTCTTGGCCTCTCAGGGGACCATGCTTTAAGTGTTTTTCATAATTTGTACACGTAACTTAGTAAGATCTGTGCATATAAAGGTTGCCTATAGTAAAGTTATTGAGGTTTTATGCAATCCATTCTAGTCTCTCTCATCCTAACATCCATAAACCCTTCTAGATTATATTCTACGTTGTTTAAAATTCCCTTTTCATATGCTGTTTTATACATCTAATGTAGACCACAGTCATTGCATGTGATGAGATACCAGTCTTAGATTTCAAACTGTTCCTGTTGAAAACATGCTACAATGTGTAAATATTTCTCACGTAGGTCTAGATATTATTCCTCAGTAAAGACCATCTTTCTTCCATGAATATAACTAAAAGTAAAAAAAAAGAAAAACCAAACATCAGCACACACACACATGAACAAATCTATACATATCTCTAACTGCTCCTTCGAAATCATTTTCAGCTACAAGCGCCAAAGATTGAGCCAAATTCCAGTCATTTACCTTTTCTTTGATATTTCTCCTGTGTTAGTAAATATCTAAGGTGGTGCCTGCCAAGTGAAATGCTTTCCAAAGCAGATCTTTGCATCTACACCTACGCTGTCTAAAGAAATGTACCTGTCTACAGAAAACCATACAGTAACATAGTGTTTGCCCCTACGTACAGATTTGATCTGAAGTGTAAATGTACCAGAGAGGTCACAATCACTCAGATAGACATTGTCAGAAGAAATAAAAACAACCTATGAAATTCATGTAGCATTAACAGTCTGGAAGTTACAGTATAAAACTGACAAAACAAGCACTTCTGCCTATGTAATTCAGGGAAGCCAAGCTGCACATGAGGAGAGAAAATAGAAAAAACAACAACCAAAAAAAAAACCCAAAACAAAACAAAACAAACAAACAAAAAAAAAAAAACAGAGAGAAACCCAGTGTGAATCCTCAGTGTTATATACCTGAAATGAAGTCCAGAATGTTTTGCTTTACCTGACTTCAGGTTTAGGAAGCAACTCATCGGTCACTTTCAGATTTAGAGGAACAGACATACTTTCAGCTTCATTCTTTCAGGCCTGTTCCTCTCACTCTAGCACATGGCATGTACAGTAGAAAGTCTATTTTAGCCCTAGAAGTTTTCTTTTTTTTTTTTTTGCATTACATATGAACGATCATTTTAATCAAAAACATTACTGTCTAATAGAGAAACCATTCCACAGGCGGTGACTGTATCATTACTAGGTGATACCACTACTTTTTCTGGGCTACCATACAGCAAATGACAATATTACATGCTATGGCTCCATTTCAGATAACAAGTTTGCAGGTGCTTAACTGTATTTCTTTGAGAATTCTCCCTGGAGTCCAGTCAGGCATGGGTGTTAGTGTTTGCAGGATCAAGACCCATACCCGTAAACTCCAGAAGAGCCTTACGAATTTACCCCAGGTGAAACTTAATATGAACCATGGAAGAGAAAGGTTAATACCTTTGACACCACGCTGCAATGCATGACAATCATGTTGTAACCAGTGGCCTGCCACTGATGTTTATTACTGTGTCACACTAGTTACAGTAAGGCTAATTGTACTGTAGAAGACAAACATTTTAAAAAATAAGTATAAAAACTTAAAGCATTGTCCCCGTGTTTTTATAAAAACAAAATCAACATTTCTTACATTTAAAATGAGTGCTGAAAGATACAAATGAATAAAGTTACTGAGCAAATAAAAATGTATTATCTGAGCTACTTTTTCATACAAATAAGGCTCAGCCACATTGTATCTCTTGTATTAACAGCATTGGGTTTTTCAAACTCAGCTAACGAGTTTTGGCAACACTGTTCTTTGCTGAATATTCCCATTGGCATCTGTCATCTGTGCCAAATTAGTCCTCAGTTTTGAAGCTGAGCTTGAAGTCGGAGGTAACTTGGAAATCGATGTTATAGCACCAGTGCTCTCTGTAATTCTCTTTGCCGAGGCTTTCTCCCCTGTTGGAGGCTTTGGCAATCGTCTCCTTAGCCAGGGATGCCGCAAAGCCTGGCTGGGTGTCATACGGATAGCGGGATCCCATTCTAAACACTGTTTTAAAAAGTCAAGGAAGAGGGGATCATCACATCCCTTTAATGCATTACCCCATTCTCTGCTCTCTGGCGGGCCGCGTAGTTTTCCCCTCCGAGAGCGTCCACCGTTAAGTATTACAGAACCATCAGACAAGGTTGTGATGGTGCAGTAGCGGGGATAACCCTTCGAGCTCACAAAGTTTTTGGCTCGCTTAGATGAATCCAGGAGTTTTGGGGAAGGCATGCCCAATAGCTCGATCATACAAGCCAGCTGGTCTCCTTCATCTTCTCCAGGCAAAAGTGGGTAACCGGTGAGAAGTTCTGCTAGAATACACCCCAAGCTCCACATGTCTATGGGCATCCCATAACGAGCACCAAGGATGACTTCAGGCGCACGGTAAAAACGCGACTGAATGTAAGTGTAGACACGCTGGTGCTCGTAACAACTTGAGCCAAAATCGATCACTTTAATACCACTTCTACCCTGTTGCTTTAACAGAATGTTCTCAGGCTTAAGGTCACAGTGAATGATTCTATTTTTGTGCAAAGCATCCAAGCACTGTAAAATTGAGTGGGCAAACTTGCGGACCAAAGGCAGGCTAAAGCCCTGAAACTTGTTTTTCTTTATTAATTCATACAGGTTCATGCTCAGCAATTCAAATGTCATGCAGATATGGCTGCGGAATGTGAAGTTTTCCAACATGTGAATAACATTCATGTTGTTATCCTTATCTTGTTTCCGGAGGTGCTCCAGAATCCTAATTTCTTCCGCAGCTTGGCGGTGGAAACGCTTTTCATTTCTCACCATTTTTAGTGCCACATGCTGATGCATCTTGTGATCGTAGGCCTTCACCACCTGCCCAAAGCTTCCTTTCCCTATAACTTTCAGGACTTCGTATCTGTACGCAATATGATCGTGGGGCACTTGCACGTAAGACCCCTGGTCATCATCGTACCCGCCGTTGTTTGGACCACCAATCACACCTTGCCGCTTCTTTGCATTTGGACCCAAAAAGTATATTTCAGGGTAGCAAAAAATCTCGTGATGCTCAAAAGCTGTTAATTTTTGCATGTATTGCTTCATTGCCTGCTCTGGTGTCATAACGGAGGCTTTCACCTTCCCTGTTCCATCCGTAGATTTTAAAGAGCTGGAGCTCCCTTGTCGTCTGTGAGCACTCTCTGACTGTCTGTCCTGAACCACTGGCAATCCAGATTTGCCCAGCGTTGTAAGTCCATTCGGCTGCGTTGTCAGAACCGTCCTCTTGTTACTGTTATCTTCAAACAGCTGTTGAACCTGGATTTGTCCATGGCTACCAACATGGAGGTGCTCATTCATCGTGTGCTTACTGCCTCCAACCTAAAATTGGAAATAAATACATACCCAGTTAACAAGAAAGGCATAAATTCTTCTACACTTCACCATTCATTCTGAACTCAAAACCTCAAAACAAAGTATTTTCTTAAAATTCAGCTGTCTACAGCTAATGTAAACAATACAACACACATACTACAACACTACTAGATGCTACTACACCCTCCAGATCCTACTTTCTCAAATTCCACCTTGGTGATTCTCTGAAATGTTTGTAACAAGGCAGTCAATGGTGTGCTACAACATTAAGCGAACAATTCCTCCAAGGAACCCTCAAGGCAACAGTCCTGTTACACCAGGAAGTATGCTTGAGGGATATTAAATCAGATTTCAGAGTAGCAGTTTTATTTCTGCTGAAGGTCAATATATAATGCCTGCTAGAGCTTACATAGCTAGGGCTCTCCCAGTCATCTGTTCTCAGAAATCAAAATTTTAACTTGTTCTAAAACTAGCTGGATATCAAAAGCACCAGACACAATTTTAAACAGTGAGGAATGTGCTGGGACCTGCACAAAGAGGAGAAGAACCTGGACATTTCTCAAGTTTGAGAGAAGCCATTCCCTGCTTGCGATTGAGACAGTCCCTATTCAGCAAAGCACTCAAATCAACGTATAAGCATAAGTACATCCCTCAGCACTTTGCCACGCCAGCCTTACAATGACTTTTAACCAAGATGAGATCTGGGGCCTGATACAGACTTGAATGGGAAGAAGATCTTTGCCTTGAAGAACATACATGCAACTTTATTTTATAGGGATGGAGAAAGTATTTAGTTGATTCTACAGATTACATTTGTTCTTTACAGTTTTCACAAGGGAGAAGAAGCACTCAGCATTTTCAAGCAAAGAAATACTGGAGAATGAAAACAGCAAGTAACCTGTTACTTTTAAGGAGAAACAGGAAATTTACAAGCATATACTTGCCACAAAAATAGCTGTCCTTAAAATTCCTCATTTGCTCTAAAGTAGAGGATAATTAGTCTGTCTTTTCTGCCTGGTCTTAGACAGACGTGGGAAGAATTCCCCTGCTGTCTCTCCAGCTGATTCACCAGCCTTAATATTTATGCCAAATTACCATCCCAAAGTTCACAGATACTGTCAGACAGATGATCAAGTCAGGGTTGAGAGCGCTTTTAATCTGAACCTTATTTTTTCTATGCAGCTAAGGAAAACACGTTCCCTGTTCACTTCAGGTTGCTGAAATGAAATCAGAAAACGACGGTTGTGTGCAGTGATACGAGGCACTGAAATCTGTCCTGCAACTGCAGAGGTGCTTCCTAATGAAAAAGCCAGGACAAGCAATGCAGATTCTAGCACCATTTTTGCTTCTGTTAAGGTATCAGTCAGATACGGTAGTAACTTGGTTTTGTCATTTCATTAAATTGCTCCCAAGGAGTATCCAACTTGCAAAGGTTTCGCCTTTGGATAATATTTTGAAATTTGCAGCTCATAAGCTCACACAATGCAAGAACAAGAGCTCTCAGGGACTGTTTCTGCTGAGTTCACTGTTCTCCTGTTTCCATTTTGACTCACACTGAATGACTGGTCCGTTTCATTTCATCACTGCAGTCGGACTGCGTAGGTTTATTTGCAGAGCAATTTCAGCTCGTGCAATCAGATTTGATTGATCTCATAGAAAGTGCCACCACACAATGGCAATTCAGAGCAAAGGCACCTGTAACATTCAAGCACAAGGAAGATATATAGGATATTGACATTAATTGTCTTCCTGGTTTGATGTCTCAAAAGCACCAGGGAATTGCCTACAGGGATTCCTGCAGGCCAAGTTTGAAGCACACTCCTGCAACAGTCTCGTTAAGGTTGTCCTGATCCTGTCTATGCAGCAGTGACTGAACCTAAGAGAATTTGGCCCCAAGAGCTGCTACGAGGTGCACCTCAGAAGAACTGGATCTGGTTTGTAAGATGTGTTTGGAGGTTCAGTGCATGCTGCATGGCAAAATTCCCTGTGAGAGAAATGCACAACAAAGCAGCAGAGTAACTGTACAGACCACAAATACTTCAGCCAAGAAACTCCAGGTACAAACACTTCTTCTGCAGGGCTGCTTGACCAGCAAGGCAGCACATACCTAGATAAACTGGGAGCAGATTATACTAACGTATGGCCAATGAGAAAGAAAAAGCACGGGGAGAAAAACATCTCTCAGAATTTCTTAACACAAGTGCTCATTGACACAGTTCACGTTTTGAATTAATTTTCTTTTTATTTCCACTTGAGTCGCCTGTTTTCGCAGTTAGCTATTTTCTTCCCTTCCCAAGCACTGCACGTTTCAATAGATGTGCTGCGTAATTCTTCAAACTTCAGTTGTTTGCTTTGTACCAGGGCTTTGGAAAAAAAAAAACAACAAAACACAAACATTTGTCCACTTTCAAAAGTCCGCTGGGACTAAGGAGTTCTTCTTCCTAAAAAGCACGTTTGTAAACACATCTCTAAAGTGTAAACCATGCAGCTCTGCTTCCTGTACCTTGAGGCAGCCTCTTTGTTTCCCTTGCTGCTCATAGGGTTGTTGTTTTTTTGCAAGCAGCAGAATGAAATCAGCAGCATTATCCCAGCTTCACCCCAAATCTACAGTGACTGGTTCTGCCAGTTGCAGTCAGCTGCTGCTGGGGAATGCAAATGCAGATGCAGACGGTAGCACTGGTTTTCTTTGTGGAAGAAAAGCCACTAAATCAGCACAGGCTCTGCTCCAAAGCTTGTGGGGGAGATGACAGCTCCCTTTTCTTTCAAAAACCCCAGCGGGAGTTTCAGAGGTATCGGACACATCGCAGCAGAAGAACCACCACCTTTTCTTCTCTCTCCTATCAGGATGAGCTGAGGGCTGGATTCTCACCAGCCCTTTGCTCTGCCTATCTGCTTCTGCCTACCAGCTGCCTGAGATTTGCTGTCAAGCTGGGGCTTGCACTGCTCACACGCTCCGCAGGCTTCACCGGTGACGCTCCAAGTTCCCCAAACCACAGCTAATGGGCTTGGGAAGCTACAAAGGGCTACAGCCCTCTCCGTCCTGCAGCAAACTGCTCACGGCTCGCAGGATCTCCATCAGCCTTTCATCTGAAACCACGAGCCCGAGAGGTTTATAATGCGTCTCCCTTCTGCATCTGGGCCCATAAATTCCAGAACCAACAACCTATGTACACAGCCAACAGCCTGCACCCACTTACACACCTTCCTTACTACAATATTTGATTGCCTGTGCTCAGACCCATACACGCCTTCTAAGATTTGCATGTTTTTAGAGCATGCAGCTTCAAAAACGTCTTGATGTGCACACTTCTACATAAACATATTGAAATACCAGGTAAGCTTGAACTCAAAGAGCTAATATTGAATGTTCTAGCAACATCAACTGTAAAACAGCAAATATTACAAGGTTTTTTCCTCTCACTGCAGTGTTTCGTAACTTCAAAATCACTGCTATGATTCTGCTTTAACTTGGGTTTGCTCAGTTTATGGAAATAGATGGCTAAGCTGAAAACAATTCATGCAATCTCTGAAACAAAGACACCGAGAAAAACGCAAGCAGAAATTATTTTGTTCTTTTTCTTTCTCCTCCCTCCCCGCCCCTCCCGAAATGGATTTAAAGACAGAAGCGGACTACAGAACTACGCCTAGATGACAGAGGTGTGACGACACGGTAGTGGCATAAAACTGAGTCCTGCCTGCTAACAAGAAGGTAAACTGACAATTCTCCTGGAGTGCCGCTCAGCCAGTGCAATGTCTGTCTCAAGACCCCCTACGGGACTGGAATAGCTGTCTGTAGGATCCAATGCCATCTTACTTAACCAATCTGATAAGTATCAAATACTTATTCTGCATGGTGTCTTCCAAAACCATTAACACATTATGCAGTTGTACCACATCCCATCTTTTCTGTAAAATGAAACAAAACCAAATAAATTAAAATAAAATAAAACCCATACTCGGTGTGCTATTAACACCCTATAAAAGTATTCAAGACTGACCCGTGCTTCAGTTTATCATTTTATTTTGAGCAAAACCCCAGAAAAAAAGACTTTCCTATCAGTCAGAATCTAGAAGGATTTGTAAAATGAATCCCAATAATAAAGCAATCGTATGATGTCCTGCAGAAATACTGCACGGGAATAAGATGTCTTCATCTGCTGTTACTCTGTACAGATGAAAAACACCGTGCCAAAGTAATAATTTATTTAAAGAATAAATGCTGCACTCTAAACCCCCTTTCTTTACAGTACTTCCAGGCACGCCAGTTTCAGCCCCAGTGAGCCTACCACGCTCGAGGCATATGGTATCAGGTGTAGCATGCTTCACTGCCTATTTTGTTGACTACAGCCTGAATAAATGTACAAAAGGCCCTTTTTCCTTGATAAATGAATTCAACAGCATTCCTCTGTTCAGAACTAAAAATAGCTGCTAATTAGCACGATAACAATAATGCAGGATTATCATAATGGTTTTATTATGAGTGTGGGTTTTATACACTGAAAAAGACTAAGCCCTTGTCCTAAAGAGCTTGTGTTCAACAAGAGCTGTAGAAAAAAAATAAATAAAAAAAAATCATTTGGATTTTTCGTTGCTGTCACACACGGCCAACATAAGCTTATTTTTGAAAAGTTAACATTGACTTTACACTGCAAATATTTTCAGAGACAGAGCTATGCTTCAGGAGCGATACTGATTCATAAATTCCCTTCCACCTGTCTGGGCTATGCTGTGCATATGCAGTGAGCCTGGATACTCGTGGGGCACCCCCGTGTGTTACCCACGTTCAAATCAACAAGGACACTCCGTGCACACTACATCCAACCTTCAGGGAAGCTGATGTGCACATGTAGGAGAGATGTGCCCAGATGTTCTGCGCTCCCATGGCACAGCCACCAACTGTCAGAGCCCAAGTTTCAGATGTCCTCCCAAAGAAATTGAGGTAGCTTCACTTTCCCCTAAGCCAAAGTTTCATGCAGAAGAATCACCCAAAGAAACCTAGGCAGAGCAAGGTCGTGACTGTATACTTATTTCCACTCAAAGATGACAGCATTTCTGTGGCAATTTATTACACAAACATATCAGAATAGGAAGATGTTTTCTTTGTTTCTTCTTGCTTTAAAAACAGCTGCACACAACAAAAAAAAATTTGCAGCATGTGACCCACCAGATCTTCAGGTAACAGACTCTAGGGATCTCTGTTCCATCATAAATTATTATTTTTTAATTATATAATTTCAAGATTAAGGCTGAATGATGCAAAAGTATATGGCTACACTCGTCCCTGGTGGCAAAAGAAAACAGGCCTGCTGCAGGGAAATCTTGGAAAGGCCTTGAAGAAAGAGGGCACTGAATGAGGCACTGTAAATGGGTTGTTGTTACAGTCCTAGACAGGAGGAGAAAAAGATTAAGACTGCTTTACTGCAAGAGAAACAGGAAGAGTGCAGAACGCAGGGACATGTGCCAAATAAGAAAGAACAGAGATGGAGGTAGGCAGGAGACAAGAGTCTGGGAGAGAGACTCACAGACGGGTGGGGATTTACACGAGCAAAGCAGCAGGCAAGCAAGATAATCTCTACTGCAGCATGTCAAGTGGATGCAAGCACACCGTAATGAAACAGGACAGAGCAAATAGGAAACGATTCCAATCATCAATGCAAAAACTTAGGGCTTCAGAAGAGAAAACAATGACAAGGAGAGGAAAATGAGGAGGGCAAGGGATTGGGAACGAGTTCACGTTTTCCATCGCAAGCATCCAAAAAGATAAAGTCACGGATCGAGACAGGCAAGAAAATGCCCAGGATGAAGCCCCAGATCTTTGAAAATAAACAAAACCTTTCCCTGGTACAACACACAACAGTCTGCTTAGCAACAAAGGCTGCTGCGACTGCAGAGACTGCAGCCAAAACCTCTGCCCTGTTACATGAAGCCCATGCATCTCCCCGCTTCCCCCCCCCCCAGGCTGCTGTGCCCTGCCAAACACCAAACGTCACTAGAAAGAGGGAGACAACAGCTCTGCTACAGGCTAGATCACACAACTGCTGCAAGAAAACACGGCAGGTAGCGGACTTCTTGTCTGTCTGAATTCAAAGAAAAACTTTTTGGCTTAAAGAAAAAGCTCTCTTCCATCTCAGTCTCTCCTCACAATCAGTGTATACACGATGCACACGTGCACAGGCAGCCACAGGCAAGTTCAGCCACTTAAGCAAACTATACCTCTGAGAGTCTGAAACACAGAAGAGAAATATCCGTTTCATTTTTAGCTATTAGAGAAGTTAAAATGACACAACAGGGATGAAAACACAGTACACAGACAAATACAAGGAAAGAAAATGATTTAGGAAAACCGAAATGTTCCATTGCAAATAGGTTTGATTGGAGGAAGCAGTGGGACACAAAAGTCACTGTATTTCAGCCGGTGTCAGCTGAGGTCAGCAGGCCTGAAGTTTAGAGAATGCTCGCACAACATCTATAACCATTTTTTTGGTTAAAATCCAGCATTCTGATGTCACATCTGATCCTTACCGCAAAAAGTTATGTTAGCCAACCACAAAATAACAACCTACACAACTCACAGAGGCAGTCTGAGGTATTTCTGTAATAGTACCCAAGGCTAAATAAATACTGTAGAGTAGAAACGTATCGCAAAGGCAAGGCTGGCTCTGCAACAGTCAGAATCCAGGGGGCCTTGAAACACAGCAGTATAACGCTCCATCACCCTTGAGTGCTTCCATTAGGTATTCCATCTGTACGTACGTATATGCACACGCATATATGCTGAATATAAACATATGCATGCATACACAGTGAAATAAGTATAAAAATACTGGAAACAGAAATATAATGCTCAAACACTCCTTGCATGCTTTCATAAAGACATCACCTTTATATACGTACGTACACAAAAATGTGTGCTTCTATCTATAGACACTATACATTACACACACACATACATGTATGTATAAAAATACCAGGGTCCTGCGCTTCCAAAATTAGCCGATAGTCCCAGATACACAGCTGGATCACTGGGCTTTCTCAAATCCTAAATTAAGTCTGGGCTCTGCTACATGTGGGCCCCTGCTATTTGTGGGCCTGTCTCCATGTACAATTTCATGACTGGTGCCCAGGCTGTTGGTACTATGTTTATTTTCTGTTTTTAAAGAAAAACTAAACCACTGTTCCGCTTCTAAAATCGACCAGCACCTAACTGGAATGCAAATATGCAAAACCCTGTCTTCGATAGCAATGAACTATTCAAATAAATATCCTAGCTACATAAATATACACTGATGTTGATCTTAAGTATGCAGCTCCACCTCGAATCTGCAGAATATTCATCATTCCTTTTGAGAACATCCAACATACACTTGCATTTTTTTTAATTTAAGCCAATTCTTTCTATAAATGGATTTGAGTAAGACGCTTTTACCCCTGAAGCTACACGGAAAGTCACCGAAACACTAATATCTAAATGCATAGTTTCACCTTCCACCAGCCCGTAATCACATTACCATTTAAAGCCCTGCCATATGTTTACGAAGATAGTATGTGAGCATCCACCAAGAACTCATTAATTCTGAGAAAAGTATGCCATCAATGCCTCTCAGGGTCAGCCTGAGATCTTTCCTAATTTAAAAGGAAATGTATGCAATAAAAATTTCAGACATTTAGTGTTAACATGACAGCCTATAGACCCCTCTCTCCACGCCGTCGTGCCTCCAGGACAAGAGATACCCTCTCTCATCCATATATAGTGGCATACTCGGGAAGTTTCATTCCTGCTAGATTAACCAGGAGTGGGAGATAACGTGAGATAGCCCAGAACAGGAAAATAACATCCTTTTCATGCCATCGGTGCTCATTTCTCTAGGTAAACCACCGCAGCCATAAAGCCGGAGCCACCCGAGCGCTGCCCCTGCACCCAGCGGGAGCTGTTTCCAGGCAGGCAGCGCTCGGCCCGCGCTCCCCACGCAGACAAGGGGAGCACAAAACACCCTCAGCTCGAAAAATGCGGTTACCAGAACAGCCCCTGTTTGGGAAGGGGGGTGATTTGGGAGTGAAAAACGAGCTGTAAAGCCGGACCCAAGAGGGGCAGAGGGGTGCGCCAGCCTCCCCTCAGCGCACCCGGGGGGTACCCAGCTCGCACCCAGCCCCTCAGCCGCCCCCCCAACGACCCCCAGCGCCCCGTGCCCCCCGCCCCGAGCCCGTGCTCACCGTGTGCGAGGCGTTGCTGGCCCTGAGCGGCGGCAATGCGAGGGGTGACGGCGGCCCGGTCCCAGCTCCTGCCCGGGCCCCCCCGGCTCCGCTGCCCGGGGAAGACTGCAGCGGGCGGCCGCTGTCCCCTGCCCTGCCTGCGGAGAGCACAGGGGTGAGCGCGGAGGGCCTCGCCTGGACCCCTGCTCCTTTATTTTTATTTATTTAGCCCCCCTCACCTTCCTCCTCCCGTCTTCCCCAGCCGTCCCCGCGTTTATTTCTCGCTCCCCCTCGCTTCTCCCCGCCGCCAACTCACCGCCCCGCGCAACAGCCGCAGCCCGCAGCCCCCCGCCGGCCCCCCGGGCTCCGTTGCCGGGCGGGGGCCGGAGCATTGTTCCGGCACGAACGGCCCCGCGGCCGCCTCCTCCTCCTCCTCTCCTTCCTCCTTCTCCTTTCTCCTCCTCCTCCTCCTCCTCCCCGCGCCCCACACGGCCCGGCCGGGGCGGCCCCCTCCTTACCGGCTGGGTAGGCGGCGGCGGCGGCGGCGCTGCTGGCGGAGGGTTTCTTGGTTAACATGGCCGCTGGAGAGGAGGCAGAGGAACACGCGTGCCAGGGCGCCTCTCCTCCGCTCCCCCTCGGCCTCTCCGCTCGGCTCCTGCCTCTCGGCCCCGATCAGCTACAGCGGCACCCAGACGCGTCCTCCGCCGCATCCCCCTGGCCCCGGGCCCGCCGGGCAGAGCCTCCCAGGGCTCGCCGCCTCCTCCCGCAGCAGCAGCAGCAGCAGCGGCGCTGCCACCGCAGCAGCCCCCGGCCCAAGCTCATCACCGCCCCAGCCCCCGCCCCGGTGGCCGCGGTCCCCTCGCGCGGAGGAGGGGGCAGCAGAAGGGCGGCCGGACGGGGCCCTCCTCCTCCTCCTCCTCCTCCTCCTCCTCCTCCTCCTCCTCCTCCTCCTTCTGGGAGCAGCTCGCTGCGGGGGCAATGCCCGCCCCGCCGGCCGCCTCCCTCCGCTCCGCTCCTCCCTCGGCTCCCTCCGTGCCGCCAGCCACCCGGCCCCACAACGGCCCCGTGTGGAGCTCACACCCCAAACACTCCCCCCATGGACACCTCATCCCATACAGCCGCTCCTCATCCCATACACCCGCTCCTCCTCCGTCCCGCAGCGCCCGCCCGGCCGGCGATGCCCCCCCCGGGCACAGCCATCTTGGGACACGGCTTCTCCCCGTCAGGGGGGGGCACCGAAAAATGGGGGGCACCGGCGGCTGTGGGGGCAAAGGTGGCACCCAGGGTGTGGACACACGGCACCCGGAATGTTTAATGGGGTGGAAACTGGAAAATGGCGGAGGGAGGAGAGGGTTTTGGCGGTGCCCCGAGCCCGCAGGAGGGGAGCGGGGTGTGGGGGTGTGAGGGGACAGCTGCCCCGCTGCCCCGAGCACGGTGCTTTGGGTGCCTGGTTTGTCAGCACGAGCGGCATTCCTGCCAAAAATAGGTGGCCGAGGAGTTGCTGGGCTTGGGACGGCGCTGAAAGGAGCTCTCCTACCTACGTAGCACAGCCCTCGTTCAAAAATCCGTGCAGGCCGCGCGTTTGCCTTTTGGAAACAGCTGGTGGCTCTGGAGACAGAGCGCCCTTCATCCCCTTCCACAGAAAAATAAACCTCCCCTTTCCCTGTGCCTAAGCAAAAAAAAAAAAATAATTAAAAAAAAAAAATCCATCCCTGCAGCCAGAAAGACTTTGCCTCTTCCAGTTCCACAGATACATGATAAACAAAGACATTTCCTGTACTGGTACAGAGAAATAAACACTTTCCCTTAGCCCCTCCTGTCACAGAGAAAACAATCGTACCTTCTCCTGCCCACACCCACCCAATCTTTCCCTTCACTGCTGCAGAAAGCAAGCTTTGTCTTCCTCAACATCCCCCCAGATGGTCACAGACACCCCGAATTTCCCTCCCCTTCACTGCCAGTCATATAAATGCTTTCTGGTGACTCCCAGAATTTTCCTGTCATTTTCACAAGCGGCATACGCACATCAAAAGTATTTGAATAACATTGTCATAATATTTGCATTTTTTGTGAGATACCTTCAACATTTAAGGAACGGTCAAGGAAAATACGCTTTTCTAGTTAGCCTAAGGAGGGGAAGGGGAAGGAAGCTTGTTCACATTCAAGCTTGATACGAAAAGCTGAAATTGATATAAAATAATCTTTTCCTAGGGCTTGCAGGATTTCTTACTTCACTATCTTAAATGTTGAGTTCTCTGACTGTCAGAGTCACAGATGGCTTCGTGCATGTTCTGGGATTAGTTACACCTAAACACTGAGACGAGAGAAAGCCTGTTAAGTGTCCTGTTTCAACTCCTTTCTAGTCAGGTGCACCATTCACAATTTGCTTCCACTGTTTGTTCAAGCAATCTTGGGCTACTATGAAAAATATGTGTGAAAAAAAAAAAAGAGTCTATCATGTAACAAGCAGCCTTGTAATTAAATCAGAGGGAACACATTGCATTGGTACCTGTGTGCATTGTAAGCTTTCAGCGTGAGCCTTTGAACCTTGGGCCTGCCTACATGCCTCTCTTTCTCTCTTTTCCCATCTGCAATCCATCCTGGCAGCTGCTAGTGAGGATAGTTCTACCTGATGGAGTCTGAAGTGAAGTTCAGGATGAGGACAAGCTCATCTTGATTCCCTCTGAATGCAATACAAAAAACTTCAATTTAAAAGCCTCTTTCATGCAAGATTTAGGTTGACAAAGAGGAGGAACATACTAATATAGTTGTAAAGTACCTTGGCTGCAAATACTAATTCCTTTACCAGCCTTCTGCAAAATCATAGTCACAGATCTACAAAGAAAAAAAAATACAAAGAAAAAAAAAAAGAAAGAAAGAAAGAAAAAAAGGGGCTAAATACTCAAAAGCAAAGATTGCTTTTTTTTCGTGCCTGAGTGTTATACTCAGGAATCTGAACTATGTCTCGCTGAGTGGCCACAAAACTTTCTTCTTTCTGACACTGGCCAACTGAACATATATATCAGCACTTTCCAGACCATTGCTGCACATAGATGAAATCAACAGACTTCAGCTCCCAGGACAAAAATATGTATTAGAAACCTGGCAGGAGAAGGTATACAGTGCTCAGAAATCAGAGGGCAAAGTGAATTAGGATTTTCTTGATCCATTTGCCTGCCCCCTCAGCTTTTATTACCCAAGAGCATGAACTGACTCTTCGTGACAGAAGATTAGTCTTCCCTTACTTGCAAATAAATGTACAGTGTGTTCATGAGTGTCAGACCATTTGCCAGGGGCTTGTAAAGCAGTGGCATCAAATCACTTGTTTTTAAAAAGAATAATCTGAGGATGGTTTTTCCAGATGGGCACCCAAAAAGTCCTGCAGACTCATAAGTGCCTGCTCAGTGGGACACAGACAGTACTGGTTCTTCACCACAGTGGTCACCTAAGGAAGAGGGGGAGCAGGTCAGCAGTTGGGGATGCAGGTGGGATCAGAAAGCTACTTGCTGCAAGGGAAAGCCAATAAAGTGTCTGTCTTGATGAGGCTTAGGCTGGGCTATTAAAGGTATCATCCTCCTGTGATAAACTGTACAAAGCGTTCTAGAACAAAGCTTAGCAACTATTGGTAAAAATAAAGTGGTTAAATCACATCCATTGAATGAGAGAATTAAGGTATAGTTTAAAAAAACAGAACCAGAATAGTCTAGAATAAAACATCTTATCTGTAAAACTTTGTCTAAAAGTATTCCTGCCCACATAGTACATTAAAATGCATTATTGAAGATAATACGCTAGTACAGTGAGGAGAGGTACAGAGCATGCCGTGTTTCATGAGCCATTCAGTCAGGGCTCTGCCTTGATCAGGGCTCTTGCCTTGTGACCAAGACAGGGCAATTCCAAGCAAATTACGAGGGACCACCAAGGTCGGTTTTGCCAGGCTGCCTCGGGACACGGCTCATATCTAATTGCCCTGTTTGTGCATTGCACCTCGTAAGCATCACTGTGAAATTCCCCCTGTCAATCTTTTTGCCTCCCCAAGGTGGATGCTAGTTAATTATCTGGGACTTCGGTATGTAGTTTTAGGGCGGGAGTGTAGGGCCAGTCAGTCACACGGCATCTCTGCCACCGTGGTATTAGCAAACGCTTACGTGGTCAGCCACCAGGGAATTCCTGAGACGCCACGCATGTTCGAAGCTGAGATGATGGCTCTGGGGGCTCCCACAGTGACGGGCGCAGCGGGTGCTCAGTGCCTTGCTATGCTCTGACTGTTCGCATCTGGCACAGCAAATGATTTGGGCTTTGGATAAATGACCCGTACGTAAAGCAAATCCAAGGCTACTCAAAGATATGATGAGGATGAAGGAAGTGGGAAAAAAAAAAAAAAAAAAAAAGAGAGAGAAAACTGGCCTACAACATAGGCAAGCAAAAAAATTGGCTTATTGTTGCTTTTTCATCATCCTCTCATGCTAAGCAGAGTTTGCACAGAAGGAGAATGTACACACACTTTCAACATCTTTTAAAATGCTCCAGGGTATAAGCCATTTAAATATCTCTGTTTTTCCCACTGTTTTTGTGAAGCAGGCCTTACATTCTGAGCTTGAAATATTAAAACCCTTTGGATATATCTCACCAGCAATTGCAGATAGGTCCAAGCCTGTTCTCTCAACCTGTAATCCATATTTTAAAAGTAAACCCAGTAAGAGGTTGTGTCAGGAGGTCCTGAACACAGTCGACACCAGGGTCTCATTAATGTGTTGTGGATAATTTAGACATGAGCAGGGCTGAGTACACGTCAACGTGGTCCTTCCAGCAGATTGGGCTGAGCACAGCAAAGGCACTTCAGAACCAAAATACAGCAACCTACTAAAGCAACCTCACAGCACACAGGTCAAGGCTCAGCTAATTCTCAGACATGCACTTCACTGCATGGTACACATGTAAGGTTTGCAACTCCTCCCTCTCTCTAACCTCTGAGGGAAAAAAAAATATATATATATATAAAATTAAAATAAAAAAAATCCCAGCAGAGGATCAATTTTATCTTAGGATAAAATTGTATTTCAATACAATTATAAAAAATGAGGTTATATATTCAGAGCAAGAGTGTGGAGAGTCACAGCCACAAATCAGTTCACTACTATGTGTTCATACTGACACGAGCATATATGAAGCTAAAGTGGCTTGCTAGGCTTAGATTTTTGTTGGCCTTTATTCCAATGCGTGTTCTACTGTGGCTAAACTTTATTCTGTGTTCAGGGATTTGCACTTTCTGCCATTTAAGAACACATAAATCACTGCTTCTATTACAGTATTAAGACAACAAAGGGTGTTTTATTGGTCAGTGAAGAGACTCTGAGCTCCTATGCATCAGTCTGCAAGAATACAAGTTATTTTTTATTGTCCTGCTATTACAGCTATTTTGCAGGAGATTATCTCACAACATATTTATATTTTAGTGCTGGTAAATCACACATCAAGGAAAATGTTTTCCCTTTTCACCAGACCATGCCAGTGTTTCTAAGTGTCTATATTATATATTTTCTGTATCATTTCTGGATTCTTTTAGCATTAATATTCATTAGAACATTAGACTTATTCCTTTGTGTACACTCCCATCATGCATAATGGGAGGAGAAAGGTTCCTGTTTTCCTCTCGCGTACAACTGAAGCAATTGTGATGGAGTCAGCGGAGTGGCATTAATACAAAACTAATCTCAGGGAAAAGCCTAATGGTGGCTGATTCTTTTCAGTCACTGGCACACCCTTCAGCGTGCACTCAGAGAAAAGGAACCTCGGGAACAAGAAAAGAAGGAAATATGTGTGCCGTTGGCCATTCTGGTGTTGTGCCTTCCCACCTCACTTGTGAAGCCCCTCCATTCCCCCAGCTATGCAAACAAGGGAGATGTGAGGAGACCAAAGGCATCATTTAAAACTGCTGGCTCTCTTGTCACTTGAGTGCTGGACTTTCCTGAAAAAACTCCTGTGAAATAACTGTTACTGCAAGATTAGCGTGCAGTTGGTCATTAGGATTTCTACCAAACCATTTTGGAGAGAAACCACAAGGTTGTGAAGCACCGTGTCATTCTTTGAATTCAGTTTCCTCTTCTAACCACCTCGAAGATCAATACAGAAACTCGGTGTAATCTTGCATGTGCTCGTTGTGTGGGCCACTCAGTTTCAAGCCCAGCTGTTCACACACGGGGTTAGTCCCAGCTGTCGAAACTCCGGTAACCTTTGCTCATCCAATTCTATATGTAAAACCGAAAGAGACTGAACATTAAAGGGTTTATGGGAGCCTCTCACTCTCCACAGCAGCGTTTTATGGGAGCTGAGATTATAACTCCGCCAGGTGCTGAGAGGTGTCAGCTCTCTGGGGTCAGGGAGCCCAGTATCTCACAGGGAGCACTGCAACTGGGAAATTATATACCTCACTCACTCGTGATAAAGCTCATTAATATCATTAAAATCACCACTCTACCAAAGCACAAAGTGAGACATAATTAAAAGATAATGTGTCAGAAGGACTCAGAATCAAAAAAAAAATCCAGCCAAGTTCTTTTCCTCGCCTGGGCTTTCACTGGGCAGAATTTATTAATAATAAAAGGAAAATGAATCATTAAGTTGAAGTCTCAGGGCCTGAGTGTTATATTATTAACTAGTATAATCTACTGTCGGGATTTACATGGTGACTTTGGAGTTAAACCACGAGCCACCTGCTGAAAAGCAAATTTAAGGCTACATGCTGGGAAAGAACTTTCTCATTAAAATGTAACCAGGGTTTGTTAGGGCAACAAGGAAAGAACCAACCTGATGTACTGAGTTAAACCGAGCTCTCCTCAGACTGGGAGCTGGAGGTATCAGAGAGCTGTGGTGAGTTCTTCAGCTCCCCACTTCACAGGGTGTAAGTCCCAAGTTGACTTACTGGGAGAAAGGCCATTGTATTTATATTAGGGAGGGAAAGTTAAAAGTGAATTCCCTAACACCGCCTGCAGTACCTTACTGCTGGTCCTTTGGTGTGGAAATACCCTAAGCCGCTCAGCCTCATTTAGATTGCTGCCTGAATGCTTGGTGGTTGTGTGTGTATTCGTACGTGATAGAGGGAGGGAAGGAAATCAGCAAATACATGACATGAAAAGGAACTGGAAGCTTTAGCTCACTGTCCTCATTTGTAATCTCCTTCCAAAGGAATAAACGGGCACATTAACACACAAGCACTTCACTGTCAATTCAGAAAAGTGCAACATAAAGTCATTCCAGAATTTGGAAAATCGAGTAAACAAAGGAGAGCTCCTACAGATGCTCTACAAATAGAGAAAAAGAAAAAGGGCCCAAGAGAGCCCTTCAGTATGTGTACTGCTTTCCTAGTGAAATTAATCCCAGTGATTTCAAAAGGAGCACTCACATACAGCTCCACCTGCGATTAGGATCCAGGCTTTAAATAAAAAAACAAATTATTTTCTTACCTCTCATTTTAATTTGCAGAAAGGTCAAATTTGCTAACTATAGGCAAATCCTTATAAACTGAGATTTAGTTAAGTACGAAATGGGTAACATAAAGCATTTGGGGATACCTCTAATAAGTGCCTAGCTCATAAAAGGAAATCATACACAGCAGCAAGATAGGTGCCAGCATTTATTCCAGCACTTGGAAAACTGTGCTGTGAAGTGGTGTCAAAGCAGACAGACACAAACCACAGATAACTGGATAGCCCTAATTTTTTACTCTCCAACATGCACAAGCTGGCGAGCTCAAGAACATCTCCTGGGGATGTCATCTGCTTATTCTTTCAAGAAAAAAATGTCACTGTCATCATAGAGATGACATGTCCCCTTCTGTAGAGTCAGCTAATAGCAAAAGAAGTCATTTGGGAAAGCTCGGTGCCTCTCCATCCTTCAGCCCCTGAAGGTGTGCAGAACACTACAAGCTACAGCATCTGCAGAGAAGATTCATAACGCACTGGGACAGAGTTACAGAGCTGAAATTAAAGAAGTAAAGAAGAAAAGACTGTTACTGTGAGGTTAGAGAAGGGAAATCCTTAAAGTATTTTTTTTGAAATATCGCATACAGTCGCATACAGTCATGTTATGTCTCCCCAGTCAGGCGATGTGCAGGCTTTGTCTGGATTTAGAAACAGAATGAGTACTTTCACATAGAGGTCAGCTTCCGTTTGTAAAGCTTAATGATCTATTTCTGTAAACAGAAAACGCACTGAAAAACAGGCAATAAATACCAAAGAGACAGGAAAGGAAGTCAGAATACAGTAGGAAATATATGAAAAATATTATGGAGAGCAACATAGAGTAAAGAGGATGAAGCTCAGAAGCAAAAACATAATCTTTTTATTATTATTTACTTATTTTCTGGCATTCACTTCCTGGTAGCGTGACCTTTGTCTTTTTCTGTCTCTCCGTTCATTGCCGTTTCCACTTATGCTCTCCCGTTTTAAGTCAACATTTTGCCTACTACTTCTTCTTGCCTGTTGCTCTCTTTGGTTGTTTTTCAGTCAATGGGGAGGCTGCAGATGGACCCAGCCCTGGCCATCCACACCTCCTAGCTGGGGCTGTCCATCTCCCAGCAAACTTTGGGACATAAGCTGGGAGAAAAGAGAGCTGGAAGCATGAGAGGATGACTGGAAATGTTTGGTGGGCTTAAGTCTGCCCAGGGCTTGTCTGAATAGAAATAGCTCACTGTTCCCCCAGTTTCTTTTCTGCAGGCTCTGTGCTAGTCCAACCCCTGCAGCTGCAGAATTTGTGTCTGGGGCAATTACCCCAGGGGAGCAGAAGAAGGAAGCCTAGGGGAATGGGCTAGTGGAACTGGGGCCCTGACAGGTAAATTCAAAAATAACAATAATAAAGTTTTTTGTTTGTTTGTTTGTTTGTTTTTTTAGTGAACAGACTTCTTGAAACTTCATTAGTTTCAAGACAGTCATTTTTTTTCGTGAAATCCATATTTGATTTTACTTCATTTTCCAGTTATTTCTAGGTCTTCCCTTCCCCCCAATCCATACATTTATCCAGACTTCAACTGCAGCAGTAAATTCTTCTCATACACTGAGGTCCTCCTAAGCTATGCTTTTTATTGTCATGGAGGACTATAAAATCAATCAGGTGTTGGTTGTTGCAACATCATTGCACTTAGCTTTCTGTATAAGATTTTCACCTTGCTCACCTCCAGTTGTTCAGTGGCTTCTTATCACTGTGAGATAAGCTGTGTAGCATGATGGTCTCCGCTCCTGGGAAGTGCTTTATTGCAAGCTGACAAAAATTCCAAGCTTCTGAAGGTGGTGGCACCTTGAAATGGCATGGTTGAAGGAACCAATTCCTTAACCACTAAATACATAAAGATTCATCTGGGCAGCAAAAAGATGCTGTGTGTACTGAAAATAAATGTATGTCTTCTGGAAGTTTTGATGGGGTGCCAGACTGGTTCCTGTAGCTAAAATGGAGTTTCAAGGGTATGTGCTAAATTGTCTGTTTCTCAGAGGTTACACAGGACTTGTGCGATGTGAAGTCACAGCTCAGGTCTAACTGAGACAAATTCAGTGAACTGGGAAGTGCCACTGAACATAACAGAGAAGCAAAAGGTAGTAATTTATATTTTTTTTTTCCATAGCAAATATGTTTTATTGCTCAGGCTTTTTAGTGAAGTAATTCAGTATAAATATGTGCTACTTTTTTTTTTTTTTTTTTTTTTTTTTTGGTGGAGAGAGAGAGAGAGAGAAAATGTCTCTGTTGGCAAACTGCCAGAACTACAGGAAGCAAACCAGAGGGCCAGAGGCACAAGAGCTGATGAAGAATAGACCACACGCCTTCCAAGGATAGCTGATTTATTGTTCTTCTCTCCCTATATATATATATATATATATATAATTTTCCTCATTTGGCCTTTAGCCAAAGTTGTAGTTGCTGCTTCCAAGACTTTGAGTGGAAAGTCCACACTCCTCCACAGCTTCTCCCAAATCCTGGAAGGATATAAAATCTTTTGGTTTATTCTCTAGAGTATTCACAAGGCATTCAGTTCAAAAGGGATTTTTCTTTTCAAGCTGAAGGTATGAGTACAAGAAGGAGTACACATAGAGGAAAAATCATTGCTTTATATGTGTATGTATTTATTTTGTAAATGGAAAGATAAATGATCCAACATGTTGATTCCTTGAGAAGATAAGGCTTTTGAGTAAATATTAATATATCATAGCATTAGGTGAGCTGTAACAGCATCTACTGTCTGTAACAGATCCCACATGCTCACTTCTAGGGAGCTGAAAGCAGTGGAGAGGAAATTGTTTGAGGAGAAGCCCATTGATAGTGGCCATCACTGTGTTGGCAGATGATCAGTAAACCCTGGGGGGAAAGAAGTATGACACCTGACTGCTTCATGCCCTTTACAGAGAAAGACAAATTCTTAGAAGTTTGCTTTGCAGACAACCATGGAGAGAGAAAGAAACTTCCTCTATTTAGTTTGAATTATCCTCATGAGAGTTTGAACATTTTCTTTGATCCCATGGAGCAAAATCCTCCAAAATCTACATGAGAGGATAACTGAAGGATCAACAGAATATCACAGCCAGGAAACATGACCATCTTTGAACACACTTCCAGTTGAGAAGAAACATTTGTTTGAGAAAGAAAAAAAAATGTTGACCTCAAGCAAGCCGATCTCCCACAAGGAGGCCTTTTCATTTCCCATCTTCCCCAAGCACTGTGATGTGAAGTCTTTGAAATGACAGTAGTTGCAAAATAATAAAGAACCAGTACGGGGGCTTAGGCAGACAACATACCCTAGGGACACACTGTGGCTGTGAGGAAGACATCAACTTATAAACCAGCACCCAGTGCAGCACCTCTGCCTTGAGCAGCACATGGATTCACAAAACCCCAGCCATTTACAACCAATGCAGTAAGAATGTCTATCAGTTGCATAAACACCATTTAAAAAACTCACTGATTAAAACAAAATCACCTTATTCATTTATCTACAACCATAAAGCACCCTATGGTGAGAACAGGTACCTCACTAAACTCTGAACATCACATGCTTGTTCTCACACATTGCCCTGTCTTCTGATTATTGTATATTTTAATGACAGACTACCACTGAGGTCCAGTTTTCTTTAAAAGCAGACTTAGAATATGACAACTTCTACTTCTGAAAGTAGATTGCTTCAGACACCTCTGGGACTTGCTGTAAATACAAATCACCCATGCAGTATGCTTGTCAGCTTAGTCCAGACATGTCATACAAGAGTTGTTTCTTGTTGGTGGTGTTGGTTTGTGTTTTTTTTTTTTTTTATTTATTTGTTTTGTTTTTCCACCCAGATATAAGCAAACTTTAATGTAGAAACTTGAAAAACAACCAGACTACTGTCATCTTTGAGAGGAAGCAGCAGAAGCACTATGCTTAAGCCCTTCTTTCCCACATGGCTCGTAAAATGTCAGGACTGCCATTTTATTACCCTGAAGAGATTTTGGGGGTAATTTCCATTTTGATACAGATCCCAAGGAAGTAGACGGAAAATCCTGACACTGCTTTGCAAATAGAAGAAGGACCTGGTGTAAGACTGACTCATAAGTACCAGGCATTATGGAAAACACAGAATCCTCCCCACCCCAAGTGGGAATGCTCAGTATCAGCACAATCCTGGTAGATCTTTAAACAAATGTGGTCTTCATTCAGCTCTCATTAGGAAATTTGACTTTGTTGTACTGTTCTTAGTGATATTACACAAGATCTACAGTTACCTTCTAATATCTGCATCTTTAAGTTCTGTTTCAAAATGGTGATGTGATGTCCATGGGCTCATAGCTCATGTAGCCTGTGCTTGCAAAAAAATAAAAAAAAAATATAAAAAAAATAGCTTTGTATCTTTAAGGGTTGCATGTTTCCTTTGAGACCGACACTAATTTCTGCAGTGCCCTGGGCAAGAATAACATGAGCTCTGCAAGCCTCCATGGGGCTCCATCCTCTGCAGTGCTGTGGAGACAGCATCTTTGCACATTCATGACAAGCCCTAACCTTTCCTCCTGCCCTCAGCTGTCTGTGACTTTGCCCCCTCAGGCTGTGATTGCCCCATCTTTTCATTTTTGAGGCTTTGCAGTCTTTGATGCTATTATAAACAGTGCTGGAAGCCAGGAGCAGGGAAAGGATGTGGTAAAGAGAAGGATGTGATGAGATTGAGAGGGAAACTAGGGAATTCAGCGTCTGCCACAGCCTGCCAGTGCCAAGTCAGTGCACAGTGTGGATGGGGTGCTGAGGACTGACGTAGATGGACGTGTTTGTGGGGTAGAGCCCTGGGAACAGGGGGCTCTGTGGGTAAATTGACGGCACACTACTGTTAAGGTTTCTTATTCTGTTTAGTAATAGCAAGGCATCTTTGTCGGTTCCTGCAGACTGTTTCAGAACATATGGAGTACCCTCTTCATATGCAGCATCAAAGAATCTGGCAGGCACAAACAACTTCAGAAAGAAATGATGACCCTGACTGCACAAGAATGGCTTGGTATAAACACTGCAGGCTGTAAGAATGGGCCCGTGAGGCTCATTCTCAGTTTTGAGGTGAAGGGAATTAACTACTTGGATCTCCAGGAACATCCCGTCGCACACAAGCAACAAACAAAGCTGACAGCTCTGTTTGGTAAGGTTTTGTCTTCCCGTAGGTTTCATCTTTCCAGCCAATCTGTCAAAAAGACTCAAAATGTACACATTTAACAAGATGTTAAAGGAGAGACAGATAGAGCTGTAGACAAGAATTAGTCAAGACTGCACTACCTGCTGAGTCTGATCTCCTCCGTTACCACTGCGTTCACCTTGCTAGCTCTCCTAAACAATGCTCTTTTATCAGAGTCCCGTCCTTGTTCTGTATTTGAAGATCAGCTGCGATATCCTCAGTGTAACCAATCTATCAGCTGGATCTAGATTACCCATTCTATTTTCAGCCCACAGGCATTTTTCTTGTTAGACAGCTGAAGAGCAGCTTCCAAATCTAGCCTGCCTCTTCAAAGTTCACCTTGTACAACAGCATCTCAACTGCAAGTGAGAGAAAAGGATAGGGGGAAACGCAGCTATTGTCAGAAAAGGAGACAACTGCAAAAGTGGGTCGTGAGCATATTCTACAGCAGAAGTTCTGCATCTCAGAAATGGGTCAAAATGTAAATTATCCCATAACTTTCAGCATCTACCTGGGACAAGCACCTATCTGCACCCTGTTTTCAAAGTTGCTTTAACGTGCAGATTCCTGGATTTTAAGTCCAGATGGCTTTACAGTGATCTCCCCATCTGAAATCCCATGTCTTACAGGCCTTAGGATTCAGTAAAACAAAATCTTTCTTTAGATCCCATGCCAGTGATTGAAATGGAGCATATCTTTAAAAAAAGTATTAATAATTTGCTTTTCCAGTGGGGGAGAATTCACCCTCAGCCCTGTGTGTTGTACTTCAATGACCATCCCCACTGCTACAACATTCTGTTTTTATTTCTAGTCTGAATTTGTCTTGCTTCAGCATCCAGAAATTAGTTCTTGTCTGAAGCATTTTGTGCCTGTTTTGAGTGCCCTCTGCTACCAAACTGCAGCCCTCCCCAGACCAGACCAAAGGTCTGGTCTACCCACATATACATCTCAAATATTGTTTACATTTGGTCAGTGGGTAGAAAGCCAGTTTCACAATGTAGAAATTCATTACAAATAATACATATTTCAAGATTAATTAATACAATATTGCAGAATATATTTGCAGAATATATATGCAGAAAAAAAGCAAAATCACCAACCCAAAAACATCATTACATTTACCTTACAGCTGGCTTATATTTCACCATCCATAGCAGAAAGTAAATACGTAATTCAGAAATTAACAATAGAGACACAAATCTTGCCTCCCAGAACCATTTATTTCTGAGCATAACCTCATTTATTTTTGTAACCCTTTCCTTGATTTCAAAATGAATGTATGATATTGTAGCTAATTACATCCTGATATCAGAGCTAATTTACCTTCCCTTTACATGTAGCATGATTTATCTGGAGTAGATTGTTTTGTTCAGATAAAGTTATGGTCAAAGTGGTAATGATATTCTGCATATTTACCATGTTTCCCCTGCAACATGGAGCCAACTAATTGCATTCTGTGCTTTACATTTGTCAGGTCTGATCCCATTACATGTTACTTTGTCAGGGATAGTCTAGCTCCTAATGACACCAGCACCAGAGGTTTTAGGCAATGCATTAAAATACTGCCAGTGGAGAGGAGAAGCACTTTGCAGTCTCTCTGAGACCAAAACAGGTACAGAAAATAAAAGATGGAGCAAAACCAGGCTCGGTGAGATTATTCATGTGACTGTGCTGATGGAACTGGATCTTTCAAAGTGCCTTTGGATTCTTTTGGATGAAGTGAGTTATACGCAGGTAAGCATAACTTACTAGTATGGAATTGATTTATGTTTTTCTTGATGACTCCAAAAGACTTCTGGCAACACAACAGTAAATTAAAAAAGTGAATAAATTCACTTGGCTGACGTTCAGGTCTAAACAGTGAAAAATATGTAAGTTTCATACTGCCCAGGCTAGAGTTTAGATGTACTTTTCTTTAAATCATTGTTTACCTGACCAGTGAAATGAAATCCATGTTTATACAAAATAAAATGACATTTTAATATCTAGTTTACATAAGATTTACTATATAACAGCTACACTACAAAGCTATTGAGAGTAATGGCATACAAATGTGCAGTGTACGTGGTGTAACTGTACATAATTGCATGACGTGTGTTCAAAAAATTCCAGGCAAAGAGAACACAGCAAATCTTTCCAAAGAGCACAGGGCCCACCATAACGTAAGTTAAAATGCACTTATCTAGATAAAATATTTTTGTGTTGTTGGTGGTGGTTTTCCTCCTTTATTTTTTTTATCTTTATTTTTTATTTATTTTTTCCCATTGCCCTTGGAAAAATCTGTATAACACCAAGGCAGTTTTAGGTAAATGTACAAGGACACATGGAAAAATCTATAGGATTATATGAGCTAAAAACAATTAAAAGGGACAACAGCAACAAAAAGAGCAAATAGTTCCTCTTCCATGTTTCCAGTAGCATTTTTTAGTGCAGAATGAAAGTAGACGTTCAAAGCCATGTGCTCCACAGGTGAAAACTAGCTTGATTAACACACCAACTTCATTTGCCAATGTTTGTGGACATGCATGGGACCAGAAAAGGTACACTGAGGCCACTTCGTGGGACTTCACGCAAGTGTGGCAGTGAGGAAGAACCTTATTCATTATTTATGACCTTATTCAGACCGCTCTTCACAGCCAGGAGAGAGGTTAATATGAATGAGAGTTAGACTTAAAAGTACCCACAGGCAAACTAGGGAAACATGAATAGAAATAAGATATGTGAAGAAGAGAATCTGGTGTGCCTAATCCCAAAATTACAAATGTGTTTCACAGCAGGTAGTTACGGATTAATAATGTGCTATTGGCTATTCAGGTGCATTATCCTGAAATAACAGGGAAATAAGAGAATACAGCCCCGTGTCCAGATTGCTTGGGCTTTTTCTCTTTATCTGCATCAAGGTGCCAGGCATCAGCAGACCCCAGGTGCTGAAAGGCCCCACCAGCTGCCAGAGTTTGTCTCACCTTGGGGCACAGGTGACAGCAGGAACAGAGCATGATGCTCACTAACAGGACAAGAGGGGACCTTGCCACATGAGAGGAAGATCTACAGGTCTCCCAAGTGAGTTTTCTGCTTGTTCTCAAAGGGTCTGAGTGTTTCTGATCGAGCCTGGCCAAGTTTGGCAGGGAAAGGGCATGGCTGTCCAGCCCTTGTGGGTGCTCCAGCAACATTCTAGCAGATCGGCACAGAAAGTCCCTGGGGATGTGCTTCTGGGGTGCAGACCAAAACATAGCTGGGAACCTCAGTCTTGAGGTGCACAGCTTGAAAAGCCTTGTTTTATGACAGTGAATTTCTGATATGAATGTCTCCAGATAGGAAGCTCAAGCTGGGGACACAGCAAGGCAGCCATCCTTGTTATCCATAGACACATGAAAGATGCACAACTGCTGTTACTTTATTTTATGGCATGTAGCAGTTTCCCCTCTAGTGAACATAGCGTTGGGCTCTGAGTCTGGTATTCAGGTAAATAAGTATATGTTCAGCACTTCAACCTTTTCTCTCTTGGGGTTGGGTAGGAAGATCAGAAGTTCTGCTCAGCATTAGGTTACTCCTAGGGGCTTTGGCCCAGTACACTTGTAAATAAACCATGGAAGCAGTGGATACAGTGTGGACCTAAAATTACAGACACACAGGATAGACATCAGAGTATTGTACTTCAAAACGGGGAAGATCTTGAAGGCATACTAATGATGGTAATGACTGTGAAGGAAATCCTGTCCATTCTGTGCATTACTAAATGTGCTCAGTAACTACAGACCAGGCAAAGAATAAAATCTGTCTGAAGAAGCTATCACAGGTACAGACACAGAAATGATGGTTGAGCTTCAAGTTATGGCTATCAAATCTGAAAGGAGAGTTTCTTCTCACAAGTTCTGACTGGGACTCCTTTTCTTAGATCTTCTGTTGCCAGCGCCTGTCTAAGAGGAGAGCACAAAGTGGCACAGCTCCAAGCACCAGCATGACTGGCTGGAACATGGTATTAGGTTTGTTGTTGGAAAGGACCTGCTTGGATAGTAAGTAAAATCAGTTCATAATGCAAAATGTTTGGCACCACTCATTATGCATAGTTGGGTGTAAACATTTAAAAATTCATCCTCGTGATTTTATGCAGCCACTTTTTAGGACTGGCCACAGTTACAGGCTATGGTGGATATAATTTAGTAATTCTTCTGCAGGAAATCATTTTTCTTTTTATTGTTTCTGGGTTGCTGAACAACATCTCAAAGTTCTCTGTGAAGGATATCCTGTATCTTCCTGACACAGAAGCAGGAGAGCTGGAGTTTTAGTCATCAGGAGCAGTAGTGCTGTCTGCTAACATTCACCATCTTAGCGTTCAGTTCACATTATAAATTAAGCTTCTGATTTTCTTCCCTTATCAAGGAAGAGACATAAGCTCCTCTAGAAAACCTCTCCGGTGCATAAGACTGTTTTTTGTTTGTTTGTTTGTTTGCAGTCATATCTCCAGAGATTTAATAAGCTACAAAGACATAACTTCCCTTGGAGTGACCAACCTAAACTATTTCCACTGGCTAGAGTCAGCTCAGCAAGCGTAATGAAACAGGGAATTTCAAAGAGAAGTCTGAAGTAAAAGGTTGGTTTCATTTTGTTTGGGACAGGGATATCTTCCTTCTTGTGCTTCATGGCTGACACAAAATAGATTGCCTGCAAATCAAAAACATTTCCAAATATAGCTCTCCTCTTGGCTGGGAGGTTGCTTGTGACACGAGAACATGGCACGGCTTCCAGCAGTATTTCGATGACATAATGAAATGTCTCCCAGCTGAAAAGTTACTCACAGGATTAAATCTCCAAGATTAAAACAAGTTTAGCAACCCTTTTTCTAGGACAAAACAGTTCTTAGCATGCAGCCCTGATAAAACTGTACAGTTTTAAAATCAGTGATTTTCGGTAGGCTAGTTTGGGAGTTTGATACCATGGTGTATATTGAGCTGGATATATATATTTTTTTTCTTCAGTAAAACTGCCAGTTTGTTCATTAGCCCTGCAGTGATTTGTTAAAAACTAACCTTCTATTTTTGTGCATGAAGTTTCTGCAGATTGTTTTCTCTCTCATCTGTGTTTTTCAGGCTAGGCATATCACATCTAAAGTTTGAGGTAGGTTTTCTGGGGCATGTTATCTGGGACATTTTGTTTCATTTACACTTACAGTCCTATTATCTTATCTTATAAGAAATATCTTATAAATACTTCTAACAGTTCTGTATACATAAGTGTAAAGGTATCAGCCATTTCCCTGTTATAATCTTAATTTTGTAACAGACAGGTCTCCAGGCTCTTAGCCTGTGCTCAATACATAAATGTGCTCCCGTTGTGGGCAGCTATACACATTCATCACCTCTATGCATGGCCTCCAAGCACAAAGCAGTTACTGCTTCAGAGCAGCTGGTCATGCATGATTATAAGCAGATACAGTTCTACTTTCATCCTGTCTTCAATCTTGATGGATCTGTCCTCTGCTGAAAATGAGTAACACGGCTTCATGACAATTCAAGTGTCATCACACTGTGTTAACAAGGACTTCGGATCAGCATCGGGAGGAAACGTGTTGACACCCTGTTTACAACCCTCCTCTGCTGACGTCAAGAACTGACTCTCCTTTCACTCACACCTATTTTACACTGGTGTAATTCCATTGATTTTACAGACGCTTTTCCTTGGTAGCCATCTGAGAAGCAAGGCAGACTCTGAATATTCACCAGATCTACTTATTCCAGGGTTGCATGTTTGTTTAAGATCCTAGACCTGCAAAATGTTTTGAATGGCTCCATGCATAGTTGCTTTAAATGTACAAGTATAAAGCATAATAGTGTAGTTTTAAAGGTAAAAAAATATATATTTTAAATGTACAGGTGTAACCAAAATGAAGCATAATATTCATGTGAGCCATTGTTTTTTGCATCCCTGAATGCCTGGAATTACCAGTTTGGCCTGACCTTGAGATATCAGCTAGTGATTTGAATTTTAGGCCCCTGATATGATAGATTGAGACTTGAGATTTATTTATTTTTTTCTCAGTGTTTAAAACTTACTCTATTTTTAAAGTAGTATGGGCGAGGTGCATCTAGAAATAAATCACAAAAATACTGACTCTACAGGATCATGTCAGCTCCTCTGTTTCTTTCTCTGGTGTCACTTCTATCACAATCTCTGGCCTCAGAGGCTTCAGCATCCACCAAGACATCCCCACTACCTGTTAACCATGTGCTTATGGTCTTTGACTTGCCGTTTCATCCCAGGCCATTGGGTGATACTCACCTAATTCCTTAGGTACCGCTCCCACTCCAGTTTTGAGAGTTTCTGCCTTTCATCTTTCAAAGACTGTGTTCTCCAGTCACAGAAATCTCTGCCTTCACAGCTGTAAGTGTCCTCCTCTCTCTCTTACATTGACATTCCACATTCCCTCTGCTTTTCTCACACCTTCTTCACTCCTCTTCCCTCATCACATCTGTTCCTCTCTACATTTTTGCCCTCCTCCTTTTTTACCACAGCCATCCATGTTGCTGCTGCACCATGGCTTTGGAGAGAAAACGACAAGGCTTCCCGTTACCCCACTCCTCCCCACAGGATTCGCCTGGTTCTTTTAACAAAAATAAATCAGGGAGGAGGGAAAGGTGGGCAGCTGAACTGTAATCTTCACTAGCAGGAGTTCAGTGGCCTCAGCTTTTCTGTACTGTAATACCTCTGTTATCCTTGTCTGACTCATACAAACCACGCGTGTTAATATCATCTTCCTTGCACGTCTTGCCAACCCCATCATCCCTCAGTACGATGCCTGCTAGATTTCCCTCTCCTCTCTTTCCAGTATGTTAAAGCTCCTTGATTTTGCCATCATGTATAGATGTGTATGTCTGTATTTACATGCATGTGTTGTACTTTCCTGTGCTCATGTGCACGTATACCCTCACACGTGGAAACCACTGCAGTCCCCCTTCTTTCTTGCTTGCTTCCACAGGACACGCTAGCACGCTTGCTTGAGATATTGGCAGGACACACCAGTTTAATCTGCCTGTGTCAAATCTTTATTGGAGGAAAATTACACTTTTGCATGTGAATCTCTGTGTTTGCATTGTACAGACTTGGCTGAAGCAGTTTTTTCCAAACGCCTTCCACGTCATATCTCTCTCAATTCTTACACTGAGTCAAGGTTTGGCTTTTCATACCTGTGGGCAGCCCAGGGAGGTTCCAAACCCTACTGGTGCAGGCAAGATACATTTTAATAATAAATTATTCTTCAAAATATGGACTTCAAACAAAAATAATGCAGATGCTTCTGGGGTCCCAGGCTTTTAGGAACACTCACTATGCAGTGGAAAAAGAGACCAGCTGAATATACTACAAGTGTGTTCAATGCAGCTTTAAAATTGTTGTGCCTTGGCCAACGTGCTGTAATTTTTCACAGGCGTTGCTGTGCTGTGGGAAAGAAGGGGGAACACAGATGAGCATTTCTTTGTGCAGGAGGCTAGGCTGGGTGTTTCTCAGCAGTTCTGTCCTCCTTTAGGCTGCTCGCTCACAAGCTTGACTCCTTGCCTGAGGCTGGCAAGAGGCAAGTCTCCTTCTCTTGCGTTTCTTTCTTTCTTTCTCTCTCCCACATCTTCACAAACCCACGGAGGAGCTCCACCCCTGCATTCTCACGCTTCTTAATGCGACTATAAACAGCGCCTTAGTCTCTGCCAAGTTGAGTTATCTGCATAGGTCATTTCAACCTAACTTTTGTGCCAATCCCATTTTAATTCAGCTTGAATACTGGCAACAACCTCTTCCTTTCCCTGGATTGCAGGAATGCTGCCCAAAAAGTATCTGCTATTTCAGAAACAAGAAATGACTTAATGTTAAAATGCCGATCTCTAAAGGGATGACTGCACTGGGGAAACAGCTTGTGTTTTTCCCTTGGCTGCACAGTCTTGAGATTTGTCTCCACTGGATCTTAATTCACGAGCATCAAGGTTTCCGTACAAAATCCCTTGTGAAGAAACAATTGATATCATGATCATTATCACTTTTCACTGGCCAAAATCCCAAGGCAGACTAGAACTTGCCCAAGATTACTTATTAGGAGCTTATACCACAACTCTTTAGCTACAAAAGCCAGAAGAAGAAATGCAAATCTATTCAAAACCAAATCAGCTCTCTTAACCTAGAACATGCAGATACGACCCCCTCATAACTGATGATTTCCCATATCTTCAAAAAAGCCACAATGAATAAATTGACTTATTCCTGTTGCCTCCAAAGCAGCCCTGCCATCAGAACAGACACTCCCTTTTGGCAACAGGGGTGCATTTTGTTACAGCTTGATTACTGGGATGTAGTTCTGCCCTCTTAAAACACAATAACCAGGGAGCCCAGGGTAATAAGCAACTGTATATCTGACTTCCAAACTAGCCCATGCACCAAATGGTGCACCTTGATCATACCACGGAGATACTCCACTATTCTGCTCCTTTCTCCTTACCTGCTCGTGTTCCTCAGCTGTTTTCCTTCTGCACCTGCCATCTCTATTCTAAATCAGCTGCCAGTCATGAGGGCCCTTTTGTCTGGCTGTCCCTACAAAGGTCCCTGTGGCTTTGTTACAGTTATCACACCAAGAGCCCAACCCAGATGGCTACTAGCCTCCCATATTATATCCAATTCACTGCTGTAAATAATTAAAGGAGAATCCACTAACAGAAATCAGCAATAGCTCAGATCACCTTTTCACCAATGCTTTTAAAGGTTTTCAAATAATTAGGAGCCACACCTTGTGCCTATAGTAATTTATACAAACAGTTATCCTTTGCCATTTCTCTGTCTGCTCCACCTTTGCCGCATACTCTCCTTCTTCACTATTTTTTAAAAGCCCCAGTATGGGCAAAATGATACCTGCTCAGGTTTTTTTGTTGGTGCTGGTGGGTTTGGTTTTTGTTTGTTTGTTTGTTTATATGCAATCTGAAGCAGGGGATCCTGGTTAAGATCAAGGCTTTTGGCCATACAGTGCAAGTAAGTCAGATAAAGCACTACTGCTGATAATAAGGAACACAGCGGTGATATCTGGATGATATTTTGGATGTTTTTTTTTCAAGTATTAACAATCTGAAGGTACCAGACAATTGCAAGATAATAATGTATGGTCACGAGGGGAAATTACAGAACTCTAATAATTAAACAGTCTTTCCAGGGATCTTTATGGCATGGAGGACTCAAGGTTCAAAGATAGTCTATGGCCAGGAGATGAACTTCTTGTACTGCGCACAGAAAAGCACCGTGTGTCCTCTGCAGGCAGCCCTTGCCATGGGGAAGGTCAGCAGAAAAACTGCACATGGATTGTCCCTGACAAAGAAAATGATGTACATTTGGATTTCTTCAGGGCTTAAATATAGAAAGTCTTAGATGCGCTTCATTGTTGGACCCTGGCAGGCTGCTTCAGATAGAAGCTGCCAGTGTGGCCTCTTGTGAACTCACTGGCCAGCCATCCCACACTCCACAGACTCCTGAAGGCATGCAGGAAGGCAGGGAGCCTCAGGTGTTAAGTTTAGCTTCAAGACAGATGTCCAAGGCTCCTAGTTCAAATCACTGATGTATCGTTATATTTCAGCTAAGCACTGAAATCTGGGACACTGTGCAGATTAGAGAGCTACGTGTTAGACTGCTGGAATACAGTGTTGATGCTTTGGCAGTATTCTGAGGAGGGTAAAATGCAAGAAAAAATAAGAGATCACCTGTTAAAGTGACTGATTCAATTAACACTGGTGACAAAGTACAAAAACTCCCATTGGAAAAGGAAAATGGGAGGTTAGAAAGTAATTGGGTAATCTAGGTGTGTGCAGATTGGCTGTACCTGGTGAAATCCACCCAGCAGGCTGAAGGATGTGGCTGAGATGATACTAAAGCTGTTTTCTTTCATTATAAAAGAGCTGTGGCTGAGCAGTGAACTTCCATGACACTGAAAGGGGGCAACCCTGCTGCCTACTCAAGAGACAGCAAGTCACCAGTCTGGAAAAATAAACAATCAGACCATTTGTGGCCATCTCAAAGAACACAAAACAGTAACAACTGAGGTAGATTTGAAAAAAATCTGCTCTCATCCAGCCCAAACAACCTAATTTCACATTACAAGAAGCGGTCAGATTACTGCTGTTTCTCAAGTTGCTGTCAGCAGAGGTGAGTGGCATATGCTTGAGCCACCCCGTTTGCAAAGCAAGCCTATGCCTATAAGGAAAGGTATTAATAGTTATATTTTTTCCTTGCAATTTGTAGGAGGTAAAAGGGGCACAGAGAAAAGCTGGTTTTGTTTTATTTTGTTTTGCTGTTCCTTTTACTTTAGAGAACAGAAGATTTTCCATCAGTTGCAGCAAAGAGAAAGGGAATAACCTGATCTCCACATGTACTATTAAAAAGATAAGAATAGCCACAGCTCACTGTAGTTGGGGCTGATCTCTGGTGCCTGTGCTGTAATGAATAAGGCTGAAGGAAGAGAAGGAAGAGGAATTCAGCGCAGTGTAATGCCTGGGGGATGCAGCTCACTACCAGATAAGCACTGAGCTCTCTGGATGCACCAGTAGCCTCCATGCACATTCAGCAAGTGTTGCTTTAGAAAACTCTCCCTGCCTGCTGCACAAGTGCTGCTGGCAGGACAGGGCAGCGGGCTGGAAGCTCGATGTTCTCACCATGCACCTTCAGCACCAGCGTCTTTAGGAAGTTTTGTTGAGCCAACGCTGCTAATGAACAACCTGCCTTGTAAAGAATACAGCCAAGGCAGCTGTAGAGACTGAGTGAGCAATTTGTTTAGTCTGGTACTGATGTTTCCCTCCTATTATGAACTACTTTCCTCTCCCCCCGAGTTTCGTGTATTGTTTTCTATGGAGCTCCAGGCTCAGCTGGAGGCAGGAGCTCAGGCAGGGGATGATGCTGTCCTCTGGGGAAATGGTGTAACAGGGAAATGTGTGTGGCAAAACTTGACCTTTTGCATCTACCCTCTATTTTGCTCAGCAAATCTCTGTAAAATCAAATCCACTCTACAGGATTAGCTGGAAACTGTCTCTAGAGTTGACAAAGTCGAGTGTCTCTCAGGAAATTCCAGCTGAGAGCTGTGCAAGTTCTTTCCTATTAGTTTCAACTGGAAATCAGATTGTAAAACACGAGTAATCCATTTAAAATTAGTCTTTGCAGATTGGTCTTCCAGCAGAAAATAATAGTAGCAACTGTAATCCCCAGAGACCAGCACAGGTTCCTGCAGAGCCTAGTGAAATTTCCATTAAGCAGATGACAATTGTCCTGAATTAGCCGCCTCTGTCATAGGCAGGGAGAAGCTCTTTTTACAGGTGCAGCCCTATCAATTACCAAACAGACCATTCAGAAAGAGGGGTTAGTGACTGGTGTTTAGGTGAGAAGTGGTGCTAAGCAAGCCGGATAGAAGCGCTTTATAGAAGGGAAATTGAAAATACGGAACAGGCTGCACCAAGGGGAAACCTGAAACAGGCAGCTGTAAGCAGCAACAGGCAGGAATAATGAGAGGTGGGAGATGCCAAGGAGCACGTTAATTTCCCATTCCTTGAAGTGTATCTGCTATAGGACAGCCTCAGTAACCCCTTCTGACCCTTACATGCTCCCAGGTAACAGCGAGCTTTCTCCACTGAGCTCATTCACTGCTTTAGAGCTCATTCCCTTCTTCTCACCTTCTGCCTTTCAAATTGTTTTCAAAAGGTCTCCCTGAAGGGTGCTTGATCCGTCAGTGTCGTGTATGTTATCCATAGGGAATACCAGAGTGCAAACAGCTGCTTCTGCTCGCGGTATGCTCCTCTCTTCAGGCCTGCTGCTGATGACCTCTACAGTACATGTGTTGAAATCTAAAATATTTATACATTGGGGTGACACTGTTCTTCTAATTAGTGCAAATGATGTTCCGTGTCTTTCATATCATCTCCTGAGACAGCATATGTGATCAGCTGTAGTAATAAATTTGTTCTCTCTCCTTCTGCTGTGCTTAAAGCTGGCTTTATTCTTGCCTGAAAACCCTTCCATTTAGCACTGTCACATTTACTGAGTATCTCAGAGTAAAACTTGATCATGTTCTCTCCAGGGAACCAAGTAAATGTCTTTATAATAAGAGTGTTGCTAAAGCACGAGGAATAGTACAACACCCCCAGTGCTGTTAAGGTGGAAGACGTGCTATTGAGTTTATTTAGGACGCCACTTCTCAGATGCTGTTCCTCCAAGTGATCTGTATGACAGCGGGCAGGGCAGTTGGAAATGAAAGCAAAATAAGTGATTGCATTAAGGCTCATGCTCTGGAAGGAGCTCAAAGCTCTGCACCGATTTGGTGTTTCATGAGCTTGAGCTTTCTTTTTGGCTCTGACCCAGGATCTGGCTGAACTCTCTCACTCCTGGCAGCCTGGAGCTCTTCCTTGGGCCCCTGCAAACTCTGTGATCGACCCTGAATAAAATGTGAATGTGCTTAACACTGCCAGGTGTCATGGGTAATATTAAATTCCCATATAACTCTCCAAAAGACCAAGAGAGAAAATAAGCAGACCTCAAGTGGATGCCATTCCAGCTGCTCATTGAAAAGCATTTATAACACTTTCCTCAACACTGTGCAAATACAAAATCCTCCTGTGAGTAGCCCTCAGAGGCTATTGCACGTGGCAGCAGCTGGGTGCTGCTGGTGCCCAGGGGTGGCTGTGATGGGCTGGCATGATGAGGCTGTGCTGCCCTGGGTCTGTGTTGTAGGAGCACAGAGGTGCTTCCAGACTTTTCATTCTGTGGCAGGCAGTTTGCTGAGGTTGCCTGACTTCATCCAAAATCCATTTTTAAAGGTTGTGGTTGAACAGATGTATTTAAGTCAGCCAGGATTTTGCCAGTGATCCCACTTCTTCCCAGTTTGCCCCAGTTGAAGCTTTATCGGGAAATGCAGTCAACCTTTTCCATGCCCCAGATCTTTTCAGTCCTGCGCTGGTATGTGCTGATTGTGTCTTCATGGGTCAAGCCATGTGCAGCTGTAGCTGTGCAGCCCTGCTGGGATGCTCCAGGGGGCACAGGCCAGGGCGAGAAGTTGGGGTCTGGCCGTGTCCCTGCAGGGCCACTGCGGGTCCATCTGCGCTGCTGGCACTGCTCACCCTGCTCTCTGTGCCAGGAACAGCTGTCGGGTGGTGGCAGCTTCTGGGCCACTTCCAGCCTGGGCCAGCTCTAAATCGATGATTAGAATCGATTTTTTTTTTTTTTTTAATTTGGAATTTATTCTGCTTGGCTAGGTGGTGCTGGTGCTGGTTACAGCGATCAGAGAGAGCCAGGCAGGCTGAGCTAACCAGCCCTGCAGGTTTCGCTCTGCACAAATGCCTGTAAATCACAAACACTGGGTGTGTGCAGCAGTTGCTCTAAACCACATCCCTGCTCACTGCAGTCCTGACTGCAAAGGTCACAAAGCATGCAAATGAAGGCTATTTCTAATTATTATCCCTGAGTACAAAAGAAAAAAAAAATCATGCACGCAATCATTCATGCAGAAGTGACAGAAGGAAAATATGTCTCATACAGAGTAACAGCTTTGGGATTCGCTTGACTTTGTGTGTGCATATGTAGGTGCAATGCTGGCTGGAAAATGCTTTTTATGTTGGAATTGGTGTTGTTCATGGATTTGCTTCCTGTTTGTTCTTGACTGGAGGAAAAAAAAAAAAAAGAGAGAGAGATTTCCAGTAAGTCTGAATGCCTCACTTAGACATCTTCAAAAAGAAGTGTCAAATTCTCATTTCAAAAGAAAAAGTTGAAAAAGTTTGGTGTGATTATCAGTCAGTCATTTAAAAAAAAAAAAAAAAAAAAAAAAAAAAGAGCTTAAAGGGAGAGGAATAAGAAGCTGAAGAAAAAAAAATCAAAAAGAAAAAAAAAAAAAAGAAGCAGCTGACCTAAAACTAAATTTGTCAGAATTTCTAAATTTGGCCATCTGACTGACTGATTCCCTCTTTCACACAGCCCCTTCGCAGAGGAGGTGAAGCGTGATCAAGCCATTCAGGGTGAGTCTTTCACTCAGAACTTGTCTGATGGAGAAGCCTCTGCATAGCACTGAGATGAAAGTAGGCCAATCTTTGCCCTTTAGAGAGACACCTGAAGCTATATCACTGAGAATTAAAATCTTCTGGGACTCTTCTCCAAGGTGGACAGATGGCAACTCCAAATAACAATAAAAGCCTCCTTGCCAAATAAATGAAGGACAATTAGTCACCTCCCACATAGCAGGAGACCCTAATCCAAGCAGCCAGCATCTGATGGGGACTGAAGAGAGATCAGACAAGCTGCTCTGAAGCTATACTTTCTCTGCAACATACGGAGGGTGGAATTTAGGGTTGTGCATGCAAATAACATTTTTTTTTTTTTTTTTTGTTCTGCAACTTAATAGCAAAATTGAAAATACGAAATTACAACTTGGGTTGAATTCTAGGTTTTCACCTTTTTTCCTCACTGAAACAAGACTAAAAATATTTACATATTTACAACAAATCCCATTTATTTCATTTCACTCTCAGCCATGTAAATACACGGTCCTGCTAAGAAACACTGTTAATGTCCCTCTATTATTGCAATATTAGCAATGACAGTGTTCACTCAGGATGTGAGATACCACCACTGAATTTCCATAGCTACATATGGGTCTATCAGTGTGCTTTTTCTAGACAGGGCTCTTGCCATGGGGGTGTCCTGGAGCTTGCCCCACCAACATTGTTCTATTTATTTGTATTTCTAAGCAGTTGCTCAAGTGCAGACTGCACCCAGCAGGCTCACTGGGAGGGCAGTCCCAGGGCATCAAGGCTGGGTGCTGGTCCATCCTGGTGGCAGCAGGTATGTCAGGGGTGCCAGGGTCGTGCCACAGGATGGAGCCTGCAGCCACATGGCACCACAGCCCACCACAGAAGCACAGAAGGGCTGAGGCTGCCAGGCACCTCTGCAGCCCATCTGGTCCAATTCCTTGCTCAAGCAGGGCCACCCAGAGCAGGCTGCCCAGGACCATGTCCAGGGAGCTTTTGAAGATCTCCACAACCTCTCTTAGCAGCCTGTTCCTGTGCTGTCACCCCCACAGCGAAGCGGTGCTTCCTGATATGCAGACAAAACCTCCTGTGTTCCTGTTACGCCCTTTGCCTCTTGTCCTGGCACTGGGCACTGCTGAAATGAGCCCGGTTCTGTATTTGCACCCTCCCTTCAAGTATTCGTAGTCTCTTACAAGTATTTTTAAGATCCTCCCTGAGCCTCCTCTTCTCCAGGCTGACCAGGCCCAGCCCTCTGCCTCCCCTCACAGGGGAGGTGCTCCAGGCCCTCACCACCTCTCACCAGTATGCCCACATCTCTGCTGTACTGGGAGGCCCAGAACTGGACCCAGCACTGCAGGTGGGACCTCACCAGTGCTGTGTATAGGAGAAGGATCACCTCCCCTGACCTGTGGTGATACTGTGCCTAATGCAGCCCAGGACACATTAGCCTTTTTAGAGGCAAGGGCATGTGGCTAATTCATGTTCAACCTGCTGTCCACCTTCAAGCACCTCTCCCTGCCGAGGGCCACAGTTTTATCCTTGTGCCATACTCCTCCTTCTGCAACTTCTTTCCTTTGCTCTTCTCCAGCCCAAAGCGCTACTACCAAAACTGCTTCAGCTTCAAATTGGTCTGACCACATCACACTTGTAAATCCCTTCAGGCTCCCAGAGGCATCTGCATCAGGTTCATCGAGCCTACTTGTTTTCAGCCAACCTCAGGTCTATTTACACTCTGCTGTTGTGCCTGCCCCATCCTTAAAGCATGAGCGCGGTCCCAGAACCCTGCCCCTCACTGCCCTTGGGGTTTTCTTCCATACTGCTCACCAGGCTTTTCTCCTGCCACAGCTCCTGCTCAGATCAGTCTCATGCCTTTCTGCCACAAGTGGCCACATTGCCTCCAGTGCAGTCTCATGGCACAGTTACAGAGACTTGTTTTGTTCCTGCCTCAGGAAGCCTTGAGAATTTCACTTCCTAGAGGACAAATCCTTCCTGTGACTTACCAGGTGCAGGTTAGGGCAGTCAGAAAAATTTTAATACGTTTCTTGCACACCTCCACCCAGTTTTTCTGCATCAACTAGTGCAATTTTGCACCAACTTCTCATGGAAAAATTAATGAGTGAGTGACTTCCCTCTCTGTTTCTTCCCATCTCCAGTTCTTGAGCCTACATACTTACCAGGACAGTGTTGTCTCCCAGTGTAGTGTCTGGCACAAAGGGGCTCTGATCTCCACAGATCTAAGTTCTGCTGTATCAATGGCTAATTAAAGTGGTTTGTTTTTGTTTTTTTGTTTGTTTTTGGTTTTGTTTTGTTTTCCCCATATTTAGGACCCTAGGTATCCTGTTACTAACAGACAGCACTGTGAAATCACAGCGATTTTAGAAAATAACTGACCAGACTGAACTCATCAAATATCTTCTGACTTGCTTCACTTTGCCTCCCTTATCTGAACCGCATGGGTGGAATTTAGCTCCTCTATTTTTAATCCTGTAACTCAGACTTTGACCTCTTTACTGCAGTCACCCTGGGTTCCCTTTACAGTCCAAGAAGAGAGAGGCACTTTCTAGGGTGCAGTCTGCTTGGCCTACTTTTGTGGTCTTCTTTAGGGCAAGATGAAAGGGACCCCAGAAAAGTCTATTTCTCTTCACTGACTATAAAGGGAGCCCTGACAATCATGCCACATGCCTACAATGTCAAGCAAAACTGAACCTAATGGCTACGAGATGCATTTTGTACACTATTGTGCACACTGTTAGCTCTGAATAAGGGGATTATACATAGCATATGTAGTATGTTATATTACATATGCACTATATGTATACAGTATATAATAGCATGGCCATGCATTCATATATTACTAGGAAGATAATCAACAGTGGTAATTTCCATTGTAACATTTTTTTTTACTGTTTCTTAGATGAGAATTCAAACCATTAAAACAGTGTTTACACCAGTCTAGGCTGTGCAGAGTATATATAGATTTGTAGGACCTTGTTCTTGGGGGGGGGGGTGTCTTTGCATTTATGATGTTGAAACTCCAGTGTCAGCCATAAAGCCAGAACTGCACTCAGGGGAATCTGGCTCATGGCATTTCTTTATGCTAGCTGCCCAGGGCTGCCCAGCAGCTAGCTGGGGAGGACAGCCAGAACTGGAAGCACTCTGTACTTGCAACATCCACCATGAATTCATTCCTTGCCTGGGCACAAGTTCCACTGAAACATTTGGAAGCAAGGGCTTCTTGTGTCAGTGTGATAAGCCAGGCAGCCCCCACCCTTTTGCCATAGCTGACCAAAATGAGGTCTGGGGATTTGAATCTACATTTGACCCTACGTGTTGGTCACTTGATGCTGAGATCCACAATATTCAAAATTAGTAGCCCCTGAATCTGACTGACAGACCCTGTTAGCCACAGGCTACAGTGCAGCTAGTCCAAAGCTGGAGTTGAAATGTGCACAAAAGGAATTTAAAAAAAAAAAAAAAAAAAAAAAAAGCACTAAAAGTGGTACAGCCTGTGAGAATCAACCATGCTGGTGCACTTATTGCAGACGATAAGAGGGTTTTTGAGGAGACAGGCCACTTTACACCCAGACAGTATGTGCCCAGACAGTAGCTCTGAAGAAAGTTTTAATTTTCCAGTTAAAGTCACTCTGAGAGGAAGTAATTACTTGGCTTCTTTTTTTTTTTTTTTTTTTTTTTTTTTTTTTTTTTTTTTTCCTTCAGTGTTTGCCTGAGAAGAACCAGGATCCATCATGGCAGGGGACACAGGATGGATTGCACAGGTGAGGGGAAAGTGCAGTCGTGCATCTAAACCAGACACAGGCATCTGGGAGTAGGCTCTGATATCACAAGTCCATGTAATTTATCGACAAGGTAACGAACGAGAATGGACGAGAGTAATCTGCCACAGGCATTTTTCAGCATCAGTAAGCTATTCAGTCCTGAGCACAAGTACTGCAGTAATGCCTGTGGGTGCAAGCAGCACTTTGTGGTAGATGATTCCATTTGTTTCCTTGAATTGGAGCTCTAATTAAATCTGTCAGTGGTTCTCCTGCCAAAGATCTGCTGCTACATCTGTGGGCAAAACCATATTAAATACCTTTCAGAGTCTGTAGCATTTCATTGATCCAATTTATAAAGGAAAGGTAACCAGGAAAAATACACCCTGTTATCTTCACACCTAGGAACATGATCTGATAGGCAGATTCTTAAGTGGATCAGTTTTTTGGCAGTGGGTCTTTCTGTATGGCAAATGAAAGTATCATGAATAATCTTAATCTTCCAGTGTATCTCTTTCCCACGATGAATTGCATTAAAAATGCATGGCAAAATATTTTCTCTTTCTTCTTAAGAGTCAGTGTAGCTGCTTTATTTTATGCTCAGTGAATTCTGCAGAAGCTATTCTGCTATCCTTCATGTGCTGCAGTCCTGGTACTCTCCCGCACCTTTACAAGAAAATTGGCCCAGCTGTACTGCATTTCTTATTGAAAGCCCCAGAGATCAGTATTCTCCTGGAGCACCCTCTGGAGATGAACCCAAACCATCCATCAATAGCTCGCTGCAGTTAGGAAGTGGGTTTCTCTTCAGGAGCAGAGCTTCTGGGGCTTATTAGCATTTCCCCTTTCTATACATCTGGCTTTATGCGTGGTCTGCGAAAGATGAATAGTTGGTGCTTCCACCTGAATCACTGCGATACGTCGAGCTGCAGCAAAGCTGCTCAAAGGCAGCTCCTGCGTAGGCCTGGGGCTTGCCGAATACTGTCCAGCACTGCACTGCCAGGCACGGAGTAGCCCTGCGTGTGGAGTTAATAACAAGAAGATATGTCACTTCAGTGTCAAACAGAACATTGGCCGAACACTCGGGCTTTAAATCACAAAGGCCTCGGTGAAAAATTGCATGATAAATCTTAGTGATGGGGAGAGCTATGTGGTTAGCATTACAGCTGAAGGCAAGCAGGGCTCGGATTAAAGTGGTACAAGTCCATGGATGTTAACAGAAGCTTTTCCATGGGCTCCAGAACCCCTCCAGCAGGTCCCATCTTCTCCCTGTACCAACACAGCATAACATGAGGAATCCTGCAGGGTGACAAGTGTCTGGGCGACAACTCCCTGCCATGCTGGACAAGCAGAGTGACACAGGGCACCTGCACAAATGTTTTTCTTTTGTGAACCAAAAGGCTGCTGGCACTTACAGCAAGGCATCTGTGAGTGTAGGCGTTAGACTGTGCCCCGTGGTGGTGGTGTTGGGACCACAGCATCCTCAGGAAAGTGTTTGTGCTGTAGTTACTGCACTCAGAAGGCTTTTATGTGGCTGAACTTGAACATTACGGGTTACTCCCTTCTTGGGAGCTTGTTTTGTGGCATTACACAGGCTTTCTGGCTTGCCCATGCACTTTCAGGTTTACAACAACTGTGCAAGCAAAATACATACAACTGGAGCCCAAGGCTGGCCAAGGCGCCGCGGTTGTCTCCTGTATTTAGTACCTCTGTGGATATCAGCACACCCTGGCAGTCCCCAGCATACCCGAGTGCCTGGCACACTCCTTCTGCCCCTCAGGGTCACCACAGGTCCCCCAGGGCCTCCAGAGCAGCACCTGGGGCAGCGGGTGGTGCAGGCTGGGCTGGTGCATGGGGAAGGCACACGAGCAGCAAGAGCAAACCCAGCACTCCCACGTGGCCATGGCTCATCCCCAGCAGTAATTAGCTGCTCTTACGCCGGGCTGTGTGCTTGCATGTGAGCCCAGACGTGCTCTCTCCAGAGCAGCGGGGAGGAGAGAGGCAGTGCTGTGAGCTGGCTCCTGCCAGGGAGAAATGGCAGGTACAGACATACGCCTCCCGCTGCAGCTGAAGAGGCTGCTGATATATAAATAAAAAGATCTCATCTCTTAGGGGGCTGAAAGCATACTGCCAGGTCAGGCAGGGTTAAGGCAGCTTTTCGCTGTTCTGTCTGATGCTCAGCTTCCTTGCCACTCCAGCTAGCAAAGCATGAGGATGCCTGGCTATATGAGGTAAAATCCTGCTGGTACCCTATAGCAGGTGCTCTGAGGGTAGCTCTGGGGAGTTCATACTGCCCAGAAATCCTACATTAAGCCAGAGCTATGGTCTGTTAAAGACATCTAAAACACCATGGGGTCCTGAGAGCAAAGGTCTGACCTGAAAGCTGTTATTTTCCCAGTGCAGCAAGCACGATTATTGTTCTTAGCTGGCCATCAGCAATGCAGACAATGGATCGGTGTGTCTGGACGGCAGCTGTTACCATGGATGGGACCAATATGCACCTGCCACGGCTCCGTGTTGTAAGAGGGACAAGACCGAGGCGCGGAGGGCTGCACGTAACGTGTCCCCTCCCTGCCGTTCCCGGTGAGAGGTTACTGGGTTATTTATTCCAGCATCTGACGCATCCCGCTAATCCACGGGAAATCAATCGGATCAGCTGGGAGAGGGCATCCAGCGATGACAGATCGAGTTAATGGTCTTGATCGCTGGTTCAGTGGCAGAGACCTAATCCTGGTGCTTCTGCCCTGACACGCACAATGGAGCACACGTGTGAAGCACCGAGGCAGGCGAGGTAAGCACAAACACGCTTTGAACTTCTCACCCACCTGTCTGGGTGGGCTGGCGCTGGGATAAATGCTTTTACTCCGTTTGCTATAGAAGGTCAGGACCGACAGAATGATGTTTATGTCTCCTGCCTCACCTCACCAATAGTGTTAGCAACTTACATGCACATATTTCCTGACCAAGACGCATCTATCTCATTCCTGAGATGTTCAACCTTCAGTCTTGGCTCCAGATATCTCAGGACTTTTCACATTATCACAGGTATCTAAATACCAGTAATGCCAGAGCTTGGTGCTGCCATATTCTGGGTTTTATGTTATTTAATGTTGTGTTAATTTAAATATTGTTTAAGCTAAATGTTTAATTTTCTTTTTCTCCTTCAGCACTGACGCCTTTGTGCAAATGATGTGGTAGAGATCTTTGTAGAAGATGATGTGGTATTACAGTCTGTGTCCTCTGTTTCAGACTTCAAGGTTTGCTCCCCAAAGAGCAGAGGAAAATTTTCCAGTCATAATTGGGGATGTCTTGAATCTATTTATTTATTTATTTTTATGGGAAGTTAGGATACAGAACCCCAATCCAGACATTTAAAGTCTACTACTCATCTTTTAAAGACTCGATCACTTCCATGCTGCTTTACCTGTAATTTATCCCCACAGCTATTATCCTTCTGTAAAACAGGCCTTTGCATGTGAACAAAAGAAATATTAGTGAGGTAGATGATATGGGGAAGGCTAGCTAGATCAGACCTTAATATTCCATATCTAATCCTGTGAATATTGTGTTTATTAGGTCCCATATGCTCTGCTAATTCCAGCTTTATTCATAATACATGGCTTATTTCTTAGGATTAGGTTTAGATAACGATTGACAGTTCAACAAACAGTGCGCTGAAGCAGCCCAGCCCAGCAGCCAGAAGTGGCTTCTCCTGACTGGATCGTAAGAAAATATTTATCCTGCTTGATCTAAGTAATTGAAGCTCTCTGTGATGGAAGTTTTAGCCTCCTAATGGGACTTGCTTATTTGCAAGGCAATTCCTGATCTGCTCTTGCTGACCGCTTTGCCTCGGTGCAGGAGGACAGAGCCCTGCCCTCCCCCTGGGCCCTAGGTGACATCCTCCCCACAGCCATCTGGTCCCCAGCTCCTTCCCTGAGTCCCCTTTAAAGGCTTATTGTATCCTAAAATAAGCTTCTTGGCTCACGGATGCAGCAAGAAAGAGCAAGAACATGGTTATTAAACAAACAGACAAGACACAAGAGCAGATGAAGTATTGGTTCATTTACACATCATCTAATTAGCTCATTTTGTCCTCTGCCTTTTCCATCGCATGCCCAGGCAGACGTTATGGTGCTGCAGCTTTTCCTTTATATTCATAGCTTGCAGGATGGGTTTTTCCTTCTGCTGGTTCGTCTGCAGGACATGCCCACAGGCCCACCGCAAGACCTTGTGCATCCTTTGCCCAAGAACAGCCACCACCCTCATAGACAGGGATGGAGGATACAGTAAGTTGGCAGGATAACAAGAATGACAAAAAAGGTGAATATAGAAGTTTTATCCTTAATTCCCATTCCATTAACCCCACTTTTCCTGTCTGCACAGCTGCCTGCTTGGACTTTCACCTTAATTTGCAAGTGCAATTGAAAGACACCCAGTTTGGGCATCAAATCTGCGAGGAGCCTGTTGTGGCCTTGTTCCAAGGGAACTGCTTGGTGTGGAGGTGTGTTTTCAAGTTTGACTTATTTATTGACTTTAAGGATTTAGAAAATTATTAAAGTGTTCTGATATCATCTGGTTCGGCTGGTGACAAGGGAATTTGGAAAAGATTAAAATTGCACGAAGGGGTTTTATTATATTATGCAAAGGAAAAGCAAATTAAATTAAATCACAATGTGTTGGTGGTTTAAAAACAAAAACAAACAAACAAAAAATCCACCACAAATCAGCCTAATCTTTAAATCATATAGATTATACATGCAATATGCTAACAGGGCCTAGCGAATATGTTAATTTCTCATCCCTGTACACCTAAAATACTGATGCACAGATGTTGCACACATCACACACTTACAGGGGGATGTAACCACAACATGATGGAACAGCATTTTGTTTTTTTTGGCATCGCTGTGAGGATTATGGTGGGGATGCTTCCTTTTTGGTCTTTGATACGGGCGAGCTTTGGCTGCTCTGGTTTCTCAAGCTGATGAATGGTTGGAAAATTCAGTCCTGGAGATCTTTGCGCCTGGGTCTGTAAAAAAGGGAGCTCACAGATGGGTGCCAGAAGGACAGAGACAGTGATGGGTTGTAATCCAGGGCATCCCTCAGCCCCCTCTCAGATTCAGTTTAATCCAGTGGGAAGGCTAAAGATTTACAGTGGGTTGGGACTGAAGCACACTGGTGAAAAGCTACACAGCCAGGGTCTGCACAGAAGACTGATTTCTCTAGGAAACCAGGCTGAAATCATAATTAACCAGGCAGCACTTCCAGGAGAGGCTGTGCCTGTAGGCTCTGCCTGGGCTGAGTGCTGGCTGGATGCCCTGGAGCTTCATTATCATGGAGCAGATCTGGAGCCCTCCACGTGCCCCAGGTACACACACACGCACCCAGACACAGATGGCTCCAGCACAGAGTCCAGCACAGGACAAGAGCCACAGCAGCCACAGCAGTGACACGGCTGTGACAGTGGCTCGGTGGCCAGGCAGAGCTCTCCACTAGCTCAGGACTGGAGAGGCAGCTGGACCTTACAAGCAGCAGCGTGTTGGTGTGTGGAAGGAGGAGCAAATAAATAAATAAATAAATAATAAAAATAAAAATTAGCAAAGATGCTGTGAGCAGGCTGCTCATCAAGCACCCAAACCCTGGAAACGGTTTGCAGTCTCAGCTGACTGGGACAGGATTGACCTGATGGTTTCTGTGTTTGCAAAAGGGCCAGCGAGCACAGCAGGCTGCAGGTCTGAATATTCATGCTCCCCAACCCCTCTGCATGTCAGCACAACTAGCCTCTTTGGTCTGATGGGCTGGATTTCTTTGTAGTAAGCATCAATGGCAATATGTTGCATTACTATTGGAAAAGGGGGATTGTGGACTTGATGGGGCTTAGTATTAGAAGACTAAAGTTTAACTTGTTTTATCTCCTATTTTTAATCAGGAAACAAAGCTGTGACCTTCATACATAATGTCACTGCTACCTGAGAATCACAACATCCCAAGGATGACCATGGAGCAGGCATAAATATGTATTACAGGTATTACAACAGCAGCAAGTGCAGATACTTTGATAAGATTCAAAGGTTAAGGATTTCACTGTGGGTTCCTCTCACCCAAGCTTAAGCATGGCTGACAGTGTCTGAACCAGCAATTCCAGGAACACTTAGGGCACAATTCATCTGTATTAGACCTGTTTTGGGATAACGTGAATCCCACATATGTCTGTGTGCTTCCTCTAACTGAAGAGACCTTTTAGGTAAGTACCTGAGAGACAGAGCCCACTGGAAATGTCTGACTTTGGCTAGGTGCACCCCACCCCAGGTGGAAAGATAATTTGAGTCCTGATAGCACAAAATCAGGGGAGGAAAAGAAGGTAGGAAGCAGGGTGAGGTTTGGTAGCACTCCTCCAAGCTCTTCTGTTATTGGTTTGTCTGGCTATGCTTGGGTCAAACACAAAAAGCCTGCAGTGCCCTGGAAAGGAGGAGTTGTCCTCTGCACACAGACCAGGAGATGCCTTGAAGTCCCTGCCTGGGTTTTTGTGAGCCCCAAATCCCCTCAGCCCTCTCACTCATGAGGTTTAAACGAAGGCAATAAGACTGGGGCATGAACCTGGGGAGATGCTCGCAGATGAACTCGTGCTCACTGCTGTGGTCTTCCCAGGATTTCTATGGCTCAGGCACTTCTTGAACAAGGATTAATTCCCCAGCTAGACCCAAAAGCCTTTTCTTTTAATATACTTTTAAAAATAAATCCTTCTTGCAGTGCAGACCAGCTGCTGCAGGCAGGACTCAACCCTGATCTGACTTTCTGAGGGCGGATTCCCCCCTGCAGAATACCTGTAATTCAAGCATTTGATTTTTCCCAGCAGGGCATCATTTCTGCAAATGAAGCCTATTTGTCTAATGAAATATCAAGAAGTTCACACAGGGTTGCAGAGCAGGCATATAAGGAAAGAGCTTTCAAATGAAATGTGGTGCCAAGAAAGATTTAATTGTCATCACTGTACTATACATTTAAAATAAAAATAAAAATAAAAATAAAAATAAAAATAAAAATAAAAATAAAGATAAAGATATAAATAAAAATAAAAATAAAAATAAAAATAAAAATAAAAATAAAAATAAAAATAAAAATAAAAAAGAGAGAGAGAAATCACTGCAGGTACAGGCTGTATTCATTTCCCAGCAATTGCACAACAGCAAGCCTACCTCAGCACTCAATAAGCTCCACTTGGCACTAATTGGCACCCTTGCTGACAGCTCTGCACAGAGGGGATGGGGTCTGGTGGCCATGGGGACAGACCCGGTCCCACAGCTCCACAGGGTGCCGACGGAGTTGGGGGCAGCGTCCCAGCCCCCTGGCACCTCTCGGGACTTCTGCAAAGGAATTTTTTCAGATATGGAAGGAACAAGTGCATGCACAACCATGCTGGTATCAGATGGGGGAATGGTGCCAAGAATCTGAATGCAGTTAGGAACTTTGTAATGCTCAGGGACACCTACTCCTTTGGTACAGCAAGCATGTAGATACCTGAATAGCTCTGGGCGTATGATCCAGTGCTTTCTTCCAAGGGGGCCTGAAGGAGTGGGCGAGTTCCTCTTTATCACATCTACTAATAACATCCCAGATGATCACAGGGTTTTCTCATCCTAACCTTTGCACTGGTATTTTCCACATTTACTTCCTGTGACCCTCCCCTTCTCTCTTGCTGTTTGCTACTGCATGTGCTTCTCTTGTCCCTAAGGGAGTTAGAATTTTTCACATGGAGGTAACGTTATTGCTGTTTCTTGAGTCAATCTTCATTTGGGATCACCTATGTTCTTCGCTTGGCCAGAGCTCAAACCAACAACCCCTTCTCTGCACCTTTTCTGTACCAAATGGCAGATGGTCCCAACCCAACATCTAGCATGGTCATTTAATGAAGAAGCCAGTGGATTTTAGAAAATAAATGAATAAAATTGTGAGATTTCTGATTTTATCTTTTTTATTTTTCAAACAACAGCTAACTGAGCTGAAAGGGCTGATATGGCTTGTACTTTGTTCCCCTATTACTTGTATCACCCAGAGGCCCAGGTTTTAGCCAGAAGGACCTCTGGTTGTAAGGCTCTGGACTGAGGTCTTACCTCAGACATTCATGATGTTCCCATTCTCATTAGTAGCCAGTTCTTACAATTTCTTGCAATTTGTCTATTCAAGGTATTTTCATTTTCAGTTTTCATTCAAGGTGAGTTTTCATTTGGCTTAGCAGTAGTTGCCACAAGCACTGTGGCACCAGATAGCCCTCCAAAACCAAATCCTAAAGGAGGCTTATCTGAAACTTATCCAGGGTGGCTGGCTTTCTGTTTGTTTGTTTGCTTGTTTCTTGGTTTCTGCAAGGTTCAGAGCATGCCCAGCTATATGATTATCTAAACTGACTTAGCAGGTTTTTAGCCCTACCCCCAGCAATGCAACAGGAGGGATGGGAATGCTCCATGGCAAGGCTGCAGTCTTCCCTCTTCAGTTCTTTCTCCATTTTTGCAGAGACTCAACCACTCTTTGGACTATGAAAAGTGCTCCCCTTTATGAAAAGGTTTTTACAGCTGGGGAATAAGACTGTGAAAGATGGGGAGGAAAAGAAAGCAGGGCATGTATAAGGGAGTCATTGCTGGAGCTGGCTACAGACTCCTAGTCCAGGTTGCCTTCCAACAGCAACCTCGGCTTTTGAAAGAAGCAGCATCGTGCACACAGAAGCATTCTATCAAAAACGTCAAGCGGTTGCCAAATATTTTCCAGCCAAATCTAGGTGTCGTTTCTGACCTAAATAAATAAATAAATATTGAGAGAAATGTTTTCATGGCTATAAATTATCACTGTGGTAGCTCTATGTAACTGCTGGAAAAGCAAACTTATAGGTGAAGGATATCTGGCTTTGCACAATACTGTCACTTTGTGAAGGTGTCAGCAATAAAAATGCCTGAATTGTAACACAAATTTCTTGCAGCAAGGCAGAGGAGCAAAATCTGATTGCCTACCGGTAAGTAAGCATTTTATTTTTGTTTGGAAATAAGCATTTCCATTCCTAATCACTATGTATGCAGAAGTGCTGACAACAGCTAGCTTACTTCTACAATAAGGGGCTTCTCAGGAGTGGACATTCGGTAGAATAGGAAAAACAATTAGCATGCATTAAGACTTGTCTGTGTGCAGACCTAATGTTTTAGATGGTCAGAAGGGAAGAACCTTGAGAGAGATGGCCTCAGTGTCCCAGCAGTAACAGACTTGTTAAGAAGCAATCAGTGGGAGCTGGTTTATTCTTGGTGTCTCAGCATTAGTGGCTCCTTTCTGGCCTTAGCTCTGCCTCGGGTGTCCTGGTGATAGCTCCCAGTTCTGGCAGAGGGCAGCCCCATCCTATTTGGCCACTGTTCTGCAGGAGGTGGAGTGTCCCAGCTGCTTTTGGTGGCCTCAGGGAAAGAAAAGGGGCAGGCAAGGGCCAGACCTCAGCTGTCCCATTCCCAGAGGAGGCTCAAGTCACCAGCGGTGGCGATGGCATTTCAAGGCACTCCTGTCTCCTTGCTTCCCAGCTCTGCTCTGTGATGGGAAGGTCTCTACCATGTCCTCTGCTGAGCCTCGGGAGCTGCAGTCCAAGGCCAGGTACTGCCTATGAAAAGGTTTAAGATCCTATCTTCAGGCCTCTGGTATTGGATGCCTATGCTTTCAATCAGGCATGGTGTGTTGGAAATGATACTAAATAAGCAATGATTTCTTCATAAGTTTAATAACCATGCTGGCAAATCATATTTTGACTTTAAAATTGATAGTAAACACATGTAATGCATGATTAGCTTTATTTATTGCATGTCCGTAGCACTAGATGATACCGAGGCTATTAAAACAGTATCAATCAGAGAGTGCAAATAGTTTATATTTAGCACATCTCATTTTAGGTTAAACAGACTCTGCTCTCAATTACCCAGTAATTACCTAGAGGCATGAAGGCATGTATGCGGAGCCACAGCAAAGCGACTATGTGAGCACTGCCTTACTTTGCTGTTGATAAACTTCATTTTGTCAGGATTAATTGGCAAAAAGGCTGGTGATGAACACACGACAAGCACAACACTCAATAATGCTTTAATAAAGTGAGGGAAGCAAATGTTTTCCATCAAACCTCTTCAGCACAGGAAATGTGATTAATTAGGCACATTCATCTAATTACTGTATGAAGTCTCAGGAGGTAAACGTATACTCCAAAGCAGATATGCTGGATGTGATTCCAGGGGCTAGATTCAATTTATTTGTTTTTATGTGGCATTTTTATGTAAGCATGAAATAAGCTCTTTTTTTAAGGAGAGATCTTAACTGTGATGGGTTTCCAGCACCAGATCAAAGCCAGTCTTAATCAGCAGCATTTGTCAGAGTTCTTGCTTCAGAGTAGCCGTCTGGCTTTTCTATTACTTCCAGCGTGACAGAGCATTATGAGAAAACGTAACCACCAAAATGCTTGCTGAATGTTAGCTATGTTTTACAAGCCATCCTTTGCATTAAAAGTGCTTGGGTGTACAGTGGTAGAGTTGCTTTTCTAATTAGCACCAACAATCGGATGATATGAAGCTCCAAATTGTGTCCGTAAGAGCCGGGGGTCAAAATCCCCCCCAGCCTCATGATGCACCTGGTCGCATGGAGAAAGGCTGAAGGGGACGGGACACGCAGCATGGACAGTCATGCAACCACAGCGGTGGCTTTCTGTGGAAATATTTGGTGGAGTGGAGGTGGGGAGAGGGAGAACAAAGATACCAGTGAGGGGAAACATCATCTTACATCCCCTCTACCACTATCAGCACTGCTTCCACTTCATCCCCTCTCCCACACCCACAGGAAAACCTATCTGCCTGGCACCTGGAGCATTAAGAAGATCATTGCTAGGCAATCCAGCCCTCCATTAACTACGTAAATACCCACAGTCCGAGGAGCTTTCCTTCCATGCCACTAATGTAACCAACGTCAGCCTTGCTCACCATCACAGGTCCTGCGTTTTTGTCTCACTAAACCCCTCTGTGCCTCGGTCTTCGCCAACGTACTCGCTTTAGTGGTTTACAGCAGCCTAGCCCGTAGTGCATTTAAAGTCAATAGAGAGACTCTGCCTGACTTCTGTGGGCTTGGATCAGGTCCAAGGGAAATATTTTCCTACTTAAGTAACTCTAAAACAGGGCGATCACACCAAGGAAAAACCCCTGGAATGTTTCTTTTAAAAATACGTTGTTGACAACAGAGAGCAAAGAAATCCAGGCACTGGGGATATATTTTTTAACGTTGCTTCAATCAAATGCTTGAGAATAATGAGATGCTTGCAAAATAAACCTTTTTGCATTTATGGCCTTCCCTTTTATGGGTTGTGGGTGGTGGGGAGAGTGCTGAGAAATTCTGCTCTGAAGGGCAGAGCTAAGCAAAGCAAGAGCTTTCTCAGGCAGCCTGGCAGCCTGCTAGCTTTCCTTGGGGGGCAAGCAGAGCAGAGGGTGGGGGACGCCCTGTGGTGTGATGCAGTGGTACCTCTCTTTTTGGTTCCATATCACTGTAAGAAGCATCTGCCCCTTTGGTAGGACCTCACTCATGGCAATATTTGCACCTACCAAAGGGCTGGGAACCTGAGTGTTTCAGACACAGCCATGAGGCCACTTAGATGAATAAAGCAGAGGTGTCCCCATGGGAGAAGGCAGGGCTCTGCTTGGCCTCTGCTTGCTGACAGCAGCCTCGGGAGGCTCCCACACACTATGACCAGCTGATTGCAGTGTCGTAAATGCACCACAGGTATACACAGCAGCAGCAGGCAGATATGCCCGTGGGTAGGTGGGTATCTGAGGTGGCTCCCGTAGTCATCCCTCAAGTGTAATCAGTACTCGGTGCGTAATGCTGTGTCGCATAACGCAGGCAGGATAATGAGCACTGCTTCGACAGAGGGAGCCCAGAGGCCTTGGGGCAGCTGTCCCAGGACGTGTGCTGGGTGGTGCCAGCGACAGCCGGCTGGCCTGACGGGGAAACCCCTGTGGTGCTCATCAAGAGGGCAGGGACAGCCCCTGCAAAAGCCTTGTGCTCCCGCACCAAGCCTGAAGTGCTCAGGGATGGCCTTCAGGCAACATCAGAGAAATGCAAGACTACACAAGTATCACAAGATGTTTAGCTACTGGGATTTTTGTTTAGGGTGACTACATGAAAGTCTTAGCATTGGAGAACCTGAGACCACCTCTCTGTTCTCAGGAAAAGGAGAGGCCTAGCACAAGCTTGTCCACCTTAATTTGTAAATCAAACCCACATGTAGGTCTCCCTCAGGCGTGGTTAAGCTGTTGCCTTCCATTATAGCATGTGTATGTTTGTTTTGGCTGTGTCTTAGGATACCAGATTTTGGTGCATCCTGCTGCGATGTGCAAACCCTCTGACATCTCTGTTCTAAAAATAAGCCTCAGTTGCTGCTTCCCTTTGTGTGCTTGTTGCTGAGTTTGTTTTCCACTCTGTCCAGCAGTGGTGGTACTTCATGAGTGGACAGGGCCTGTAAAGCTCTCTGGGTGGACCTGTGTAACATGATGGGAAGTACAGACTGGAGTAAAATATGTGAGCTACCTAGGAAACAGCTATGAAAGACAGTGATCAAATCCCCAAAAACATGTAGTGGGAGAAAAAGTGAAATTGTAGGACAAGATCTGTTGTTCTGAAAGCCAGCACAGGAAACAGTGCTTTGAGATAAATATTAGGCAGGCACTGTCTGCCTCAGGCGTGTCTCCATTCTTCTTAGTGGCCTCTTTTGGTCCCAAGGTGAGGACTTTCCTCACAGGAGTTGCCATTGAGCTAGGTCACCAAGAGGGAAGCCAAAGGAAAGAAAGCATCGTGGTCCAAGAAACTGGGGCCTGTTGAACATGTAGTAGAATGGAGGAAATTATAACAGATCAGGTGCTGAAGAACTTGAAAACACCAGAAATAGCAGTTGCTATTCCCACCATGGGGACATCAGGTGCAGTCCTGGCCATGAAGGAGGAGTTGAAGGCTTGGTTCCAGCCCTGGAAATACTTCAAAGTTGGCCTGCAAGACGTAGGAGATGGTCTATAAACTCAGACAGCAGAGATCAGCTGGTTTCCTGCAGCTGAGGCCTGGCAGTGCTGGGAAGGACGCAGGGGCTGAGAGAACATGGGCCAGACATGGAGGCCCCTGTCCTGGACTCCAGCTGAGCTCAAAGGTCAGCAGGAAGAGGTCTGGAGAGGAGACACGTCATGTTCAAAACCCACATTCACATTTCTCTGGTTTGCATCAGCTTCCTTTTCACCACAGCTGATAGGGCTGGTCAGTCACTCACACAACAGAAAGCACCCTACCTGCCCTTACAAATGCATCCTCTTTCATTTGTCCATATCCCACTGTCACAGTTTCTGAAATACACACCAGCATATGGGCAAAATCCCATTCTGATGAAAGAGATTAATACACAGGAGAGCTGTGAACTGAAATCGAGCTGAATGTGGGATTTTGGAATAAATGGAATATCTGAAAAAGAAAGGATTAGTAAATTCTGCTCGTGCCATTGCTAAGGTGTCTTAAGCAGCAAGTTATTTCCCCTGCATTGCTACAGCATGCTACTTATTAAATATATCCTACCATTTATGTGCAGTGAGAAATGGCTAGAAAAGTGCATGTTTTCAAAGTGCTGGTCTGAATGAAAAAGGAGCACATTTTCAATAAAAAACATGTCGGAGGTGTCTCACAAAGTCTGGAACCAGATTTATCCTAGAATTAACCACAGGCTACCTGGGGCAGACTCCTACTTTTTGTTCCCTTTTCATGTGGGGCTGAGCAAAGCAGATCTTTGACAGAAGATCTGAGATATTGACAGAATGTGAGGGCCATATGGACCACAACTTGACTAGGATTTTGAAAAAGACATCAAGGACTCAGTGCCCAAATACATGTGATGTTTTTGAGATCACTAGCCCATAATGTTAATACTTAAAGAAAGAAAATTACAGAAAGGTGTTTGTGTCTACTGTAGTGCAAAGCCCACATTGCTCATGTAGTTCTTCCCCAGTACAAAAAATGAATAATCATGCCTGGTGGAGCAAACATTTAATGACCATTTGGTAAATACTGAGCTTAGGATAGCAGGGGAAGATATACATACGACAAACTACTTCAAAATCCTAGTGATACATCTGATCAAAAAGCAGACAATGATTTGTCGGGGCTTTCTATACCCATAAATTCAGAAGGACAGGGATCCATTTCTAGCCCAGCAGTTCAAAGCTGAAGGTGTGCTAAGCTGGCTTTTTGACATTTGAGAACAGAAGCTGTCTTTGACCCAGCACAAGAAACAAGATTAGCCTTTCCAGATTAGAAGGAAAATATTAGTGAAGCACTGGAGGGTTCACTGTGGGGTCTTTTTAATAGCAGCAGGCTTGGATGATGATGTTGAAAGTATAAGCTGCCAAGTTTAGAAAGGAGGATAGATGAAGTATCAATTTACTTATTGCTTATGTGCCTCAGCTGATGGTGAAATGCTGTTCAGGACAGACTGCTATAAAACAAGAGTTCTTGGAAGAAGGTTGTAACACACAGTGAGAGTATCTAAAAGAATAAAAGGAAAAAAATAAATTCCTGTATGAAAAATTCTGAAGCCTTCAGCTAAATGCATCTGCCAAAAGAATAGGAAACATGAAACTGAGTGACGTGGCCCAAAGGAAAAAGGGGACTATTGCTAATATTGGATGTGCCTCAGCAGAGATATAAGACATAAGCAAAGAGTTTGTTATCATTTGCAGACCTGTTAGTGCTCAGAAAACAGATTTTCCTCACATTATGGCTGTTTTCTACTGATTCAATACTTTGCCTTTTACCTACTGCTAGATCTTAGACTAACTAAAGGCAGATTTCTTACAAGGCCACACAACTGTGTGTGCACATTAGTCATTAGCTCTGGAACTTCATTGATCTCTTCTTTTATTTTTTTCCTTGAGCTATCTCGCTATCATCCATGGTGAAATTTTAGGACACGTTTTTCCCAAGCATGGTGTCTGTAGAATTTTCCTCTATTAATTTCAATTTGTTTGTTCAGTGGAGGATATCAGACACTAGATGTTAGAGATTTAATCCAGCAAATGCTAATCCACCAGATCAGGGTCAGAGAAATCTGCACCACTTTGGCCCGAGCCCTAGAGAGGGCTCAGTTTGAAAACGTGGGCTCCTGGCATCACGCACTGCACAGGGATGTCACCTTCCCTGCTCTGTGATGTGCTGAGCCAGATCTCCCCATAGTTTGGCTATTCTCCCTTCACGGTGGTGGAGCTACACTACTTTAACAGGAAATAAGAATATTGTCTTGTATATGACAATTTGAGCTGTTAAAGGTACACAAGTAAGCAATTAAAAAAAATCATATATCTAATTTTTGTTGTTTACTTGACTGTGCACATGAATAAAAGCAGTATTGGACATCCAGGATGGTAAATAGCAATGTGAAAATTTCCTGGAAAGTCTACTGTTCTCCTCCCAGAAACCAAACTGACATAATGTTGTACATTTGTGGTCTCTTTTCTTCTTTGCTCAAGAAAAATCAAATGAAGGAAGCACAGTTTGATCTGAAATAATCTACATTCTTGCTCCATCCAGCAGAGCTCTGGCATTTCACACAATAGCAGCATCCCTGGTCTTGCCCTGGGTATGTGCCCTGCTATGGGAAATGGGCTGAGCTCTGGCTTCATCCTTCGTGTAACTCACATGCAGATGTAGCAGGTTTTGGTGAAATGACTTGAATTCCAAAGAAGCTTTTGCACTGAGGGGCTCCTTTTCCAGAGCACTTTCCAGCAATCAGTTTACAACAGCATCATGGATTGTCATCACTTAATGATATATTTGCAATAGTTTTGCCCTGGAAATAGGGCTGTCTGTACCAGCCCTGGTTTCCCTTTGTACGGCTGCCAGACAACATGCTCCCCTGGCAGCTTTCCAGCCTCACTCCACTTTCTGAGAGCTGCAGGTATTCAGGCTAAGCCTTGCCTGCTGTGCTCACTTCTCACACTTTATACTCACTCTGCAAGAGTGACTGACCACTAAAATAAACCTGACAGGACTTTTTTTTTCTTTTTTCCTGGGAAGTGATTCTGGCCAAATTTCACTTATTGCCTCACAAACATGGCCTTGAACCTTCATCCATCTATTTATTTGGTCAATAGAGGAAGAAAAAGAATAAAATTTAGACATCAAGATCAATTCTGCCTTTTTTTTTTTTTTTTATCTTTTCTTTTCAAGATAAATTTATCTCCAAAGTTCAAATAAGCAAGTTTCCTCATGTTATGGAAATAGGGGAGCTGTGCTGAATTTCTCTCTTCTCCCTGCTTGCTGGAGAACAACCCAGGTGTCTCCTGGCCTCTGATAAGAAAGCAAGCTCTAAATCACCAGGTAGCAGTTAAGATAGGTGGATCAGTGATACCGTAACTTTCATGTTGCTTTTAATGACACTGACGGCCTTGACTTTCTGTGCCCTCCTCACAATGCTGTAAACCAGCTGGGAGCCTGGATAGCCACGAGCGATAAGAGTCCGGTACAGGGCAGCGCCTGCCTGCAAGGCTTGCCCATGCCAGCTCCGGCAGTCACAGCTGGGTTGCTCAAAGAAGTGGGAAAAAGCTGGTCAAGCACTTTCTGACAATGTTTTCATATCTGGAAATATCACTTAGTCATAACCACAATGTCTGAAGTCGCCGATTCTGAATAAATTTCTTCTGAAAAGCAAATAGAAATGAGGCATTGCTCTAAGATCACTGTGGAAACATATCAGGCTGGAACATTTTGAAATGGAATCTGACATTTTCAAATACTTTGAAAGTGGGAATACAAAACAGAAAAATGAAAGCTATAAGGGAAAAGTTAGATTTCAGATGATGTTGTACAATCCAGAACAAATAACGCCAACTTTAGTGTTACCAGAAACTCCAGAATTATTTGTTTTATTATGGTTTTGAATTTTCTTTTAAACCTGCAAATCTTGGGAAACAGCTCTAAAGATGGCCAGGCAGTAACCTCTTTGCATATATATATATATATGTGTGTGTATATATATATATATATATATATATATATATATATATATATACACACACACACACACACACACACATATATATATATATATACACATATATATAAATGCATTTCTCTTTTATTGCTTTTTTTCATCTGTTGTCCTCCTGCATGCAGAGGATTCCTATTTTCCATGCTGAAAATTGCAGTTATTTAAGAGAAAACTTACAGGTAATTCTAAATGGAGGCATAATGTGAGAAACATGATTTTTCTTCAGAACAGTTTGTTTTTTGTCCTCAGTGTATTTCTTTAGATTACTGAGTGAGTAAAAAAGGACATCCAAGGTAAAGGGACAGGGTGACAACACATCTGAAGTATGGCAGTGACAAATCATCTCCAAATTACCTCCTCCTCACAGAATTCGCCTTTGTTTTCCAGTGCCTGGAGAAAGAAGAAATTTGATAACATGAGTAAGTGGGAAAAGATTATCAAATGCACTCCAAAAAAATGAACTGTGATACCATAACTTGCATGTTAATAGATTTCTGGCCAAAACTGATGCACAGTCATGCAATGAATGCTGAAATTTGAGGAAGGCTGCATGTGACAAGGTCACCAAAGGGAGGCTGTTCCATGGGATGCATATTTCCTGTGAGTCCTGGTATGGAAGAGAATTTAAAAAATCTGGTATTTCTGTGGCATTTCCCATCCTGCCCCCAGACTGCTGCTCAGAAAGGAGGAGAGGTGAAAGGAAAGGCAGAGATGGTCTGGCTGGAGGGGGAGTGGATGTTTCTTCCAGCCTTCATCCAACAATGAAAAAAAAATAGTTGAAAGGATGTTATTCAGTCTTTAAAGGGAACTTAGTGCTTACTGTTAGTCACAAAGCAAGCCTGGGAAAATTCAGGCTGCAGACAGAAATGCCATGCAAACTTAGGGTGCCAGAATACAGGCTATCCAGTTTATCAGCTTGTACTCTAGTGGCTGCAGACAGAAAAAAAAAAAAAAAAAAAAAAAAAAAAAAAAAGCTGCCTGCAGATGTTTCAGCAAGTAGGCAAGTGCCCAGATCAAGTTTTTACTGTGAAATTATAATTTTAAAACCTGCTGTCACATCTATTTGTAGATCATAAACAGTAAGAAAGTCTTCAAAAAAGAAGAAGAAAAACTGGTGGTATTTCAACCTGCCTACTTATATTTAAAGCAAAATTACAAAGTAAAAAAGGGATTTATCAAGTCCATACTGTTGGTCCAATTCCTCTGCCTTTGCTGTGCATTTACCATGACATTTTGGGTCACAACTGATCAGTTTTGCCTTATTTTTTAAACACAGTTTTCTTGTCCCACGCTAACCTGTTATTTTCTCAGTAATTTCCCCTGTGTGCCTCAGTCACACTAAAGCAGGCAGAACGCAGACATTTACAAAGCTTGTGTGTCCACCCAGAGGCTTTCACAAGGCAGCTGTTTAAGTGTGAGAACTGAATAAGGGTTTCCAGGAGCAAAGTCATGGACAAAATCCTGCTGTGGTCCCCTTTATCTCATGGGGCCATGGTTACCTGTGATGGCAATGTGGGGTCCACCCCTCTACTCTCCCCTTGTCACCCATGTGCACACTCCTGACATGCTGGGCATCTGGGCTTCAGCTTTGGGGTGGGTTTTGTGGCCAGGCATCAGTCAAAGCAATGTCGAAGCCAAGAGGTGTCCCTCCCTGTCCAACCCCTGAGCTAAAATCTTTCCTTCTTCCATACAAGTGCTGAGCACCACAATCCCTCTGCCTTCTTCCTCTGCATTTGGCAAATGTGATCATCAGCATATTTGTATTGATCTGGAGCATTGCTGCAAAAGCAGTTTTGCTAGCAAAGCTCTCCAGATGCAAAGAGCATCTTTCCAGAGGCCTCCTCGTTGCTTCTTTATCAAGCATTGGCAACAGATTTTAACCCTCAGGGCCCTGTTAGCCAAGGCTTCTGTAAAGGCTGTATCAGGACACACAGGCCATCTCTCCTGCTGAAGCGCAGACACATCCTGGCATTCATTTCAGACAGTTCCTAAGCAAAAGCTTCAGAGGTGGCTTTGCAGTTAGGTCCCCATGAGGAGGATGGATGCTCCCGTTTCCATCTTCACTGCTAGCACATTCTTCATAAAGTGACTGTGTCTCCTTGCAGCCCCTGTGGAGACTTGAGAAGTTGGCCACCCTAAAACAAATGGTATGATATGCTGTGCTTCTCCTAGGCAATGAGGTGCTTTACATTGTTAATTATTTTTAGTCATGAACCCTCTCTTAGACTGAAGTTTCAGAGCAGGAGATAAAGAGATAAGAATACACATGTACATCACACCCAGTAGCAACGATGACAATATGAAAGAAATGGTTGGCCCAGGTTCAAATCTCACACTTTTCCTGATCTGAAGCAGGGATTTCAATCCATATTTCTCTGGTAAGCACTCCAGTCACTGGACCATATAGCCTTTTATGACAGATAAAATTTCCATGATAGTTGCTTCACTGCACATAAAAGAAATAATTACATATTAAGCCGTTAGCATAACTAAAAGACTGTACAGCTAGATGTTTAATCCCTTCAGCTAGGACCTGCCTCTTGTAGGTTTAGTGCAAAACCTCTGCACTTGGCTCCCACTGCCAACAAGGGCTCCCAGATCCAGCTCTGCCTCCACCAACACATAGGGGAAGGACTCCAGGACTCGTGGTGTCCCCAGGAATGTATGAAGCCATCACACAGCCATTTCAGCCAGATTGCTTGGTCAATGAAGACAGAAAAGCTGGAGAACCCAGAACACAGCAAAGGCAGGGGAGCATGAAACGTGCAGAGACAGAAATTGCTTAGTGCTCTGCAGCTGATACTCCCTCAGTGACTGCCAGCACCATCCATCTCCCGTGTCATTTCAAGTCCCTCCACATCTGCCCTCCTGCCCCTAGACCAACCACAATCATAACTCCCTTTGTAAAAATAAACTTTAATGAGCAGTTATCAAAGCATGGCAGCCTCGGTTAAAAGAGGAGCAGCTTGGGCATCGCTGTTCGTGGCCGGCCAGACAATTTGCCTGCAGACAGAGAGGCAGAGCCCTGGGTACTGCGCTCACACCGCTGCCCCATGGCTCCAGGAGGTGTGACACTGTGTACCCAGGTGTGCCGGTCACCACTGTGGCCTCAGCTGCTTTGGCATTTCTTTCTAGCAATGTTAGCTTCTAGGGGGGAGGAATAGGGGAGAAACCTGCCTGCTTGCCTTCGGACGTGTCAGTCATTGCCCACAGGCTAGAGATCATCAGCAGCAATGGCATCCCTATAATCCTGGCAATATTAATGTGAATAAATACCCCAAAAGGCAGAGCTTTAAAATAGGAGCGATGCTCAAAGCACCTGTATTTTGGGTTTGCTTGTGCTTTTTTTCCCTATTTTTTAATTTGAAAATATATATATATATACCTTTAAAACTGATTTTCCCTGAATGCCCAAAATAACAACGACCAATGACCATATTCAAATGAGTCCAAAGGGCCAGCTTTCCAGTAAAACCTTTGCATTTGCAGCTCCTGCTCAGTGTGTAGTCATTACAATAACTTTTCCAGTCAGTACCTTAGGTCAGTTTCCCTGTAATGGAAAGCAGCATCTGTGTGTAGACAAAGCAGGTTGATAAGTTTGGTCACGTCCTTTGTCCCTTCCAGAGGCAGCGATGGTCTATGCAAAACTGCAGGCTCTCAGCTGAAGGGCATTTTTGTCAGGCTGACGCAGAAGACTGTACCACAGACCACTGTCTGTCTGAACACTGAGAGAATACACATATAAAAATGAATAATAAGGTAGGTGTTTTCCTCTCTTTGTATAAATATGTATCCCAGCACCACGGCTCTAGGCACATGGGGACTGCTGATGAATTTACCCTTGCCAGTCAAGCTGACATCCTATTACACTGGAGGAAATCGTTTCAGGATATGTTGAATTGGGGTCCATTCAACTTGAATATGTAACTCGTGTTTCAAGACACACTTATATTTACTGATGCTTTTTAGGTGGAGAACTACCTAGTTCAAGGCTACCAAAGAAAACGTAGGAAACTCCCCTAGATGCAGTCCAGTACCAGACTCCATCCTCCCCAATACTTCTTGAAGTCCTCCAAATATCTACCATGAGATAAAGAGCAATGTTTCCACTGCCAGTTTACCAAACGACATATCTGAACTCCCACTAACCCTGTGAGCAGAGGAGGAGCCCAGCCCCGTTCCCTGCACACTTAGTCATCGCTTATGATTTTGAACAGGAATGGCCTTTCCCCGTTCTAACATGTGAATAATAACATCTGCTTACCTCACAGGCATGACAGCAGAGTTAAAACAGGATTTATTAAGCCTTTCAAAGTCCTTGGAGAATAGGAATTACAGAACTACATGCTGATCCAGCATCAGGCAGAACATTTATTTTTTGAGGAAAAGAAAACAAGTTTCTCTGTCTTATGGTGACATTAAGAACTCAGCTGAGATGCTGTGAAAGCATGAAATGCACATTTCTCTCCTAACAAAAGTCTTCCATCAAAGGATCATAAAAAGACAGATCACTTTAACCAGTGGATGAGATAAGACAACTGTTATGGGTTACGAGCTTATCTCACAATTTCCTTGGATTTGTGGGTTTAAGCTGGAATTGGAAATGCTTTTGGATGTGTGTGTGTGCAGAAATATGAGCATACGGGCCAGAAAAAGAACATTTAGTGGGAGCTGCCAGCATCTGGATGACAATGCAGCATGCAAGGTACATTGGAACAGATTCATACTCTTGTGCAATAACTTTGTTTGGGGTTAAAAGAGGGCAGAAAAGGTAAACTTCATGGAAACTGTGCTATGTAAGTCCATGAAAAGGTCCTGACAGCCTTGTTTGCAAGCTGCCATTTGAGGTTTGTTTAATACGCCCCACAGGATACCCACTAGGGTTACTTTTTCTGGATCTTGCTCTCCCCAGCTGCCTTTAACTTTCTTCAGGTGCTCAGGGAAGAGAGATTTCCTACAGCCAACTTCATTACACCAGGATCCAACATTTCTGGTGTTCTTCCTTTCTCTGTTCTGTCTTCAATCTTGCCTGACTAAGCAAATAATGATAATGTTATGAATATGCATAGCAAAGGCACAGTCATTTGCCCAAGGTCACCTCACTGCAGACCCTCCTGAGTGCACTTCTCTTTCCCAAATGTCCCTCGGTTTCTGCAATGTGCTTACCTCTGGGAGGAGAGGCAATGGGACCACGGTCAGTAGGGATGTCCAGGACTGGTGGGAGGCCAGGCATGTCCGCAAGGAGCTTCTGCCATGCAGGCATAGCACAAACCCTACAGAAACCTGGTTTGTGTCCTTAGAGATGGAAACTTTATGAGGAGAACTCAGGTAAGGAGTCCCCACTGGGTTCTCCTTAAAACAACGCCCTCACCACTTTAGCCTTAACATAACCCGGTGCAAATCATGCACAGGGGACCAAAACCTTTTCCAGTGAAACGTGTAACTCCATCTTAACAACAGGCACCCTGAAACATGCTGTCAGTTCTGCAAAGTTTGGGGCTATCAGCATCAAACTGTACACTTTCCTGGCAACTGCTGACTCCCCAGAGACCAACAGGGGAAAAATAGAGGAAGAGGGGCAGAAGCATGTGAAAAAGAAATAAATAAGTAAATAAATAATCTATTTTGCATAGTTCCTGAAGGGTTTCTATGTGTTTAAGACATGTTCATGCCAAGCTCTCCATCTCCACAGGGCTACCTGTGCTAGCACACCACAGAGGGGCAGGGTATGGGTTTGATCTGTGCCAGCTAAGGATCTACCTCCACAATATATCCCAATGGACTGGGCGTTTGAAACCAGTCCCAGATCTGATTTTAGTTCTCCATCTGAATTCTCCTTTGTTTCACAGTGCATTATTTTATGATTTCCATCTTCAGCTTGTTATTAAATCAATGAGTTCAATATCTGCTTGTAATACATGTTTGATGCATGTTTCTCATAAAGTTACATTTACAGCTGTGTAGCGTGTAAGGCATCAGTTGTTCTCACTTAGCATGAGGTTCCAGTAAGAGTCAGCCAGGAATACAACATCCATCAAAAAATGTCTTTGATCTCTGCTGGCTGAATCAGTGATATCAGCCTTGAGGGACTGGAGGGACCCTCTACCAACTGAGAGACTCCCAGAGTCACAAAACCTTTGTAAATAAAAGCTAGCGCTGTCTGGCGATGATACGGTCTGTACATGCTTTAGCCACAGTACGAGCGCTGCAAAGAAAAGTCCTTGATGCACAACAGTAATTTTGTGGCTTTCCCGATGGAGACAGCATGGCCAGGGCTGGCCTTACCACATCACTTGCTAGAAATTCCCTCAGGTCAAAGGGACCACGTCGCATAATCTGCTGTGGCCATATGTGCTGCACAAAGCCTTTCCTGTTCCTCACAACAAGAGATCGCTGCCCGCAGAGTGGGAGAGGAATGAGAACAAAACTTCAGGATGAGAGGTTTTTCTCTTATCCTTTTTTTCCCTGGCAGGAGCTGCTGTGAGCCATTTTGTCGTGCAGCACGGTGGGCCAGAGGGTGGCAAACACCCCGGTGAGATTGGTGCTCATGCAGCTGCAGCACCTGGGAGACGGGCAGGCAGCAGGGATGAGGGCGATGGGGAAGGAGGGATGGGCATGTTCACAAGAACCCAATGGAAAACAAGACATCATCCTGCAGCCAATGCCTATAGCGTCGCACAGGGGCAATTCAAGGGCTGCTGAGAGCTAGTCTCAACTCTTGCATTCCCAGCTATTGAGTAATTGCCTTTTAACATAGCTCAAGAGAGTCTGAACTCTTTTAACACAGATAAGAGTATTCAAGAGCACATGTACTCAATCATTTTCTACAAACTTGCATATGCAATTATTTTTAAGCAGCCTGTTTTGCACCTTCTGTTTGAGTGCACAAGTAATCATTTCTGACCAACTCCTCAGACCATGCTAACAACAATTATTTGCATTTCTATAAGCCTTTCCACTTGGGCATGTCTCCACTTGGTCCACAAGTGAAAGTGAAGAACATTTCTATTTACTAGATGATGATGCTCAGCAGAGAAATTTTTCCTGAGCTGATCTCAGTTAGACAGAAACAAACCTAAAACCTGAGCAGATCCTAATTTATTTCTCTAAAGCTCCCATATTCTCTGCAGTCACTGACTGAGAGACAAAGCATTTACCCAATGGAAAAAGGGATTCATTTACATTGATTGGCCTTTCCCTCCCGACATACACATCGTGTAACGTCAGGGTACACTTATTCCACACCAGTAACTCACAGCCCTGCTACAGTCTAAGTGCTCTTTCCCATTTAATTATTCAGGACATCAGGATGGGCAATGAGCTTAAAAAATAAATAAAAAACCAGAATGATCTAAAAAGAAATGAATAGTTTTGTCTTACAGAAAAAAAAAAAAAAGAAAAAAAAAAGTTAAAAAAAAAAAGCCTTGATGTTATTTTTATTTAGAAAGATCTAATTCTGACTATGCAAGCTCAGTCCTTTAATTCGACAGACACCTATAAAAGAAATCAGTGTCATTAACATATAGGCTAATGCTGTTTTTTTTCTCCAGAAATCAGACCTGCTTGATGTAACTGAGGTAAAAAGAGACGTGTGAACTACAAGTTATTTTAAAATGTGAGAACGGAAGTGAGGGATGGGCTGGAACAATAAACGAGCTGCTTGCTTAAAAAATAACACGGGAGGGAGTTCACTGTCTTCATCTCCCGGTCACATAATCCGGTGGTTGTTTTAAACAAATTAGAGCAGACTGCTTTCTTTCTGCGCGTTCTAGTAAAACAACGTTTTCAGCCAGCAGATATTCAATTTTCCTGGCTTGTTTTTGGATTCCAGCCATGTGTGATTAGTGACCTATTTTCACTGCAATGAGATCAGCTATGTTTGTAGCACCCTGAATCAGCAGATTTGTCCTTATTCCTGGCTCTGCCTGCCAGGGTGTTGAGCCAGGACAATTCTCTGAGTGTGCTGCCCTGCTGTCTCTGCACAGACCGATTCGAAGCGGCATTTAGTCATAGGGGAACCAAACTGGTACCTGCTTGGCCAGGACCATCAGGATCCATGCTGTACAATCAGCTGATCATGCTGAACTTGAAATTAAGTTTGTCTAATTAAAAGAGACTAAGAATAGAAGAAACCTGTGCTGTTAATGAACATTATAATCCTTCCTGGATAATTTTGTTAGAAAAAAACAGAAGGAAGAAACAGCAGTCAGAGAAGGATCCTGGGGCTTTAGCTTTAGACTTGAAGCAATTCTGGTCACAAAGGCCTGTGGCAGACCCTTATGTCTGCAGAAAACATGGATCATATTGAATCAGAGAATCGTAGGACCAAAAGACCTTCAGGATCATCAAGTCCAACCATTAACCTAATCCACCAAGTCTCATCAGCAAACCATGTCCTTTAATGCCATGTCCATGTCTCTTAAATACCTCTGTGGATGGGGACTTAACCCCTTCCTTGGGTGGGCAGCCCATTTCAGTGTTTAATCAAATATCTCAGAATCTGCCAGTACTTCATTAATTACAATTTCCTAATGCAATTTTGAGGTCACCTCCTGAGCCTTCTACTGCTGTTTGCAAATCCTAGCACAAGGTCTGTGCAGGTTTGCTGGTTCTACTTGGACTGACTCAGTCAGGGCTGATCACAACCACACAGGAAAATTCAGACTGGAAGTGACCCCACAGAGGTTGTCAGGTCCCAGTCCCTTTTCAGAGGGAGGACAGCTGAGACCGGATTGCTCAGGACATCTCAGTCCAGTTTTGGTGACTCAAGTACAGATGTTGAGATAAGGACACCACATCCAGGACCTGTTCCCCTGGGATGGAGTCTGTTTGGATTAGTGTACTTAAAGATGGGTCTGAAATAAATTATTATATAGAGAGAGCCTTAAAGGAAACCTGACTGAAGCTCAGTTTTTGTTTTGTTAGACATTGGAACAGGCTGCCCAGGGAAGTGGTGGAGTCACCATCCCTGGAAGTCTTTAAAAGACGTTTAGATGTAGAGCTTAGGGATATGGTTTAGTGGGGACTGTTAGCGTTAGGTCAGAGGTTGGACTCGATGATCTTGAGGTCTCTTCCAACCTAGAAATTCTGTGATTCTGTGATTCTGTGATTCCTTTTCACTTAGCCCTGTGTGTGCTGGTGCCAGCAGCAGTGGGTGCTCAGCTCTCCCAGACAAGAGGAGTTGGCAGCGAACAGACAGCCGTCAAAACCCATCCCCAGTGAGCAACCACAACCAAGGGAAGAGAAGGAAATAAAGACAGACAGATTTCCCTCCCAGCAGCCAGGAAAAGGAAGGAGATCAGCAATGGCTCACATCCTGCCTTCGGTCACTTCTTATCCTGTGGCTGTTTGCACAAAAAGAGGCTTCAATGGGATTAGAGGACTGCTCCTCCTCTAAACTTAAACCCAGTGGATCACCTCCAGGTTGAAGTGACGTAAGAAAGGCTGAATTTGGTCTCTTGGTCTGAAAATTATCACTGGGCGTCACCTGAAATGTCCTGGCAGTGCTCAGAGGGAAGACGAGATGGAGTCATCACCAGCAGCTCTGGGGTTTGACCATGTGGCTGTGTGATAAGGGCCGCCCGGGTGATGGGGCCTCCATCCAGCCCCTGAGGAGAAATTTTTTGCACTTTTTGCTTTCACGGTGAGTGACAAGTTGAAACACTCACCCCCAGGCCTATGCCAACAGCATGGGATACTACGAAAAGCCCAGCTCCTTCAGAAGTGACAGGGATGATTGAATTGAAGGAAAGACCCCAAGGACTCACTGAGGCAGACACAGCAGGGAGGGTGACAAAAGCCACTTTTCAGGAGGTGTGCTGGGGGCAGTACATGCAGCATGGACCGATACCTCATGGTTTAAAGCCTTTGCATGCTCCGTGCCACTTCACCTTCCTGCTGCCACAGACCTTGAGGCATGCCCTTGAGCCTTTGCATGCCCTGTACAAGCAGCTTTGTGGTGAGTGACGTGCTCTGGCTTTCCTTTGGGATACGCTGTTACTGCATTTTAGCAATTTCTTTGTTGTTTGCTGCCTCCAACAGGATTACTGGGAAATTTCCCTCGGTGACTGACAGAAGGCAAGCAACAATAGGAGCAGCTGCTTTTTGTACTCACAGAGGAGGGCAGAGTGGCCCTGGAAAACAGCAGATTTGCAAGGAAGTCAGCTAGAAATCAGCACGGCTCCAAACCAGAAAGTATCTCCCTTCACGGCTGTTTGGGCATTAACAATATCACTGCGTAAAGGCTAATGAGTAACAACAGTCACTTCTTTAAAATAAACCAAGATGACGCCTTCATTCCTCCAAGGTCACTCTTGGAGGCTTCATCCCTGCGAAAGGGCAGAGGGACAAGGAGAAGGCTGCTGGGGCCACCTCCCAGGCCAAACCTCCTCTCCAGGCCGGCTCCGTGTCCTCACACACCTGCCAGCACCCCATCTCCGGACCCCGAGTGTGAAGTGCTGCTCGGGAGCTTCGCTGAGACCAACGAAACCTGAGCCTGGGCCCGAAGCTTCGGGAAAGGTCAAACGGGTTGCTGGGTGCCAAAAAAGCAGCGGGGTGCTGCTTAACTCGGAGGAGTGCGACTGCTAAGGGCAATTCCTTCATGAGAACCTGCACATGTGGAAGGGCTCGTGTGCACGTGTGTGCTTGCACACATATCCACACGTGAAATGGGGAGATAGATGCAAAGGCTTTGGGCAGGGGCACGGGCTACCCATCGTCTTCCTTGTGAGGGACGAAGCAGGGAGATAAAATTAAATGGGATTTCTCAGAAGTGGAATAGGAGCGGCAGCCCCTGGATGGATGAGGCCAGCTGCGAGGCTCAGCAGGAGCTGCAGCCGTGCCCAACCCCAGCAGCACAGCTCCTGGCCCACGAGACCCATCCGTCACTGCGATGATTCTCCTTCAAAAAAGGTGTTACATGGAGAAAGGACTTCTTCATTTCTGTATTTAACTCTGATTTTTCCACTGTGTAAGCAAGCTTGAACCTGGGGAGACGTCCTGATCTCAGCATGAAGGTGCCTGAGAGCTGTGTGTTTATACAAGGCTGTATTTAGATTAAAGCTTTATGACCTCTCAACATACACCAGGCTAAAAATAACGTTAAGCATATGTTTTTTATCACGGTTAAAGCTGTTGCAACAAACTCCTTTCCACCCAACATCACACCCAGCTGCTGGCTGTGACGTTACACAGTAACAACATTCGGCAGAAACAAAAAATACTCCTGGTCGAATGGGATGGGAAATGGAGACTGGACAGTAGCTCCAAATCTCCATAAAGTCCATGAAGGAGGACACCTCACCAGGGTTGTGACATTTACTATGCTGAGTGAGACGCAGGCAAGAGGCTGATGCCAAGAGGAGATGAAGCCCAGGGCCTGATACCCAGTCAGAGAATGCTGTAGGATGGGATGGGGTGGGATCCTCCTCCTGGGGATCACCAAACATGTTTTCTGTCCCTGCACCCTGGCCCAGCCCATTCCACTCAGCAGTAAGGGAAAAACAGCTGCAGTGTTTGCCCTGCTGGGAGCTGGAGGATAACTTATTTCAGGCTATTGTGTGCCTGGGATATCTGGGAGAAGGACATCAGCAAAGAGCATGAGGAAGAGAAGCAGGATCTGCCTTCATGGGTGCATCTTCACACGAGTGAAGAGGCACAAAATTACATTAGTGCAATGAAGGATCAGCCCCCAGACCCAAAAGTATCATAACTTTGGAATCAGTGCAACTCTGGCCAGTGCTGCTGGCTGGCCTGCATTGTCAGCATCGCCCAGCTCACGTCCCTGGGTCTGGTCATCCCCAAACTCATTTCCAGGAGAGGAAATGTTTAGGTTCCTGCCTTCAGCTCTGAGTACCTTTAACTGTGTTGTAGTTTATTTTGAACACTGCACAGTATCAATGAGCCAACTTGCAAGGCTTTCCCGTGTTGCTACTTACCTGGGAAGGGACATTTGTCCCAGAGAAGTAAGAAGTGACTGAGGACTGTACAACAAGCACAGCAAGGCTATAAATGTATGGAAAAAAGGGGTTGAATCCAAGGTCAGACACTCCAAAATACCTCGTGACATGCATTTCAGCATCTGACTTGCAAACTTGGAACACAACCAATGCTTCTGTTTGTTAGTAGGAACAGAAAAATGCTGTTCTTCACATCTTTCTGTTCAGCTTAGATGTGACAGGACAAGCATTTGACACTTTGGCAGTCAAGCAACAAAAATAAGAAGTTTATAAAGGAACTGCTGAGACAACTGCTAGCGGTACTGCTGGGCATCCCTGTAACATGGGTGTGCATCGTGAGCTGTTGCAAAGGCTGCATCCACCCTGGTGAGGGCTCACTGCTTATGCCCACATTTATGCACATTGGCACTATCTTTGTGCTACTGTCAGCTTTGGAAGAGCTGCTGAGAATATCTTTGACCTTAGTGTATCTCAACTTAGAAGCTAAATGGAAGCATGCACCTAAAGGCTTGCAAGAATCTCTGCCAAGGCTAAACTCCCAGCAAGAAGTCAGAATTGGTTTTGTACCTTTTCTGCATTTCCAAACATTGCTGGTGCCCCTGACAGCCCTCACATAGTCATTCAGAAAACAGCAGATGAAAGCCAAGTAACACAGCTTGAAGAAACCCCTCTGGCCTCTATCATCTCTGAGCTAAAATGCAACAGTTGGGGCATGTTTCCCAGCACCAGCACTGGGACATGCCCTGATTTTCCCCATCAGAAATTTCCTTTTCATAGGAGTGGCTACCAGCTTTACAATGCACAAGCTTCAAAGGTAATACCTACCGTTAATCAGATATGGACGTAGCTGCTATTCTGTTCACTTGGGTACCAAGCTGCTTTGTGTCCCCTCCCTGCATCAGCACACCTCAGGTAGTGCAATGTTTGCTGTAGGAAAGGCAAACCTGTACCCACAGCAAGCAGTCACCGGAGCCTCTGCCCCACCACAGTGCAAAGCAGGGTTGCTGGAGGGAGCAGCAGCCAAAATGGGCACACACACACAATTTGCTTCAGCCCTAACTGGATTTTGTGTGCCACATTAGCTGGCTGTTTGCTCCATCATTCTCTCAGCACCTCTTCATTTCAGCTCTACTTCATCCCCAGCCCTCCAACTTGCTCTTAGTTATCTCCATCCTTTCCATATTGCACATCTCGTCTAGCCTCCACCTTTCCAGAATAAGAAAAACAACAGGAAAATAGCACAGCCATTGCCACTGCCTTGTGATGCCCCTCACTTGGCTGTGTCTCCTCACCCTTGTGCCCGGGTTGTTATTGCAAGGGACAGGAACTGTCTGCTGCACGCTGCTTTTACAGAGGGGTGCAAGCCCAGCTGCTCCCATTGTCGTATGTATAATAGGCTCTTTACCAGCATTGGTGCTGGATTAATGGCTTTGGGAGTGTTAGTCAGGACAGTCAGCTATTTTTATTATTTTTCTTGCGGTACATGGGAATTCCAGCCCACTCATCAAAGATCCCGTTCATCGCACAGCTTCCCACACCGAGCAAAGGCAGGCACCGATTCCTGGGCTGCGTGGGTGGAAGCTGTGCTGGAAATTACACGCTCTCTTCACATCCGACTTTTTGTTTTTCCTAGGAAAACAAGAAGAAGCCACAGATTTTTGGTCATTTCTGCACACATAGAGAGAGGCACACATTCAATGAAAGGCCTCAAAAACACCCAGAGTATGGCTGCTGTCTGCTTGGAGCTATCTCCGGTCATATTGACAAAGGTTTTGGTGTGGTTTGGTCCCATGTGCCACCACCTCCCAAAGGCTGAGCAGGAACCATGGGGACTGAAGGCAGCACTGGGGTTTGTGGGCTATGAAAATGTGAGAAGATTTCAGTGGGATATTTGTGCGCGTGTGTGTGTGTATACATGCATGCATATATATTTATGTAACTGTGCCAAATGCTACCTCAAAATGTATATAGAGGTCTGATATTGGAACACACCTATGTCAGAGCATGCTTGTAATACACTTCTTTAAAAGAAATCCTCACACTCTGTGTATTAGTCTGTTATTTTTAGCTCTGTAAGTTCAGCTTTTGGTTTTCTAAGGCCCTGCATGGCATTTTCTCTTCCCTCCCCCTCTCTGGGAGCGGATAACACTAAATTATCCAGGATTTAGGTAAAATGCCTGTGTGACACTTTCTGTAAAGCAGCTGGAAGGAACAACCCTGGCTTGTCCTCTGTCAGAGGGCGGTGCCGGCAGGGAGGACAGAGAGATGTTGCAGTTTGGGGGTGCCACAGCCTCAGCACCTCCTAATCTGCTCCATACCTCTCAGGCTTCGACTGATATGAAGCATAGCCTCGATGGGCCCACCAGAGCACAGCTTCTAGCCCCAAACCTCATCTCCAGCTTTCCCTAAAGTAACAGGGAGAGGGACTGGGTCTCCTCTGCGCTTGTGAACCCAAACGAGGGCTCAGGGCAAGGACCCGCTGCGACCCCAGGGGGCTGCAGGCAGAGAGCAGAGAGGGGAAGAAGATACAGTGAGGGGAAAAACACACAGACAGGGGGAAAAAAAACACAGCGAGAGGGGAGAACGGGGCCTTCCCCTGGCTGCTGGAGGCATCCTGCCATCAAAGAGCGCGGCCTCCCGTAGAGAGTAAATGAAAGCCTCCTTCAGAGGGACTGACAAAAAATAATTAAAAAATAAATAAATGTGATAAATATATATCTATCTATCCTCTGCTGCTCTCTTTGGACGTGTTTTATCGCTCGCTTTCCCTCCAGCGCTGGCAGCGGGCGCTAGGGGTCGCCCGGCGCAGCGGGAAGCCCGGGGGTCCCGGGGGGCTCCGGGTGGGTCAGGGGCTGGCAGCACAGGAGGCCAGGAGAGGTGCAGGACCCCTAGCCCAAGCTCTGGGGGCATCGCCGCCTGGGCAGGTATCTCCGAAGGACAAACCCACCGAGGGTGCTCCTGATTCATGAGGCTTGGACCGCAAAGCAAGGGGCACCCCTATAGGACGCCTTCCCCCACACCATTCCCCTCCTGCTGCAAAGCCAGGGATGCAATTTAAGCCAGGTCTCCAAATGAGGGTCCAGCCATGCTGCTCGCTTAGGGCCCCGTTTTCCCACAGCCCCCGGCCTGTGCCAGCCCCCAAGGGTGAAGAGAAGGAGGCCGGTGTTGTCTATAAGGTGCCTTTTCACCCCACACCTGCCTGCAGCAGGGATTGTCTCACAGCCCCGTAGTGCCACGACATCCCCTTGGATCCACAGCCCACTACGTCACACACCACTGTCCAGTCCCACCTGGGATTCACCAACCTGCTGAACCAGGCACTTGGGGTGCCAAAGCTGGAAAGACACCACCTGGCTTGGAAAACAGATGATATTCTACATCTGAAGACACCTCATAAGGCCCGCTGGGTGCTAACCCACTACCATCCCATATGGCATGCCATCCACGGGACCAACACCTCCCTGCCTCCAGCCCCATCTACACCCAGCAGCACAGTACACACCAGCCACCAGCAGCCCCCCGGGGCACAGCCCTGCGGTCCTTGACCCTGTTTCTAACCCCCAGCCCACACTCGAAGCACTTGCTGGGTTTTATTTCCTTCAGCAACAACACCAACTCGGTTTTGTACCAGTGCAGCACCACACCTATCCCTTCTAATTAAGAGACATATTTTCATAGAGGGGGTGAAGCAAATTAAAACAGTAATTAACTGAGAAACAACTCGAGTTGTTCTCTTAATTCCCTATGCGCTGGGCTGAAATTGTGTTCTGCCTTCCTACAAAATTACACGTACCACATCAAAAGTAAACACTTAATCTAATATTCTAATTGTGTTTTTAGATAAACATCGCAGTTATAAATCATTTTAATGAGCACATAAAAAAGAAGCAAATACCGCATTAACTTTTCATTACCTTTTTAACATCCCCCGTGGATAATGCAATTCGTTTATGAGTATAACAGCCCCCTCTATTACATGGTGTTGGTACACAGAGGGATGAAATAATGTAGCTTTGGGAGTGGTTAAGGTGTTTTAGAATAAGAAATGGCCATGGCTTGTTGATCCACTGGTTGTAAAAATAAAGGTTATGTATTGTAATGAAGAAGACTGAGAGGGAAGCATGGACAATTTGATCCATTAATTAAAAAGTAAAGCTTTTTTTTCTTTTTTTTTTTTCTTTTTTCTTTTTCTTTTTTTTTTTTCTTTTTTTTTTTTCTTTTTTTAATTGCTGCTTTCACACAGGAAAGGATTTAATAAAAGGAAAAGTGAACAGTAGAAACTCAGGGTAGTCAACTTTTCTTGACAAGCTATTACTCTAAAAGACTCTCCTGTTACAGTCACATAATCAAATACATCCAAAAAACCACAGTTCAGGCAAACTAAGCATCCCAATGGGTGGCAACCTCTTAAGCAACAGGAATTCAACTGCCTTCAGAAGTGTAGCCATATGCTTCTGTAAAGAACAGAAACATCTGGGGAAAAATCATGCTGTTCTTTAACTCAGCAGAATTTCGACATTGACTTCAAATATGGTCAGGATCTGGGCGGTGTTTTCAGTCCTCTCATTTAGAAAAAGATCCCTCTTCAGAGTATTTGTTTGATAGTAATAGATATAAAAAAATAAAATAAAATGAAAAAAAAATGGTTATCTGAGCAAAAGTAGCTAAGAAGCTTCTCTTTCTTTGGCCTGAAGTAAGTAAATATCCCATGCAGCCTTCCTACAACAGTACATCTATTGTTTCTGATCTTACATAATTTCTTTGTTTCTTACTCTAAAATTTATGTTGCAATATTTGTATGGGCAATAGGATTTCACACAGAGCTTTGCAGTAGCTGTATCAAATAACAGCAATGGTGAAGAAAATAAACTCTTTCACCGTATCCTAATTTATTACACTTGACTGAAATGGTTTAGAGCCATCTCTGAGCCACACAACCAGTAATTCTCTGCTTCACAGACAAGACATATTTTCCTAGATATAGAGTAAAATTTTTATATAATGCATAGAGCATATGAGCCATCCATTACCTGGTACCTCTGAAACAATAGGATGGAAAGCAGCCAGCATTAATTGATCATCCAACTGTCCAGTTAGTCTGTGTGGGCAATTTATGTCAGCTGCAATATAATCATACTTTGAAACATTTTCCAGAAATAAATCTCCCATATAAAGGGAGGCGGCTGTCTTTGGGAAAACTCTTTATGTGCAGTGATTTTTCCAGCTACAGCACTTGGGCAGGACACGAGCCAGGCTCAGCCCCCACTGAACAGCAGGGCTGGTGCTCATGTACAGACACACCTGGCAGAAGGGCTGAGTTAATAGGGCCCCATATAATGTTCCTAAGATGGGTTTCCAGCAAGGCCTGGGTTTCTGGGACCAGAAGAGTCAGTAATCAAAATTATTGCCAGCCTGTGAAACCAGTGGTTCAAAATCCACCTTTGATGGACTTCCCCACTGCAGTGCCTGGCTCAGCAGGGCTCGGTGGGCAGGTGAGCTTGGTCTGCTCCCCAGGCCTGGTGGCAGCAGCTCATTTGGCTGAACCAGGCACAAACCAGCTGGCACCCTGCTGATCTCCCTCCTACATCCCAATCCAAGGCTTCTGGGCAAAGTTGGCTCCTACAACAGCTTGGGATTTTTTTCTTTCCTGTATCTCAACTTTCTAATCCACCAGAGCTAATATATTTACATCAAAGACAAGCTGCCGCTTAAGTTTTCAGCCTTCATCTCAATTGTTTTTCATCTCGACAGAACTCTTCCTTTTGAGAAGCCAGCCTTGGAGCATTTGTCAAGCTGCAGGGTGACAAAATGCTCTGCACAATGGAAACTGGGTCAATGGATCAACACTGTATGTTTTAATGGACATTTGCAGCATGTCCATGGAAAGTCACGGTTTTATCTGCTAGGATGTTATAAATAATATTTTTTACTGCGTATGGAAGAATGCAGAAAAATTGGATTTGTTACAACTGCAGCACACATCTTCAGGAAGCCTCAGCAGGAGCACTTGTGGGGCATACAGAAACTGTGTAATACATGAAAAATAATTACCCTTCTCCAGCTTCTCCTTGCTGCTGCACAAGACCCTGAGAGCAGGTCACCCCGGAAGCCTGCACAATCCCAGCTAAGCCTTTGCAATGACAAACTCATCCTCCCACGTGTGCTGGTAATCCCAGCTCCCTCCCTCCCTTGCACACACTCCTGGTGCAGCACAGCAAAGATGCTGGCTGCGCTGCAGGCAGCATCACCCAGCCCACAGCCTGCCTGCAGGTGAGGGCAGTGGTGGTCGGCGTGCCTGCAGAGCTGCAGGGCTTTACCTGTGAGAACATCAGCCCCCTGACAGCAACCCGCAGGAGACCCCCAGCTGATGCTTCTCTCTCAGCCCTATGCAAATCCCTGCAGCTCTCCAGATCTGTAGTGGCTGAGAGCCTGCTTGCAGCTCCCTCCAAACCTTCCCAATGTAAAGCTTCACGTGTTTCCTGGCATTGTTATCTAGGGAGCAAGCTGGGGGGCTTTCTGTCAAAATGGCTTTATTTTCTATTTTTAGCCCGGCTCCCTGAGGACGCAGGTCTTGAGCAACCATGCTGCAAGTCTGCCTTTTCCCCCTGCATGCACTCCAGCATCTTTTGAAGCTATTAGTTGTTTCAGCTATCTCTAAGAGGAGAGGCCTCAAAGATACCAAATTCCTGTGAACTCTGTGAAAACAGGCAGCCGGGCTGACCCCAGTGACTAAAAGACAACAGGAATTCAATTGTGGTAGTAAGCACCAGAGACTGACTCCACATGGGGCACAGCTACCATGGCAGCCCCAAGGGCAGGGAGAGCAAGGACCCCAACTCAAACCTTTCCAGGTGCTCCACTGCCACACACAGATGCAGGGATAGCAGGCAAACACAGCTCTGCTGCTCTGGACAGAAGTTGTTCCTTTACCAATGTCTACATAAGCTGCTCCATCCTGGCCTTCAATTTTTAAACCAGCCCATCTTTTCCTGTCTTCTCCCTTCTCCTTGCTTTTCCAAGTCTTTCCATGACTATTTTTTTCCTTTCTTTCCTCCTCTAAACTCTAAATCCTCTAAACTGAGGTATGTTGAGGTTCATGCAGGAGTGGTAGAGGCCAGGGAGAGCCACCAGCTGAATCTTGTCTGTGTATGAATAAGAACTTCACGGGTTTCCCACCAAGCAAAGCTGAGCAGCAGCTGCTGCAGGATGCATCCTTAGTCAGGCTGAGGCTCAGCTCTCCACTGAGTCCAGGAAACAAGCCAGTACCACCCCTGCTTTGCATGGCAAGCTGCAGGCCGTGTTCAGAGTGTGCTCTCCCTGCTCTGAGAGGACAAAGTGCAGAGCTGCTTAAATCACTTCTGCATGGGAGAAATCCTACTGGTTTCCAAAACAGCTACTGAATATGTGGTGTCTCTGGACATCACTGGGATCTCCTAAATGATCTGTTCCCTGCATGTGCTGAGAGGGTGTGGGGGGTTCAACTGAAAACCAGTTTCACCATGGCACCAGTGAGAAAGGGGAGAAAGGGTTTGTTCTGCATCCCTTTGCTTACTCCTGTCTTTTGCTACCTCCTCATGTTGTCGCAGTGAGTTCCAGAAAGCGGATGCCTAACTATAAAACCTACATTTGATCCAGGATTGTTTCCAAATTGTATTTTCTTCATGCTCCTGTCTACAGCAGAGGAATTTTCATACTTTAACAGGGACTCCTTATCTTTACAGGAGAGCCCAGCTACCTAACTAGCAAAATATAGGGCTGTTATAAAACAGAATAACTGCTTGACTGCTTATCTCAAAAATAATTTACTCTCTCACTAAAGAGGCATATAGATGCAAGATGGGAATTTATTTACAGTTCATGCCTGACCTTTTTAATGTCTGGTAAAGTCATGTTATGGAACTGTTTGAAAATTTATTGTCCCCATTTAGCAACGCTGACATTTTGTGATTATTGGCTCTGCAAAATCTACTGGCACTGTCAGGCAGAGAAAGTTCAGAAATTGCTTCCAGGGAACAACAGACCCCTGATTTTTAGAGTGCTGAACACTAACAGATCCTTTTTATTGCATATTTTTAATACCCACAAAAAAAGGGAAAACAAGCTGCAAAGCAAAGCTGAAAAAGGAAAGGAGAAAAATACCCTTGATTAAACGCAAATCAGAGCAGGGCTTCACTCCCAGCTGGTTGAAGTCAATGGTAAAAAGCATCATTACTTCAAAGCAAGGACAACGGTGTCCAGGAATGCTCCGAGACCGGTTCTTGTGCCAGTTGGGCCTGGCGGCAGGTGGAAAATATCTCGGAGAGTGCCAGCTGGCAGCGGAGCAGCCACACGTGAGCTCCAGGCTCATGCGGGCGCTACAGGCGAGGAGCCCCAGCCCTTAGTGCCTGTGAAATGTCCCAAGTGCTTCAGCCAAGCCAGCACCCCCCCAGCACAGAAAGAGATGGGAACAGACCCACGGGGCTCCTCAAATTGCCAAGAGCAAGTCATGCTGTCTGTACGTGGCCCCAGGGGGTGCTCCTCAGTGGGTGTCACAGCACTGGTGAGGTCAGGCCACTGCACAAGTGAAATAGCCATAAAATTGTCAGTAGGTAGTAGTTTAATGTGGCACTCAGGGCAGTGTTGAGAAAGCCTTTGCCAAGGCACTTCAGCTGGGTTCATGTACAGCAGCAAAACATTACAGCAACATAAGTACTCCATTAGAAGGTGTTGTTCTTTGTCCTGACACCTAATTTCTCAATTTTTCAAACATTACCCGTCTTACTTTGAAAATTCACCTTTTTCATTTTATTTTTTTTTTTCCACTTAAAGCTACAAAATATTGACTTGTTTGCAAAATCAACATGGTTTGGTACAATAGCAAAAAGCTAGCTGTTACATCAAAGTGCTCTTAAAATTCCAATTGATAATGATTCATAAAACAGGTAAATGCACAGTTAGCTAAACAGCTTGTCATTGGAGGACATGGGGTTTTCAATACATTTATATTGCTGTAAAACATTTAAGGAAAACAGATTTTAAAAATATATATATTTAAGAATTGCAGCTACAAGGAGAAAAAAAAAAAAAAAAAAAAAAAAAGATTTACAGCCTTTCAAAGACCCCATTTCCAAGCACAGTTTGTTATCACAGTTGCAAACAAAACCACGGGGTACACCAGAGACCGTGGCAGTGTATGACATGAAATATGTAAAACTCTGCAAGTGGAAAAATTGTGCTTTACACTGGTGTGAAAGTTCTTAAACAGAGTTATTTAGAGCTAGCCAAGCATCGCAGTGATTTCATTGAATTATAGTGGTCTTTACAGCTGTTCTTTTAAATGTAATGACTGATCTAATAGAGTGATCTTATAAAGTGTATTCAGTCATCTGAGGTCCAATGGTCTAGACTTGGCTGTGCATCCAGTCCATTTACAAGCTGAGTTGTTTTAAGTTAGTCCTTCTGTCTTTCTTTCTTCAGGCTTCAGGAACTCGTAATGGCTCTTTAGTTACTTCTAATTTTATATTGTTACTTGGGATAAGACGCTACAGGTCTCTCTTCAGAGAAGACCACGTCTGACTCCTGTGGTTTTGACATTTTAATGACATTTTAATACCTCTCATTATTGCTCCAGAGATCATATACGTTAACAGAATTATTTCAGCATGTTAAACAATTTTTGATAGCCAAAGAGTGCAAAGAATGTGTAGACAGAGGAGCATAGACTACGACACATAGCACGTAGCACTGAAATGTCTTGGCAAAGGCTTTCTCAACACCATCCTGAGTATCATACAAAACTATGTAACTGTTACCTACTGATAATCACGTAGCATCTCTGCTGTCTGTCTGTATCTTGGCCTTGTATCAGCTCTGTCAATGGAAACGAGGGAATTATTTGAGTGGCAATCAGGTTAACACGTTTACATGTCTCTGAGCACACCGGTGCTGGAACTGCCATGGAGAGTCCTGCTCACCCTGCTGCGGGCATCGTGACTCTGCCTGGTGGCATCGCAGAACGGTGATGCCATTCTGGGATGCCACCGTTTCTGGTGGCAGTCATGCCCTGGTCGGTCTCTTTCAATGCAATGGGACATGAAAGTCACTCTGCTAAGTGCACAGCAGTTGTGTTTCAGTGGCACACAAATACCTACAGCCTTTAGCATTGTTTCTGCCTCTCTCCCCACTCTGCGATGGCTATTACCTGAAATCACCGAGCAGATTTTATTTGCCTATAGAAAATTAAAAGGCAAAAGCTGCACTGTACTGTAACAGCCGTGGCGTGATTGAATTAAAATGCAACAGCAGCTAAATAATTATCACGTTACTCCATTAGTCCACATTCATAAAGCAGAGTTATCAGCACTCAGTGACTTCCAACAATTATTTTAAATGTTTTTTTAAATGTGGTAATGGGGAGAATTTATGGAGTGTTTCTAAAGCAGCTTGCTTCTGAAGGACTTATTCATCAACTCTTCATTTATTCCTGTATTAACATTTGCAAGTCAGCTCTTAAGGAAATTTTGCATATTTCCACTCATAATAAATAGCATTTTAGAATACGAACTGCTAATGACTGAATGCTGTTTAGAAGGGAGACGCATTTCAGGCAGTCACTCAAGGAAAATGCGTGTGTCAAAACCAAAAGAGGGTTCCCATTTTCAGGGAAAACTGAAAAATGATTTGACCTTTTAATGCCAGGGGCAGAGCCAAAGGCAAGTGGCCATGAATGAGCAGACTTCTGTGCTTTCAGTTAGCCTGGACACCCCCTAACAGAGTGATCAGAGTTCCTGATCTCCATACGTGAGTTGTAAGAGCAATGCCAGAGTTGCTGCTCTTATAAAAGAGTTGCTGCTTTTATAAATGTCCCTTCTCAGGGGCAGGTAAATGCTGAGAGTAGGGCAGCGATCGCCAGCCTGAGGAGGCAGATGCCTGGCTTCTCCAACTCTGCTTTTGCCCACGGGGAACGAAGCAGAGCTCAATGGCAGAGTGGAGTCCCAGGCTGTCCGCGATGCTGATGCACTGCTTACTGCCAGTGCTCCGAGGCCAGGAGAAGCTGAAGGTGATGTGACGGGGCCAGGAGAAGCTGAAGGTGATGCTCCGGCTTGGCTCTGCTGGCTGCCATGGCAGAGGCAGGTGCCAGCTGTTCCGGAAACACTCCCAAGTATGCTCAGTGCCTGAGGACCTGAAAGTGCACAGCATTAGCATTTGCTAATTTGCCCTGGTGAGTATCCCTAATGAGCCAGGGAGCTGTTAGAAAATGCCCAGTGCTTCCCGACGGTCCCACCAAACACATCGAGAAGTCCAGATACTTGAAGAACCAGGGAAAAAAAATGTTACAGGATAAAAAAAAAATAAAAATCAGTGAGCAAAATACTGTGCATTCACAGAGGCACCGGTGAGTTGCAAACAGGCAGAGGTGAAATTCCAGCTTCACACTCAAGTTCGCTGCCATTTCATAAGGTGCACCCATTCTGCACTGCTCTCCACAAGAATTGCTCCTTTTAATGACAAGAATGATGCACAGGCTTTTTTTTTTCCTCACTCAATCTATACACTGCACTCCCTTTAATTAGCTGGTGTCCTGGATTCAAAATACTTGCACTTTGATGAGCAAAATTATAAGGAGAAACTCGGTAGGTGAAATAGACATAAAGATATAACTAAAGAGCATGTTTTAACCCATTGGTGTTCGAGGAGATGATTACGGATCACAGTGTCACAGGGTTCATCCTATTATTTTCTACTTTCTATCTCTGAAAGTCAGGCTTGATGGGGAGTTTGGGATTAATGGCAAGTGCTCTTTGGAGAGCTTGATCCTTTTCCCACTGATGAATGACTCAGACACCTCTCACCTTTGAAGGCCTTCATCCTGCATTTGCTATCTTTCATCAGACTGTCCTTGAGCAGGTAGAAGGAGCCCATAGCCATGTTCTTCCCTCTTGAACAGGTGAGACACAAATATGTTATAAATATTTACAGTATTTCATTTGATCAGCAAAACTACAAGGACTGATTTAATTAATATTTTTTTTCAGTATTTTCATTCCAGCCAAAACATCCCAGTTATTTTTTTAAAAGAGACAGAGGAATTTTTCATCTCACTTGTCATCTGCATTGAGCAAAAAAGGAGATGTTGGTTTATCAACTTAAAGTCTTTCCTATTCACATTTTCTGAATCAAATGTTACTTTTATTCTATAAGCTGACAAATCTCTACTTGGGTTTGTTGCAATGTTGCTTTACTCTAAGATTAATGGAAATCAATCAACGAATTTTCACAAAACAAGAAATCTGCACTTTTGAAAAAATAAAAAAATTAAAAAAATAAAAAAACCACTTTCATATGAGGCATGCTACAATTATCCATAAATACTGTAATATACCTGAATGAGTTTTTCTTCATTCACAATAGAGTCAGTTCTATTCTCTTGTACGTAATGTACCAGTGCTATTGATGAAAATCTCAGAACAAAACATCCAGGAGAAATTTTGACGCAGCTGCTCTGAAAGCTTAGATTTCAGTGTGGACTATTGCTTGAGTTTTGTTGCTGCTATTTATGCCCACAATAGAAAACTTCAAGCATATTCAGCTGTCCTGTTATGCCTGCTGCAATGCAGGATCCTTCTGGCTTTGTCTACACTTGAACAAGCATTGCCAATAGCTTCCGACTTCATGCAAAACCTCAGAAAGCTGTTAATTGTCCAGCATCTGATCAGATACAGGGGCTCGTTCCAGGTCCCACTGCAGGCATGTTTGTCACCATTTTTCAGCAGAGATAAAAGCCATATTCTCTATTTTCACACTATTTTCATTCTTTCTGCAAAACGCACATCTCAAATTGATTGCTCCATTATGAAGGATTAGGGAAGCGGTGCACGGTAATAAATCACTTATCCCATTCACAGCGTAGAAGCAATCATAATAGGCTTAAACTCAGCTAGGGGAACATGACTAAATTTTGTGCAAATGAAAATTTAGAAGCAAGGTATCTAGAAAAGTGAATGTTGTAAGAACTTGTCCAATTTTACAGAGGGGATCACAAGGTGTAAGGTCATTACAATTGAAATGCTTTGATCAATCTTAAAAAGCTGAACAGTGAAGATTTGGACCTGCTTGTACTTGTCTTTATCTAACTATTGTCAGTCCCATGTGCAGGCAACACTGTGCAATGCCAGCGTGGCCTCTGTGGCTGGCTGGTATGGAGAAAGTGGGGTTTTATTTCAGATAAAACACGATGGAGTCCCCAAGGCTAGCCCAGGGTGGAGGGAACATCCTTCTGGCCAAACACAGACACAAACAGTGCTGGAAATGATGCACCGGTGTGTCTCTGCAAAAAAAAAAAAAAGAAACAGTGACTACTGCACTGCGCATGGAGTATTCACATTAGCCTGCATACAAATACTATTTAAAATATATCTGATGAGGGTCTGTTGTGTAGGGAAGGAGGACTGGCTATGGGGGTCGCTGACAAAGCCCTCCCCTCCTTTCTGCTCCAGGAGCCTGGCTCGTTGCTGCCAGCATCCTCAGGGAGGCACGCTTGGTACTGCCCCACGGGCACTGACACATGGCAGCACCACGCAGCAACGTCTCTGAGCATTACAGCAGGGGAGGAAAAATGAGAGGGAGCTGCAACACAACACTGTATTCAAATTCAGCAGGGAGAGGCACACTGGCTGCCTGGAGATGGACGTTTCCCTCCGAGGCTTGTGGCTCTTCTCAGAGACGGGCTGTGGGCCAAGCAAGAGCGCAGGGTAAGAGGCTATTGAGTTGTGTTAGTTCATTGGTTTTGAAATCCCTTTTCCTCTAGAGTCAGCCTGTGTTCCTCCTTTTGAAGGAAATAAGCCTGGTTTCAAGCCAGCTGGCTATACACTGCACACCAGAGGTCACAGCTTCCCATGGGAAGGCTGGCACGTACCCCCACCCCAAAATGGAGCTTCTCACACACAGTCGGTGTTCATTTTTCCCTCCGTTTTTAACTCATCTACTTTTCAGGAGCAATTAATATGCACAGGACAGGAGAGAGATCACCCCTTCTGTTGGGGCATTCAGAGAAGAAGGTTCAAGTCCCAGCTTCTCTCTGTCCAATATTTAGTACCTAAACAAGAGAAGTTAGACAGAGTAGAACAGCTGTAGTAAGGCATCTTGAGGGAGACTCACCTCAGAGTAATGTACAGTCTGCTGTTTAGGCCACTAAAATGTAAAATCTTGGTTTGAATCAACAAAACCAGACTCAAGCTCTACAGGATGAAGGAGGTGGTCTCTCTACTGGCTGTAACTTGTTTCTGGGGACGCTAATAGAAATGTGACATGCTACGGGAATGCTAAGCTTTATTGCAATGCATGAAAATACGTGAAGCCACAGAAAATAATAAAGAGTTTGGTTTCATTTTCCCTCCTTCTCACAAAAGAGAACTCAAAGATTATTCTGGATTTTTAGTTTTCCAGAAGAGGCACTGAGTGAGAAAAACATCACATCTCTTTTAGCACTGCAAGAGCCTTTGTGCAATTAAACATGGGATATATTTTCATTTAATTTGTACAATTAATCACTTTCCATGTGAGAGGCAACAAAATATGTCTCCATTTAGGAAAAAAAAAAAAAAAGGAGGGGGGGAAAAAAATCATGTAATTAAACACGATAAATTACTTCATGACAAGTGTATCTCAGCCACAGGCGACGCTGTGGAACAACTGACCTTTCTTCCAGTAACACCTCCACCTTGCTCTCCTCGCTTTCTTTGGCATGAGTAGGTAGGGGCTGCTTGTCATTCTCAAGGTTTCCCTGGCAGCCATTACCATGTCAGTTAACGATTTAAAATAATATTTTATCTCCAAATGTTTTTGTTCATAAAGTACTAAAATCCAGCCCTTCTCTTTCTTCAAAGGCTGTCATTAAACCATCGGCAGGTTCCCGACTAAGCAGATGTGGCAGTACCTCTTGTGAGCGACGTCTGAATAAGAGGCTGGGCCCAGCATTCTTAATTTACTTAATGTGCAATTTGATAAATTCCTATCAGCCAGCTGTCCGGGTTATAAAACAATAGCGCTCTGAAGTGATTTTGCAATAACACAGGGAGAAACCTACGAAGGAAATTGCAGTAGCAGCTTTGCTAATCAATATTTCCATTACATTTAAGAACAAATAGTTCTCTGATTTTTGTGTGGAAAGTGATTTTTTCAGTTTTACCCTTACTTGCACATGAATTTAATTCTGGACAGGGCAGTCAATTTTCACTTCCAGACCCACAAAGTAAAGCTTGGAAAGGAGCTGGGGGTCCTGCTGGATGCCAAATTGACCACGAGCCAGCAAAATGCTCTTGTGGCAGAGAATACCAGCGCCTCCCAGGCTGTATCAGAGAGACTGCTGCCAGCAGGTCAGGGCAGGCGAGCCTTCCCCTCTGCTCAGCGTGGGGGAAATGCACCTGGAGAGCCTGGTAAAAGAGAGGCATAAACATACCAGAGAGAGCCAAAAGGCCACCAAAATGATTACGAGCTTAGAGCACCTGATGTACACAGGGTGCAGGTGAGAGAGCTGGGGCTGTTCAGCCTGGAGATGAGACATCTCAGCGGGATCTCATCTAAATATATAAATACCTGATGGAGGGAGAAAAGAAGACAAAGCCAGCCTTTTCACAGTGGTGCTCAGTGACAGGAGAAGGGGCAACTTGTACAAATGGAAATAATTTAGAGCAAAAGAAAAAAAAATATTGTGAGAGTGAGTAGTCAGGCACTGGAAGAGGTTGCTCAGAGTGATTGTGTGGTCCCCCCATTGGAGAGTTATTCTGCAAACTCAGCAGAACACAGCCCTGGGCAACGTGCTCGAGCTGTCCCTGCATTGGGACCCTCATTGTCCTCCTCTTTCCACAAGCCTTGCTTTGTTTCAAACAACTAGCACAACAGAAAGAAAAAGGCAAAAGGAAGAAGAGGGAGAATATAAAAATAAATTTTTAAAAGTGAGCTTTTCATCTTAATAATTAGCATTTCTGGATTGGAGCATACACGCACAGTTTTCATTACCACCCTTATGCAGCCCTCCAACGCCGCACACTCATGCTGTGGGTGTGCAGTGCAGCTGTCGGTGCAGATTTAGGGACATGTTAGGAAACACTCTAAGGACTTGATTCTCCACTGTGCCTTGCATGATCCTTGCTGGGGGCTCCACAGAGAATTATTCTTGATGTCCCATTGCCAAAGGACGTAGTATCACCAGTGTGAAGTAGCTCCTTTGCTGGTGATACGTGGATATGTCCAGGAGCACCCCATCTCACAGTTCCCCACAGCCACACACATGAACTTATTAAAACCCCAAAAGCTGCTATCCGTGGCTCCACAGCAACCTCAGACAACCTCAGCGTTTCTCCTCTGGCTGCCTCTCTCCCACCAGTAACTCACCCCCTAGTTCAAGATAATCTTTATTGTCGAGTCGGCACTGCACAGATGACTGAGTGGCCCAGGCTGCAATAGCTGAGCCAGATAACCTCTGCAGAGACAGCAAGGGGAACCAGATTTTAGTCTCTAGCTGGTGCAGTTCCTATAACTGTCACGAGATTAAAGCAAACAACTGATTTATAAAGTGGGAGATAATATGGAAATATGATTCTCAGAAATAACCGACACAGTTCACAGAAGGAGCAGGGCCCGTTTGTTACCCATTAGTACACAACGTGTGTATTGATAGCCTCTGTGGCCACACTGGGACATAATCTGTTTAAAGTCACACCAAAGTTAAATCAAAATAGATACGTTGATTAAAGCTTGTCAATATAAATTGAAATTTAAAAGAAAGATTTTTTTGTCCTACCTAGAAAAATTAATAGAATTATGTACTGGATAAATCAGGACTGACTGAGTCAGATGCTCCCTAGAATACGTATTAGCAAGGAACAGCCCCTGGAAGTTCATGCTGAGCCCTCACTTACACCCAGGAAACCTCGATTCAGGCAGTAGAACTGTAAAAACTGCAAATAAAGGCCCGTTTTGGCCACAGCAATGTAACATAGCCTCTTTGCTATTACAGAAGCAAACTTCTTTCTAAAGGCTGTGATGCAGGCCTTGTCAGAGAGGATAACCACAAAATAGCCTGTTTTTCTGATCCATTATAACAATTCTGATGTTCCCAAGTGAGAGGAGTGGAGAGCCTGTAAACATGTCATCAAACCAGGGGTTATGTTTGTTCCATTCATTTCCTAGTTGAACTGCATTCAATTGTTGCCACTGGTTACCAGTGGGAACAGTTTCAAAATGAATGGTAGTTATTAGGAAAGAATTAAAACTTCAAATGGATTTCCTTCCCATTTACTTTTAATGTTACATGAATGTAAGGAGAGTTGGTTTTGTGCTCTTTTTTTTTTTTTTTTTTTCCATTGCCAGATAGACACAATTTTTAAATGAACAATTTATGTGTATTCTGATATTTGCTATGTCACATAAGACCACCGGGATAAGAGGATACATATGAAGCCTGAAAACGCTCCTCAATACCTGTTCCTATAGCTAAAGGTGCAGTTTGTAGCAGCCAAGAGGCTTCAAGCAAGCCATTTTTATGATATTCCCTGTAGCTCCATATACTTTGCTTCTAGAAACATCACACATATGCTATTAAATTGCCCTGGTTTCATCTGGGTTAGAGTTAATTTTCTTCCTAGTAGCTGGCATAGTGCTGTGTTTTGGATTTAGGATGCTAACATACTGATGCTGTACTTGTTGCAGAGCAAGGCTTGCACAGAGCCAAGGACTTTTCAGCTTCTCACACCGCCCTGCCAGGGAGGGGGCCGGGGGTGCACCAGGAGCTGGGAGGGGACAGACCCAGGACAGCTGGCCCAGGCTGGCCACAGGGATATCCCACGCTGTATGACGACATGCTGAACAATAAAACCGGGAGGGTTGGCCAGGGATGGGTGAGGCATCAGTCACCAGGTGATGAGCAATTGCATTGTGCATTGCTTGCTTTGTACATTTTTGTCATCATTATAATTATTAACTTCCCTCCTTTTCTGCCCTGTTAAACTGTCTTTATCTCAACCCATGAGTGTTTACCTTTTTTCCAATTCTCTCCCCCATTCCACTGTGGGGTGGTGGGGAGTGAGCAAAGTGGGTGGTTAGCTGCCTGCCAGGTTAAACCACAAATACAGAACTGGTCCATGGTAAGAACAGACCAGTTAACTACTGCATATATTATATATACATACATACATACATATATATATATATATAACGTATGTATATGTGTGTGTGTGTGTATATATATATGTATGTATGTATGTATATATGTGTATATATGTGTATATATATACATATATATGTGTATATATGTGTGTATATATATATATATATATATATATAAAAAATTTTCCCGTTTTTGAAATTCCTCAGAATATTCCAGTTAGTCTTTTCCAGTTCAGGTGCATCAGGGAGTAGCGCTGGTGCCCTTTGCCTTTTTCATGTTCTGACAAAGGGACAATATTGAGAGAGTTATTTTATGAATTAAAAAAATATATATATAGTGTTGTCAAACTGAGCTGTTGTTAACCAGTATGGTTTCAACAACATTTCAGCTGTCATTTTATTCAGCACCATAGAAGCCAGCCTTGACAAGCTGTTCATACTTTGGTATGAACAATTGCCTCCATCCAACTTTGTTGTAATTTTGGAGCCTTAAGTCCAGCTTGTTTCTGTGAGGCAAAACTTGTAATTGAAACCAGGTTCCAGCAAAAACACCAAGTTTTAATAGCAGCTTAAACAAACTGAGCACTAGCAAATCCAGGCAGGAGGACAATCTAAGACTGTATTTGTATACATTTCTAAACTACAATTACAAATACTACTTTTCCTTTCAGTTTCTAATTAAATACATATGTTCCAGCATGCCTTGCCTTTCCTCAGCCCTACCAAAACAATCTCAACAGGCTTGTGAGCTCCTGAAGCTGCTGTTAGCTTACACATGCTGTTGAGTGACAACTGCTAGGCAAGTGTCTTCTCCAGCTGTTCGTACAGTTACGTTGCAGATTGTGGCTCCTTCGAACTGGGTGCATTTTGCTGTGTAGTATTCCTCTGGGTCAATGCCATTCCAGAAGGGAAGCCCCAGTTCTGTGGCATAACCAAATATTAAGGCTGGGGGGTTGTTGGGGTTCTTGTGTGTTTGATAGCCAAATTGTAAAACAATGTGTGATGAGATTTTGTTGGCTAGACCATTAAAAATAAAAATTAAAAAATCGTGGTAGTCATGTTAACTTACAATAGAAACTAACTAAAAGGGCATGTTACCTGCTTCCTTTCTTTACCCTCTTAAAAAACAAGCAAACAAAAACCACCAACAAAAATAACTCCAGACATGAAAAGCAAACCAGTGTATTATTACCAAATGTTAGCAGTTTTAGGAAAGAAATGAATATAACTCTGAAAATGACAAACCCTACTGACATACCAGCCTGGTCCCCAAAACCCGACACCTAGTTTTGGCAGGCCTCTCATGTTAAGAGCCACCATCCCCATTACAGCTGCGTACTGAAAGTGTGGGAGAAGGGAAATCATGAGCAAGGTAGAGGGAAAATACAGCATTTTGTCATGAAATCTGCTTTATCAGGCGGGGAATGCAGCTGATGGGACACAGTGGTCCCCTTTGCGCCTTGCAGCAGTGCCAAGGCCACCAGGCCGTGCCACCACTCAGCACCTCACTGACAGACTGGCATCACCAGGCCCTTCACCCACCTGCACAGACCTGCCCAAACTCTACAGTACACAAGTGAAGCTTGTAAATGACTCAAAAAAGTTTTAAAAGAGTCTTCAAAGGGAGCCATTTATAACAGAAAGTTTCCATACTTTGGCAAGAAAATAAAATGACTAGATCCGTTTCAAACCCATTCGTCAAAAAACTGATGTTTCTTATTTGTGAAGAACTTTTGCTGTACTTTCTCCCCCGTTTGTTTGGCAGTTGTTAATGAGGTTTCGGCGCCATCTCCTGGAAGAAAATAAGTAGTTGGAGTTGCTCCTGAAACTCAGCTAATTTTCACCCGTGCCCATAGAGCCAGCCAACACGCAACACGATGAAGTAGCTGGACAGGCAATAAACTGTATTATCAACCTTTTTTTTTTTTTCTTAGCAGCCATACTGTAAACTGCTACAATAAACACAGAGAAAGGATGGAGAGGTTAATCTCAGCTATAGCTTAGCCCTTTGAGATGAAATACTTAACACTCCATTTTTAAGACAAAGGCAGATTCACCAGTAGAGAATCAACACTGGGAGAGCAGGGACCCACTCTAACACATTTTGCCATTTGTTGATCCAAAATAAATTAAGGGGTTTCTGTTTAAGCCAGATACAAAACCAGAAGGTCCAAAGTACTAATATTATGATGGAATTGAAATACCATAGATAAATTATGTTTTAGATTTATGCTTGATTTCTTTACAAAAAGACTGATAGTTTCATAGCAATCAGGGAATTTTTATATAAAAATTCTCATCAGTGTATATATATATATATATATATATAAATATTGCTCCGTGGTTTTATTTAATGCTTAGGAATGGAAAAAATATTCAAGATTAGTCATTTCTTCAGATAACTGAAACAATTACCACAAGTACAAAACTTGTATCTAGGAAGAACTGTATCTCAAAAAATCAAAATGTTGAAAGACTGAAAAAACAGGAAAGCTCACCTATTCTCAGGTAGATACACACATATTTAGTGTGTTGAATTGGAGAGCCACTTGAAAGGACAGAAAATATCTGAATGAAGACTTATTAACAAGCATGTATTTTAATCCTATAGCTATGTATCATGTTAATACTCTTAGGTACTTCACTATATTCACAGTGCATTCTGAAAACTTTGTTAGGGGGCATAGAGAATGTACTCATCACATGAGGTCAACACTGAAATTATCATGAAGAAACTCTAGTTGTTCCAAGTATATTAACATTATTTGTGAATTATCCCATTGAGTGGGATTGTACCCAGTATACTTATTACAATTCTAAAATTGCCAGAGAAACATTAAAAAATATAGCTACAGGATTAAATACTATAGTTATCTAAAAGAACTTTTCTTTCATTAAAAGGTTTCAGGGCTTGATATTTAAAGCTCTTCCTGAAAAAGAGGCAAAATTATAGCTTTTTTTATGATCTAATCAATGTAAGATAGTAGTCTTGGGGCATCAGGCTTCCCTCTGGAGAAATGGTAGTTTCTGCAATCACTAACATTTTATTCATAAAACTGTCAAATTGGTAATATGGGACTACAGTAATAATACCTTATGCACAATGCAGCATCCTGCTTTTGAGCACAGATAACCTTCAGCACTGTGCTGCATTTACCAACACGATAGCATATTTAGTAATACAGCCAAGTGGAAACATTTGGAGGTTTTTTTTTTTTTGTTGTTGTTGTTGTTGTTTTGTTTTTTTGTTTTTTTGTTTTTTTTTTTTGTTTTGTTTTGTTTTGTTTTGTTTTTTTTTTAAATGAAGGGCATTGATGGCCAATGAGTAATGAAGACAGACTTCACACAGTAGACTTCTTCAGCCACACCATCAACAAGCTGTAAGAACGGATTTATCCAAAGCTGCTTCTGATGCTCTTCTCAGATACTATGCTTTTAAATAAACCTATTTCCACTACTTTGTCAAAGAAATAACTGGTCTGCAAAGCAGAATGCATTAACTATGACATCTTTGTAGTCAAACATATTATTCTGTATGCAGTCCTCAGACATCTCCTACGGCTCCTCTGTTTCTGTAACATCAGCTTTGTCAGAAACGAATTCTGTTTTCATTGCTATAGGCTGAACTGTGGATAAAACCGCAGAAAAGTATGCAAGATTTAACCAAGGCAAGCAAGACTGTTCTGTAGTGACATAAAGCAAACAAACATTCACAATAAAAGATGTCATTGGTTTACAGTCCTGAAGAGCATGTGTTTGAACATTTCTCCTGTAAACAAACACTGCAGCAGCACAGAAAAAAAATGTTGTGACATTTAAGACCAACTTTGTAAATAAATACTTAAATCTTGTATTACATTCTTTGCCCTTTCTAAGCACTACCCAGACAGTTTGCTCCTTCATGTGTTCAAATATTAGCTCTAGTCTACAACAGTAGCAGGGCACTTTCTAAGAAGAGAAAAGTTGTCTCCAACATTTAAACAGGATGCTAAAGTCTGCAAAGAAATATATTTTTTTAGAGCATAAGCATTCACATTTATCCACCAGATCAAATTAAAATTAAGGAGAGGGACACAAGGTAAACGTCCTCCCTCTTCACCACTTCCAAAAGCAGAAGATAGTCAGTATAAGACTAAATTTCTGCAGAACATTTTAGTTTATTCTGGTTTTCGCACTAAGGCCTTAGGTGTGCATTTAATTTTTTTTTTGTTAGTGGTGGCTTTTTACTTGCTTTACACAGCAGCATTTTAAAGTTTCCTTTGCGGAAAATGGATTTAATTTATTGCAACAGTTGAAAGTACTATCAACTCACAATTTTAGTTATTCCATCCTGTCAGAGGAATCACTTAATTTTATTATTTGAGGTGAATTTTCCAGAATGAAATCAATGAAGCAAGCAACTTCTTAAAATGAGCATTCCCTTGAAAATGTAATTCTGCACTTAGTATAAACATAATTTAAAAATATCAAGAGTACTGCATTCTTACAGCAAACTGCATAGACCTGCAAATTAGCATAAATCCACTATCTCAGGAAACACAAAGCTCCCTTCCATCTACCTACCTGTTGCAATGGGAATCAAATGATCGAGATGGCATGACCAGAGTTTTTTTCTGCATGATGTTGTTCCCATCTTTCAGCAGCAAGAAAGCAGCATTTTTTGCTTAAAAATCTATTCAACTAGCCTTATTAAACATTTTTCCCCCTGGTGTGCACCAAATAACAGGAAAAAAAAAAAAAATTGTTATATTCTGCAGAGTTTTCTTGAACTCCTATAGGAATGCCTAAACCCACTCACTGACGGACCTCTTCTTTCCTGTTCTTCAACATGATCAAAGATGCATGGAAAAAAATAAACCCAGTCAGCCACCCAACTGCTTCAGCACACCAAATCCTTCTGCAAACTCATTCTCCTTTAATCAAAGGCAACTCGGATACAGCGGAACACCTGCTTCTGATAGTTAAGCTATGAAAAGTCTCAGAGCAATAAGACTGGTAAGAAAAAAACAGACCAATAAATATTAACCATTTGCTAAACAGCAATCTAACAAATTCACATTCGTACGTGACAGCCTGCCCTTGTGCTCCTTTGTTCATGGTTCAGCCACCTAACAGACCTGAAAGAAATCAGTCATGGAAAACCAGAAATTTTACACTTTCAGAAAATTCTTTGTCCCTATAATAGCCCTTGATGATATCAAACTGTTTCAACCCTGAATACATTAACTCAAACTTTGAGAAAGCATCATTTTCTATGTATATAAATAACATCCCTTGATTTTTATTTTTTTGTGTGTGTGTGTAAAAATTAACATAGAACAATTGAATGCACAAGGCTGAAAGCCATTCAACTGCATTTCTGTTCTTGACTTTTTTCTCGGGAAGACTAACAAGGCCAAAAAAAAAGGACAGTCCTACAAAAAAACAAATGTGACAACACTATGGAATTACAGAATTAGGGTTTTCCTCTCATTTTAAAATAAGTTGGGAGTGAAAGAGAGGAGCAGACCTGAAAAATTGTCAAGTTCTTCGAAAAGTACCTGCAATTAAGGTCACGGTTTCTCCACATATACACTCCTAAATAAATAAATAAATAAAAAGAACAGTACTTAATCTTTCATGTCAAACAATTGTTTTATCTTTCACATCTGCCACTCCAGAGATAAAAATATCCTAATATTTTAATGTGTGTTAAATTGCACCTCAGGTTCCAAAGTTGGTACCAAGTGAGAAAGCAACAGTTTGGTGTTTTACTTTGGCTTTACTTTGTTTGACCCAGGGGTAAAGGCTAAAGACACTTGGTTTGCCTAGTTTGAAGAAAAGAAGGCAGCCTTGTGGCTCTCTGCAACTTCCCAAGGGGAAACAGCAGCCAAACCCTGGAACAGGCTTCCTAGTGGGGTGGTTGATGTCCCGTGCCTGCCAGTGTTCTTGGGGCATTTGGACAATGCCCCCAGTAACGTGCCTTAACTTACGGCTAGCCCTGAAGTGGTCAGGCAGCTGGATTGGAAAAATCTTTGAAGGTCCTTTCCAACTGAGCTATTCTATTCTGCTTGCCTTGGCAAGGTACTGAAATCAACCTTCATCCATCTACAACCTCAGTTCCACAATTCTAATGCTGATGATGAGGTGAGTTCTGTAAACAAGTCAGGATTTCCAATCAGAGATGTGCGTTTTCAGTTTGCAGCATTGGTTAAAAATAGGACTCGGTAATCTTGTTGCTTTAATTTAGCATCTTCCTCCTAATATAGACTCCCTTGATCATCTTTGCATTTGGAAAATTATGCTTAAGTTGATTGATTGCTGAGCTTGACTTTGAAGAATCAGGATCATGGGAAATCCCATTTTTTCTTTTTAAACGTTAGTTAATTCCTATGTACCCTTCTGCCAAATGTGGCCAATGTTGCAAAATCAGTTATCTGTGTGAAAAAAAATCAAAGCAGCACTTGCCATGCATTCCTCCAGCAGGCAGAATTTAGCTGTTGCAACACAAAGCACCTTCTTCTGACCCAGAGCCATAGCAGGTGTGATGCTTTGTGCAGTGCAAGCACTAAGAAATTTAAGGGAGAGGAGAAAATTTTCCATGAGACTACATGCCTTCAGTTGTGCTGCACATGAAACATGGTTTCATTTTTGTCCTTTGGTATGTTTTTAAATAGGATAACTTGGAAATGTATGTTTTTACATATATATATATCACTTGATGCACTAAATTACAGTGAATTTTAAGTATACTCATTTTTCAGTGAAGTGGTAGAATTACAGGCTTCCTCAAAAACTAGCTTCAGTTGCATTTAAGCACAGCGTCTCTCTGAGAAATCCCTCTATAAAATGGAGATTACATGCAATTCCTGAAAGAACTATTTCCATGGACAATGGAAGTGTCATAGATATGGAAGATAAACCTGAGCCTTAGAGCAAATAATCTGAAAAGACTTCAAGGAAAAAAAAAAAAAAAGTCTTCTAGAGGACCTGAGATTAAAATACTGGGAAGCCCCAGAAGGGTGGCACCAAAATAACAGTAATCAGATGATTAAGAGTCCAGTCTTTTCTCCTCTGAAGAGAAGAAAGGCTGGAGGTTGGAAGGAAAGTTGTCACATGTGATTTATATTTTTTTTTAATTAAAAAAAAAAACATGAGAAAGTGAATTGGAAACTTACTGTACTACAGGAATATCTTCACAGCCCTGAACCAAGTGACACAGTTTACGTCCTAAAGCCTACAGCAGCAGTACTGAACTGCCTCCAAATTATCAGGTGGGAGAAATCCACAGATGAAGGGAAAGAATTTCTTCAGAATAAAATAGAATATTGAAAATACAATTAAAGAACTTAAACCTACTAAAAAGGCTTTTGAATATATAATCCTGTAGAAAACCTGTGGAAAACTGGTGGGACTTTTATTTTTTTTAAAGGAAGCAGCAGGGAAAAGAAATTAAACCCCAAAATTCCAGAATCACAGAAGTTCACAGCTTGCTAATTACTTCTTCTTTTCTTCTGTATTTCCTAATCTTCAAAAACAGGATAAAAGGCAGAAGCTTTTTTTTTTTTTTTTTTTTTTTTTTAATGAAAATATTTGCACTTTCAGATAATTTTTGTTTGTTTTTCTCGGTGTTGCATTTCAGCTGACATCTGCCTTCCAGCCAGTGTCTGTGTGGTTCTCAGAAAAACACTCTTATGTCTTCTCCAGTTCAGGGTTAGGCTCTAAAACACAATACACAGACCACAGAAATCCCTTTGTTTGTTCTGGGGGACGGATGACCTTTGTGGAAGGCAGTTTTATCCTCAGCAAAGATTAGCGTGGAAACATTAAAGCCTCATGCATGGAAAAGAATTTAAAGAAGTCTAACTCCCTACTGAGACCAAACTGCCTGATGCCCACCTCTTGCAGAAAACTTGCCCATTTCAACACTAGTCACAAAGATTAATTCACTTCATTATGGCCAAGGAACCAGATTTCCTTCTCCTCCTCAAACTCAAGATATAGTGAAAAATTAAAAAACTCAAGATACAATGAAAAATCAAAAATTGATACTGATGAAGAAGCTCAGTTTTAGTGTAAAAGAACATTTTTGCTCTAATCCTTGCAGTCACAAAGCCTGCCCGTTCATGTTCAATACAGCAGCAAGCAAAGCTTCCCATCTCACATCAAGGAGTAAAGAAGGGCAAAAAGAAAGTAATAAAGTGACCAGCAGTTTTCAATTCTCCAGAATTAATATAAAAATTGGTAACAGCAAAGAAGTACTTTTTACCTGCAGCTTAGGGTAGCAGAGAAATAAAACCCAGAAGCTGCAGGCTTAGCTGTTTCGTCTTTGCAGGGAAGAACAGGGTGAACATAAGGAATTATTCCTCGTGTTATTACTAAGTTACATTCAGCCAAATATAGACACAAATATGAACTTTTAAATCACATTTCTAGTTTGGGTTGATGTTAGAATGATCCTTCATTTGAGAGAAGCATTGCTGCTTACATGCATACGAATGAACCTCATCCAAACAGGAGTTGTATCAGAACTCGTTTCATTTTGTTCACGTAAATACAATCTGAAAGCAGTTCAGCTCTGTCAACTGCTATATTAGATGCTACATTTAGAAGGAAAGTTAAAATCAATTTAGATTAAAGTGCAGCAAAATATATACCTAAATTATGTATATACGTGAATTGTGGTTTTGTGTTTTAAAGAAAATACCTCCTCCGCAAGGATGGCGAGATTTTTCATAGAAAAATCAGAGCATGCTGAACAACTTTTTCTAGTAAAAACTTTAATTATGCTTGAGATACAAAAATAGTTAATGGCAACAAAGGCCAACCATTTCTATATTATGTGTGAGGTTATTAAATTCTCTTGATTGCGTCTGTTCAAAGTCATGAAAAGTACTGAAGTTCTAACCATACAAGGAAACTTTAAAACAAAACTAAAGTTCTGAAAGGCTGCTCTTAGCATCATTTTGCACTTCAGTTTCAGACATTTATTGCCTAAGAAACAGCTAGAGGTATTCCTGACATCACCCTTAGCAGAACTAACTGAACCTAATTGCACTGAAAGCATAAATACATCAGATTTACTCAAACATACTTGACAAAGTGGTGGAGAAAAAACTCTGCTCCCCCAAGAACAAACACTTAAAGTGGTCCGGTGAACGTCAATGGAATCTGAGCACCTAACCTAGTTAGATTTTATAAAACCAACAAGCAATTCCAGTAATCATGATGCAGTTAAAACCTTTATAAAGCTCTCTTCCTGCCTTGCCGAAATATCCACAGCTACTTGGTGAGAATCCTATCTTGGAATTTCCATAATTTACAGAAAACTTGAATCAACTTAATTCTTCTGTGAATTAATGTTGATCCTTACATTCCCACCCGTTTTGTAAGTGGTCAAGTAAAAATTACTCTCCTGTAAGAAAGCATTCACCATTTAATACATCTCGACCTTCTATTCTGTCGTTAAGCTTGCTCCTCTGTACTGTAAACAAAGTGAGTATTATTTGGATCCACAACATAGGCATTACGGCAGCACTAAGCACACGCATCTCAACCATGAATTTAAGTATCCTGTTTACTTACCATTGCCACCTACTCCTTTTACATGATTTAGCCTCACATCTCATGTTTACCATACCATCCTCACACTTAGCTTTAGGTCTAGAAAACATCTTAATGCACTCTGAAAACTTAACACAAAGGAAATAAGATTAATTTGACAACTAATTAGCACAACAGATTCTTAATTAGAAGGCCTGAATATTGCTGTAATTGAAGTAGATGAGTTATACAGCAGGGGAAAATGCACCTAATTCACAATGCTTTTCTACCATATGGTTTCTCTCTACAGTCATCCCATACTTTTTCATGACATTTAGATATGTTGGTACAATTAATTTCATTTATTTCTACTTCTAGAAGACAATTGTTACATTAGTACGACGACTTTGGAGACAGAGAAAGCTACAATTTCAAAATTTCTACAGCATTAAAATTGTCACTACTGAATGAGTTCATAGATTTCTTCTTTCATGTCCTTTAATTAAAGTAAAATGCACCAATATCTCCCCTGCGTTCCCCAATCTTTAAGTGTGTGAAAAATTTGCCCCCGAACCCCAATGCTCACAGGAAACTCTCTGAAGACATAAAAATGTATGTGTGTTTAGTTCAGTAGCAGCTTCTGCCACATAGCCATGTAACAGGCAGGTTTCCAAAAATGTCAGCTAACCAGAGGAAAACCAAGTTCAGATTTAAGAGAGACAACTAGCCAACTGCATTAACCAAATAATACCAATTTCAAGGCAGTGTTTCCTCATGTTTTGGTATTAAATTCTAAAACCCAGTTTATGGAGGTACTGCTAGCTATTGCATTCTGGTCCCCTTTCAAAATACCTCAGCATATTCACAGCAGATTTTTTCCCTTTTAGCTTGTTTTCTAACATTTCTCTCTATCTCTCGTCTTATGACTATTCCGTTCCCTGTCTTACTAGAATACCAACGACAGTTGCAGCACTGCGATCTACTGCTGCTTCCACGTGCCAGAATACCTTTGGATAGGCACAGAATGATGCTCTGGCAATACTTGCCAGGGTAACGCCATACATTAGTGCCTTAACAAAAACTGTCGCACACAGAACAGGATGTAGAAGGCACTGAAGAAACCTCCTTTCACACTTTTATAACAAAGGCCGAGTTGAATCCAGAGTTCAGCAGCCATTGAGCAGCTATTGTTCTTCTCTGCTCATTTTACCTCCAGCTCATCCTATTTCCCTCCGATCTTCTGGTTTGTCCACCTCAGTTCCAGGGGATCCAGCCTTTGAGTTTGAAAAACCATGAAAACTGCAGAAGCTGTCATATTTGCTGCGAGTATAATCTGCAGGGTCATGCTATTGGCAGTTCAAAAACCCAGGTTAAAACAACTAACCTTCATTCCTCCCTTCCTGTATGAATGTTTTGTATGTTAAGATACCTGAAAACTGCACTGATACAGTAGCACTTATTTTAACTTGTATTACGAATAAACTGCACATGCTGTTTTACAGACAATATATATATTTGTAAATTTGCTCATGCAAAGTTAGTGTGCACAAGGATTTTTGTTTTTTAATCCCCACACCTTTAAAAATGACATTTATGTCTGCTTTTTTTTTTTTGAACTGTGCCCAAGCCCTCTCTTTAATATAATAAATCTTACACAGAATTTATCTGCCAGCCAAACCAATTTATGAAGATGAAACAAAATGAAAAAACGAATAAAAAGTTATACAAAAACATGGTGCACCTGGATGCTTGATTCCCACCTTCCCCCACACACACCTTTTTTGTTGTTGTTTACAAGTAGAGAGTGAATAAAAGAAAAAAAAAATCATGGTCACAAAATTTTAACATTTTAATCCTAAATGTTACAGGGCAAATGGATGTTGGAACCTATTTCCATACACCATGCGTCAACTTTTAATTCCCAAATGTGGCCAAATCCACTAAAACAAGAGTGGTTAACAAACTCTGGATTATGGAAATACATTTCTGGAATAAATGCTAGAAAAGCAACAATGGGAAAAGCCAACTGTCTCCATAAAGGTAAATAAAGTGGAACAATGTGTAGATTAGATACTTTTTCTGTTTCTTACTCATAACCTGTCAATTCAGTGCATCTTATGGTTCAACATAATGGTCCCAATTTTGGGCAAACATCTAACTAGTGTCCATTGATTCCAAGTTAGTGGATGATGAATCTTTTTGGATACTTTCAAAGATGGCTGCCAGCTCAGGGTTAGAGCTTATCTGTGACTGAAATTCACTCATTAATGGACTCTTCTCTGCTTCTGGAATGGTTAGAAGCGCTGCTACTGCCCTCATAGCTGATCGTTTCAGTTCATCTTGCTTTTCAAACTCCTGTTTCACTGAATTTGCCTTGACCTACAGAAAAAAAAAGAAGCTGTTTGAAGATTTAGCTCAACTTTCCCTCTACACCCACCTTAACACAGACAGCTTATGAAGATCTACTTCCTTCCATAGCTTTGGACAACTTTCACAATAGTTTTAAAGGTCTTAAAATGTGTACTTTTTAGCAGACTTTTTACCAGCAGTTTAAAAACAGACTGAAACTTGAACACTGAAAGTAAGCAGAAAAAAAAAGCTGTGAGTTACCAAGACAATTATCAAATTAAAACAATTCTAGCAGCCAACCTCTAGCTATGGTCAGGAAACAACACTGAAATGGTATTAACACTTCCAGCCTCCAGAGAATAGAATTTTTTGAAAAGAGTTAACCTTTATTAAAAAATTGATTAGTCTTGTTTGATTTCAGTGATAAAAACAAACTATTGTTAAAAGCAAATTTCTTGACCCAAAAAATAACAGATTACAGTATTGAAGAAAAGTAAATTAAACATTAAATCACTATCAGAGTATGTAGGTGGATCAAGACAACAGTAGGTATAGGAAGAGACCAACTGTGCCAAGAACCAAGAGTCTCATAACATAAAGGAGAAAAAAACAGCACCCCTTTACACAGCCTCCATCCTTCAGCACACGATTTTTGACTGCAATAACAATTATCAGAAGTCAGAAAACCCCTCAATACTTTCACAATTTATAATGAAATGAGACAAGTTGTCCATGTGGCAGCTAGATTTTTAAGGCATAAAAGGAATGTCAAAGAAGTAGAGGATTTTAAAAAGAAGCTTAACGAGTTTACTCTTCAATTTGTAATTTAAGGAAAGGTAACACACATAAGGGCTCATATTATTTGTATTATTTTACCTATTGCAAATTATGAACTGCAATTCAAGAAATGCTGCAGCAATACACCTAGTTCTCAGAATTGTTCTTCATACACAAATTTGTTTATACTCCTGTAAGATAATACTAAGTAATTAACAAGCAGAAGTTAAAATTTAAAACAATACCTTAGTTGTACATGTAGCACGCAAAGGTTCAACAAGCCTATCCAGTCTCTGCAGTACTGCACTTGGACAAAGGGTAGACAGTCTCACCAACATTAAGAAGGTTAGCATCTAGTTTGAGAGAAAAACAATCCCAAAATCAGTTATGCTCAGCATGTGAAGAGAAATTCCTAGAATGCTGTGTAACCTTTAACAGCAACACTTTAAATATTTAGCTATTTAAAACTTCTTTAAACATATGAAGTAGTATTTTTACCATTTCAGTCTATACACTATTTAAAATATTTTTACTGAGTCACTGTGTGTACACACACAAAAAAAAAAGACAGCTAACCTTAATATCATAGTGGTCCTTCAAGCCATCTTCAACATGGTTCAGGAATTCAAATATATCTAGTCTATCCAAACAGCTATCCAGAAGAGTATACATGCACTCAAAAGCAGCTTTCCTTATGTCCAACCCATCATCAACTGTATGCTTAAATGGTCCCATTTCCACCTGTTGGCAAATTCAAAATTAAAGTTAAGAAGTAATGTATTTAGAATAACCAAGTCTACTTATGTCAATTTAGCCCTTTTTTTCTTAGTTAACATACCTCTCTGATCAGTTCCTTTCTGACTTTCGTTTCATTGTACAGATGAGGAAGCACAGTATCTAAGAGGTCCCTTATTAATGATGGTTTATTGTGTGCAGCTGAGTTAAACGTCACTAGGGCTACTCTCCTGACATTGAGATCTGGGTCTTCCAACGTTTTCAGAAAATCACCTGCAATTGTGTACAGAAACAGATCAACACATTCCTAAACTACCAGAAGACAAGCCTACTCAGTACATATAAATATAACAACACGTCTCTCAGCCCACCCCACCCTCAGCACATTTTCAGACTGGACATTTTGGAGTTCTATAGCACTGCCCTAGTAAAATAAATGCCTGCAAGAATATATCGTTTTCATCCCCGATGTTTAAAAGAACTGAAAATTTAAAAAGGAGGAAAACAGAAGGCTGTAAACAAGTAAACTCCATAACCACAATAAAAAAGGGGTTAAGAAAACTGAAAATTATTTTTAAACAAAACTAAATAAGATTTTTGCAGTACTACATCCGAATAGTTTTTGACTGTATGAGTATTCAATACTTAGTAAATACTTCCAGAAACCAAAGGGGCATGGCAGCTTCAGTGGAGGAGGAACAGCAGGAGGAAAAACCCACAAGCATAATCAACCAACTTTATATACTATTAAAAACTATTTAAGGTTAGTGATGGAAGTAACATACAGCAGCTGACAACACCTTCACCATAAATAAAAAAAACTTGCTCTCTACCAAACTGTTTTTAAGAGATGAATCTTCCCCTCCTCATTACATTCAGCAGTATACACAGCTTTGTACCGATTTTACAGTGTAATCATATCCACTACAAAACTAACATTCACCATAGCATATTAAACAAATCTACAGGACTATCATACAAATGAGCATTGCAAAGCTCCCTCATAATCAAAACTCTGGTTACTCAATCCCTGTAATAACTACACATGCTCCCAATAACTTTCAGACCACACAGCACTACAGAATCACAAGGATCTACATTTACAAGTCACCCAGCATTCACGTATATACATATTTTAAGTGACAATGTCAAACATTTCCACAACTACCCTTCTGGTTAAAGACAGTACCTTACTACAACAAACTGCTATAATTCAGCAAGAGCATGGGAAAGGAAATCAGCTTTTAGGCACCATCCTAAATACCCTAACTCTTTGTATTCTTTGCCCATCGCAGCTTCAATACATACCACTTTTATCACATATTTTTTACTACTCAGAATTCAAACATGCTAGAATTAATACAAACATCTGCCTATTAAGGAAGCACCTGGTAACTGTTGCAACAGCTAACATTAGCAGCTATTTCTGGTACCTACACAATGTTTTTTTTTCTGAAAGCACAAAGAACACATTTTAAATGCAATTTAATCGCTGTAAAACTTAGAGGTTGTCACTAAAAGCAAAGAACTTACCTATGCAGTTCTTCAAGAGTGGGTCTATGGGTTGTGGATGATCAGAAATAGTGAACTTAACAGCAGTAACCACTGAACTTCGTGCATATGAGGATCCTAATATGAAATAAAATCATGAGTACGTAACAATAAAACAGCACAACTAAACCTTTTAATACTCCTAAGAAAGCTGAAAAATAAATGTTACTTATTACTTGCAGTGCAATGTTACTTCCACAGATGCACTGGTGTTGCATTTTAAACAGGGGGCAACAACATAATATTTGTAATAAACATCTTCTGTCACAGAAAATTCAAGTAATGAGCATATTAGACTTTTTTAATTCATCTCACACAAGCCTACAAGCAACTTTCCTTTGTGCTTTCTTCATGATGCACTTCTACTTTACATCATTACAGTTCTTGATGTGAAACCGATTCATGAATTATACAGTGATTCCTCTTAATACTTACAAATTTTAGAATTCTCGTCCAAAATTAGGAATACTGTACTTTACTTTAAAATGTCAATGCATTATAATTAGTCTATCAAACACTGCTGTCCCTTTGTTGCCCATGCTCTTCCACTTAAGTTTATAGCTTTGTTGAATGTAACATAATTAAAATACCATACTCATACCAAAAGAAAGATTATAAAGTAATTCCTGTTATGTATGACTAACTTCCTAGAGCAAAATGGATCTAAGCTCCATGTTCTTGGTGCAGAAGCAGGGAGGGGGAGTAAAAGAGGAGTATCACAGAACTTGCAAATCACTTGCAAAACCAAAACGATTTATTAACATATAGAATAAGGCCATTTGCTACAACATATACATGAGTTATTACTACTCACCTGATGCCAAGTATCCCTTGAGTCGTGGAAGCAGAGTCTCTGGGTCTATTAAAGTAAGCTTGCCCAAGCATTCAGCAACAACATTCCTTGTACCCTCTTCTGCACATTCGCAGTGTTTCAGAAGTAAGGCCCAGATGTTCTCAACATATGGCTTGAGACCAACCACTGATGCAGAGCTAATTATTTCTTTCAAGGAATGAAGAAGAAGGTATTGCCTCTTAGGTTGGCTGGTTATTTCTTGTAAGACAAATGGCAGATACTCAGGAAGATTGCCAACACTAATACTGCCTAATGCGTAAGATGCTGCTGATTTGACTTCTTCGCTAGGAGAAGAGAATGCTTCTAATATTACAGACTTCAGCTCAATTTGTCCACTTAAGTCAATGTGATGCCCAACTTCCCCAAGAGAAAGCAAAGCCAAAAGCCGAATGGAATCCGTGGACCTTGAGTTCTTGACATCTTGAATGAACTGACCTACAACAGCTGGTCCTTCCTTGGGGCAGGCTCGAGTAAGGGCAGCCACACATTTGGCAATGGAATAGTAAGACTGCTTGTGAGTAAGTGCTGTGCTCTGAGAGTACACTGGACCCGTTAACATGCGCAGTAAATCCATATAGCCTAAATTATTTGTACCAGTCACAACTAAAGCTTGGAAAAATTCTAGCATGGCACTAAGTGCTCCACCCTGGAGTAGAGGCGATCTCACCAGCCCAATAAGTTCATTGAGAATGGACCCACTAATCTTTGACAAGGAGGAAGGATATACTTTAGCCAGTGTTGTCAGAAAACTGATGGCCATCTGCGACACATGCATATCACTTTCACTAATAAGAGGTGGAAGCTCGTCCAGGACAGCGTCAATCATGGCAGCTGTCAAGCTGTCACTGTAATTCTTAATTAAGATATCTAGAGCAGAAAGAGTACCCAGTTTCAAAGCTCGTTGGTTCTTTCTCAAAAAAGAAGCAAGAATAGGAACTCCTTCCCCAAGGATTGGTCTCAAATCTATCTTCAAAGGAGAACCAGCAATCAGTGTCATGGCCTTCACGGTAGTTAACCGAGTGATCTCATTCTTCAGTCTCTCTAGGAAGATCTGAAGTGTACTAGGCAGGTCTGTACCCAAGCTGTCACCAAGGCTACAAATTATTTGACCCATGCAAGATATTGCCCTTTCTTTCACTTCCTGATCAATGTCAGCAGCCTTTAATCTCTTGATTGTACAAGTAAAGAGATCTTTGATGTAAGGAGTAGCATCAAAGGAAGAAGGCTGGTCTAAAGGACGAATGACCTTCACAAGCTGTTGGGTAACCAGAAGTGCCTCTGATGTTATCTTGTAAAACGGGTCTCCAACACAAGCTACAACTGGAGGTACCAGTGCTTGAACGTGAGGATGAAAGACTTGGGGAGAATGATTGCAGAGGATCACATACAAACAGGACAGAGCATCTATCTTCAGATTAGAAGAACTTGATTTGTCATTCAGTGAAAAAATTATTCCTGGAAGAAAGAAAAATGTACTTTTAGATTAGGGTATTTATATTCTGTTAGAACACTTCAAAATTTCTGAACAAAGATAGCTGTAACTGTGTCAGGTTGGGTGCAGGAAAACATTTCTTGAATGCTTCTAAGCCCCTTTCACCACTTTATTCAAACAATTACTTTTCAGACTTTCTCTGCACAGAAGACCTGGGCCATTTGATGGTTTGTGATGTCTTTTCTTAATTATAAAGGTAACCTGTACCCTTAACTTTTCCAAATTTACTTTTCCTTTTTACTTCAAAAGTCAGCATTTTAGGCTCCAAAAGCTAAAATATGGGCAATATTTTTGATGTAAGAGGGCAGCGTTTGATCTTGCAACGAGAGGCAAATCAACTTTTCATCAAAATATAGAAGAAAAATGTCAAACTTACAGCCAACGCTTGTTTTCAAGATTAATGGATATGTGTCACTAAAATATTTATATGGTTTCACACAGTATTCACACAGTAGCTGATTATGTTGCCAATTTCTTCAAATAGAAACAACACTTCAAAGCTTTTGTAAAAAGCACATTGAAGATTTTTGTATTTAGAAACTTCATAACCAAGTTGCCAGTAAATCTTTAGGTTAATAGTATGTTTTTCATACCTGGTACAAGTACAGGAACATGTTGTGTTAGGGCTCCAGGTAATACATTTACTAGCTCAGTCAGCATGTTGAAGCAACACTGACGGGTCTTCACACTTTTCTCCTTCATTTGTTTGTGCAAGGCTTTAACAATGTTGGGAACCTGTAACCATCACACATCTGTTAATTGATTCAGTAGCTGACATTTCTTTCACCTTTGATCACTGGGGGATATAGAAGGCTAGGACACATCTTTCTCTATTTCTGATTTCTCCACAGAATCGGAGTTGTTATATAAACAGTAGGAAATTAAGATTCTAAAAGAATTGGTAACCATAAAAACAGCAATTTAACTTCAAAAGGTGAGATGAAATACATGAAAACTAGGTTTGCACTAATAAAACTATATAGAGCAACAACTGAAAATTTATTCAAATAATTAACTTAGAAAAAGGCAAATGCCATTTGACAACACTACCCTTTTTATTCTGCAAATAAAATGTTGTGGCAAATCAAATTTTATCTTGATCAGTAGATTTTTTGCCTACGTTCTAGAATGCACAAAATAACTACTTTGCTTTGGTTAAGGTGGCAGAACTACATAGGTCATACAACTTTTACAGGTGAGAGTAAAGAACAAGTCAGCTAAACACATTTGCATGAGCTGGTAATTTTTGTTTCCAAGACTGCTGTACTGTTCTAGGCCAGTTCCCGGGCTTACTCTCTCTGTTAGTACTACAGTAATAATTTGTAATCTTCAAATGACAAAAGTATGGCACAGCATATTTCAGGAGCTATCCATATGAACAGGACAACTTCAATGTGTCTTCAACAAGATAACAAAAATTTTATGACCAACCTGACTCTGAAGCATTGTCAAAGGTGTTTCTCCCTGCTCCATTGCATCAGGATCACAAAGCCAACTTTGCACAGGTCGAGTTTGTTTTAAAAGAGAAAGATATGCATGAAAGACATCTGCTTTAACATTCTCTTCACGCTCTTTGAATCTGGCTATTAAAGCAGGAGATACAGTTTTGTAGAATTCTGGAAGCATTTCGTGTCGTGTGCTAACAACAGCATCCAGACATTTAGCAGCTGCACGCCTCACTTTCCAGCTCATGTCATCATCATCACTATATTCATCATCGCTCCCTTAGGAAAAAAAAAAATGCATATGTTCAGATCTAGACAATCACAGCATCAAGTTTTATTTTAAACAATTAATAAAAACACTCTTTGTTTCTTTGTGTGAGGCACTCCAAAGTAACAGGTGGAAAAGTACGTTACAAACCATACATAAAAGGCTTCTGAACTGCCTAAATCTTAAGACTGATTATTTTCTCTACCATTTTCTCACACTAGTCTTACACATGTATTTATTTAAGCTGGGAACTGGACAAGGTGGTTCCCATCACATTTACAGCCTGACTACTGATTTAAAGCATGTTCTTCTTTTTCCATGACATAATCAACAATGCAACAGCTACTAACTGATCAAGATTCAACAAATTATTCTATTCGGTTCTTTCTAGGAATACATCAAACCAAATCATACCCAAACTGACCACAGAAAACATACAATAAGCAATACAAATTGACTAAGGCAACAACTACGCAGCTCATTCAATCTTAAAGTAATAATAATGTTATGCTCTGGGTTCAAATTATTTGTATCCAAGTTTTCATAAGCCTTATATACCGCAAAGAATTTAGCCACAATATTAACAATAAATACCTTCTATTTTTCAGTCAAAATCATTTATCCTAACAGAAAAACACTGAGTATCTTTCAATTTTCAATGTATTAGATTGTATGCATTAAATAATGATATTTTATATATTGGAAGTACTAAGAAGTCTTTCCCATGACAAATATGTATTTTCAATTCATTAACCAACACATTTCTTACTTCAATTCAATCATCCATTTTAGATGCTGCTAGCTTTTACCATCTCATTTTTCCATCTTTCAAAGTATTTTAAAGTATTTCTCTTGTACTTTACATTCACCACTGGAAGTATTTATCTCCAGCAGTAACATCCAGTACTTTTATTGTATATTTATTTTTAAATGAGTTCACATGCTGTTTTTAAACACATCTTAAAAAATGAATTCAGAAATATACAAGCCATTCAAATACTTGTACTTATTAGCAATACCACCCATTTTCTCAGACCACTGCAAGTTCACAGGCTCTTTCTCTCCCCCTCACCAAAAACCAAACATACCTTGATCATCATCATCACCACCATCAGCATCCATAGCATTTTCATCTTCGTCTTCATCATCATAATTGTAATTTGGATCATAGGTAAGGTATTTAAGACAAATGTTTATAATAGTAGATACATGAGGATAAACTTCTTTAGGACATCTGCATAGTACAGAAATAAAAGTAAAGTGAAATTACCTACAAGAATTTAAACATTTCTACCTAGAAGATGAAATTATCACATCTTACACTCTGAAGATGTTATAGCCAAGGCAAGTGTCATTGAATGCATCCATCTGAATCTGTACTTCAGAAAGGACCCAAACTATTAGACTGGAAGATTGCACAAGACCAAGACATGCCTTTGGATATCAAGTTTTTGTTTTTATCCCTCATCAGCAGTGGACAGCCTGGCACAGTAGACAGTTTATGAAGTGCAGACGTATGTGTTAAGCATACTGCTTAACATTTAAGACAGTTATAGGAACAGTTCCAGCTCAAAGCTTGCAAAAATACATTGTACCAAGGAGACTACCAGTTGACACTTACAAACAAAAAGTACACAACACATAGGTACATCACACAGGTACCTGAGAATTACTTACCTCCTAACAAAGGATTCGAAGGCTTGAATGCAATATTCTCGTAGTTCATCGTCATCTACATTACAAAACTTTACAACCAAAGGAATTATTTTCTCAAGATATTCACCTGATAAAAGAATATTATCAAAGTTATTATTCTCATCTAATGAACTTTTTAGTTACAGATAATTTATGTAATTTTCTTACCTATTCTATGACCTGCTTGCCTACTGATAGCAGCAATACACTGTATATAGGTCCTAGTTGTTGACATGGAATCATTTTTAGACAGCTCTGTCAACAGATGTTCAATGAGGTCAACAAAAACCATATTGCCACAACTCATAACCAGGTGACCAAGAGCAATGATGGTTCTTTTCCTCACAGCAAGTCTGGGGCTAGTCAGCTGGGGGAGCAGACAGGTCAGAATTGAAGGATGGAAGTTAACAAGCAGTCCTCCTTGCCTTAAAACAGACAAAACACAAACTCAAACCAATTGAATCTAGGTAACTTTGTTCATATACTCTACCAGAATTATTTTAAATATTTTCAAAACATCACAGAGATTACAATTAAGTTTTTAAACATTCCAAAGGCTTAAACACAACAAAGGAGTTTAAAATATACCTTCAAAGCAACAAGCATTGAAAATTAGCTTAAAGCTACAGTTCTCAGAAGATGAAGCAATAATCAGTTTATCAACCAACTTATCTTCAATACATTCACTTTTTTTTGAAAATGAGGCTTCATCTGTACTTAATATCTTGCCATATTTTTTTTACTTAACTTAAAATAATTTATATGTAATATTTGAAAGATTAAAAAGTTCAAGCTTTAAGGAGTATTTTATCAGCATTCACCAGCATTTCGGAAGAGGGATGTTTACCTGCTCAGCATATCAGCCATGATATCCAGCGCCTCCAGTTGAACAGACACATCTTCCTGCTTGGCTATAGCACTAGTGAGACGCCCTGTGATCTTTTTGCAAACATTAGCCGCTAATGCAGAACCTGAAAGTACAACAAAACCTCAGCGTTTTCGCAATGAGAAAATACAGGTTTTAAACACCAGATATCCTTTGTCACTATGAGAAGCTGAACATAATACGAAGAAGCTTTCACACCCAACAAAACAAGCTTGAACAGCCAGTTGCTTTGCTAATGTAAAGTATTATGCTCTGCATTAGAACTGGAAGACTACACAGAAACATACTGAGTAGGATAGCTTTAGATTCAGAAGGTGAGCACAACAGAAAAGACACTGCTTTTGGCAGGGCAAGCAAAGGAAAGTGAAGACCAAGACCAGTCCAGAGCAATAAGTAAAAGGAATATAGGTAGAAATAAAGGAGTAACTAAAAGGTAAGGGGAAGCACAGAAGTAGATAAAGCTACCTCTAAAAAACAGCTGTAAAATGAAACAGGATTGTAGAATGATTTTGCATAAGAAGGTATTTAAATCTACTTGAAATACTGCTGCAACGTTTGAAAAAAAAGGACAAAATATATACCCAATGTATTTTAAAATTCAAGTTAAAATTTCTTCACTGTATCTACGTAGGTTCCCTCCACCATACACACAACTCCCAGCATTGTTTAGTGTAATGTTGTGAAGCAGTTCATGTTTCCCAATAGCAAGCACTCATCTTCATTTGCATTAAGTTTTCTGTTGTTTGTTTGTTTTAACCCTATTTTTGCAATCTAAATGTGTAATTAATATCATTCCAACCTGTATTAAATATAGTTTGTTTTTTTTATACTGAAAGATTTTGCTGTCTTTGAGCCTTATATGCAGCTGAAAATCTGCTCTGGTTTTATGTGGGCATATAAAAGAATAATAAAAGCTTCAAGTGATTTATTTATTTATAAGTTTTTGCATCTCACCACTACCTGATAAATTCATAATTTCCTTGTGGACTTCCAATAGAGGATGTCAAAATCAGAGGGTTTGGTGTTTTGTTTTTTAATTTAAGAAACCTCAGCTTCTAAAAACTGCATGTCCAAAACCTTTCTAATCACTTTTCTATTCTCATTCATACGGTAACCTACAGTATTAGAAAACCACTTGAATAAAAATGTAACACCACAATGATGAGCTATTCATCATTAACATCAGCTTTGGAGTAAAGACTGCACTCATTTAAAACTGCAGGTAAGCACTGCATTAATTTAGCAGGCAATTGTTAGAAACATTGGGTACATTCCAAAACACTTACCTAAACTGAGACAAGAAATCAGATCACTGAAGAAAAATGAGTTACAATCAATTTAAAAGTATAATATCAACCAAAAAGCAAGATGAGATTTATCTGTGACTAGAGTCTAGAAACATTCCACCACACAATTGTTAAGATAGGAGCTTTTACACTCGATTGGTTATACCAATGATCATATACTGCAAGTTAATATTCCCTATCCATACAATTCTTCAGTAAAAAAAAAAAAGTTTTTTAAACCAGCAAAATCTGTGAGTACAAGCTCCTTACCGCTGGAAGCTGGGGGGAGTTCTCCAATCACAGTTTTAAGGCCAATGCTTGAAATGTCACGTAACTGTTCTTTATCTGAAAGCATGTTTGTACAGAGTGTATCTACAATGGTCTCCACTTGATACTCCTTTACTTTACTCACCAAAGGGCCAAGGCTGTATAAACAAAAGAAAGGTATTAGGCTTGTAACCTTAAATAAAACCCTCAATCCTTCATTTTATTTCACTATTTTATTTGAAGTCACAAACTTTTAGATTGGTTTTGGTAGCAATACAAAGCAGAATTTTTAAATCCAAAAACCTTCAACTGGTTAGGCTGATAAACTCACCTTAGATCTAGTAACAAACTACTGATTTAGTTCATCTGGTTTTTTAATCCATTGATGGAAACAGTTTCTGTGTAACTGTTCTGCTTCACAGTCTCAAAGTCTGAGTCCCTCTTAACTTCATCATACATAATGCCCAGATTTATAACTAAGTTACCTAGCCAGAGACACCAGTTCATGCGTTTGACCATCAGTGTCCGTCCACACAGTTTGGACAAGTAAGCAAACTTCTCGATTACTGCATCTTTATTCTAGACAACACCTGGGTTCGGTCTGACAGACCCATTCTGTCTCAGAGTGCCTTAACTGAATGCAAACAGTGAACTAAAAATCAATGACTTGGTCTTCATTTACAGACTCCAAGCACCCCTTTACACACTGCACTTGGAGGAACGATAAAAAACATCACCAAATTTGGGGGGTTTAGTTATTCTGTTTGAGAATCAGGACAATTTTATATCTCTAGTCAAATGTTCCCATTTGTTCAAAACACTGAAGCTGCAGGTCTCTGGTGAAGTCTAGTTCATCTGTCTCTCTATGGCCTCGGATGCTGCCATCCATCTGCTATTCTTTGCTTCGTACTGGTATCAAAAGTATTCCCACGTTCTTGCTGTGTTAATGCATTTTCTCACTGTGTTTAATTACTATACAATACATGATCTGATTACATCTATTAGCCACTATGCAATAAAAGTAGTTATGAAAAAAGACATGATTTCAGTACTCAGCAGATCCCATAAATTAATCAAAACTAACATCAAGAACCACAATACAATTAGTTTTTCTCTAACACAAAAGTGGTAGTGTAAGCACTTGGCCACAATCACCAAAGTTATATTAGCAAAACAAGGAACACTACGTTGTAAAAATAAGTTACTTTACAATTCCATTCACCTGTGAAAAGGCTCCATAAGAACAAGACTTCACTCTTTTTCCCTCTCCACTCCAGGTTTGCTTACCTAGTTTCTCCCTAAACTTTTAAAACACCTGCCTTCAAACCACCTCAGAAATGGAAAATCAGTTTTGAAAGACTTGACCAATTCTTTTAATTTAATTCCACTCCCCCAAACATGCTACATTAACAACAAACATGTCAAATTCTGCAGAATGAGTATTTTAAGCTGTGTGTTCCATTAAAAAACAGTAGTCAACCTGCACAAACAGTAACATCTCTGAAAGACACAGCTCCGTTGTTCTACGAGCTTCTGCATGATGATCTTGCCAGCTGTTCTCCCTCTGCAGGGAAATCTATCACATTACACCCAAAGCACGCTTCCTAATGTAACATCAACACGAGGTGAGATGCAATAGGAAGCTCGAGTTAGTAAGTTTCTGCAGGCTTCAGTTTTGGACTGACCCTGACAAAAGCAAGGGTTGCAGACCAAGGAACTGCATACAAGCCACACAGGAGAACAAGCAATGGCTCGAGGCAAAAATGGAGACAGCAGTAGTGAGGACCATCTACAGAAAACATGGGAACCATGAACTAGAAGTGTAGCTCACCAGAATTCACAGAAACACAAGATGCATCTCAAGAAAAACACTAGTTTTTCTTCCAGGTCAATTAAAGGGATAGTGGATAGCACTCTGTCTTGGTCTGGAGCACAGACCTTCCCCGGGTTATGTTTTATAGCTGATCCAGATGTCCCATCAAGAAAATCCTACAGCCTGATTCACAGCAGCATCTGAATGCTTTTCCACCTATGATACATGCTTCAGCTTGCACCACCATCAAATTCAACCTGAGCTATAATACGAAAGCACAGAAGGTTTTCAAGAGATTCTACATGCACCCTCAGTGTGAACTCTGATGAGTGAGATGACTTTTGATATGAAGGGCTCACCTCACCGGGTTATGATTTCAGGAAGTGGAAAGACTTAGACTTGAGCAAGGTTATTATTTCGGAAGCATTTTTTAGAAGCTTAAACTTTGTCACGATGCCGCTTTTGTGTAAGTTAGCACCCAACTCGCAGTACATGATGTGGAAGGGTTTCATCAGGTCTGTGTGGTCTTCTGCTGAGACGCCAGAGCGATCAAGTGGCATCAAGAGCTGCAGCAGCCTCCTGCTGCAACCAACAGAGCCAGAAGCCAGGGATGTTTCTGCAGATCACAAGGGAGGATCCAAATCCTTTTTTTTTTTTTTTTTTTTTTTTTTTTTAAAATCTGCCCTTCAACACCGTACACAATGTACACAGACAACCACTCTACAAACCACAGATATAAAACTGAAGCATATGGAAATAAGTGTATGAACAAATGCAGGAAAAGGAGCATCTTTAAGCCAATTGCAAACCAATTCTATTAGGACTATGTTAAAATATGATGCCTCCATATAGCTTTTTCCCTGCACTGAACTTTAATACTGCATACATCTGCTTTTCATTAAGATTTATTCTAGCAAAGCTAAGAAGAGAATAAAATGATCTCTGCAGGCTTAGTAAACACTAACTTTGGAGAGCTGAAACCAAACTGAAACCCTACAGGAAAAGATGAACAAACTTGTTATCAAAATAACATTAAGTGTAAGGAAGCAAAGTTTAAGTTTTCAAATCCATGCCACCAGTTACTACAAGTACATCAGATTTTTGAGGCTGCAATGATTTAGGGCCATATTATTACTGAAACATCTGAAGTATGCATAAGTTTTACAAATAATTGCACCATCTGCTTGTAAAACAGATTAACATAATTAACAACAGAACAACTTCCAACTAGAAGTATTTGTCTAATCTAAATACTTGTCAACTGTCAAGGCAGAACCCTGGAGAAAGACAGACAGTCTTCCCATGGTCAGAAAAAAAATAGTATTTAAAAAGTTGTAATGTATTAATTTATAATTCAGTTTTCACTGATCAGAAACAAATAGCAGCTATAGCAAATAGAACAGCTCGGTCACAAGTAAGTTTGAAACAAGTCTAGATAACTTTCTTCTTCCCTAAATTACCCTTTCAAAGGATTTTACTGAAACAAAACAAAAAAACAAGCCCAAGACACTAGGGAAAAAGGTGGGATGAGAACTTCCAACTTCATAAATGTGATTATCCAATGTAATAGTGGAGTTGCCAGATGATGGTAGTGCAAAACCCCGAGTAACAAATAGCAGCATGCAGTGCTAGTAAATGAAGAAGCGCAATACATGATAGTCGAGTTGTACTAGATTACTGGAAGCAAGCAATCTAGATGCAAAGTATTTCCTTTCAGTGATTACAGCAGGGAAAAAATGCTTTGGCTTTATTTCCTAAGATTCTGAGAGTGATTCTGAATTAAAAGAGCAAGTTTCATATTTAAAAAAAAAAAAAAACAAAAAAAAAAACACTGGCACTAAGTCAACCGTACAAAAGAAGAAATAAAAATCAACATGCAAGCAGAAATTCTGTCCAAGATATCTGGCAAGATACTCATCTGTCAATAAAGACTATTACTCTGAAAGCAGATAGTCCAAAATCTAAATCAAGATATGCCACTCAGGCAAAAGCTTACTTTAAGCCTAAATCATCTAATTCCCACATTACTGTATTATAAAAACCCACAAGTATTTTAAGACTGAAAAAACACCGCTGAGTCTTCATAATCTAAAGGAAAAAGTCGCGGTATATGTATTGAGACAAGCACACAAGATGACAAGCGAAGCAGTCTGCCTTGTTTTACTGGAAATGGGTCTGGAGCTGAAGCCTAAGTCTCCAAGAACACAGCTGGATCCTGGGTTCACCACTAGCTAATAAAACTGTCAGGAAGGCAGCTGCCGGGGAACACACCAGTGACCCATCGCATTCAGAAGGAAAGGCTCGAGGCAACAGGATTCAGCATACAGGCACTCAAGTTAGTTTAGGAGCTCAGTACTGTATTTGCCAAGGCAGAGCAAGACAACCCCACACTTTTATTACCTTGCTGGTACTGCTGGGGAGACCAATTTCTGGATTGTTTTAGCAGTGGAGATCTGAGGACGCGTACCTCAATTCTGAAGAGCTGTCAACAGCAAAATGTTACCTGCTATTAATTTTACTTGTCAACCTATACATGCTTTGGATTTTCTCACTGAAATGCAACTTGGCACCACAGACCTTAATGAATTAACTTCTGAATGTACAGTCAAACATAAATTTATTCATTTTGAAGTTGTGTATTTTACTGATTCCTCTTTCTGGATGCAGCTACTGTCCTTTCTACTTTACAAGGGGGGAGACAAGAACAGTCTAATAAAACAGTTTAGAAGCACCTACAGGGTAAATATAAACCCGTATGTTCCAATTTCCTCTGAAACTGTCTTCTATCCTGTCTCTGAGCATCAAGTTGTCCACTCCTGCCACAAAAGCTTCCAAACACGCTCCAAGTTCCCTACACCTTTCACACTTCTTACTGTCTATGTCCTCTCTGTCACTCCAAAGCCACCCTTTTTCACCATATAGCTCCCACCACGGGATGACTGTGGGCCTTCAAAATCATTGTCCACCTGATCTGGTCACCTGTTTTCTCCACTCTTAAAAAAGACCACGTTCCAACAGCCCCATCTAAACACCAGACACAGATTTTGGAGGGAGCTAGATGGGAGGACTAGGCTTAAACTCTGAGGACTGCAAGCCAGTGACTCCAGCCGGACTAAAAGGCCCGAGATCTACAGCTTTCACTCTAGGACAGCTAGCAAACATGGCTCTATATGAGAGGGTAACAACATACACCTTCCACCCCTAACGCCTGCTCTACGTGCCCCCCATTACTGTTACCTTTCTTCCCCATGTCCAGAAGTCACAGTAGCAAGAGCTAACTGTCATCAGAAATGCCCAACAGAAGCAAAGGCAGCAAGCAAGTGCAGACAAGAAAAGCACGTGCAATAATTTATCTGTTACATAAAGCAAACTTTTGTATTCAAGCAATATGTGTAACTTACATTATGATAGTAACCACACAGTAAGTTCCAACGTCTTGGCACCAGTGGTCTGTCACTATGTTAGGCAAACCTATGAGCTTCTCTTTCAGTGGTAATACTCATAACACCCTGCCCCCACGAAATCAAAACGTTAGCACTTGAGGCACAGCACCTACAGAAAAAGCCCTGGAACATGCTTTCATTCCCAAGAGAATCGTACCTACTCCTTTCCAGGCCTTCCTTCACAGAGTGTAATCTGAATGGTTTCTCTCCCTGCCACCAACACCCTACTCGTGTCATAGAGCCTGCTCAAAATAACTGCAATTTGGGAATAAAAAAAAAAAGCATAGACGAAGCATATCTACCAAAAACATGCACTGCAATATTACACTTTTATTACAGCACAAATCTTCAAACAAATCTGACACTGAGGCCAACTCCCCAAATTAGGCCACATACATTATGATCGCCCCAATGCCATAAACTGAGGAAGACTGTAAAATGCTCTGCAAAATAGAATGAATTGCAGAGATGCAGCTATCTTAAAAATAACAACATAAAAACAGCTGTGGTATAACATTTCTAGAAGGTTCCGCATGCAGGTAATTTCAAGAGAAGTGTTAATTGAGATACCGACTGATACAGGATGAAAGGCATAAAAAGAAGTCCTTTAAGTGCACAGAAACAAAGATGCAATGGAATGGTTTCTCACCTGCTTCAGCAGGCAGGCTTACTCCTGCAGAAACAAACAGCCCTAACAGAGCAGCCTTGGTTAAAAACCTCAAAACTCGAGCCCTAACCTGGCACTGTCCTTTAATTGAGGGCCGGGGGCAGTACCAACACCATTACATTCCAGCTAACCATCTCCACAGCTGCTACATCCCGGAGAGTAGGCATTTAGAAGACCATACCCACAATCTTAATCTGGTCGTGTTATTGTTTCAATCATGATAAATGAATACTGCAGTCTTAGGGTAATTTTTAGACACTGCTATGAGCGAGGACAATTTCTCCCCCCCCAGTACAAAAGCCCTGGCAAGTTTGTAGATGAGCATCTGCCAACACACAAATTACCACCAAGAATTTTCTCTCAGACACAGATAGGCCAAGCCATCCCTGACTGCATCCCTGGAAGTCGAAACATTTTCTCCAGCTGCTCAAAAAGCTCTCAGATTTCTCCACAACCTAATTTCACTCTTCAACCAAGCTTTCCCATCACTAGCTCCTCTTCCAGAGCACACTGCTGGCAGCCAGTGGCTATGCACAGCACCACTGCACTGCTCTACTCTCACTGCATAACTGTTTTGCAAGCAGCACAAGCACAAAGCACGTAAACAGAAACAATCACAATTCCAAGGTATGGCAACCATCCACAGCAGTCTGAAGAGAGTAAACTCCCTGTGTATTTCAGTCAAGACTACAGTCCAGAAAGGTGTGACCACAGAATCTGTGGGAACTATTTTGCATCCATAACGCTTCATACCCCAACAAAGTATCATAAACAGAAGCACAAACAAGCAGATGTACAATTACAGAAACATATTAATATAAAACCAAACAACAGCAACATCTCAAAACTACAGGTAGCCCTCAGAGTAGCAATCCCAAAAGACAGCAAACTTGCTCTCTGTTAATCAAAAGCGATCTGGTTGGTGAGATTCCAGGTGGCAATGTCAGCCTTCCTTTTGCTGATATGAAGATCGCATCTCCTGCTTTAGCAGTTTGCAAAGATTTGCACAGCTCTATGAAAATACACCTCCCACATCCCAGGCATCTGCAGCTGACACCATCTTTTTACGCATCAATGACTGACAGACCGTATTTCCACCAAAAAAAAAAAAAAAAAGTTGCTCCAGAAGCGAAAACACCTAAAATAATGGGTAGGATGCTTAGTTTTTCAATGTAAATAAAGAGAAACTGAAATAATCAGCCCAGAAGTTGGTCAATTAGACACATTAGATTATCAGTTAAGTAAACACTTTTTTGTCAATGTCTGAAAACGACAAACTACTGAAGTGACAGAAGTCACTCACACAAACACTTGGAATTACAGTCCATAGAAGGCGTTAAACCAGACTTAACCTGAGTTAGCATCTTCATTTCATTATGCATTCCTCTTTATTCTGGTTTAGTTCAATAAAGTTGACATAGCATTTGTAAAAAACACCTTAATCTTTTCTGGCCTTTCAAATCAGGAGATATCACTTACGGACCTTATTGTTAGCATCAGGTTGCAAACTCAGCTTACTAAAAGGAGAAAAACTACAACTTCTCTTTTTTTTTTTTTTGAAGGTACGTTTTCGTTATTAAGTCCTCTTTGATCTTTTCCTTTTCAATGAAAAATCACATTTTCCAATAATTTGCACCCAACTTTCCTTAAAGTCAACAGCTCCTTCAGCTGTCTATGGAAATAAACAGCAACTATAGCAGCATCTCCTTTAAGTTATATACATCTGAAAATAAAAGTGTTCGTAGCATGCCCTCCCTGCTAGGAAGAGGGATGTCATCTCACAACCAAATGTAGGCTGAAATTAGTATGGCTATCAAAGAAACACATTTACTTACAGGGAAGAGTTAAAATTCACAAATGGAAAATAAATGTATTTGATTCAAATCACCAATATAGCAGGATGTATAACAGTGTATTAGCACAGCATCCAAAACACTTTAAAGCTGCTAAACCAGCTCAGCCACACAACATATGTGCATCATCCTGCTCACATTAATGACTCACACTCGCAGCATCAGGCAGGGTTCCCTACGTTGAACTACTGCCCGGAGAAGTCAGGCTGATAAATGCAGATAAACTACAGGATGACAAGGGGAGGAATCACTGGAAGTAGTTACTTCAATCCCACTTTTCTATTTCATATTTTGAGATATATACATGTACGATGAATGATTATTTATTTTAAGTTTCAGGAAGCTTTTTAGCGTGAAACAATACAAATTTGTCAGCACAGGTTTTAATGGCAGAGTATCGCCCCATAAATAGCTACCAGACCGGGAAGCAGTTCATCCTTAAACTGCAGCACTGAACATAAGGAGTGATTAATGGCAGTTTGGGCCAGCCGAGCACTACCAGCAGCGAAGCACAAACAATCCAGCCCACACTCAGGCAAACCACACCGCTTGTCTAATCCAGATGCAGGTAACCTTGGATAGAGCTACAGGCAGTAAAACTCCCGCCACCACAAGGTGCTCAGAGTACCTTTCAGAGCACTACACAACTAGCCTTAAAGCATGAATGGTGTAAGGACATCCAGTAGTATTTTTTACATTGGCTGACTGTAAAACAGCCTTTGATCATCAGAACAAAGAAGTCCTTCAGAAAAAAAACACAACACACACTAAAATATTCTTAAGACAGACAAGGTGAAAAAACTGACCTAGTTTGCATCTACTGCCTGAAATAACAGAAGTTTGATGACTGCACTCCTTTCTTCTCTGTAGGGTCAAAGCTGGTTGATTTTTAATGCAAGAGTATTAAATCAGTTTATTTATTTTCATTTTGATTCAGAGATGAACACCACAACCATCTTGCAAGATAGTTACCCAAGTATCCATGAACTCTCAAGCTGTTCAGCAAAGACAAACATGTTTTATCCTATCCGAAAGCAGTATGATATAGCTGAAAGGTTCAAAAACAAAAACACCAGTGTGCTTTGAAGAGATAATGAGAAACAAGTTCATCAGCATTTTAACCAACAGAGCACTTCCTATCCAAATATGAAAGAGATTAGTGGGTAAGGCAAAACTTACTTGTTACTACACTTGCATAAGAAAAAAACATTGCTTTATGACTGCTCTGAGTTACTTCAAATCTTCTCTGTTCAGTGGCATCAGTAACCAAACCTTGAAAGAACAATCCTCCTTGAAGAGATTCTTTCCTTTTTAAGGACTGATCAGTAACATTGCCATTCAGTGCTTCCATGGACCTAGCTGGAAGATTCCCCAACGAATTGCAGATCTTTCTTCCCCCCGCAAAAAAGCTGTCTCAAATACAAATTCAGCAGGACAGAGCTTTCTGTGTACTTTTAAGGCACTCCTATGAAAGGGAATCTATACTTGAATGGGTCATCAAGCATCAGCCTGATGAAAGTTCCTGCTGATAGTCTCTAAAGAGCACCAGAGCATTTAATTTAATAAGGTAATCTAAACACAGTTTATGCTTTCCTCAGCTGAAAGTGGCAGCAAACACATAACAGGAATACACAAATAAAGAACAGCAACACAAAATATTTTAAAACCAAGAAGTAGGGGAAAATACACTGGTCAAATCTAAATTAACAAATTAGGTTCCTACCTAGCGTTGTAGCAGATGGAAAATCTAGTTTAGATCACCTTAAACTGCCTTAAACTACAGCTCAGCAGTGCTTCAACATCTCCTATCCTGTACTCCCAGTATTGTTTCTACCAACGCTCATCTGAATGTAGGAGGAGAGAGCTGAGCCAGAAGAAATCTAACTCCCCGAACCAGTCTACAACAAAACCAGATGCACTCAAGAAAATGGACACAGAGGGGGAGAACATCAGAATAGCAGCAGAATTAGCTTAGACTGGCTTAAAACTGTGACAGAACAATACTGTGAGTCTAAGTTACCTGAATAAAAAAGTGCCTTTTTACGGTGGTGTCATTGGCTCCTCATCCCATCTGCATCCCCTTCCCTCCCACCTCCCAAAAAAGTGTATCTGCAAGTGATCAGGATGCCAAAAAAAGTTGATACATTCAAGGTACAAATTCGAGATGAAAGCTCACAATTTCCTGCGAAGTTTTTCATCTTGTTTCTTGTCCCCTTACAAGAAACTTAATGCTGTTCTTTAATGCTGCTTGGATTTTTTCTAAAAGTATTCCAAACTTTAAATTGATTCTGTCATTTTAATTAAATCCAAGCATTTTTATCAGTGTGTCAAAGCAAACTTTAAAAATGGAAGAATGGTTAATAAGAAAAGCACAAGGCATGCCCGCATGCACAGGCAGCTATCTATTTTCCTCATTCTCTTTCCTTTGAAGTCTTTAACGTTACCTGTACTTTAGGTCCAAAATCCTAACCTTGTCATTAAAGATTGTTACATATACACTGTGTGCATTAATCTGAATTTCAGGGTAACTTCAGGCTATGCATTGTAGATGAGTGCTGCATGTATGCTGCAACCATTTTTTTCCACAGAATGTTACTTTACAAAAAGCCAGCTCTAAGCCCGAGCCAAGTTTCATAATAATCTACTTAATACTTTTCATGCATGTGTCTCTTCTGACTGAGCACAGGCACCCTGTTTCCAAGCCAAAAAACTTAAGCTGTGCCACAAGGTACTTTGACGTTTTAGGGCTTCACATTCAAAAGCAACATGTTGGTTTGTGTTGTTTAGAAAACCTGGCAGGAGACATGTTTCAACAAAACTGCAACTCTTATAAGAGTAGTGAAAAAGTTGTGATAATTATATTATTTATACAGCTCACAGAACATTAAACTTTGGCTAGAAACTTGCTACTCTCGTATTAGATCCTCTGTGAAAGGTTTTAGTTATCACATAAAATATTTCAGAAGCCAAAGCAAGCGCCTCTTGTAAGTATATAAGCAGATTTATGTACGCACAGGCTTTAATTTTCTGCTTTGTTGATGTGATGGGTCAAATTGTAAAGAACAAGCTGAAACAAACTAACTGAGCTAGTCACAATGTGAAACTTCTTCAAAGCTGTCCCAAACTCTGCAGTGGTACATTTACTTCAACACATGATTCACAGAACCTGAGACTCAAGTAGATCAGATGGGATATTTAAAAAAAGATCATGAACAAGAAATATTCTTATAGGAACACCAGGAGCTTCTTAACAGAGATGCCCTCCTTATAGAAGGCAAAAGGAGTCAGAAGAATTAAGTACAAAAAGTCATAATAAATGTAGCACCTCTTCAAAGAGGTGGAACACAGCCAGAAACGCCACACCACAGGTAAAGTTAAATAAAGGGAGGAAGAAACACCACTGAACCAACAGAAGCCTCTGAAAAGCAAGTAACTGCACCCTGACCCCATAAAACATCTGCGGTTCCTGTAAAGCACGTAAAACCATTCACACAATATTTCAAATGCTAGTGAAGAGGCAAGTTCTATATTTGATTAAAAGGTAAATACAGAGTCTTGGTTATGTTATTTCTGTTTGAGAAGGCAGATCATGGTACTGTAGTGTTGGAGTAGTTTTCACAGTTAAATATCAATGTGGCAACTATCCAGGAACTATGATCTTGAAAATCTATTTAGCATTCAAGATTTATCACCAGAGAACAAGCACATCGTTCATATACCTTCAGCAATGACTGCACACCGTATTTGTCCCCTTAAACCCCAAATGTTAAATTGCAACATTGACAAAAGATAGTTCTGTAAGAAGTTATGATTAATGCAGACAACCTGCAAAGGTTCCTATGTGGACAACAGATTCACGTTTATTTTGCATAGCAGTGTTCCTTTATTTTTTAAATTTTTATGTTTTTCAGTCAACAGATGATTTTTTACATCACAGAGAAAGAATACATACCATTTGACAGCTAAGTTCTGCACCTCACCATTTTTATCTTCCAGTAATTTCAAGATCATCTTCACCACCTTCCTTTCACTGTCATCATCCAGCTTAATAGAATCTTTCTGTAGTTCCGTCATCAAGTCATTAGTAGCCATAAACCTGACAAAAGAGAGTCAGATAATTATTGCTAAAAGGATATATATGGGTCATTCAGTGCTCTACAATTCAAGATTCTCAGTTTCCGCTATTTGTTACCAAATAAACCACACTTAACATTGGATTAGAGTTACCTGCTTTGTGATACAAACAGCATTTCTTCTACTTATAAAATAAATAAGGAGAAAATGTCATTTTAAGTTACAGTTTAGCTTTTAGTCAGGTCATCATCTTTCCTTGGTGAGGAAAGCTCCACATTTTACTCCCAATGTTTACGCTGCGCTCCAAATAATCTCCAGCAAGAAAACTGACGCTTTCCCAGATTGGAAGTAGTTCTCTCACTAGCTACACATTTTTTTTCTTAAGCAAGAAGAATAATACAGTTTTTCAAACATTCTCCCACAAAAATAATATGACAGACATCAACAGAGAAATAAAAGCGAAAGCTATGATTTATAAATTTTTCATTTTGTCTGTCCAGACTGGTTTGTTTATAGCCAGACAATGGCCAATGATGTTTATCCAGTCCTCAATCTAGGGCATGACATGAAAGTCTAAAATTAATTTTTGAGAGATCAGGAAAACAAAATCAGCTTTCCTATCAGTTCATTTAGTATTCTATACCACCGTCACACCAACCAATACAAGAACATACTGAGAAATGACTTTCCAAAAATACTTCTTTTATGCCTTTTGTTTCTTTTCCTTCTAAAGTCTGTTTCCCAATCTGTTTTCCTTTCCTAAGCGTCCTTTCTTCTCAAGAAAAGTAACAGAGATGCCTTACTCAATTACAAATCCCAGGGGCTCCAATGCCAATCCCAGCCCCCAGACAAAAATGGTCTGTTAATTACACAACTAGGGTTGACATTTGGGCTTCCGACACATCAGCCCCAAGCAGCCATCGCCTAAGCTCATCCTTGGAAGGTTACCTCCACCGCCTGACCTGCTCGATACTTCTTTATTGAGAATGAAAGCCAAGACCACCTAATCTTAACGTGCATCACAAATGCCAGATGACTCCCCTCAAATAATGGACCCCGACTTATCCCGTCTTGTAACGCGGCCGTTCCAGTCTAACAGTCTCAAGGTGTTTCTAACTAAGATAAGTGAAGCCCTCGCTCATTCTTCATTCACTCCAAGAGTGCCACCAAAGCAAGCCTGTAATCTGACAGGAACCAGATGTGTGCATAAACAGATGATGGATGTGAAAGGCACCAGCCTGTACGAAGAGCAAGGGAAAAAAGCTACTTGAAAAGTAAAGGGAAGGGGCAGATCGGACGGGAATAAGGGCATCCACAAAGCCAAGCAACACTAAAACGTTTAAAAGCCATCTCCATGACACTGCTGTATTTACCTCTTTTTCTTAAACCTTAACAGCCTCCCCTCACTTCCTTGGGCAATAAATCCCATTTCCTAGCCTTCTGAGTTCACATGCACTCATCACCTACTTGTGACAACTTCCTCAGCTAAGCAGAGCTTGAACATCCTCAGCTCATCAGCACTTCTGCGCTTGGCTACAACTGAGGAGTCCTCCTGGCAGATTCCTACATTTAAAAAACAAAATACCCGAACTCCACAGTGGCATGGGGAAGACTGGCAACTCTGAATTGAAGGAGCTGGTATTTAGCAACACAGTTTTGAGCGGTGTAGATGTGGCCTTTGACCAATTTTACGTGGTGCAAAGCAGCAGCGCATCGGTAGCTCCTCACCCCTTGTACTCAGAGCAGCCATCCTCTTCCTCCCACAGCCCCGAAGTAAACTGCCACCTTACATCACTGCCCACTTTGAACTGAAGTTTCCACACAATAAATGCCACAAACAATTGCATCAGACAAGTTAGTTTATCCAAAAAAAAAAAAAATGTGGATTAGAATTTACTGTAGAATAGCTACTTGAACTGTGGTTTGCAGTCAGCTCCCTGGTATCGACAACTACACCGAGCCCCTTCAAATACACGCGGTCTAAGAATAAATCCACTTATAATTACTAGTACTAAGAACTATTTTATCCATTATGCAAATACATGATACATGCAGAGGTTTCATAAAACATAGCATTGCATAACAGCCAGTTTGTAGAGGTCCATCGTCACTCATTTTACTGTTTCTAATTCAGATTTTAATCTATGTTGTTATGATTTTTAAGTATTTCAGAATCCCAAGGTTGTTCAAAGCCCCTGGAATGGGTAATCTGCAGAGTGCGCTCTCCTAAAGCAACTACAAAACAAGTTTTAACTACATGTAGCTTGGAAAACAACTTACTACAACCTCATCTCATAGGCATAGCCTCTCTTTTATGCAAAAAGTTTTAAAATCATTGGAAATCAATACTGAGAAGCAAATCCATCCCAATATTTTGTAAGACATCCTTCCTATAAGCACTAAATGCAAAGCTCACTTATTCACAGAAAAAAATTAGCATGATAAAACTAAAAAAAAATATTCAGAAAACAGTTTGAATCTATTTTTAAGCGTAATTTAAATGACTCAGGCAATTCTGGTCTGCATCTTTTCAGACTAATCAGTTTTCGTTGTTTTTCTTTTTCTTCCCCAAAGTTTCTAGCCTAAACTCTCCTGGTAACATCATACTAGAGAACCTGAAAGAGATGGACAGAAAAAATATATACTTTTATCATGCCTGTGCCCTGTGCTTCAATGGTTTTGACAAAAGCCAACCCTATGGGTACTTAATCATGGCCTGTTTTCTTTTAGATTTTAATATATTAACAAGAGGCTGCTTTGGACGTAACTGTGTACTTTAACTACAAACTAAGAACTGTAAAGGTGCAAAAATGGAAAAAACACCAAGTGTGTTCTACGACTTTTCCCTACCTGTATTGATCCACTCTCTGTAACAAATGAAAGCTTCATACATGAATTCCTGGGTACGCACAATGCAGACAAAGAAATTTAATTATCTTTAACCTAATGGTTTGTTAGAGCCACTGTGTAAATGAATGGTCTCTTTTTCTTAGTTGTTTTTAGTTGTTTAGTTGTTTTTAGTTGTGTGGCTTTTAGTTGCTCTGCTATTTCATTACCTGATACAACATCTTTTGCATTTTATCTCCCGTAACCAAACGGTTACTCCAATAAATAGTAACAGTCTGGTGACAGATCCTAAGCTCCAAAATACATATCCCAGTCCCGCCTTCATAAAACTTAACTGGACTCCTCTTTCTGGACACACACAGTTTTAGAGGGGTCCTACAAGAAGGCTGGGGAGGGACTCTTTGTCAGGGGATAGAGGAATAGGACAAGGGGGAAGGGCTTTAAAGTAAAAAAGGTGGGTTTAGATTGGATATAAGGAAGAAATTCTTCACTGTGAGTGTGGTGAGGCCCTGCCACAGGCTGCCCAGAGCAGCTGTGGGTGCCCCATCCCTAGAGGTGCTCAAGGCCAGGCTGGATGGGGCTTTGGGCAACCTGGTCTGGGGGAGGTGTCCCTGCCATGGCATGGGGCTGGAGCTGGGTGGGCTTTGAGGCCCCTTCCCACCCCAGGCTCTACACGGCGAGCCCAGCACCCCCCTGCCCACACCCCGCAGCACCCCGGAGCCGTGCGGGCGCGGGAAGCCGAGGCCCAGGGCCCCCCAGGCCCGCCCGTCCCGCACGGCGCCGAGCAGGCCCCGCTCCTGCGGGCTCCGCGGGCCTCGCACCCGCCGCAGGCTGCGGAGGCCGCGGCTCCGCTCCTCAGCGTGAGGGGAGGGAGAGGAGAGGGGAGGGGAGGGCAGGGGAGGCCCTGAGGCGAGGCGGGCCGGGCCCGGCGGCGGCTCCCACCTGAAGTCCTTGTCGCTGGACGTCATCTTCTCCAGCAGGTTGGAGATGTGGTACGAGGCGCTCGCCATGTTGACGGGCCCGGCCGGGAGCAGCGGCGGCGGCGGCGGCAGCAGGAGGAGGAGGAGGAGGAGGAGGAGGAGGGGAAGGGGGAGGAGGGGAGGGGAGGGGGAGGGCGGCGCCTCCCGGCTCCGCTCGCCGGGGCTGGGCCTGGGCCTGGGCCTGGGCCTGCTGGGGCCGCCGCAGCCCCCCGCGCGCCGCCGCCGCCGCCCGCGATTGGCGGCGCCCGCAGCCCCGTGACGCCGCCCGCGGACGTGGCGCCGAGCGGCTGCGCGCCCAGCCCGGGCCGCCGTTGGAGGAGGCGGCGGGAAGGGCGGCCGCGGACTACGAGTCCCAGCGCGCACCGCGCGCGCGGCCCGCCCGGCGCCGTTGGCGGGGCATGGCGGGAGTTGTAGTTTTGTAGTTTGGCTCTGTGGGGGGTGGGGAGGGGGTGGCTCTCAGCCCTTCAGGCCCTCGCGAAGCCGCGGCTGAGCGCGGGTTTGAATGTATCTGGCAGGAGTCAAAAGCAACGACAGAAAAACGCGTTTTCCTTGCTGAATAAAAGTGTGTTTCTGTCTGTCCCCCTTGCAGAAAGCTGCCCCAAAATGTGCTGCGAGTGCTTCCAGGGCCAAACAGAGAGATTTTTTCATATCTATTCACATCACTTAAATGCTCATATCGTAACCTCAGCAGTAACTTAAACACTCGGCTCCCCAGGAACAGCACGGCCTGGCCTCGGGGTCTGCCTTGGCGCAGGCCAGACTGGGCTGTGGTACTAGCACCGTGCCCAACAGGCCTCCTGGGTACGGGGGAAAACAAGTTTTTGTATCCGTAGCCAAGTAAAAATGCACTTTGTTACTTGTTTTTGCCTCCCTCGTTGCTGTACATGTCAATCTCATTGCTTTTCTGGGCAAAGCCTGTGATCTGTCTGCGTGTGGGTGGCTGATAGGAAGTGGTGGGAGAGCTGAGGAAGTGTTTCCATGTGTAAAACTAGACAGCCCACTGCAGGCAGCCTCCTCGAGCTTCTTACTGAAATAAAAGAACATGAAATAATCTTAATCCTCCTTCTCAGTTATGCTTATGTACAGCAAAACTAAAGAAATGCTTTTTTTGTTGTTGTTGGAGGTTGATAATTGAAAAGAAAAAGATTTGAACTAAAACCAAGATGTCCTTAAAATACGCATTTTTAGGTGCAGCTTGCAGGCCGCCTTTCACAGCAGCTGAAGGAAGGCATGTGTTCTTCATTAACTGAGCCAAAATCACGAGTGGCTCTGCCATGGCCTGTCACCCAGGGACCTTCTGCAAACAACTGCTTCGGAAGACACAGACACTGCCATTGTCTGGCTGCTGGGCTGAAAAGAGAGCGTGGTGTGCATTGGTCTTATTCCCCAGAGCAGCTTGGTGTCAGGTTAGGGTTGTGCAGCAAAAATGAGGGACATAAGGAGGTGGACAGCGTGGGGGTGGATTGGTGACACTGATGTGGGGTAAGGATGGGTTACAGAAAGTGGGAGTAGTCGGGGGGAGGAAGAGGGAGTCTCAAGGAGAAATGGGGGACCATTGGTATGGGCAGGGGAACTGCAGTGAGGAGAAGCAATAAGAAGGAGAGGTAGCCCTTTCAAATAGGCCATTCACTTATTTGACTTGGGAATGCTTGATTGAGGGTTTACCTTTGGAGAGGAAAATCATTTACTTCCTTTTGCTTGAACACTTAGGCTGGCTATTCAAGGAAGCCAGCTGGAACAGTACAGATGAAGATAGGCTCGCTCCTGACTTGTTTGTGACAGCTGAAAACAGCTTATGATGTCTGAATTGTGATAACACTGTGCCACACACAGAAAAACCGTGCAGCTTCTCTTTGAAGCACCAAGACAGAAAAAGTTGAAACACAAATAGTTGTCATTTGGCACATCAATTCATGTTTTGCCATGTGGACGTTAGCACCATTCTAAATCACTTTGGTGACAGTGACTTGCGAGCATGTTACAATTACAAGAAATGATTTGTTTCTGAGGTGTCAGCTTGTCACATCATCACTTCTCACGCACTGTTGGACAAGACCATTCTAACCTGTTCTTTATTTACATTCATGACTTTGGTCCTAAGTGGGGATCAGGTGGCTAGGGGGTGGTGAAAGATCATCTACTACAAAAATGTTCTGGCTACATAGTTACCACAATGCATGTTATTGAATAAGCATGTGAAACGAACCAGATGATAAAAAATGCTGTTATGGGAGAGATCTTTTATGTCAGTCCCTATTGTAGAATGAAGTATTGCCAGTATTCACTCAAGTTGGGAGTTAACTTTTTAAATTAATATTGTTTCAAATTAGACACTAAACTGAGCTACTTCCCACTTTGGGAATTCTACAAACATTCACTTACAGTAAGGTTATTCATGCTGAGAAGAAAGAAAAAAAAAAAAGAAAAGAAAAAAAAAAAAGTAAATAAAAATTAAAAAAAAAAAAACAGTTATACAAAACAATTCTGCTCCAGTTCATGCTTCTGACTGATTTTTGTCTTGTCCCTCTTTAGGTTATATTCCCCACTTTCCATCTCAGAGATTCTATTCCTGTCAATTTTCATGTTCCCAGAGGTATTTTAGCTTGCTTCCTTCTCTTTATCAATTCTTTTCTGGTTGTTCATGTTGGGGTTTGGCATCCTCATGCACAAATCTCTTCCTTAAAGATTTTTCAAGGGCAGGAGAAAGATAGAAATAAATCCATAGCATGAAAGTCACATCTGCCTTCTACTCAAAGGGAAACGATCTAAGTTTCTTAGATGGGAAACGATCTGCATATCCTGAGATAATACTAAAAGTAGGAATTTAGTCTTCCATGTGCAAGATGTAAATATAACTGACAGCCTCTAACACATCCAGGATGCTTTGTGATCTTGTACATTTTAAAAATGATTTTTAAATCATTTAAAGTCATAATTCTGCTGCTGGTTTCTGTACCTCAACCAGCTTAGCCTGCCACTACTTAAACCTGGTTTCATATTACTACCAGAAATACAGGTCATCATGGAGGAAGTCAGAGTATTTTTTTTTGTTGTTCAAGCACAATTATTACAACTGGGATTCAGCTATAGTAGATGCAATGTTCCAGAGGAAGTTAGACACACGTAGAGGCTAATTGAGAAGAGATTTTTTCCAGCTGATAGCAAACAACTTCACAGATGGAGTGGTACTCCTGATCTGTTCCCTGTAGACAAGTATATTAGATGCTCTTGGTTCATTCACAAAGATAGCTGAAAGCTTAATTAAACGTGGGAACCTTAAAGGATTTATCTTGCTTTATACTTGCAAATGCATTCCCCAAATGCTGAAGATGAGAGAAGAGCATTGTTCGATTAGGCATTCATTCACCTCACCAGAATTTGAGCCCTCACCAATTTGCTCTTTCTCTTCACACAGGAGTTGTGAGCCCACAGCCAGGAGAGGAAATTGGGGATGTGCTGTGTGTTCATATATCAGCATGTAAAGAGCTATACCACACAGCTTCACTAGGCTTAAAGGGACTCCTTTACGATGACGAATTTAAAGCAGGTTATCAGTTTTTACAGCTGGTTTTGGGGAAATAAAAGGAAAATTGCCGTTCCGAGTCAAAAGCTGCACACTGCTGTAAGCAGATATTTTGAGCTAGAGAACCGTACGGTCCTGGTTTATCACTTAGATAGGTGACTGACTTTGTACATCTGAACTATTAATCTTGAAAAAGATACTTGGGAAGGAAGACTTCAAAAATGGAGTTGACTGATTATAGTAACAAACCACAGATGGAGTCAAAAAAGCGATCTAAATTAAAACAAGAAAGAAACTTAAAAAGGGATGCTATGACTGTTTAACTATGAGCAAACAAATTGAAAAAACATGCAGTCCATGGCAGACCAGTCATATGGGTAAATGTGTGTTTCAAGCACTGTATTGCATTGTATAAATGTTTTTAGTTAAGTTTGCTTTTTTAAAGCTGAAAAAATTTTCACATGAAACTTAAGAATCACAAAGCATCTATCCAAAAGCAATTTAAAGCTTTGCTACTCTGTTGAATCTCACTTAAGACTGTTTCATTCTGGGACAGTAGAAAACATTGCTGGTCTTATTTATGAGAGATTTCTACATGCTTGCCAAGAAGAATAAGTAATATATGTAGTTGTAAACTGTCTGGCCTTTACTTCCTAACCCAGATAATCCTCTTTTGTAAATCAAAGTAAAGCAAAGCAAAATGTTTGTGTGTCAGATTCCATCAGCTGTAAGAAGAGAAAGACTGGGAAACGGTGCTGAAAATAATATATGTATCCAGTTAAGTAATGGACTGAAGCAACTGTCAAATGGACTGAAATTGCCTCTCTAAAAGAACAGAGCTCCAATAGCATCTTCATCATAAGATTGTCAGGAAATACAGTATCTTGAAGGAAAAGAAAATAATAATGTAACAGTCTTCTGACTAAAATTGGATAAAAAATTGAGAGAAAAAAAAAAAAAGCTAAAAGTAATTTACTTTCTGCTTCTTAAACACTGCACAGCTATTTGCAGCATTTGTGGTCAACAGGTTTCAAACATTTGCCACACACTCACGGATAAAAACTAAAATGAATCTTTCAAATAAAATCTGACTTGATATACGAGACAGAAATTTAGACTCCTAGATGTTTACCATTGTATTATTTCCATGCCAAATGAACTCAGCTTAGAAAACAGAAAAAAAGTCATCATGACTACCCCTTCTGAAAATTAATCCAGGTTGTTTTTCTTTTTGATTGACCATTTGCATTTTCATTCCTTACCATAACTCTAAATGTCTGACTCCTTCAGACCGAGTTATGTTTCCCTTTATGTCAGCACACCCAGCTTTCTGCACATAGTGACCTCAACAATGCTTGTACTGGAGACACTTGTCTCAAGTAAACTTACAAGCACTTGCTTAATCAGAACTTCTGATATTGAACAATACTGTTTGTGTTTCAAAAGTGGTACAAGTAGGAATTTTTTGAAGTGTGTTGACTATTTAGGCTTATTAGAACCAGAGACAGCCATGCTATGGGTTTTGCTTACTCCACACATCAGGAAAACCTTGACTATCAATAATTTAGAAATTTGTATGTTAGCACATTGGTTAATCACAATATGAGCCAAGGTTTGATAAAGAGTACATAAACGCTCATCTGTTCCATTTCATAGCATTTTAAAGCACTGCTGTTAGCGTGTTGATTATTGCCTAAGAGTGCTTCATTTCAGGACAACAGAACGTGCCATCTCCCTCATGTATGAGACTAGCAGCAAAATTAGCGAAGATGAAGAAATACAAACTGTATTATTCCTCCATGAATCAAGGTGAAAGAAAGGGCTAAAACTAAATCAGAATGAATAAATCTATTGAATAGAGCTTAACTTGACCGAATCTGATTCCTTGGAGCAAGATTGAATCATCCATGGGATCAGCTAAGGTGAAATGACTCAATGATGCTCTTCTCTTGGAGCAGATGTTGCCCTTCTTTGACCTCATTAGGGTTTTACTCAAACTCAGCTAGCTCAGCCTCACTCGTTTGGGTCAAGAATATTTTGCACTGGAGGCAAGGCTGCTGAAGGGGCTGGTGTCCTTCAGGCATCCTTCAGGTTTGTTGACTGTTTGGCATACATGTTGTGGTACCAGAAAAGGCATGGACGTGTCTGGTCAGCTCCACACTGATGGGCTTTGTGGGTATCAACAACCCCTTGAATAGAAACAAGAATTGTTTTTATTTTCAAATTCTCTGACCATTACCTGTTGAACCTTGGGGCCTAATTTATTTCAAAACGATTCTCCTCTCTATATAAGTCGTTAACTACATGTTTGTGTGCTAAAATTAGTCAGCAGAGAGAGATTAGATATATATTTTTTAAAAAATACATATTATTAGTCTGTTCATATAATTCTAGGATTAGTAGCCATGCATTGTAACAGCAGGGCATAGTCTAAGTTTAGGACCGAATGTTTGAACTTGTTAGAGCCACCATTAAAATTTTTAAACCCTCTGGGCATGTGCAATTTCTGTTCTATTCATAATGAATATGTATAAAATTGAGTAGGTCTGACAAGTATCGGTGGCTTGCTTGTGAATTTATGTGTGTGAATAGCAAATACAAAACAAAATATCAAAAGGAGCAAGAATCTCATATATCTCATATGCATTATTCAAGCGGGAGCAGGCTCTTAAAAGAAAACATCCGCAATTAGTTTTAATACTTTGGAAATAATTACATGCCAGTAGGAAGACCATATATCGAAAAGAATATGTTTAAATTTCAAAACAATCTTCAGAGATACCTCCTGTTGTTTCGTTCTCTCTCTGGGGGTTAATGATGCCAGTACTTCGCAGTGAGAAGGCATTTTTAATAACTTCTATCAGAAAAGTCAACCCATGCTGCTACAGCCTGATCCAGAGGAATGTCATTTCAAAAACAAAAACAGTTCTACAAAACTTTTCAGTCTTTTTATGCATTGAAACGCTCAGTCCTGTTACTTGTGTTAGAAGCATCTCCTGCCAGTCACAGTCAAGGTGACCTACTTGATTTTAATTTATTTTTTTTATTCCATTTTGTGATACTGCCAGTTTAAGGGCAAAATTTCATCTCTGCATTCAGCTGCAGCGATACCAGATCATGGCTTTGTTCTGTTATCATACTGCAGAGGCCAAAATTAGACCTTTTTGGAAGATTTTTATGTTGCTAGCCAGTTCTTCAGAAAGTGTGGAACTAATATATTGTAGAAGCAATGTCATTTGAAAGGATGAGATACAGAGAGACAATTGTCTGCTCACATCTCACAAAATAAAGATGATTTTGTCTCCCAATGCTTTCTAAGAATATCCTCAAATTCCGTTCCTACAATATTTCTGGAGGCAGTGATTTCTTTGCCAATAGAAAGAAATTTGCTTATTTCCTTTTTGTCGTGTACCTGATGTTGTCATTTACACCCATGCAGACGCAGTGTGAAAAAGCTGGTGGCATTTTGTGGCCATTTTGTCCTGATGTGAGTCGTGGCACTGTCTGCAGCTGTGGTGGACATGGAGGGAAGGAAGATGCAGTTTTACGGCATGGCCTCCACCAAGCAGTCATCAAGGTGGGATGAAAAGACAGGATCCCTGTGAAAGCAGGAACTCGCATCCCCCAAGCTCTTCTCCCTCAAAACCTGTGCTGCCAAGAAGCAGAGAAACAGATGGAGAAGCACCTACAGTAATCTGCTAGCCTCGGATGTGGCTGAGCGCTGTTCTCTGTTTGAGATACAGGACATTTTTACTTCCACGTTTGCTGTTTAGATTAAACCACTGAGGCTCGTTGCTCTCAGGCCCTCTTCTCATGCTACCTCCATTCCTTGCACTCTCTTTCACTCCACATGGTGTTAACAGGGTCATACTAGGAATCCAGCGAAGGCCAAGAACAGTATGAGATTTATATTATGTTAAATTTACACAGCATCAGCAGCTGAGCCTGAAAGAGAATTTTCATTATCCCTTAGCAGCACACAGTCTAAGGCATGTAGCTGAGAGGCTCTGATACCATTGTGGAGGAATGGTTTCTACATGCTTCAAGGTCAGCTTGTAAATATAGTTATTTTATTGCAATGGAAATATCCAATTTTAGACAAAGCTCAAGACCAGGACATTACCAGAAGGGCAGGAATACCTAAGAGAGTCATTTTTTTTTTTTCCTGTTGGGAACTGTTTGTCCACAAACCAATGCAAAGAGTGTTTGTTTCCAGAAGCCAACTCCAAAATTACATTTCTTTGTGGTGACTCATCTAGTAGTGCAGCAGTGCAGTACCTGCAGGGCAGTCAAAGCAGATTGGCAGTGATCCATGGTATCTCATACCTCTGGGAGAGCAGCAAATCGGGTAACGTGGTTGGGTCTTCTGAGCCACCTTGGTTGATTCAAGGATGTCTTAAATACAGCCAAGCAATTAAGCTGTGGAAACTGATCGAATGCAGCATCATATCCCTTTGGTGCTCTTTTATTAGTAACCACCTGGATGTCCAGATAGATAATTCCGAACAAATTTGCTCCTTTGAGTGATTAGAAACTGAACTGGAATGAAAATCCATTTTCACATCAGTTGCTAAACACTGACCAAAAGAGCAAATATTATTCCGAACCATGTTCTAATTTGGAGGGGGGTGATAAAAATTGACATTCAACGTAAATGTCTTTCAAGATAAAGCACTGGGTCATGTATGGGCTGCTGTTAGAAGAGAGAGGAGAAAAGAACTGCATGTTGCAATTACTTGCAGGTAGGAATTGCATTTCCTGCCAAGTAAAACATCTCCTCTAAAATTGCTCTGTTTGTAGTTCTGCCTCAAGATAACTTTTGCACCTGCTGCTCAAAGATTAAACTACATCTGTTGAAAGGAAACTGCCACTTGGGGTCACATTTGTTATCAAATGACATTTTTTGTTTATTTGTGTAGCGAGGGATGCACAATTAGAAATTCCCTCTCTTCATTTTGAGCTTTGCTGTAGATCTTCATCATAAAATATTTTTGGAGGCAGAAAAATGCTGAGGCTTTATGCTTTATAGCAGAAAATAAGAAAAAAGATAGTGTATTTTTTTTCCTAGATTTCTCTGTAATAATATACCTGTATTATTCATAATTCAGTCACATATATAATAATCTTAATTTATAATCTTTATCCTAAGTACCAGTTCAGCATTTTTCTTGATGTGCATAAAATATATCATAAGAACAATACAAAAGTAAGAACAATAGCTATTTTTGAAAAATAGGGTTTATTTATGGAGGTGTTCCCCAACATATGTGTTTTAGAATATTTGCAGAACACTTACAATGTGGGTACTCTTAACATGAAATAATGTTCCTACGGAGAGGTATTTGGTGACAGCTGCAGTTCTTCAACTTTCTACAGGTCCTATTCAAGAATAATTTCTTTATGGAGATGAGCTTGGTAACATTCAGCAGTGGTGAACTGTAGAATTATCTACATTCACAGTTTTTGCTTTAGAGGATTAGCCATTAGAAATGTATCTGCAGGGCTTGGAAAATTTTTAATATGAAAAAGCCAACTAATCAGAGCCTTTCACAAAAAAAGCAAAGGAATAATGGCTGAATACACATCACTATTTTTAACAAACTGATATGAATCACTCAGTCCCTCAGTGCTGATTCCGTAGCGATACGTTCTGTTTTGACAAGATCATTCACTCAAGCTGTCTTTCTTTTGGCACTTACAGTTGGTGGCATACAGAGTCAAGCAAGCCTAAGCTTCTGGTCCTTTTTCCCGTCAGGGTGTAAAATTGCTATGAAAACAGAACCAGGTGAAGATTCAGAATGGAACCTAGTGATTCAATGTTATATATTGTTGGACCCCACAGTCTTGGTATATGTTTGAGTTACTTCCAACAGAAATCCGCTGAACTTGCTATTTCATGTATTCGTTTTGTTTACCAGTAGTTCTCATGAAAACCTAGTATAAGAGGTTTAGGATGTGTTTATTGTAATTCATATGTTGCTTTAAGAGCCATCATAATTTGTGCTGAATATAAATGCCTGAATAATAAGACTACGCTTCAAGGAATGGGAGCAAAACAGAGCTTCATCAAAAACTGTTCTCTGGATTGGGCGTCAAACTGTGTAAGAATTTCCAGGGTATTTCCAGTGATTAGGGAATGCAAACGAAGTGCAAAAGAAATGAATGTTGTGCAAAACGCTGAATAATATCAAGAACTGATAGAGTAATCAGCCCGTCTTGTTCCAAAGAGTTATTTTTTAAAAGCAGATGGAGAAAAATGCCACAATCATAACCTATAATTCAAAGATGGAGGATGCAGTGAGAGCGATATTCCATTACAGTTCATTTTTCCTTTTTCACTGAAGATCAACAAGTTGAACAACAGCTGAAATCAGATTGTTATAGACAGTTATTGTTTCAGCTGTCATTACTTTTTTATTATTTGCCATCAATTAATATTTTCGAGCAGCGCATCTAGTCTAGATGTACTAAGACCCACTTAGAAAGGAACTGCTGGATGATTATTTAATAACTAGGGATTTAAACATGGGGAAGAGTTAAAGGAAATAATAAAACCAGTGTGCATAGAATCTCAATCAGGAAGTAGTTTTGTTTTGCTAGCAGGGCCACCCAAAAATAAAGACTGAAAGCAGTGGATGTGTTTTGTGGCCACTTGAGGCTGACAGAGTGAAAGTTCCCAATATGTAAAGTTGAATCACGCTGGGTGCCAGTTGTGGTAGTTTTTTCTCTTGCCCATAAAATAATCTTGTGATTCCAATAATAAAAAAAAACAATTTCACTCCAATGCTGCAGCTTTATTCTTATCCCTTCAAACCAAACCCAAGGAGCTAATGGCACAGAAGATACGAGAATTATATATCACATTGGTGCGGAGTGATCTAATTTGCTCTGATGCAGAAGTCCTGAAGAAATATGCTGCTAAGGCGATCCAATCAGCTGGGGTTTATTCTTTTCCTGTTCTAGTTTAGAAAGCAAAAAAAAATTATCTGAAAACTAAAGCTATGCCCTCCAGAGAGTTACCTTATCACCAAATCAGTCACGAATGGAATGCAGAAATCTTTCAGGGCAAACAGACATTGAATCCGTCTTGGTGTTATCTTCATTTTAGAGCTTCAATAATGATATTTCAGAGGAATTCATAACGAACCTGCAAAAAAAGGGAGAGGCATGGATGTTTCACTACAATTTTATACATGAGTTACAACAGTTCCCAGACCGAGACCTTCCTCTCTAATGGTCATAAACAAACCTATGGCTAAAGAACTATGTCAAAAAAATCTTGCCAACACAGAGTGTACCTGAACGCCCTGGGAGTTTATTTCAGAGTTCAAGTGCAAAGGTACTGAAGTGTGATGTTTCTTTCAGATGCTAATAATACAACCAAGTAGCGAGGTCTAGAAGTTTCAGTGTGTTCATGATTGGGTACTGTCTCTTGAATGTTTAGGGCAGTGATTTAAATCTAAAATAAGTCAATACAACAGTCTATGAATTTTGTTGCCATCTCAGCTGTCAGAGAATTAGATTCAGAGTTTCTGGTAAACTGGTATTATATCACATATAAAATGTCTCACCATAATTGTCACCATTATAAGCCTCAGAGAAAAACATTGTATAGACTGGGGCAGTCATGAAGAACAAAACTCACATTATTCTTCAGGTTGTTCCCCACGGGGCAACAGATTTATGTTAAGGAGTTTGGCCTGGAAGAGAAAAATAAATAAACAAATAAATGAAAAAACACTTGTAATGCTTCCCTCCTACAGCTTTTAGTACCAGCTTTTTGTTTAGCCAAACTTGGCCAGTTTTGTTTTAATATTCTTCATGAACATTAGAAAAAGATTTTTGAGGTCTACACAGAATCACTAAATGACAGCTGAAAAGAAGCAACTAAGGAAATTAAAGCAAGAAATCTTTTTTTTTTTTTTTCTTTTTCTTCCCACTCAAGAAAATACGTTTCAGATTTCCATTCTCTTCCATTCTTTCTTGGTAATAATTTATTCTTTAGTTTTGTGCAACAGGTCATTAACCTGCTTAACAGCCCTAAATCTAGATGTTTTCCCTTTAGTGAAAATTAGTGAAAATCAAGTGGGTAAAATACCAAATCTTACTTTCACTTCATTTTCTTTGATAGTTTAGGGGAATACATGATCCAGGATTTTTCTCTCACAACAGAAAATGGTAATTTAGCTGTTAACTACATGGGATTCAGATTCGGGACCCTTACTGTCTGTGTACAGTCTTATTATCTGCTGGGTCTGATTATGTTCTGATTAATATTATCTAATGACTATGACCACAGGTGCAAAGTTTCAATGATATTTTGACTTCCACGGCCACTTGACAGAAAGTAGGCAGAAAGTACCACCGTGAAATTCTTGTCCATCTTGGTCTTTTTTTGCTAATCAGAAACAAGAGGAAAATCCATAAGAGGAGGATTCAGTTTCTGAGTCTCTGCCTCCCATATTTTATTCTGCAACATAAACCACGTGGGTTCTTAAAAGACAGGTTGTGCAAAGAAAGCAAAAGCTAGAGCTATACCTAAAAGCCTGGTGACAGTTCAAAAGCCCTCCTAGGTTTTACCTCTCTCTAATTTTAATCTTTTTTTTTTTTTTTTTTACTAGGAGTTACTATTCTTAAGATATGTTAAGATTTTCTGTGTTTCCCTTGACGTGTTCAGTCTTGCTCTCACCTATATAGATGCTCCTTTTGAAATTCATAACCTGGAGGCGAAGGCCAAAACCTTTCTAGCTGTAGAAGCAAATGTATTCACTTTACTTGAAGGATCATAAAAACCCACCTCTTTGCCAGAGATGCTCACTGAGAGAGATGTCAGCCAGCGTGGCGTTCCAGGATTAATTAAGGAGTTTGTCTGCCAGACATTCTTGAAGTCTGCTTTTTCTTGTCTTATTTTTACTTTTTGGCATGTAGTAGTATTTCCATATTTATTAAATGCGCGCTGATAATTACATGCAGAAGAGCAATTAGCAGCAGACAATTTAGTGGCAAAGAATTCATAATTTGAACTGTTTACCATTCAGAGATGACTGGAAGTGATGACAACTTGTTTCCAGCCCATTGGACTTCTCAGCTGTATGAGTGATGGGGCCCTATAAATAGAAGCAAAACTGCTCCAAATGAAACTTCATTTCAGTGATATTGTTATAGTAGAACTTCCAGCTGAAGTAGCCATTTTTAATTCTCTGTTTCTCTGGTCTATCTTTGTATGAAACATAAAATCATACCTGTGCAGTAGGCAGTCTATCAGATGTTTTATAATTCAAAACCTAAATTCAAACCAGTGACAGATCCCTGTTCATCGTGGTGTGTTGAGTGACCTGTCCACACACAGCCTCTTGTTCTTACTAGAAAATAATCTGTGTTTCATGAGTGAGCATAAATTATGTTTCTTAGTCAAAGAAACCCAGTGGTGTCTGAGATCTATGGAGGTTTTCTATACTTGTTTTAATAGAAACTTTAATTATCTGTCTGCAGGAGCATAGTTTCTCTGTTCCAAAAATAATATTGCAATTTCAAGCACAGTCACTAGACCAGAAAATGCAGAACTCCAATCAATCAGCTCATATCTGAAAGAAGGAAAAGATTTGATGAGTATTACAGAGAGCTCTTTCTGAATGAGTAGTTCGAGGAAAGTGTTTGAATGCCTTTGATCATGGACTCACCAGGAACCAGAATGTCTCACTTTCCTGACAGTCCCTTCAGCTTGAAGTGTTTCAGTCCATTTACATACGGACAAGAATAGGCACAGGCACTACCAGTTTTATAAGGGCTATTATCAAGTTCCCTTGTCCCCTGTGATATGCATCAGAGAAAAGATTTGAAAACAGCACTGGAAGACCAGAAAGAAGGAGAATGACTGAAAAATGGGAGACACCCCCCAGGTGGTAAGGCATGATTTCTTTCTTTTATATTTTATATTTTATATTTTATATTTTATATTTTATATTTTATATTTTATATTTTATATTTTGTATTTTATATTTTATATTTTATATTTTATATATTACTATTTTCTTTTATATTTGGTCTTTATACTTTAGTCTGTTACTCTTTTGCCTTGTTTAAATTGCAGTTATGCAAAGTCACGTCTACAGTGTAAGCCTTGCTATCAGTTGTCACTATTTACGGTCATCCAATCCACCAAAAAAAGGCATAGAAAAGTCAGTACATTTACGATTGAACTCAAGTCATCACAAAGAAATCTGGTACTTGTTTGTATAATAATACTAGGAAAGAAAAGACAGGTAAGGAACCAAGTTCAGAGATGCCTTTAAAACAGGCAGGGACAGAATATAATCATGGCAGTTTTAATACTCCTCTAAAAATCCACATGAATCTCAGCTGTCTATGTCAACCTGAAGACTTGTGGTGGCATCCTGCCCTTTCAAATACTGGTTTAAGGCTCATACGAAAGAGAGTCTGCTACCTAGTGAGGAACCATTTCCTTTCAAATGCACCTGCCGTGTCTGTCCAGCCAAGTATTGACCTAATCAAAAGTCACTCAGTTTATGAGACCTGACGTGACTACGGCCTGGCAGGTATGGTTTGTAATACTTCAGAACTCAGCAGAAGAATACAAGTCCACTTTTTATTTTAGACATCCAAGCCTGAGCATGCATTTTGATTCACCATGAACACTGATGTTTAATATAAATAGAAATGCAGAGAAAAGGATCTGTTTTGAGGCTGTGGTGTTTTTTAGATTTATTTGCATGTGTAAGTGATTTTTCAATCTGACATAACAGGAAACTCTTGTTTGCCTTACAGTTCAAGTATAAGGATGATGAAAAGCGTCCCCCAGCATTTGTCATGAATATACACAACAGTGGCTCCATAATGAGCTTTCAAACCAAAATCGGGGAGCTTGGGAAATCTTTTGTATGTCTGTACCTGCTGCACTGAAGACCTATAGATTGTTGTCTTTGCTGCTCTTACCAGTGCTTTTACAGCATCAGAAGGCATTGGAGCCTTCAATCTGTTGCATAACTATAACTGTGAGCACCTGGTTTAATTCCTCTGAAATCAATGCTCACTTTTAATTTGCTAACCCTAAATCAAAACAGAAAAATCCAGAAAGACATTCAGGCAAGTTTGTTTTAAAGAGAAAGGGTGTGTTTCTTTAATAAAAATAATAAGAGACAAGCATGCAGTAACACAGTTAATACACCTACACAGAGGCTAGCAAAGCATAGTTAGACAGGCAATATTATTTATATTTTAATAGAGATTCCTGCCCTGTTTCATGGAGCATCCCTTCTGGTGGAGATCTCTATTCTCCCTCTCACCCCCCAATTAATCTATGTATATAAAAAAAGAAGGGGGGGGGGTGGAGGGGGAGGAATAAAAATAACAAAGGATCATTTGGGCATTGAAATGCTATGACTTCCCTGTCCTAGCCTGGGAAAAAAAAAAATAGTCTTTATGATAGATTGCAGGAGTCCATCTGGTATGTGTGGGGCTAACAATCCTTTTCCCTTTTAGCAGGGAGACGTCTGTCTTTCCACAGAGCTCATTCTTCCCTGCCCGGCTGCCTGCACATTAATAACAAGGAAAAGAATCCGGTGATTCAGTGATTGATACCAGCTTATGCTAAACAAAGTCCCCTCCTGTTTCCAATAAACATGGCTGTTCAAATAGATTATAGTGTCTCAGAGCACTCGCTCCCCCCCCAGCCTGCCTTAGATGTCCTTTAGCTGCTCCTTTGTGATGGTAATGAAACTAAACAGCATTTCAAAGCAGGCTTTGATTAGCATGATAACCGTGTAGTAGCTTGATGGTCAGCGAGGAGTGATTATCTAGCCTTCCAACACCAACAGTTTAGAGGGAAAGTTGCACGGAGTGGTAAAATGTATGTGTGTGTGTATAGCTTTATGTATGGGTGTGTTTGCATTCACATACGCACAGGCATAACTCAGGTATCAATAGCTACTGACAAGGTCCATTCATTGATATTCCCCCTTAGAGCAATGTTTTCTTGATGCACCAGCTAATTACACCAATTTGCCACAATTTGCCTGGGTACTGCATATGCATTTAAATGGGGGACAGGAGGTGGCATTGCAGCAGAGCTCACTAATTCATTTTATCATGAAGAGCATCATCACACACTGGTCTAGCCACTGGGCATCACTGGAGGTGCTACGTTTGGAAATGGAGAACAGCAGGAAAACTACAGAAAGCCCACTGTCTAGAGAACCATGTGGCAGCAGCAGTATTTCAGCATGGGCTGAAATTAAATGCCATGGCACTATTAATATAGTCTTCCAAATCAAATTATTTGAGACGATTTGCTTCAGTTGCAGCAAAGAGTTGCATCTCCATCAAAATGAACAGAGACGTGAGTCCCTGCTGGGAACACGCCCCATTCTCCCTTATAATATCTATTCCTTCCCTCTGGAAAATAATTGTAGGACAAAAGTTTATATCTGGATTGCATTTATCTGGCATAGGTCATCATTTTAGGAGGTTATAACCAAACGAGGTGATGGAATAAGCAGTAGCCCATTGGCTATTTCACACTATTTAGACTTTACAATGCATGACTGACTCCTCTTGTTTCTTTTTCAGTTTCAACTTGCAGTTTCCTTTTTTTTTTTTTAAATTATTTGGAGCAAGAACATGAAAAACTGTCTTAATTGAAATAATGTTTCCCCTGGAATTCATTTTTGTAATGTTTGTACATATTTTGGCAGCTCTTCAGGATGCCGCATGTTAAGCAAATATATGACAAGTGAAATTTGGTAGTCTGCAAATACTTAAATGCCAGAACATGGAGAAGCATCATGCCATCTATATTTGCAGCGTATGTATCTGACAATCCAAGCAGAAAGCAAGAGATGAGTAGGTGCTTTACAGAGGCAACACCAGATGAATTCAGCAGCATCAAGGAGCTGATCACTGTGATACAAAGCAGCGTGTCATCACTGTAAGTGTGCTCAGCACTGGGGGCTGTAGTTACCAGAGTAGCAAAAAGCCTTATGAAGAGGTTTATCTGCTTTAACACTAGAAATGCAAACAACATGAATCCAATTCACACTTTGTAAATGTTTTTTTAATTTATTGCTTGTGTGAACGATTTTACAAATTTCAGTGACTAGACATTAAAATAGCAGATACAATTCAAAGTGGGTAAATTTAAGTCCAAGGACAAGAGCATGCCTGGCTGTGTAATGGAGCGCCATGATCAAGAGATAATATCCCTTTATTCAGCACTAATTAGACCGCTGTTAGAATACTGTGTCCACTTTGGGGCCGTACACTACAAAGAAGACATCAATAAATGGGAGCAAGTTTGATGGAGGGCCACCACAACAGCCAGAGCTGAAGCACTTGCCCCGAAATGATGGATTGAGAGATGATGGCTTCTTTAGCCTGGAAGAAGAATGGCCTTTGGGGGATGTAACAGCAATACCTCCTAACTAGTACCAACTAACCCATACCAGAGCCTGCAGGGAGGTTATTGGGAAACTGGGGCCATGCTCTTCCTGGTGGTGCATCAGGAGAACAATTGACAGTGGCCTTGAATTGATATAGTGGTAAATCTGACAGGCTATAAAGCAAAATATTTTCCTTATGAGAATAACAAAATGTTGGAACAAGGAGGTTGTGCCTTCTCTGTCCATGGAAGTTTTCAAGACCCAACTGGATAAGGTCCTGGGCAGTGTGGTCATGTCTTTTTGGTGACCCAGCTTTCAGGAGAAGGTTGGACTAGAGACCTTCTGAGGTCCCTTCCAGCCTGAATTATCTGGTGATCCTGTGTTTCCCACAACACATAGCTCAGCTGTACAACTCCCTTGCAGGATGCTGCAGACACTGAATGTTAAATATAGGCTTAAGAAGCTGGACAGGGTCACCAAAAGGAAATCCACTGAACACACAGAATCTGTCTGAACCCCAAACACTTGGAGGCTGGGAAGTGTTAAGAGAAATATAGTAAGTTTGCTATAATCTTATATTCTTCACTGAACAGCAGCTTATGGCCATCATCAGAGATGTTTTACTGGGCTAGATGGACTGGCTGTCCATCTCCCAAACCATTACAGCTCTTTTTGTGTTCTTACTTCTATAAAATACACCATCAGCATGATCTACTGCTTCAAACCTAAAATTTTGCAGAGCTTTTAATTACAGGGAAGTGCAGTTTTTAGAATGTCATCCACACCCTTGGAAGGAATAGTAAAATAATGAGGCTTTTCAGTATATTTTTCAGTCAATTTTCATAATGACAGTATTTCGGAGGGAAATTGAAGATTGTAGCTTGTTACCAGAAAGTACCAAAAATGTTGCACAGAGATCTATTTTTACTTTTTGATTTTTTTTAATGTTTTCAAAAGTTCAACAAGTTCATTCCAATCTGCCTCTCAAGGTCAACCATCTGAATCAATGATCTTCTTAGCTCCACCAGTTCTGATTTTTGAATAAAATTGTAATTACCAGCCTTTTAAGCACCAGCTGTTCTATTGAAACATGATACTGGTGGTGTGCTCAGTCCTGGTGGAAAATATCAGTGAGCTGCTCTTCACTGAAGCCTCCTGGCTGATTGCAAGGAGCATTTATGGGCACAGAATTAAAGGGGCCACAACTGGGTCCTGAATTTGGAAACCTTCAGGAGTACAGTCACCTTCCTTCTTTTGTGAATTATCCTGTTCAAACACAGTGTTAAACGACCACTGTACTCATTTCATACAAAATAATGAAAAAGAACGTGAAATATAATAGAGTATAATATGCAAAGGGGTAATCTGTCAGTTCATCCACCAAACCTCGAGTGCCTGTCAGTGCACAGAAAGAGAAATGCTTTTGGGAAAGCATATCTCTAATTACTTAAGAGCACCCAAAATGTGTACCACCTATATCAACAGGAGACCTGGTTAAAACTTAAGGTGAAGGTTACAATATACATAGGGTAGGATACAGTACTGGAGCAGAGATCAGTCTTGGAAATAAAAGCTTAAGAAGTGCATTTATAGCAGGATTTGAAGGAGAACTGAAAGGCTGATTGGCACAGGAAGTGGCATGGGAAAATAAAAGCAAGAGGTGGAATTTGTCTTGGCAGAAAAGCAATGTTCCACTATTAGGAATGCCTGCAGGCCAAGAAGAAAAAAAAACAACCACCAACACGATGCTGAGACTTAATGTAGCTTTCCCAACTGCTTGAAAGCACAAATCCTACACAAAATATGTCCCAACACAAGTATAGTTTTATCTGTGCAGAGCTTTTCTGTCACAGAGGGGCTAGGCCAGCACTCGCTCATAGACTGGGCAGCACAGGCGGGTGAGGCAAGTGGAGCGGTCGGGCACCGGGTCACTGGCTGCCCTCTCTCCCGCATCAGATTTGTGCTTTACATGTCACACAATATTATATTTTCCTTTTTTTCCTCTGTTTTTATAAGAGGTGAGCATGGCTAGGGTTAGCAAGGTGCCTGAGGAGCAGCTCCTGCCAGGGCGTGTGGCACTCGGCCTGGAGGACACAGGGCAGGCCGCTTGCCACATTCCTCACAAAACCTGAGGCACTGCAGCAGTGCCGGCCGACTGGGCACTGCTGTAGTTTCCCATATTAATTATACAGCCTTATCGCTCTCCAAAGCCAGGGAAATGTCCATGCTGTCATAAGCCTTTAGGTAGGAGGACACTCGTCCCTCTGCAGCGCACTATCTGCAATCGCAGTGCCTGGCGAGCCAATGCGCTCGGTAAGCCTCTCACTTCCACAGCAGACCCGGGGCTGTATTTATTATTCCTGCATGCAGCACACTGCCAGTCGTAAGGTCCCAGCTCAGGAAGGCCTTTATGCGCTGAATGAAATCTCTCTTTTCTAATGACAGCACTTAGCATGCAGTCATGATCCCTAAACCTGGCCTGAGGAAGGATTTCTTCCCAAATCAGAGACAAGTGGATGCCTGGATCAAAAAGGCAATACAAAAGGAATCGTGAAGGAATGTTAAGAACTATTTTATTTCTTCTTCCTTGTTACTCAGAAATTCATACAGAAAAGGAGAAAAGCAATACACATATGTTTCACTGGGAAATACAATTCAACTGAATAGAGCTACCAAGGTTATTTCTTTTGTGCTGTGTCCCTCAGTCCCCAGTTGCAGATATTTGTAGTGAGAATTATGTTTTACTGGTTCTGTGTATAGGACCTTTTACCACAGTAGCTCCTGATCTCATTCAGGATCTCTAGGCACTCCTGCAGGACAGGTAATAGTAATTGGGAACCAGCACGGAAGTTATTAACACCTATTAAGAGGCCTCGTGTTGCTCATCATTAAGACAGCAATGATGGGAAATTCAGAACGTCTGTATGAATTATTAAACACAGACATACAGGCTGGGGAGCTCAAATTATTGCATTAAAGATCGTGTAAGAGTCAGAGACTGCGTATTTCTTTTTAGAGACGCTCATTTTGTCACTTCCTCAATATTTGTCCTTGCTTTAAACAGTATCTTCAGGGTGTTGTGCTATGCTAACTGAGGCTGATCAGACTCTCTTGTCTTGAAATATGCGACTGGTGCCTCACATCTCCAGACGACGCTGCTAGAGCAGCTGAGCACTTTCAGTTCCTATTTCTGCACTACACCTGGCTTCTGCTGGCCAACACTAGGCTATTTAATCTTAATATTTCATTGAATTGGTGTGTTAGTACTACATCAAAGGCTGTGTCTTAATGAAATGCATCAGCAAGGTGGAGTCATGGCATTTGAAGGCTACATGAGCAGAAATGGATGTCTACTCCAAATGGAAGAGGAAGCCTTGTATCTATGCTGCTGGAAGTTAGAGGCTTCAGCTCTGGAGTAGGCGAAATGCACAATATACATTTGGTGTTATGTGAATTTCAGAGCTGGTGATAGACATGTAGTCCCAGTCAGCTGGCAGGGATTCATGGAGCAGGCAGAGGCTGCTGCAACCAAGCAAGCTTCCATATGCTGCCTTGTCTCAAAGCTAGTCTGGAAGCAAGGAGAAAATACTCTGTCATGGCTTGGCGTATTCTCGGCTTCACAGCCAAAAATGCTGGTGGGCTTTGTGATTTGCATCTGATGTGTGGTAGTAGAGTTTTTTTTTGTCTGGACACTGGGCTGAGACCACCCAAGTCATCCCATATAGGTCACAGGGGGGTCTTTGGGGGCTAGCAGTCCTTGGTCACCAGTGAGTAGTGACTGGTGTCAGAAACAGAGTTCAACGTGAAGGATCTTTGTATGCTGCTGCCTGTGCTTTAGGCTCCTATTTTCTCAGAACACCACAGTCCAGAAAAATAAAGACCCCAAATTAACAAGGGGTATTTCATTAACTCTTGTTCATGATTCATTTTTTTTTCTCCATAATAAATCATGATTTGTTTGCAGGAGTGTCCCCCCTGCAGAAGCAATAAAGGGTTCTTGTCATGTTTTATGACAAAATGTGATTACAGGCGATATTTTGATTTTTCTCCTTGAGCAGATTTCATACTTTTTTAACCTCTCTTCCTGTTGACGTCATTTGATATCTGTATGCATTTATCTCTGAAAGCAGCTCTCACAGAAATCTAGAAGAACTCTTTTCCTCCAGTGTCTTAGTTTATACATTACTTACAGATGCAATACACAAAGCCTATTCTCAAATGCAATCTGTTAAGCTTGCAGAATGACTGATCAAGCTGTTGGCTCAATTTTCTCTCTGATCATTTAGTTGATAAGGTAAATCTTGACTCAGTCAGATTTTCCGTGGTGGATCGATCGAGTGATGGAAGCTGAATACTGTATTTTCTCACCCAAAGATACCCAGGGAAAAAAATCAGCATCATGACACATCTATTTTGGTAGATAGTTTAAGCTCTGAAGCTTGACTTTTATCAGCTATTAATATCCATGAAGAATAACTGCATATCAGAATAACAGCATTTACACTCAATCTGCTGTAGTGTAAATAGCTGTATAAAATGCACAGGAGATATGAATTGACCCTGGTGTGTTTTGTGCCAGTGGCCCACTACATCAGTGGGTTTTACTGATAAGGGATTCTGCATAAGATTGCCTACAAATGACTGACAAGTGAAACACTCTCAACTAATAATAGAAATCAGTAGAAGAACTTTCTAGCCTGAGAATCACATTTTGATTTTTTCTGTCTAAAATGGATTTGATTTCATCTAGACTAATTCATTCCTTATTAGTAAGAAGAAAATAGAAAAATTACTCTCGAGGAAACATTAAGGAAAAAAAGAAAGAAAAAGGGGGCTAAATATATAAATGTAAAATATACCCTTGGACATGATTATAGTTGGTCTCTTAACAGTAAGGACATGCAAAAAAAAATGGAGTTCTTTTCAACTCAACAGAACTGAATGGCAATCAAATGAAAATCCTTGACTTCCATATTAATCTACCTCTAGTCTGCCTTAACACAGAATGTGCCATCAACCACTGAAAACACTGAAACTGTACATTAAATTCATCAGCTATACTATAAGGCATTTGGAGAGTATTTTTTTAAATCACATTTGCATAGTTTACGCATTATTCTTTTCCTTCTTTAAAAAGTTGGCAAATGACTGAAAAATCCAGACATTACCCACTCTTTGCATAACTTATCACATTTTATTACAAAATATCAGGAATCTTTTGGGTCATTTTGGATCCAAGTTCCTTCTGAAAACAAAACTGTCCTTTTTTGGAAAAGAAAAAAGTTCCTGGAACATTTTAGTTAATTGTAATAATTAAAAAAAAAAAAAAAGTTTTTTTTTGTTTCCCTAGAGATAATAAGAATTGTTTAAAGATAAAAGACTGCATTTTAAATCTTTTCAGTGAAAATGAAAGAACTTAACCAAATATAGGATTCAATCCACTGGTTGTGTGTACTCTAAAAAAGCTTAGCTAGATATAACAACCTTCTTTCATTTCCACTTCTGCCTTCTTGAAATGTGACATTAATAAATATAATAACTAAAAATAAATATATATATTAATAAAAGAAACAGCTTGCTTTTTCATATAGGAATGATTTCAGAAAATCAAAAATGTGGTTACGCAGTCGGAATTTCTCGATAAGTAAAGGTGTTTGAACTGCTGACCACTCTAAAAATCACCGAGCTTCTTCTTTAGAAGATATTGCTTTCTCATTCTCTGTGGCTTCTCATCTCAATGACTGCTATGTGCTATTAAATCTGTCAAGGTTGGAGTTGTTGCCAGTAGCTTTTCTGCATCACATCTCAATGTTACCAAAATTAATACTCCTGCCAATCTCAGGCACATTTGTTTTTGTTTACCTCCATGGCCAGTTTTTTTGTATGCATCTTTATTTTAAAAATTCCTCTTAATTTAGAGGGAGCTATGAAATGGCAGTGTATAGTTAAAAAAGAAGTAGTACTGATCGAACAGAAAATATATTGTTCTGCCTTTAAGTGGAATGAAAAATTGCCATTCTTATATCTTACTCTGCACATTACTGACACAGTCTTCTGGTGTGATTATGTTCCAGCAAAACCTCACCCAAATCTACACAAGATTGGTAGTTTATATTTTGAACCTTAATACTGGAAAGGAAATATATATATATATATATATATATAAATATACATTCTTATCATTTTTAGGCATTTGTGGAAGTCTCTGTACCAAATGGAAAGGAGCTCTCTTATCTGCTCAGACTGATGTATGAAAAAGCAATATTGCCTGTGGATATATTATCTGGATAAAATAGCCACTTTCCAATATTGTGGGTAAAGGATGATAGTGGTCATGATATTCACATGCCTGTAATGGCCTGCATTTTGCTGATACCTTTATTTAAGCACCAAGCAGAAAGATGAATCTTCCAGTTTCTAAAACAATAATGCTGTGAAGCGGTTGAGAACTGGTTTTGGCACATTTTTTCCCATCACTCTCTTAAATTAGTCCCAAAGTCTTATGCTTGCTTATTAGGCTTATAAATACAGACTGCTTCCGTTCTACTCTGGCCACTTTCCACAATATTGGCAGGCTTCAAAGGACGGGAAAGAAGAAACATGCTGATGAAGCCTGCACTTTCTGTGAATCTGTTTCACTTATTGTAGCCTTTAGTTCATACAAATTTCAGCTGTGAAGCATTTGCTTGTGTAGCCATCGTATCACAATTTCTCCTTCTGCCCCAAATCTTTTCCAGCTCCTCCTTTATTTTAAGGTCTTTCTTGTGCCACATCTTCTGTGTGAAGAGTGAGAAACAAAAATAAGTGTTTATTTGCCAGTGTCTTCTGGATTTGAAAGAACTTAGCAGCTAAACCCTGCAGTTATCTGTCAGGAAAATAGTTGCCACATTCATTTAGTTCAGAAATGCCAGGTACCTTTCCTGAACTGGGGGCTCCAAGTGTTTCATAAAAAAAGCAGCTTGAGGGTTGTACGCCGAATCCTTTTTGTGCTGAAACCACTGAGGATGTTATTCACTTCAGAACTAAGATATCCAAACACAGGTGTCTGTATATGGATGTCTACATGTGGGTTTGAAGTGCTTGTTATGGGGCAGTGGGGATAAAGGCCATGCCCATGCAGGGAGGCTTGGGCAAGCTGCCCATGCAGAACTACTTGAGATGTTTTGAGGCATCCACACCATGATGGTAGGTAAGAAGTAGGATCTACAGGAGACTGATATCATAGGATCATTTAGGTTGGAGAAGATCTCTAAGATCACTAAGTCCAACCATTAATCATTAGCCAGAGTGGTGTTCTTCCAGAGAAGCAGTGGAAGGCCAGGAGAGATGTGCTAATGTATCTTAGCATCATTCACCTCTGTTTAGCACCTTTCTAGCCCTCTGCTCTGAAATGGGCTGGATTTCCTTCTCACAGCTCTCTGTCTCTGTTGATTATCAAGTGAGATGTGTCTCTCACATGTGGATGCTCACATCTAGGTGTCTACATTTAGGGTTGATAATCTGGAGCTGAATTCCTCCATGAGACTCACCATTGGGCCCCCAGTTTTAGCACTTTGCACCACATTGGGTCTGCTCTGTACCAGTGGTGCAGGACAGGGGGTTCTGGAGTAGCTGTAGTAGCACTGTGTTCAATAGGAAGACTACAAACACGCAGTCAAGGAATTTGGTTGTGAAACACACAGATTTAGAGCACCCCAAGCATATGACCATCGCTTTGGAAAACAGACGAGTCTTAAGGCAGCTGAGTGTAAATTGAACGCGAGCAAATCTACCTGGACTGGCTGTTGCAAGTTAGAGGCATCCCTAAGGCAGGTTGGCCCTAAAGATTTGGTGAGAATTATTAGCCACTTTTGACATTTTTGTTTGGTTGGTTTGTGTATGTGTTTTGTTTTGTTTTGTTTTGTTTTTTCCTCTCCCCTCTTTCCTCAGAGCCTACACAAAGTACAAATTGCAGCACCCAAAGACTGGGCCAGTGTCCTTCTTCAGCGACTTCAGTGTTATTGAGATAGCAGGCAAGCAACTATTAACTTGTCTAATGATTAGGAAAGCTATAAATATAAAAATAACCTCTGTCACTGATATATTTAGAAGTATTTATCCTAAATTGGAAAGAACTGGAAAGTATATGTTGACTGCCTTGAATAACATTTGACAATATATTTACATTTCCCTTTCACACAATTTAATTTCAAAGTAACGGGTAAGAAATAGCAGCAAGGCTCATCTTGTGACAAGACAGATTTCTGGCCATATGTACACCATCACTCATAGACATCCAAAGGGGCTTTGCTAGAGTTAATCTGACGAGGAAATACAAGAGCCCAGCATGCAGAAACACAGAGAAGCCGTTCAGATCTGGAAACGTGTATCTGCACCAGCATGGCACTGCCCTGAGCTAACATCCTCTGCAAACACATCTGAACTGCCCTGAGCCTTGAACTGCTGTGTCTGCACTGCCTTGGGGTACAGCTTGGGGACTTGCTAGCTTAGGTTTGCTGTGACTCAGGTGCTCCGTTACGTGGCAGAAACCTGGCTTTCATGTCTAAGTGCAAGCCTACAGAGAAATTTCAGACATGAGGCTCCCCTCTTCTTTTCTTCAGGACTCTAATTCTCTTTAATAATACATATATTTCAAACAGACTTAATTGCTCTGGTACCAAACTGTACAAATTTTAACATATTCTCTAAGTCATTTTTTGACACAGACATTTGTCACCACTCTAATGTCCAGATACACAAATGCCTGATGATGTCACATTCACTATCAATTCATTTAAATATTTTTATATCTATATTCATAGAAATACGTGTATAAGTAATTTAAGTAATCTTTCTCTGCCACAACCAGTGTTCTGCTAAGTGTTGTTAACTGATTCAGCACTATTTCCAGGATATTTTAAAATTCCTTACTTTGTGTAGCAGACTTAACTGATGTGGTCCATTTATTCCCCCTCCAGTACATTATCTCCTGAATGTAAAATGAATTATTACCTCTTCTTCAGCGTAACAGTGCATTATGCTCCACGGAAGACCCAAGACTCTTAGTCTACATTCCCACAAAACATTCTTCCATTACGTCTGGTTGTCTCTAATTATACTTACTTCACTAACTGGTCATTCACGTTGCTCTAACAGTATTAATACTTATATACTTGCACAAAAACTTTATTGGTGTGGTTCCCAGGGGATGTTAGACTCTGAGGGCGAAACTCACTCCCATGCAGCTCATTTGCCAGCCAAGAGAATGCAGTTTGTGTGTGATTTATTGATGCATGGCCCAGCTGTTCAGTGTCTGCCTAAGAGATTTTCATCACGATTGCATAAACCCTGGGTGAAACCTAGCTGCTGTCTCACAGAAGGAGTCCCATCAGCCTTAAAGAGTACTATTTGCGTGTTAAGTGTGTAAAGCTTGTGGCATTTATGTGAGAATCACTTTACTCAGCCCTGAAGTGGGAAACGTTTCTGACAAGACATACAACTGCTACTTAACATTTCAATAGATACTACAGAAAGTTTAAGACGAGGTGTGAAAAATAGCATATTCCTATAAAACTGCAGTGCTGTGGTAGACAAGATTATTAGTATCCTCTCTGAAAATACGACTTTATTATGCTAATTTGCAGTAAATATATCCAAGTCCCTCTTAAACTCATGCTGTCATCTGTGAGTCAGAAGAGAGACTTACACCTTTTGAATCATCAGCTGGGTTTCCAATAGCATATGGGTTTTCCCCCTTAAGTACAAGGCAGCCCAATCCTGCTTAGGTTGTGATATCTGATTAAATCACAGCTTAGGGCTTACACAATAAATACTAACAACTTAATTATTTCACCTTATATTTACCACACTGCTGCTTTTCCACTATTTTCTCTACTCATATTTATTCCTTACCTTTATGGTTAGAAGACAAAACCATCTACAAGCTATCCGGCTTGTGGCCATGAAACCACCCCTGTTGCTTATCCTTTCAAGTTTCTACTTCTGGAGGAGACAGAGGAGTGTTGCTCAACATATGGCTATCATTAAGTTAATAATCTTTTGTTTTGATGATGATGCTGAAGGGGATTGGAAAAACTTTTTTCCAGAGTTTCCAGTTAGCACAGCTGTTGCCTTAGCTACTGTGTTGGTTTATTTGTAAGTAAGCGTATCGATTTTATATTAATCACGTTATTGCACCTATTCAATTAGAAAATCAATACTCGTGTTTTGCAGAAGTCACTAACAGTTTGGAAAGGGTGAGCTTTTTGTGAGCCACTTAGAGCTATCTATCATACCCACCTGCTATGTATTGCTTGTTTTGCATTTTATTTACACGACCCTTTCTCCTGCTCCCCCCATCCCAGTGTTACCCCAAATGGGAAGGTCTTTTACCGGCTTTTCTCTTTCATATTAACAAAAACTCAAGGGAGAAGAAGTCAGAACAGTATTCTGGTTTGGGATATGTGGTAAGTTCAAAACCATTAACAGGGTGAGGGGCATTAAGCCTAATTTATATGTCAAAGCCCTGATTTGTGCAGCAGGGCAGCACTGAGTTTTACACCATTGTTAATTGCTGGAAAAAAAAAAAAAAACTACTTTATTTCTTTCAGTTTCATATCCACATTTGTAAATTCATGCCAGAAATTGAAAATAGCAGGAACTGAAAATAATCTCCCATTGCTGCTGCTTACTTGCACTGTCCTGTGGCACTGGGATATCCCACGTACAGGGCTTAGGGCTCCTTGAGGTGCAGAGCCTGGGAGTTAGGTGGTTGTGTGAGTCCCCAAACTGCAGGGGCAGAGATCAGTGATGATCAGCCAGGTGTGGGTGCAAGGTTTCCCTTTCCTACAGATGTAGGAGTTCCTAAGTTCTGCAGGAGGGTCCAGCTTTGCCCAGGACCATCCCATTTTCCCACTCTATTTATCCCACAAGCCTTGGGGTGAATGGCAAGTGAAGGCAGATAATGGCCAGGGTAGGGCTATAGACAGTGGACAGTCATTTGAATCCTGTAGAAGACTTTTGCCAATTTGACATTACAAGAGAACTTGTTCAAAGTTCATTAAGGAGCAGCTCTGTCAAGCTCTGGGCACGTGTGAGGTCCCTGTCAGCTGGGCAGGTAGCACAGACCACACAGACACCTCCATTTGGGGTCCTCCAGCCATGGCAGCATGAAGAGGTGGCCAAAATTATCTGGGGTCTACCTTCAGGCTGTGGTATCTCTTAGCAAGGAGTGTTCCTTCCCTCTTTGAAGGAGGGTGCAGCCACACAGCCCGAGTCTGTCCTGCTCCTCCTGGTGACTGCATTTCTCTAAATACTTTTACCAGCAAAATTACACAGGCTAAGAGTCAATTCATCTTTTGATTTGTATGCATGCATATATAAGAGCTGAGAAGGAAGACAGGGAGAGCCAAACTGTCTGCACACACATTAATTTCTTCTGTCTCCTTACAAAATCCATTTTGCTAACCGTGATCTACCCTTTTAAATCCATGCAGACTGTCACAAGTTGCTTTGTACTTGTCAGCATGCTCTAGCTTGTTGCTGACCAGTGATATCAAATCTTCTGCCGTATCAATGTCAGAGATTAAAAAATCCTCATTTTTTCCCCCCTTGAATATCTGCATTTTTTTATAAAGGTTTTGTTAGCCTATTTTTGGTTCTATTTTTTTTTTTTTACTCCTCTTTTAGACCATCATTTTGAACGATCTTGTCTTTTTAATGCTCATTCCAATGGAGTAGTATAAATATTTTATCTTAAATGTATTCCAGCAGAAGCAGAGTGAACATTAGCTGTCTATAAGGGTTAACCCATTAGTGAAAAGGATGCCTGATAAATTGAAAGCGTGGCTCTTAGCCAAGAGGGATCAGTATATTCTGAGCATTCGTTTTCATCCTTAGGAGTGGCAATTCATGTTGCCTGTATCAGATGTGATACAGCTTCTGAAAGAAGCAACCTTAGAGGCAAATTCAGTGCATTGCTCTTCAGAGAGCTAGCCTCCGACTGTATATGTGAATTAAGGGCATTGCTTACTTACAAAGTTATCATTGTATCTGAAATCATAAATTGTAACTTGGAAACAGAGAAACTGTAAATGACTTTAAAATAAGTCAGATTCTATTTTCAAGGTATGATGTGGCATGTATATAAATGTGCAATTTTAGGAGGAATTATTTATTCAAGTAATATATTAAGCACTGACATATTTTAAATATTCTCAGCCATAATTTCTTCTGCTCTGAGTGCTAAAATCAGTAATGAAGGCAGGAGCCAGATGCCTTGATGGAGCTGTTAATCCAAAAACATTCCCATAACCTCAGTATGGATAAGAACTGCTAATCAAGATTGTTGGAGGTGAATCTGCCATCAGGGCAGCATCAGGTCACAGGGCAGCATTTTTGGGCCTTCATTTTCTTAGCTATGATGTTAAGAACAATTTTTAGACACTTGTTTTGCACATGGAATCGCTTCAATTTTCTCTAGAAAAGCACTTTTTAAATTCAAGTATTGCAGAACATGCTCAGACATGAAAATCATAGGATCTGAAACATCTAAACTCTGCATTGCTGACATGAACCTATTGTTCATTACGGAAAAGCTCTTTATATTTTAAAAAATATGGAAAATTAACGTGTGCCTACAGTTATGGGGGATGCATTCACTTATACATATTTCTTATATTTAAATTATATTTGTAGAATAGGTCCAGTAGGTAGGATGTGCTTGTTCTGAAATAGATGAAAGACAACATCAGTATTCATTTCAAGATTTGCTAGTGGATGTTTCCTGTTGTTGAAGGAGGAACACATTTGTTGACACTTTGCAGAATACAAAATAATTTCCCAGCAAATGCTCCTTCTTTGCTCTGTTTTCCTTAAATTTTTCTGGCATGGAGAAAAGCATGTCAGCAGCTCATGTAGAGCATGCAAGTAAGATTTATTTTCCCCAGCATGATTATGTACTCTTGATATTTCAGCAATCTATGGAGAAACATCCTGTATATTCATGCACTGACTTAGGAAAATTATCATTCTTATTGGTTTCCAGCTGTTCAATAGCAATATAGACAGATCCACAAACAAATTGTAATCACTTTGGGCTTATAATTCATCATTCATTAGAACAGCCTTCTTGTTTTTCTTTCTCTGAGACCAGACAAGATTTGCAAGTTTGGCAAATAAATAGTAACAAAATAGTCTGAAATAAACTGTATTATAGGAGGGAAATGAAAACTCCAGAACTAAAATGCCAGCGACAACAGTTTTCCAAGATGTTTTACATAAATATCTGTTTTCTAATTTATTTTATTTTATTATGCATCCCAAGAGTTGGAGCATTTTCTAGAGAATTTCTGGATATCTGTGTTACCTTTCCCATTTATAACAAGACCCCAAAGTGGCCAGAAGCCTGTGATGAATCCATCTTCATCTTCTCTTGGACGAGACCATCCAAGTGCACCAAACTGGCTTTCAGCTTTTAAATGCAGTATTTTGTTTCAAATGAAACTGCAGCTGTAAACTTTTTTCAAATAGCAAGCTGATGGCTAAGACAAGGTGTTGGTGCAAGGGTTTGCAGACAGGTTCCCTGTTTTGCCTGCCAAGTGCCTTTTTGCAGTGTGAGAGTTTCCCTTCAGGCCTGCTCGCAGTCCAGCGGAGACCTCCTGGGCTGTAAGAAATCCTGTCAACCCCTCTCCCCCTCAACCCCACCCCACCTGGTCCCTAGAAGAAGAATTTCCTTTGGTAACCTCCCAGTCCTGGATCCCCTAGGGAGCTGCTTCTCCTCCCACAGAGCACTAAAGGGAGATGCCATCCCTGTGAGCAAAGTAAAACAAGTGTCATCTTTCTTGTCTTGAAACAAGCACAATTGCATGCTCATGACATAAGAGTCATCAGAGCTGCACATATACTACACAGGCAATTGCTTTTTTTGCCAGCTGCCTTTTATCCAAAAGCAGAATTCACGACTGGTGTAAGCTACCACAAAGAAAACATGATGCATGCAGCAAAGAAAAAGATGGAATAAGATGTACTCTGAACTTGCTGTACTCCTAAACTTGCTTTATCATGGCAGCTTGTTCACTTTTTATCTTTCATTCAGTTACAGTTCCTGTGTGAATTGGCAATTGCGACCAGTGTTTTTTTGCAGCAGCACCTTAAAGATTTGTTGTTTCAGTCACAGTAAAGCAAATCCAAAAACCTCAGCTTCGCAAAGCCTCCAAAAATTTATGGCAAGCTTGTGTGCTCTGTTTTTAAACACGGGCAGCAATATCCTTTGGAGCCCTCCTGTACTTAATGTGGGTAGTGATTATTTCCTCACAAATGCTCTATATATGTCTAAGTACAGTAGCTGGTGTGCAGGAGCTTGACAGAGGTGCTCCTATTTGAAAACTAATGTCCAAATTTCATTGGTAGATGTCTCCTGGGGAAAGGCATGGAAACAAGCAATTCCCTTATTTGTTTCTGTAGGTTTTGATCCTGTGCGAAATCAAATAATCTGTGGCACAGATCACTGTCGCATAGTCCTGGCAGTGGCTGCTACTGCAGGAGGTGGCTGCTGTCCTCACAGACTAAGGCTAGGGTCAACATCCTCTGCTCTCACTGAATTCAGTCAGAGGCAGCCAGCAACCTCAGATTCCCCTCCTTAGAAGCCTTGTGTGGTGAACTGTAAAGTTGGATTTGTTTCAGAGGTCTCAGAGGCTATTGCTTTGGTAAATCTGGACTTGAGAAGAGTATTTTCCCCCAGTGAGATACCAGCCAGGGAGTCATTAGAGTAGACTGAAGCATTGCGTTTGAATTGCTTAATAGCTAATTGGTGGATCTACCCATAGCCACAAAGGGTTAGCTGCAATTTCTGAGCTGGTCCTATTAGACTTTATTCAATGAGACACTTTATTACATTATAAAGCCGCAGATCCCCTTGTTTGTGAAGTTTCATCTTCTTTGCTCCATTGTTGAGACAGTACCATTACAGTGTTTTGGTGTCTGTAATCTGTTCGATGGGTCACAAATGTGCATCAAAGGCTTTTTTTTTTTTTTTTTTTTTTTTCCCCAGTCAGTCTTTGTTGTTACAAAGGCTTTGATAGAGTTTATGGTATTTTTGTACAGGAGCCTCATAGGAGAGAAAGCAATGAATAGGCTGGAAAATAAAAAGCTCTTTCCCAGGTAGCATAATATTGTGCTACCCTCAATTTGTTTCACAGTGAAAATTACTAGCTAGGGAGTTTTATTAAAATATTATTTGATATCAATCTCCTTATTATATTATATGAGAGAAAGTTCAAAGTGATGTGTTTGCGTTGGCTGCCATTGAGGTGCCATTTTCTCTGACAGGCACATGTTACTCGATTATCATTACCCTGCATTTCTTCATTTTCTAGGCACTATTATACTAAACAAGCCAACCAACCAACCCTTAATAAGGTTTCCAGCACTGAAAGAGGCTGGGCAGCCTCCTCCTGCTCTTTCTCAAAGGGAACTGAGAGCACCCGGCTCCTTGCAGGACTCAGCCTCTTCCAAGAAACAACCAAGTAGCCCCTAACTGTTCAAGTTTCTCAAAAGTATATTGCTATTTTAATGCTGTTGGTGGTATTTTTCCCCTAAACATTTCGTCTCTGTCATGGCAACAGCTACTTTTAGTTCTAAGTTTGTTTTCCTATCCTTCATGTCAAAAAAAAAAAAAAAGAGAGAGAGAGAAATTTGAAATATACTCCCTATAAATGGTAAGATCACAATTTTTAACTTTTAGTGACTGTGAACAGTTACAGCAGTCATTTGTGAGCTGCTTTGGATTTCATATGCAAAGGTAAACAATCGATCAGACTAATTATAAAAAAAGAATGAAGAGAGGCACCTAAATGTTCAAGACAAGAAGCAGCAAAATTAGCATTCCCACTACCTATTTAAAAATCAAGAAGTAAGCTAAAAATAATCAGATCTTAACTGGGCAACAGGGGATTGATCCTTCAGTTTTCTCTGTACAGTTACCTTTAATAGGCTTGCATGAGTGCAAGTCTGTTTGGATACCTGAATGTTCAAAGTCTTGATATTAACAGCTAAACGTTTTATTATCCATGCCAGGGCTAAAGGAACAGGCATTTAAGACCCTTAAATGTAACCCTTAACAAATGTACCACAATTAAATATACTGGATATAAAATATAGTGGATGCAAAAATAGATGTTTCCCAAGTGTAACTGGAGGATTACATACTCTGGTCAAATTAAGAAAAGACTTTGAAATGCTGTAGAAATCCAATATTTCTTTTCAGAGTGGCCTGATCAGCAAGTAAATTACAGTTAACCAAATTTAAGGAAAAGAGTACATTGCAAGTCTTTTGCTTATATAAGTAAAGCACAGGATCTTCATGGTTTTTATTAAAGGTGTTCCTCCACACAAGTTCTGACTACTGAGTGATTCTTACAAATCTTTGTTCAACTTGCATGTATTTATAAGAAAACAGGACAATATTTATACAGAAAATAGTGCAATTGATTCATTTGAGGAAGGAAATTAATATTTGTATGACATTTTTTTGCACCTCCTAAGTCTGAAAAAACAGCAGTACTACTTAATAATGTTGAAACTTTACAATGAAGTTGAAAGATGCTGCTGGCTTTAGCTCTGAAGTGGTACTACTTTACGCGGGCTAGTTAAGACAAGGTGTGTACCATCATCTAGCTTAAGAACAAAAGGGTTTATAAATGGATTGTGTTTATTATCCAGAAAATACACCTTACCATGGTCCAGAGGAGAAACATACATAATATATCCAGAAGACAGATATTTCATATTGGTTCACTCTATACCATATGTTTCCTTTTTCTTTTTTTTCAGGTAAGTGTATGAATCTCTGAAAGTAACTCTGAGTATTGCTTTACATAAAACTTGCTGGATTTTCTAATTGAGGAAAGCACTTTTCACTAATCATATTATTAAAGTTGTGGTTTGTTGCACATCCTGTTCTGGATTGGGGCTGTTAGCATTGATTAATAGTAATAATTAATACTAAACTGCGTGTCTTCTTTGTAGAAGACTCGTGATAAAATACTTATCACAAGTCCAATGATCAATAGACTTTCCAATCCTAATGTTATTTGAATGATTTAACCAATTTATGTAAGACAACAGTGTTTTCTGTTTTAAAGTATAATTGTAGGTTTTCTTCCTGGTCTGGTGCAAGGGTTATAAACACATTCTCTAAGATCATTACGTTACCTCAAACACCTTAAGAAAAGCTTCCCTCTGATCAGCTAAGGGTTCTGTATATTGTAGGAAACACAGAGAATAGTATAATTCACATAAATTTGCATTAATTATACAGAATTCCCTTAAAAAGACTATATTTAATCTACATTTCAAAAAAATCAGTGTGAACAACATTTTTGCTGATGGGTAACCTACTTGAGAATCAGCTTGATGGCTGTTTATTATGGTATGTAAAAATTAAAAACCTTTTCCCTAAGATTTGGGGCAAAACTTAGAAACTGTAAACACATCTAAGGCAGCTGTGGTCCCATTCTCAAAAGACACTCGGAGGGTGTCTACGTTGCCATGTGTTTTCGTGTTCCAACTCACCTGCTTCTGCTGGCACAATACCAAGCTCTTCATGCTTCTAGTGCAGAGCCTGCTCTTACCTTTTGAGAGCTGTCCTCAGAGAATCCCAGGATGGCTCAGGTGGCTTTTGAAAATCTCCAAGAAGGAGACTCCACAGCCTCTCTGGGCAGCCTGGGCCATGGCTTAGGCATCTGCACATCACAGAAACCTCCTCTGCTCCAGTTTGTGCCCTTTGCCTCTTCCTGGCACTGGGCACCACTGGAAAGAGCCTGGCTCCATTTCTTTGCACCCTCCCTTCAGATATTTATAGACATTGTTAAGATCTTCTCTTCTCCAGGCTGAACAGTCTCAGCTCTCTCAGTCTCGATTCCAAAGACTTGGCATTAGGGATGCTGGGGTGTGTATTGTGTCAAAACTTGGATCAATTTTAAGAAGTATTTTCTGGATTATTGTGTAAAACTGAGTCCATCTTTTCTGTCCCTTTTAAGAGTTAATGGCTTTAACTCAGCTATAGCCTTACTCGAGGCACTCCAGAGACTGCACACTGGTTGTTTTCCTTCTTTCCATCTCACTGCTGCTCATTCCAGCTGCCCTCTGTGTTAGCTCAGAGCTCATACAGCAGGCAGATGTTCTGTGAGACGCTGGAAACCTGAGCTACTTTTTGAGTGGTGGAGTTCAGAGAAGGTAACACTACCAGCAATGGGAATTCCCTCACACTGCAATTGTTCTCACACTGCAAAAATTAGCACTTTTGGTACAAGGTGTGTTCAGGAGGGGCACAATCATACCAGTGTGGAAACCTGGGATGATCAGCTGTAGCTCCAGGAAGCAAATCTATTTCATGAGCTTGCCCCAAGCCTCCAGGAGTGGGACATTTATGCCCTGCAGTGGAACTAGTTGCCCCAAAGAGCTGGCTATGCTTAATTGCTGTAAGTTCATGGCTGGTTCAGCACCAGTGAGTCATTATTTCTCAGCTAGTGGGGATGTGTAAGACAATCAATCGTGTGGCTTGTGTGTGGATAATGGGTATAACTAATGTGCCTGAAATAGCAGCTGGCTTTCCGATAATGGGCTTCCCAAAGTGTGCTGAGTGTCATTAATAGTATTCATGTCTGCAGGTCGCTTGCCAGAAAAAGTAAGTAAATGCATTTATCAGAATTCAACACGGACAAGCATCAAAATGAAACATGCACAAAAGGCATTGAAAAACGTGTACCCACCTTGGGAATTTCAGCGGTCAAACCCAGTTTATTTTGCGCGGGCTGTTCTGTTCTGTGAACAAGGAGCACACGACTGCTGGCAGCAGGACTGACACCCTCAGAACCTCTCCGCCCACACCCAGGCTGTGTGCAGAGAGCAAGAGCGAGCACCCCAAGAAAAATCAGATTGCTGAAGTTTGCCTCTCTCTGCAGCCACCGTGGCTTACAGGCAATACAGTCTGTGACAGCACACTAATTATACGTTTGGTATAAATCCAAGTCATTCTACCAGTGTGAGTCTGGCTCTACAGAGAGCAGCACTTGCAAAAAACAAAACAAAACAACAACAACAACAAAAACCATGCTTAGGTTACCCATAGCTCTTATCTACATATGCAAGGATTATCAATTACGTGTCTGCTCGCTCTCTCTCTCTCTCATTTTCCCTGTCCCTCCCTGGAATCTGCCTCAGATCATGGAAGACAATGGGAGACAGAAAATACGTGACTTGTCCCTAAAGAAATGGAAGCAAATCCCATTCCACTATACACAGTATCCTTGACAATAACATTCTCATTGGGCACAATGAAATCAGAAATCATTCCCTGTAATACCTACATCAAAAAATACAATGAATGTCAGTTGTCACAGCATAGATTTGATTTCTACAGGCCCAGATATTCTTTAGCCTTTTCCTAAGCCATCCTCATTCTGGGGTGCCTCCCAGTCCATTATTTCATGCATGCTGATCCTGAGTTTTTAACTCTCCGAGATGTTCCCCAAAATGAATTCCTCTCCTGCTGCAGGCCTTATCTCCTCCCTGTAGAAGAGCTTGACTGTGCTGAGAACCCTGTTTGAGAAATGAAAGCGTCAGGGCGCTGAATTCCAGTACCGAGTGGTGCAGTGAGCCTGGGCCGGGGGTGCAGAGGGCTGGGACCAGGGGCACCACGTCCAGCTGGGGGCCAGGCACTGGTAACCGATACCCCAGGGACTGATACCTTACTGTTAACATGTTTAATGACCTGGACGATGGGACAGTGTGCACCCTCAGCAAATCTGCAGAAACTGGTAGGGGTGGCTGATAGACCAGAGGGTTGTTCTTCACTCATAGGGATCTCAACAGGCTGGAGAAATGGGCTGACAACAGCCTCATGAAATCCAACAAAGAGAAGTGGGAGAAATGCAGAGCCCTGCCAAGGGGAGGAACAACCCACAGTACAAAAGAGGCATGGACATGCTGGAGAGGGCCACAAAGATGATTGTGGCCATGAAGCTGGCAGAGGTGGGGCTGTTCAGCACAGGGAAGAGAAGGCTCAGGGTGGATCTCATCCACTTCTGTAACTACCTGATAGGAGGGAATAAAGAGGATGGGGCCAAACACTGCACAGTGACAGGACCAGGGACAATGGGCTCCAAGTGAAATGCAGGAAATTCAGTGTAAGCATAAGTAACAACTCTCTTTTTCTTACCATGAAGGTGGAGGAACACTGGCATAGGCTGCCTGGACAGGTTGTGGAGTCTCCGTCCTGGAAGGTGCTCAAAGCCTGACCAGGCACAGTCCTGGGCAGCCTGCTCTGGTTGATCCTGCTTTGAGCAGGGTGGTTGGACTGGATGATTTCCAGAGGTACCTTCCAACATCAACTGCTGTGTGATTGATAGTATTTTTCCTGGAACAGGACATATGCAAAAGATACTTTGGTTAAATGCAAATCAGTTTGCCAAGGCTGGGACTGACAACACGAAATACACAACATCCTCATTGCCAGAGGTGGGAATGCCTGCATATGTGAGGTCTTTTAGGGATCTTCAGTACTGTCAGTAATTTAGACACACTGCTAATGTGAATGTATTGGTTAGGGCTTAAGTTACATCAAAAATCATTAGGTACCCTCAGATACTCTTGTATGTTTTTCTTTAAATCTGTTTTAGTTGTCAGAGACACCTTTTGCAAAGAAGAAAGTTTTAAGTAATTCCAATTTTTAAGTAATTCCAATTTTTAAGTCTCTTTCAGGTAATACTCTGATTTTGTTTATACTTCAATATTAAAAAAGGCAGCAATAAGTTGGGTTGTTAGTATTTGTGTAATGATTGTTAGTATTACATTGATAATTCTGTAGTGCTGATTTACAACTGATTTACAAAACTAATTTTTGTGCAAACAACACACTTAAAAGGACTAATTGGAAATCTTATTTTAGCAGCACATGAAAAACAAAATTTTAGAACTTGGATACCTCAGCAACTTTTAGAACTTGAAGCCTTGGCATGGTGGAAATTGTGTCTCTTTTGTTTTGGGGAAGGTTAGAGACAAAGGAAAAGGGAAGTAGCACCAGGAAGTCTGCCAGCCCATGCGTGCCTGTTTGGTGGCAAACATGATCACAACTCTACAGATTGTCTTCTGCTAACTGCAAGCTTGATCTGCTTGTTCAGGGATCTGAGGAACCTATAAATGATTCTAAATTTTCTCTTTTAAAGGAAATTTTGAAATTTGTCCTGCCTCCTCACAACATGAAGTGGCCTGACAGCTAAATCCAAAGGCATGCAGGCACATAACATGGGCAACAGTTACAAAACAGATTCCTAAAACCACAGCTACAGCCCATAAAAGTCCCACCTAGCCTTATGGTTATTTGTAAGGCTGCGTCTACCACAACTCCCACCAACCATCATCTAGGTACCTAAATTTCTGACGCTGAGCCTACACAGAATCCCTGCCAGCTTGCCAGAGCTAATTGTGTGGGTGCACCTCTCTAATTCTTAAACCAGCCTGGGACTGACAGCCCAGGTAGCCTGAGCCTTACCCTTCTTCGGGCCAGGCTCAGGCTTCCTCCTCTCCTGCTGAAGGCTGCCGCTGTGCCAACATTGGAGATCTGGGGCCACAGAAAGAGCAGATAGAAGGAAATTTCCTCTGCTCTGTGTAGGGAGGACATCCCCAGTGAGGCTGGCAGCAAAGGGCTGCAGGTCTGTGGCAGAATGCCTTACTGCCTTTTGTTAGCAGGTGTTAATAGAAGTGTTAAAATGCATCTAAAAAAATCAATTGTTGGTATGCTTGTGTCTCATCTAGGAACTTTTTGATCTGGTGTTCTGTAATGTGACAAATAGCTTTCGAGATAAAGCACCTTTTTCATAAAAGGAAAATAAAGAAAGGAAACATAAGGACAGCGTACAGGGAAGATAACACAGTACAGAGTGCATCTCCGTTTTGCCTAGTGCTCCATTCTGACAAGATTGGTATCACATTTTTAATGAAATTACATCACATTTTAATGTGACTTCTATGCATTTATGCAACCCTCAGCAGGAATGTGTCAGTCTCAGGTATGCATTGGTGACTGGTCTATTTAAAAGGACCAAAACCCCCCTCACCTTCCTCCCAGATGGCACAGGTAAATACTACAGAGTCGAGGACAGTGTGGTAGGCTCGGGCATTTTCCATCTGTTCAGAACAATACGGACATTTCTGGGGCTTGGATGACCAATAACCTATAGAAGCTGCAATCTCTTGTTATTACCACAGTTATTTTAAAAGGTCATTTTAGACTCTTAGCACCTTCTCGAACTTTTTGTAACCACAACTATGTAAATGAACATGGATAGTGACTGTCAGTCACTGAGGAAAAAAAAAAAAGGCAAAGTTTAAAAACCTAAATGCTCAGGCATCTCCTGTAATTTAGAGGTAATTATTGGTAAACATTTGCAGATACTGAGAAACTTTCCAGTCCTCCAGCCCTCAGTTCAACCCATCTGTATATTTCTCCTACTAGCTTTTAGGGAATAAATAAGAAAAAAGATATAAAACAAACAAACAAACAAAAATACAAACAAAAAAAAATTGAATCTCTTCTTTAGAATGTTTCACAGAACAAAACCTTCCCTTGGGCACATTGTACTTCTTTTGCTGTTTAATTCCAGTGTGCTTTACATGTGCTTCAGATGACATCCATGCTGCAGTGTCAAGTGAGAAGAAAGGTTGTCTCCTTGAAAATCAAGATTCGACTCATTTAAAATCCTCTGAGGGAAAAAGCTGTGGACAGAAAAGAGCTAGCAGGAAGTTTATATGCTACTGGTGTGACGTATTCACCATTAAATGCACATCTAAATCAGGTGACCGCTCTCTTCCATTACTAGCGTTGGGATATGCAGAAGCAGTTGTTCAGTGTGAAACAGCTCATGTGAGTAACAGAATGCAATTAAATTAACTTGAGCCAGGCACCCATGCAAGCTTTTCCTGTAGCACAGAAATGGGGAATTACAGAGTGTCATTGCTTAAAAGGATTTATCTGCAAGGTCTTGCATAAGAGAAGCATACATACTCCACTCAATGATGTGAATATTGCTAGTTATTTAACATGTAGTATGCTTATTCCTGAAAAGCCAGCAATATTTAGAAAAAGTAGAGTTTATCCCTCATTTTGAAACACGTTTCTGGAGCAAATTCAGAACAGCAGCTGGAATTTTATGACTCCCCCAGGACCTTGAAGAATCCCACATTCAGTCCTAGAGAATGTTTACTCACTTTAAAAGTGATGGCAATATAAAAAAATAGCTAGAAAATGGCTTGTTGGAGGCTGGAGAGTAGGGCAATCTACTGCTTTATTCCTTTGACCTGCAATTTTGCACAACTCCAATGCTGGCAAAAAGTCGATTGGAGGATCTGAACTACAATGTTGAGGCTCAATGTTTGTATTTTTTTTTTTTTCTGTTCATAATGGAAAGGCTAGGAGTAAAAGCTGGACATCAGAGGCAGTAGGTAAGATTTAGGACATGGATGACACACAATCATCTAAAGTTTTATTTAATTCCATAACACTTTAAAGCCCAAGTTTGCTGTAAGAAATGGCATGGGTTAGGAGAATAAGTGTCAGAGCACGTTTTTATGATGCAGCTTCTAAAGCAACACAGCCTCTAACCCACTTCAGTGCCTCGAAAACCGTCTCCTTGATGCGTATACTCCAGAAACCCTTGGGATAGTTTTTAGCCCCATATCCTCGTGTGGGTGCTTGCAGTGCTGAGCAGCTGTAGGGTGCTGCAAGCTCGACTCCAGGCCCTGTTTCCTTTGCACCCGCCTTGGGCAGTGCAGCTCTCTGCCAGCACACCCCAAAGGCATCTTCTGGAAGCTTTGCCCTGCAAGCAACGCGTCTGGCTGAAGATCTCTTATTTTAGAATGCTAAGACATTCACAGGCACACTCACATTTTTTTCTGTAGAAATACCAATGAGAAAAATAAACATTTTAAGTAAAGGGATATCAAAAGAAGAATATGACTGTAAATATGTCTCTTCTTGAAGACAAGGCTATGGTTCAAGGATGCAATAAATCCAAATTTAGCACCCCCAGTAACGAGACAAAACATTCACGTGTTCATCCTGATGAAAACTCAGCCTGCCAGCTCTAAGTTGTTAAAATGCTTTCAGTTTGGTAACATTGTGCCACTGGTTTTTGTTTTGATCCATTATCAGCTGCGCTCTCACAGACAGCAAAACCAGCTCCGTGTGGTATACTCCAAAATTCAGCAGGAGCCCAGGATGTGCCTTATCCAGGACATGGATCACACCGGTCCTGCTCGGTGCCCCTGCCACGCATGAATACAGCACTGCTGCTGCTGAAACCTCGGCCTAAGTGCAATCAAAGAAAAGCCAGTCACTGCAGCTCTCATCAGTGGGATTTTAATCAAGAGGCTTTCATGAGTACCAAGACGCACATTTGCTTTATGCACTGGCACCAAGTCAACATGGAAAAATGCTGTGTCAGGAAACTGTCATCATGTTTACAACAGAAATTAAAGTCAGGAAACCCTTCAAATTTTCGTCTGAATGAAGGGCTCGCGGATAGTTGTTTGACCATGTAAAATTACTTAATTTCTATAAATATGAGGAAATGACAGGCAATGCAGAAATAGTCACAACATAACCAGTAGGCACAGTGAAGCTCATATAGCAGTCCACCCCCAGAAGTGCCTTGAAAAAAAATAATTAGGCTTCATTTATACTGCTATCATTATTTAGAAATAAAATTCAAACCCGAGACTTTGAATTTTACAGTAGCTTAAAAATAAATAAATAAATAAATAAAAGGAATATTTAATTGCTGTAGCATTAGCCTGTTATTAGGACATGGCTGTGTAAGAACCAATTTTGACGGTGAGAATTGAGGTCTTTTGGTCCAAGGGTTGTAAGGCACTGGCCAGAATAATGCCAGAAACCTGACCTGTCACAACAGCATCCTGAGCCCTGTGTGGTGCAGAGTCTGGGTGGGCCTCAAGTTGCCCCAGGAGAGGTTCAGGTTGGAAATGAGGAGGCATTTATTCTCAGAAAGAGCAGTCAGGCATTGGGACGGGTTGCCCTGGGAGGTGGTGGAGTCACCGTCCCTGGGGGTGCTCAAGGAAAGGTTGGACGTGGTGCTTAGGGACATGGGTTAGTGGGTGACAGTGGTGGTAGGCGGATGGTTGGACCAGATGATCTTGGAGGGCTTTTCCAGCCTCAGTGACTGTATGATTCTGTGTGACCCAGGGGCTGTGGGTGCTGTTCCATGAGTGCCCACGTACGCCCTGCCCGACATTTTGGGAGCCCCGCGGAGGGGCAGGGTCCCCCCCAACCCCTCGTTCCCTCCAACAAGTGACAAGATGGTGCAGGCGGCAGCGGGGCTCCCACCCGCGCCTGCAGCGGGGACAAGGAGCCGGCACAAGGAGCGGGGACAAGCACTGGGGACACGGAGCGGGGCCTCCCCCTCCACCTGGCGGCTCCCCCCGTCCCTCCCCGCGGCCCCACCTGCCGGGGCTCCTCCACTGGGGGCCGGCCGTCCCTCCGCGCCTCCCCCTCCCACAATCCCTCCTCCTCTCGCCCCTCGCCTGTCCCCGGCTGAACCGGGGCGAGCCCTCCCCGCTCCCTTTCCCCTCCATCCCTCCGGCTCCGCCGCCTCCTTCCCCTCCCTCCTTCCCCTCCTTCCCTCCCTCCCTCTCGCGGCGAGGCCGCCGCCCCATCCCCGAGCCGCCGGTGGCCGCCGCCGCCGCGCCCTGCCATGAGCCCCCCGCCGCCGCCGCAGCGCTGAGCAGGACGCGCGGAGCCATGCCGGGCTGGAAGAGGAACATCCCCATCTGCCTGCAAGCCGAGCAGGAGCGGGGTGAGCGCCGGGGGGACGGAGGGAGGAAGGGGAAGAAAGGGAAGGAAGGGAAGGAAAGAAGGAGGGAGCCAGGAGGGCGGGCGGGGGGCTGCCGGTACCCGCTGCCCCCGGCTCGACGGTGGGCGCCCCGCGGGGACGGGCGACCTCGCGCTTCCATCTTGTGGGGAGAGCTGGGGCCGCTGGTGGGGCCGTGCCGGGCTGTGCCGAGCCGTGCTGGGCTGTACCGGGCTGTACCGGGCTGTACCGTGCCGCCCCGGCAGCGACAAGTAACTTTTCTCCGCGGTGCCGCCGCCCCCGGGCCGGCCCCCCCCGGGGTGACTCCGTGAAACTTCCCCGCGTGGGGCTGCGAGGGACCCCCCCCGTGTCACCCCCCGTGTCGCCCAGCCCCCCGTGGGGGCGAGCAGGGCCGGGGTGGAGGGAGGAGGCGACCCCCAGCAGGGGCATGGTGGAGCCGGGGGGCCCACGCGTGCTTTGGAGGATGGAGGTTGCCCCTTTTGTGCTAAGTGGGTACGGGGGGCTGGCGTGGGGACCCCACTTCTCTGCCCTGCTGGGGGCTCAAATCCTAATTTCGGGGTTGTGCTGTCGAGAGAAGAAGGTGGGTAGTGGCTGGTTGCTCTTCAGAACCACTTATGGTGCCAGAAGGGGAACTTTGTCCTCCCCCAAAGAGGGCTTCCACCATCGGAGATTGTCGTGCCACTGCTTTTTGGCCAGCCTGTAAGTCAGAGGGGAGAAAGGCCGGCTGGTGCCCCACTTGCATGGGGGAACTTTCAGGTATGCCTGTCCCCTGCCGTCACCCGTTTGTGGCTCGCTGGGTCCACGACAGCGCGTGGATGAACCATGAAGTAGGACGTTGACTTTGCACTGCCGCCTTGCTGGGGAGAGAGCTGTCCTGCTGGGAGCAAGAATGCCCCCAATGCTAAAAACGAGGGGGTTTTGTTTGCTCTGTGCAAAAGTATCGTGCTTTCATGTTGGAGGTGAAGGTCTGCTTCGGAAGTCCTGCTTCTTGCTGGCAAATCCTGCCCGGAGCGGGAGGCTGATCGCAGGCACATGACGTAATAAAAACAGTGACTGAAGGGGGAGCAGGTATTTCGGCTGCGAGAAGCTAGATCTCGCCTCTCTCCTCAGTGAATACAGTCATTGCTTAAATCCCTGGTCATATTTCTCCGTGTCAGGAGTCTATCTGTGTGGCTGAGCAGTCACAGAAATAGGTTGGAAGGCGGTTGTCGAAACGGATCAGATGCTTTTATAAATGGGGGAACTTTAAAAAGGGTCTCATCTGTACACATCAGAAAGTGCAAAGATTTTTTCACCTTTCATCCCGCATAAAGGTTGTGCCACGAGCTGCACCACGCAGGCTTGTCTTTATTGCAACTAAAGGGTGGTAATGGTTTTGCTCTGCTGGGTTTAATGCCAGTCAGAATACAGATTTGGTAACAGTTCACGCCTGCTCATATTTTCTATTTAATCTTTTTCATCTGCATTTTGAAGGTGGATAGATTTATATTTTAATACTCTTAGCACTGATGCTTTTCTTTATTGTATTTCCACGGAGCAAATAAAAAAAACCCTCTGGTGTGCCTAAGTAAATGATTACTACCTAAAGTATGTTTCACTGTATATTGCTCAAGTTTAGCTAATAATTTAGCAGAATTCCAGTTACGGGAAATCTTCTGCTTTAGACTTGAAAAAATATTGAATGGTCAAAATAGTTAATCAGCACTGAATTTAACTGTCCTTGGGTATAAAGAATTGATGAAATAAAGCTTTCAAACTAGCCAGAAAAATGGCCAGCGCGGTAATGAAATGAAGGTGCATCTTTAGCTAATGTAGGAGTTTAGTATGGCATTGAGTTAAAAGGCAATTACAGATACAGTTAAATTCTGGTTCAAAGCCAGTTGTGCTAACATCCCCCTCTGCTGTTTCTAGAAAATATTTCCATTCAGATGCTCTGCGGAGCACTTTCCGTGTATCCTGCTGTCAGAAGACTTCTGCGAATGTAAATGCTGTTATTTTAGACAAACATCGTAGCCAGCTTTTAATGTTCTATGGTTTACATATGGAATAAGATTGGGTATAAAATATTCAGTAATATAACTTAGCATGCAGCCTTAACTTCAAGCCTGGTTGTAGACGTGGTAGCAGCAGGTTTGGACTGAAAAAGAAGAGTGTGCTGGGAAAAGTGCTATGAAAGGTTCACCACGGTGAGCCACAAGTGGTTTGTACAGACCATCTTTTCTCAGCCATTCCTTCCTCAAACCTCGCAGGCTTCCTTTTAGCCCTTTCCTGGGAGCTCTGCTTGCTGTTCATGTGCCTTTATAGAGCCCACGGTGCCCCTGGCTGTGGAAAGGAGAGCGGTGATGGGCACTAAGATGAGAGGTTTGGGAGGCAGGAGGGTTTGCTAGAGGGGCTGTGTGGAAATCTCACTGTACAGTCAGGTGTATCCCTGAGGCATGGCAGCGTAAAGGGCTCTCTTGGTGCTGATGTTCTTGTCTCCATCCAAACCAAGGCAGCATTGCCTTGGGGAACATCTCAAATGCTGCTGTATCTCCCTCGGTGCTCAATTCGTCTAGTGCTTTGGCAACAAGACAGTGGAGCTGCAGCAGCAGCATGTGTCTGGTGCTAGGGTTCGATTCAGAAATGTGGAACTCCGTTTTGATGGGAAGAGCTGTCAGGATATCACAAAGAGTGATACCTTCTGCAGACACATGGGGTTTGCTCCAAGTAGGGTTATTTTAGTGTATCCTTATCCTTGTTTGCCTTTGCCTTGCTTCAGAGCCTCTTGTCTGTGTTGAATGCTTACCTCAAAAAGTCCTTTGCTCAGCTCGTCTTTGCTGTTCCTACAAGTCAGGTGCTGAAGTGGAGGTTATCCAAAAGCTTGGCAAAATGGGGATTTTACTAATGGAAATTGGCCGGTTGTACTGAAATGAAATAAGAGAGCCACGGTCAACACTGTTGGTTCACCTTGGCAAAAATTGGTACCCTGGGTGAAGGAGAATAATACAGGTTAATGTTTCAAGCTTTGCCAGTGTTGGAGATGGAGCACGTGTTCATCTGTGGTGAAGGATTTGTGGGAGCTTTGTGTTATTGAGAAGATTGTTTTCCAAAGCGTGGCAATCAGTGCTATTTCAACGAGTATTTTTAGATGTCTCCACTGCGGAAATTATGTGGAATACTGGTGCCAAATTAAAAAAGTACAATTTCTTGAGATACTCAAACCGTATTTGAAATATGATGTGGATGGCTGCTTTTTGGGCACACCTCAGCGGGTTTCTCGCACTGCCTCTATGGTGAAGCAGTGCTCTGCAGTGGCTGTGGTGCTCCTGGATGCCATAATCATGGTTATTGCAAGGAATCTTTTCCTTCAGAGTTCAGGAAGAGTGCTCTCTGCTGAGTAATGCAGCTGTTGCATGTGGCTGATGCAGTAAACCTTGTCATTTTGACATGACATGTAAAGGCTCACTGGTTTAAGACTGCCTTTAAAATTCAGGGCACATCACCTCTCCCCCACTCCCCCCATTTGCTGCCTAAGATGCTAAATCAAGTCTTGTTATAAAGCACCTAAACCACTTTTTGAGGTGACATCTGAGCAAATACTTTGAGAAGAAAGATGTTCCTGGAATTAATTTTGTTCAATATCCCTTCCAATCAAGTTAAATGAAGGCATTTTATGGAACTCCTGGTTCAAGCTGATAGCTGATTGAGTTTGACAGGAGTACAGAAAATAATATTTGCATATCTTGTGTTCACTTCAGGGCTGCTTGGTATCCCCTAACATGTGTCGTTATTAATTTTAAGAATGCATCTGAGTATATACTTTAGTCTTGATGATAAAAATAGATTCAAAAAAAAAAAAAAAAAAAAAAAAGATTTACTTTCCATGGCTGTTTTGCCTTTATTCTCAGCACGGCAGCCCAGTTATGTTGAGGAAGAAGGGAAGAGTGCTTTTCTATTTTCTGCTCGTCCATCTATCTTCCCGATTCTTGACAGACTGGGAAATGAGGTGAAATTTAGGAAACATTTTAGAAGCGTGGATTCAAGGATTAAAGAGTACACAAGTAAGTATTTTGTGAATCTTGCCTCAAATACAAAAAACTAGCGTGTTCTCGTGGAAGATGTTCTGACAACACACATCCATCTCTGGGCTTACTGCCGTGTGAGCTTGTCTGCTCGCTTTAAGCTGGAAGAGAATCGGTTCCTCAGATAAGGGAGAGATACAGGCCCATTACTGGCCTTAATTGTGTTATTGTGGTTTAGCAATTTACATCCGATCAAACGAGGCCACTTTAACAGAGGATATGCTTCATCTTCTTTCTGGTTGCAAGTTAAAAAGTAAATATTAGCTTGTATTTCAACACAAAAAGATGAGGATAAGTGTTCTCTGTCTATAATCTGACACCTAATAAGTGGGTCCTCAGAAGCTGAAGAAAGCATGCGGGAGACCCAGCACTTGGATTCAGTTGACAGATTTATAAACTTCGGGATGTCAGGAAAGTTTGGGATTACAGATATTGTGCGAAGGCTTTCTGTATTTCTTTATCTGCTTTCTGATATGTGTCACATGCCTCCTGAAAAGTTGACATACCAAACTGGATGGCAGAAGATGAGTATACAAGGGCAGCCCTAAGGCTCAGGGCTGGCTGTTGGGGGTGATCCCCACTCTGTGGGGAGAGGTGCTTGAAATAAAGCCCCCCAGTGAAGGCAGTGCCTGGTTTTAGAGTCCAGGTACTCCTTGGTACCTACTGAGTGAACAACTGGGGCATTTGGTCAGTTATCCTATGCACAGCATATTGTAATTGCTTGTGTTTAAGGTGATAAAGTCATGAATAATGGTATTAAGGATGAAGAGAACTTGCTGCTCTGGCCAGGTAGGATAAGATGACACTGCACACCTGGTTTTCATCAGCATGCAGAGGACACAGGCAGTGTTAATTTCTTCATTAATTCCCTCAAAACCAGCCAGGAGGACCGAGAGGGCTCTAATGTGGGGATGGGAAAGAGAAAGTGATTGCTCCCTAGTGCCCTCTTAGCATGAAAGGAACTGAGAATAACCAAAACCCATCTACATCTTTCATGATCTGCCCAGCCCCGTTAACAGCACTGTATGATCTGTGATATTCAAATCATTTGGTTACTTGCAGAATCTTTAGGAAGCTGCAGTCTTCATTGACTGCTGGGAGATAGCCAGCCCTTGTCTCTGGGTCATAACCAAGCTTTTTTCCCCTTACAGAAAGATGATGTGAAATACTGGTTGCGAATAAAAATTTTTCTTTGTTTTGCCTCTGAAAACAAAAAATGCTTTTGCTAATGTTCATTAAAAATGGAGAGTTAGGTTGGGTCTGGGAATTCGCTAGCAATGAGCCATGATTTATTGATATGGCTGCAAACAATGTAGCTTTCCTCAAAGAACAGTAACTTAGACTGGGAAGCACTACAAATATTTGCCACTAATGGCAACAGGGTTGCTTTTCCAGGTGCCTGAGAGCTGTGCAGGGTGTAAGCTCTGTGCTGATACTTCACAGCAAAGTGTAACCTGCAGCACAGATGCAGTGTTGAAACCCTCAGCCATTTAGAAGCAGACAGCTCTCCTTGAGTCTCAACACATGCCAATTTAGCTCCACCACAGGCCTTTTTTTCTATGATTTAAAATTAACTGAGCTCGGAGTCCTCCATGAAGAACTGCCAGGTTTGTGTTGCTGTAAGGTGGCTGAAGTGGGCCAGCCCTGATGGTCCACGTCCTCCAAACTGCTCGTGTCTGGTCCCTGTTTAATCATGCTGGTGCTTATGAAAGAGGACGCACTGAGTCAGCGAAGGGTCTTGTGATCATGACTGTGAAATTTGATGTTGTTTGAATGTTATTCCCAAGTCATTTGAATTTATTTCTGTCGAAGTGACAGAGCACCGTCTGTCCTGACTCTGCAAAACCAGACTAATGAGATGTGCCAGCATCCTGTGTGGGGACAGGGTCATCACCTGCTTGCTGTTTGTTTGGCAAGATGAGCATAACCCAGTGCAAAATTTGGGGTGAAATTCTAATGCTTGTACTGGGTGCAAATAATCTTGTTTACTGTGTCACCCTACTGATTTTCCTTTCCTTTCTCTTCCCATTGGCACAAGCTGTACTGAGTAGCTGGGCAACACAAACTGTTCTGGCATGCCCTATAGTATGGGCAGCCAGGTTTTCTGGTTCTCAATGATGCTGATGATCTAACTTCAAAAAAAGTCATTTTCAGTGCTAATTCTTTTTTTTTTCCTCACTGATTGCCACATTACAGCTCACTTGTGATGTGCAAAGTTCTTTCCTTACTACTGTAATAATTTGAGAAAACGCTAGAAGGAGGGAAAAAAAAAAAAGGTAAGCAGGGGCTGACCACTTTGATACTGATATGTTTTTTGTGGAATTTATTTATTTATTTACTTTTGAAAATTACCACAGGAATTGGGGAGGACAGGCATGACTGACACAATCTCCATCTGCTAGGAGCATTCTTTCAATTCTTGTTACCAGTGAAAATCACCACTCTGACTGCACAGGGAAAGCTGCAGAGAATATTTTGGTAGTTTTACTTTCCTCTTTACATCTTGGGATCCCACAACCGTAGAGCTCCCTAAAGTTTAACTCTTCTCTTAAAACAGCATAATTTATTTATTCTCTGAGATGTAGTTAAGGAATATCGTGTAATAACAAATAACTCTCAACAAAATGTATTCATGAATTGTTTTACCAGTGGGATGGGACTGAAGTTTTTGCCCCATTATTTTGTGGGGAGCCGATTTATTATTGTATAACTGACTGTGATCATTTCCTTATTAGCAGACAGTATTTTTGTATGTTGTAAGGTATTGCCAGGATGTGTTCTCCTGGTAACTGTCTTTCACAGGAAGAAAGGCACTATGTAGAATGCTTCCTTTCATCCCTAAGAAGCTTTGTGCTAGGTGAAGGTACAGTGAAGTATGGTGTCTCAGTCCCACGGTTTAAAATGTGAGTTAAAACCACCACGCGTACATTTAGCAAATAAAATGAAAAACATAATGGTGACTGGAACAGGCGTTTAAGTGAACCAGAACTTAGATAAGTTTTCACATTTTGAGCTTTTTGTTTCTACAGATATCAGCTAGCATGATTTAAATGATACCAGGTTTTCTGCAGTCGCCTGCAATGGGGTCCAGGTATTCCAGAGTCTGAACTTGTTTGTTTGTCCTCTTCTGCAGCAGGAGAATATTCATGAAAATACTTTTTTCAAGCAAACAAATAGTCCAGTAACATCTATCAGTGTGCAAATCCCTTTACAGTGGTCAAAAATGTCTGTGGGATAACCCCTTGTAGGCAGCAGGAGGTGCATCGTGTCCTTTTGAGCAGTGGCTGTGTGTGGCTCAGGGCAGCAGCGTTGGCTGGCAGGGCTTACTGAAAGCTGTTTCTGAAATGTGAGTAATACCTCTGAGCTGGTTAGATTATATTTTTATTTTCTATTTGGTTTATCACCTCTGTGGACCAGATACCGTGTCCTTTGTACTGCTGTTGAAAGACAGAGGCAGCACTGCAAGCTCATCTTTCTCCCCCAGTTTACAGCTCCTTGTTCACTAAAGGCCTGGTGGTCAGAGGTGCCACTTCTGTCCTGAGAGTTGTTTTTTGGCATCTGAGCTCAGCCAGCATGGCTTCAACAAGTGAACTGCATCAAGCTCCCTTCTACGCTTTGCATTTTCAGAATCCACCTTTAAGACATAGCTAACTGGCAGAATAATTGTCCTCGCTTGTCCATCCTTAGGCCAGCGTTGTGACCTGAGCCTGAGATGAGGCTGCAGTGGAAGTAAAAGACCATTTTGCTACTTGGACACAAATTTTAAGTTCAGTGACAAACAAGTATTTGGCTTGGATTTGAGTCAGGAATTATTTACACAACAGCCGGGCAGAAACTACAGTGACAGTCACACAGAAAATACTCTAGGGAGCGAAATTCAGTGCCTGCCGAATGGATGCGGCTCTCCTGAATTCTGGAGGTTAATTTACTTGTGCCAGCAAATTTATTGAGCCCTTGTGTCTCTTAGTGGAGGCCATTTATTAGTCCAAGGTCTCTTCTGAAAAGTCAGAGAAAAAGAGTGCTAAAAATATGTTGCCTCCTTCACATATATTTTCATGAGTTGTATTTCTTATTCTTACATTTTCTGGTGGCTTTGTAAATATCCTAGTATTTTGGAAAGTGGTAAGATTTGGGCATAAAGCCTTTTCAAAATAATGTATTTGATGAAGTTTCCTATTTTGTGAGGAATATACCTGTAAATTATTATTATTATTATTGAAACCAACCAACCAGTGCATGAGATATAGGCTTTAACTAAGTTTTCTTGTAGAGGTTCCATAGATGTGGTGATCTGGTAGGACCAATGAAATGAATCTCCTCTCTTCCCAAAATGCGTTCTGAAATTATAATTTGTTGTGCTTTTAACTTTACCTCTTACTGGGGCTGTTTGCAAAATGTGCAGGAGCCAGATAAACTTGCAGGATTTGCATGTCAAAAGTGAAGCAGTTGGTGAAAAGCTTTGAGCTGGTGTGTGCGTGTCTGTATGGAGAGGGGTGAGAGTTTTATGGGTGTAGAAGAATGAAATGGATGGCATAAGGATAATTCAGTGGCTTTAGTTGTTGCTCTTGTGTGTCAATAACTTACTTAACTCGGGAATATTAGTAGTAGCAAGAACCCCCAAACAAGCCACTCCTCACACCTCAAGCACAAAGTGCTTAAAACACAGCTGGTGTTTTTTGTTGTTGTTGTTCATGTATGCTTATTAAGTTACACACTTTTAACTTAAATATCTATCATGTTGTCCCCAATTTCAATATTGTATGGTTTCAGTATTCCCAAGGTTTCCTGTCATTACCAATGCTGACAAAAATGCTGCACTAATTCAGGCTTTTCGTATGGGCTCATATTTCTTGTCTTATTTGAATGCACTAACCCTAAAGTTTTTGGAATTTCTCATCTGCCTAAGGCCATGCTTTCACATGTCCGCAGATTCAGGCATGCTGTGGTACCTGTGTTTGTATTTGTTTAAAGAAATAAAAACAAGTAAAACCAAGCAAACAAAAAACATCAGGGATGCTATTATATATTGTATCAGCTCATCATTCTGCTTAGTAAACACATCTGAAAATGCATCTGCTATTTGTTTAAATATTTAGTGTGAACTGACTCTTGCTTTTCAGAACTCTTTAATATGAAAAGAGCCTTAATTTTCAGATGACTTACCCTCTGCCATTAAATATAAATTTTTCAAACCAAGGAAAAAGAAGGTTCAGCTGCTGGCTATAGAGCAGTTTATTTTCTGCTTTCATCAAAGATCAGGGTCATAGGAAACTAGTTCCTGAGTCCATACTGCTACATGTATGTTTCTTTTTACTGCTATATGTATATTTCTTTTTCGTAAAGGAATTTAAGTAATTTTAAATAAACACCTTTTGATATTTTTGAGATGATATCCTTGGTAGGTGGCTTAAATATAGGAAACAGTTGAATTATGGAGTTCCAGATCATCTGAAAAAAATTGTCTTAATAGTTTTTCTTTTCCTCCACCTTACAATATACATCAGGTTAGTTTTGTCATTTACTTCCTCTCCCATCACTGTTTGCTTTTTTTGTTATCTTGTCAGGGCAGGAAGTAGTGTTTTTTTTTTTTTTTTTTCTGATCTTTTTCTTTGTAACCAGGCATATTTAAATTATTTTTTTTCAAATGCAAAGACAAGTCAGCCTACAAAATAATATGATGGGCTTGTTCATTGAATCTGAACAACTTTTGGGGGTTTAGGCTGATACTGTAATGAAAAGTACTGAAAAATAGTCTTCAGTTGACTTGTCTCAAGTGTTGCTTATTCTTTCCTTAGTGCTAGCTGCCCTTAATAATGTTGTGGCTTCTGCTTATAATTTGTATGGTTTTGCTTTCAATTGCTAAAATGAAAATTCAGTGTATTTGTGTGAAGCTTCTAAATGTTGTAATCAGCAACTTCTGGCTTTTATGTGATTAAGTGAATTTTCCAGGAAGTTTATAGTGCATTGTATATTCTATGCAATTAGGTTACTTGGGGTTGTAAAGCTACACACGTTTCAGAATTTGCAGGGTTCAAGTTATGCATTTTGATTATGTTTAAAAATATACCTTTTTGTGGCACGCTACTGGCAGAGTACAATGGGGAGCATAGGTGAAGTTCTGCTCCTGAAGTAGCTCTGAAGCTGTGGGCTGTGATAGTATTCTTCAAACAGGACAATTTTTAGCATATTGTAATGAATTTGGGCATTCTGATTCAAGCTCAGAAATCATCTTATTTGCATGTGCATTTTGGTTAATGGTCAAATATTAATCATTTTGCCTCCATACCACGCTAAGGACTAAAAGGGAAAACAAAAAACTTGTCATGAATTGATAATATGTCGGAGATGTTTATCAGCAGGATAGGCACTTGAGAGTTTTGAATGAGCAAACACTCTTGCATAGAGTCTCTAATATATCGAAATATTTAAAAATACGTGTTTTTCTGGACCAGATCACAACACTCAGTAAACTGCTAGGCTCTATCTGTAGGAATGGATGATGCACATCAAGGCCAATGACAAGTTCATTTGATGATCTTAAAGCCATGTTTAAGTCAAGGCCACTGAAACTTTTGCTGGTTAAGTGTATAGATACTTGAGATAATCCTTTTGAAGTCAGTGGGCTTAAATTTAGGTTTATAACTTACACGCTTAACTGGATCAAAGGGTGATTATAAAAATAAACTCTTTAGTTTGTTTAATTAAAGATCATTCTCCATGATAGGAATGCTGGTGGGGGGAAAAGAGACAGTAAAAAGGATTTAAAATATCATGAATTGTCTCTCTTTTTAATTAGATGTTTTGTTTATTTTTGTTTTATTTTTCCCCATTGGACACATGTCCTTTGGTATTCCTTCGCTTTTTCCTCATTTTCTCTGTTGGAAGTGAAGTTAAACGTGTTTAACTGTAAGATGCTTCATGTTCTGTGTTTTCTGGTGGAAAAACATCTTTCCATTACCATTCATTGCAAAATGTCACATTGTGAATGCAGGTAATAGACACAGAATGTATACCTGGAGTCAGCAGTTGTATTAACAAAGGTGACACGTACCATTTATTACAACAGGTTTGAGATCTCGGTGCATTTTCAGTTGCCTGAGTCATTATCCCAAAAATGATGTTACGTATTGTAACAGAAAGGAAAATCTTTGGCAGAGTGAGGACGTTGAAGGTTGTTATTTTTCAAATTTATCTTCTGTGTAGATCCTAAAGAAACCACAAGCTTTTTCACTTTGCCTGTTTAAACTAAATAGCCCTTGGAGCTGTAGTTACCACTTCACAAAATAGGTTAGCATCTTGGTCGAAATCAGTGAGAATTTCCTGTTGAACTTGTTAAAAGTAGGAAGTCACTCAGTTACCTAGGCTGTTGTCATTTGGGACAGCTGCCAGTTTTGCATCATTGTTTTGGATGCTGGAGTATTGCATTGGATGAAATGTGAGGGTAACACGTTGAGAAAGAGGGATTTATACACTGCAGCTGTGGCTGAGAACTGGCCTTGAAGCAACGCTGTTTTGTGCTTTGTACCTTAATTCCTAGGTGGTTTAAAATATATATGGTCTTGAATAATCCTTGCTACTTTGACTTTGCATTCTATTCTCTCTGTTTTGAGAACTTTCAGATGTATTGTGTGTGCTTTGAAAATACTTGCCACCTGGAAAGTGTTACTGATGTCTTAGTAAAAGACGTAGTAAAATTTCCAAAGAAAGTCAAAAAACACCCCCAGACAAATCCGACTGTTCTCTGCTCCATCTGTTAGAGAGACAAGTTTGGGTTCATTAGTGTGTTCCAGCTTCAGCAGTGGTTTATAAACCCCAGACTTCCTTCCTTCCAGCCAGGTAGGTGGCATTTTTGTGAGGGAAAAAAAAATAAATAAATTGAGACAGAGGCGTTTCATACAAGATCACAGCAGAGGTCTGCTTTGCAGTTTGAACTCTCTCATGCCTTGTTCTTAAGTCAGCAGAGACCTTACACAAACTGCAGTCATTTCTACGTGCAGGAATTCTATGAGAATTCTCTTTAATAGTTTGTTAGAAAATATGACTAGAAGAAAGAGGCACTTGTTTGGGCAAAAAGCTCTGCCTGTGTGAATTAAATGCATTGTAAGGGTTCTACATCCATTTGCTTATCCTAAGGAGCAGGAAGCCAATGTCAAATGGAAAGTATAAAATTTCCACTCTATATATGGAGTAAGCTGAATAATTATCAAAAAAAAAAAAAAGGCAAAAAAAAAAAAACACCAATATTGCTCTGCAATATGACACTATTGTAAATCTTTTGTAGTGTTCTGTATCTTTCCAGTCAATTAGAAGAATAATATTTTCTGTAATAGAAAAGGCTTGTGTACATTTGTCTCTAAACAGACTTCAGTGCTGCAGTGGTAAGGCTCATTGGCGTGTAAGTCATTAAGCCATATGCATATTTGTGTGTGTGTGCTAGTTCTCTGCTCTACTGGCACATCTCCGTGTGTTTATTGAAAGATTCCCTGAGAAAAACTCCTTGAGGAACATCTTTTGAACTTAAATGCCCCATCAAGGAGGAGAGTGTCATTATTTTCATAATGAAGTCACCTTTCCCCTTGAATGGAGGTGCTGCATAAAAAGCAGTCAAAAACAAGAGCACTTGGGCTTATTTGATCTTCCAAGAGCAAGTTTATGATCTGTCATTGCAGTTTGGGGGCTGATAATCTGTGAGCCCAGGTGCAGAGGTGGAGGAGCCTTATTAATTTATTTTTTCATGTAAAACCAAGCATTTATTTTCAATCCTGTAAAAAAAATAATAAAATAAATCTGTTCAACTATTGTTGAGATGTGGATATTAAGGTGCATAAACAGCAGAATAATACCAAATTTGTATGCAAGAGATTGATTCAGTTGGTAATGTTCATCCTTCCTCCTGTTGTCCCTGTAATTTGGACTGTGTTGGAGATACTTTTGGATATTGGTCACAGGCAACTTTGCTGACTGATTTACTGCTGATTTTTTCTTAAATTCATGCTTTACTGAGCTTCTAGGGCTGTGTTGTCTTGATGGTGATGTACTTAAATACCTCAGCTGCTTCCCCAGTACTGTGTAGCACAATGCATTTGCCATTTGTTTTCTCTCTGACCTGAGCAGGTTGTGCACACTTTCCACATGACCACCTTTCAGCTTTTCTCATGCTCTGTGCATCTTCTGGTATAATAAAGTGAAGCAAATACGTATATATTTTGACATTGGACTCTGCATTCAGCTATCAACATCATGTTCTGCTTCCTTCCCAAAGTGACTTTGGAATGTGTTTTTATATAATTGATCATTTCCTTGGTATCTCAAGGTTGCTGTGAGTTAGGGAAGTTATGGGAGGAATTTGGATCTTCAAGGTAAAGTACACACTCAATGAAAACACAGGCAGTTGGGCAGAAGCCTTATTAAATTGGGAAAAGAGAGTATTCCAGATTGAATCATGTTTCTCCATATGAAGCTTTACTATAAAGGGGGGAGGAAGGGGGACAGGAAGGAAAAAAATAAATAAAAAATGAAAAAAAAAATTGAAAAAAGTTCTACAGCAGAGGGATCATGCTATACAGTATGCAAAGATATGAGCTAATATTTGCCTCTTCAAGGAAATACTAACAAAATGTCACTTTGAGTAGAAAAAAGCACATCTTAAAGGTCTAGTGGTTTCCTCGTTTGCTTCTTTACATAGAGTATAGACTGTGTAAACATAATTTGAGATTCAGTGCATGAGCTGTTTTGCAAAAGTCATGTTTCTAATTTTTATTCACTAAAATTCAAATTAGGTTATTTAAACTTAGGAATCAGCAAAAATTCATGGGGTGAAATTGTTTGAAACTGCTTTAATTATTTCTCATGCCATAATGCAAATGTGATTTTTGTTGTTGTTGTTGTGAAGTATTCTAATAAACATCATCACAGTATACATCTGATTATTTCTAGCTATGTTAAAATGAGGTATTTCAATTTTTTTTTTCCCCAGTGTTGTAGGTAGTCCTAACTGTACCCCTAATTCATCTGTAATATTTTGTGTTTCTATGTGTTATGTTAACCCTGATGTCTTCCTATGTTACTATTCTTTCTTTAATGTCTTCATAATATTTGTTTCCTTTAACAATCTTCAGCTATTGCAACACATCTTTTGTTTGCTTTCTTTTCTTGTTTTAAGAGAGAGGAGAGAGAGAATAACATTCAAACAGGAACACTTTGTTTTCCACATTCACTGGAGCAAAGATCCTTCTGATCTGCTTTGTCCACTATCAAGTCTGTTTTTTGGTGCTTCGAGGCAATAAACTCTGTACTAATAAAGCGCAGGGTAACCTGCCTCTTGGGGATACGGGTTAGAAATTTAATATTGCTCTGAAATGTGAGAATCTGTAGCACATTTGAAGTCTGTTAATATATTTGTTTTTTACTATTATAAAGTGGATGTGCTTGTCATGTCTACAAATGCCTGGTATAATTCTGTAAAGTGGTTTTGCATGGGAATGCAATTCAATGTCCAATTCTGCACCGTGTGAAGAAAGTGCTTGTGTTTTTCCTTATTAATTCTGGTGAACAGTCTGTTGACCTGTTCTCAAGAAAGCCAGAGGTCATCCACTTGGGTGTGCCCTCACCTTTGTTTGTCTTCATCAGCTTTGTCCGTGCTCTGTGTTGGAGAGACACGCTCTACGTGTTGCTTAGGCTGCACGTTGCTCAGCCTTCGCTCCTGCCTGTGTGTCTTTTCTGAAGCTGGAGGAACTGAGGGCAGACTTCTTGGTCCCAATCTACCTCCGTTGTACACTTACAGTTCTCCAACCTGCTGTTCACAAATCCCTCCTTCCTCATGCTTTTGGACCACTTGTTCTCTGAGCAGAGCTCTTCACTGGGTTCTCAGCAGAGCTTCTACTGTTGTATTACTCATCTGTTCATTTTCCCAGATACCTGACGTTGCTCTTCTCATTGTTATCCTTTAATACTTTTTGAGTGAGCAGGAAGCGTTTTAATCTCATCAGTTATCCCTCTTTCATGTCGGTTTTCAATGTTTTATATATTCTTGCTAAAAAGATCACTTTTTTTCTAGTTTAAACACATTCTTAGACTGTTTTGGTTCCTTTGAGCTGATGAAAACCTAGTTGTGGAGTTGAGGAGAGTCTGGCTTTATCTATGAACATTTAGTGGAATTTAGTTAAACCACTATAAGGCTAACCTTGTGTCCCCCCTCTCTGTGTCATCTGTGCCTGCTTGTGTATTAACCCCGTAACCTCTTGAGGTCAAAGACTGTAATTTATGCTGGTCACTTAATATTTTTCTTATCCTTCAAGCTAGAAATTTGCTTTCTGTGGGATGAAAAGTAGATTAATTATTTTAATTTTGTCTTGGTCAGTTAGCTGCTCAGAAGATGGGTAAGAGAAGGAGGCAGGAGAAGAAGGAAGCATTTCTGCACATGTATCAAAGCACAGAAAACCTGTAGACCTTTGAGTACTCATCTGTGGGGATTTTTGCTTCCAGATTTCTTGCTGCTAACTTGGAAGTCATTCCAGCCAGAGCTGCAACTCTAGCTGCAGATTTCGAAACTCTCTGGCTGGGAACAGGGAAGCCCTGGAAGCCCAAAACATTTTCAAATCTGAAGCACGAACTCTGGAGTCTCTAGTCCCTGGCTATTCTGGATGGCAGAATATCCTGAAGCTATGGATCCAGCAAGTCAGTGTGGGAATGATCAGAACCCACATGCAGTGTTTTTTTTTTTTCTTTTTCTTTTTTTTTTTTTCTTTCTGTAATTTGCTGGATTTTTAACTGTAATTGTAAGCATCAATAATAATGTTAATATCACCGTCAGGAGACGGACTTAGTATTTGAACCTGGGAGTCTAAGTTCAATGGCACTGCAGGGAGGAGACGGTAATAGAAAAAAACACAAGGAAACACTTTAGTGTCCACTTTTCTGATATAATCATAATGATGAAGGCATTAACTTATAGTAGGAAAACAAAGTATAAAAGACCACTACTGTTCTAGAAACTGGAGCAGTTGGAGTTGTCCATTTGGTATGTTCTGTGGTCTACTCACTGTAAGCAGGGTAGATGACTTGATGTGCCTTGGAGCAACTTCTAGACTAAGACTGTAGACTGGTCTGGTTGTTATGCTGTAAGCCATCTGTGTGCATCGTGAGTGCAGCAAAATTGTGTGCAGCTGTTGTGACGCTACTTTTTTGTCTTTAGCTGGAGGTTAACTGCTCTGAGGAACACTCGTGTTCAGTGGTGGATGAAGCTGAGCTGCTCTGGCAGCTTTCCTGGCTTGCACGTTGCTTTGGAACAGCAGGGTGGAAACCCTGTTGCAGCCACAGTATTAAAAGTTTAAAAATTTTTGTGAGTAATTATTCATGGAAATGATTAATAAATCAATGTAGTGGCTTGTGTGCATTTTGATTTTACTCTGCAGCTGGTTTCCACTCTGGCCTGGTTTGTAGCCCTAAGGATCTTGCCTGACAGTACTACAACACTGACCTCTGTTTCAGCAATTTAGTCGGGAAGGAGCACGGCCTTGTTAGCACCCAGCAACAAGAGGATTTTCCAGTAGTAGCCACAAAGCTTCCTGAACAGTTTCAACTGTTGATTAAGATGTCAGAAGGTTGTTTCCAGTTGAGGTTCTGTGCCTATGATTTCTCATCCTGGGACTTTTTCCTTGCTTTTTTTTTTTTTTTTTTTTTTTTTTTCTTGCTGCTTGCTAATAGCAAAGGCTATCTGAGCCTCTCCCCCTTTTCTATTTCACCTGTTCTTCTTCTCTTCTTTCTCTGTCCCTCTTATCTTTATTTCCCCCACCTCCCTGTATGCTTGTTTCTTCAGGCCTTCCTTGTTTCTGAGTTACCCCTTTAGATGTGCATTATAAACAAATTGCACTGTACTGATGAGAACAACCAGCTTATTTAGCTTGTTTTCATCTGGGTATATCCTATGCCCTTTTCCCCACCAGTACAGCAGTTTCTGAGTGTATGGTCAGACTGATGCATCTACGTAGAATCAAATCAAAAATTTCCAAAAAAGGACTAAAAAGGTCACTTTGTCTGGTGTTATTCAACCTGTGGTACATGAATCACTGCGGGGCCATAGCTGACTACAAAATGGTCCTCAAAACAATTATAAAAAATGCTCCAGGCACACGCTCCCACACTCAGCAGGATCGTGTCAGTGTGTGGGCAGGCACAGTCAGCAGTTGGCTCCCAGCTGCTGTCCAAGACTCATTAAAATGCTTATTGCCGGACAGTCCAGAATTCATCAAAGTGCCGTTGTTTAACTCAAATGTTAGGTATCCCTGGTCTCAACTTCCAGATGCCAACTCAACAGTTGAATGTCATATATAGTTAATGATCTTTTTGTCAGGTGCTATTGTCGCATGCACGTGACAAAAGGGTAAGTATGGGTTCCTATCCAGTGCCTTGGCAGAGTGATGCCCCAGCCCATTAGTTTCTATGCATCCCAAAGTTCATGTGTGTGCGATGATGGATTTATGCAAGATCTAGAAAGGCATGTAAGTATTTTTTTTCAAGTGTCTGAGTGGTGCTGGTGTTCCACAGAGGACTGCCAAGCCAATGAAGTGCTCCAGAGTCCAGAGACACGCTACGTTTTATCCTAAAGGACCTACCTCCCTTCTATCCAAGTGCTTTGTTTCAGCATGTGTAAAACCAAGTTGGATTTTCAGTAGGCATCTTGCTCAGTGCCTTAACCTGTGTAATGCTAAGGGCCTGCCATCTGTAATTCTGTAGGCTGCCTTTCACTTCCAACTGTGCAACCTTCCATGTATGCGCTGCCCTAAGGTACTTACTGGCAACGTCTCAAGGGTAGAGTTGTTTTTTCCCAGATACGTGCATGGTTCTTAAGACTGTATATCTTGGCATGACTGAAAATGAATAATTTCTTTCAGGCCAGCCCGCATTTGTGGTTGTGCTTTGTTATTTTTATTTTTTCAACTAAGTATAGCAATGAAAAACTCAAACGCCTTTTTGAAAGGTTGGAAAAGGATGGAAGTTTTCAGTGACTGAAAAGGAACACGTGGCCCTTTGGGATGTAGGGGTACTTGAGAACCAGTCTTGGACTGCATACAGATAATGTTTATTTTAACATCAGAAACTTGATTTAAACATGGATAAATTGCTGTGTGTAGATTGCAGAGGAAAATTCCAAGTCTTCCCCCCAAAATAAGAGAAGCCAGCAGTTTGTGGGCTAGTGTTTAGACTTGATGCAGATATGAATCAGATAGTAACTAATAAACTGTTGTTTCACATTTATGTGTACTATTAGCTGTACAGTTTAAAAATAAACCATTTCCATCACAGTTCTTTGTGTAGGCTGTGGGGTTAGAGTGCCTGAGGTGTTGGACTTTTCCATGAAATTTCCTAATAGGAAGTTAATTTGCAATGCTTACCACTGTGGTTGATGGCAAGTGTCTTGGCCTGGCAGTTAAGGACTTAGTGAAAACTGAAGTTGTGGAAGGCTTTTTTCCCTGATGTGATAAAGAGTTGTGATGAAATAGCTTCCTCTGCTGGGCTGAATCTCCTGGAAAACGAAGACAAAAGTCAGGTTCAGGAGGATCTGGTGTGCTTGAGGTGTCCCTGGTCAGGCAGGGCTGGTGCTGCTACGCTTTAATGTTGCCTGAAGGGCAGACTGTGGCTGTGCACAAAACCAGGCCTGATGATCGTGTGGTGTTTCACATCTGAGGATGTCGTTACTCAAATGTTAAGAGAAGGTCATGGAGGTTGGACAGTCAAGAACTGAAAGGTTGGGACCTGTGAGAATTGACCAGATGGCCTAATTCTGTCCCCCTGCATGCTGTCATTACAACAGCGAGTATATGTGTATGTAAGCATTACGATAATTCCCATTCCCCTTCAGTGTTGCAGTTTGCCTCTTGGATGAATAAAGTTCACTACGGATTTCTCATGTCATTCAACATGCAGCAACAGGCATTTTTTTCCCCCATTACTGAAACCTCCACTGCTATGCGCTTGCCTTCAAGATTTTTCCATCACTCTCACTGCTGAATGCTTACCCCTTCTGGGCCTTGTTTCTTCAACTTCAGGTGCTCTCAAAAGTAATTTTCATTAACGGCATAAGTGTCTGTTATTTTGGCTTGAGAAAACTAAGATCATCTGTATTTTTTAAGTATTTTATATTACACAGCTCTTTATGGAATATGAAAACAATAGTGCTGCTGGTGGGTGTATGTGGAGTCTCATTTTTAGGAAAGCAACCTGACTGCTTCAGATTCACAATTTTTTTGGATTAAAAAAAAAAAAGTGAGATTGACTTAAATGGCTTACTAATAACTCTAGGACCTCATGGGACATCCTGTTATTCTGTATTGTCTTTCAAAAATACGTTGAATTCCAATTTGAAAGCAGATTATTTTCTGTTTGAATCCCATTTAATTCTTCTGGACTCCGATAAATCCCACTGAACTCCCTCACTTGGGGTTTAGATTCAGTCGCGTAGCCTCCTGCATGCTTCTGCCCAAGCAGTGGCCTCGGCCTCTCTGTGATGTACATTTGCACAGTAGTGATATAAAATGTTGTATTTTTCCCCTGGGAGTTTGTTTTGCTAAACAAGCCGAGCCCTTCTAATCTTCTGCATTGCCAGGCTTCTCTTCCATCCTTCTCTGCTCACGCAGGCAGTGGCTGGGGCTGTAAATGCACATGAGATCTAAGCACAGCCTGTAGATCCCTGTTGTCTTCTCACAGCTGCAGAGCTCTCTGGTAGAGGCAGGGCTATGAGCCAGTTCCTCAGGGAAGAATTCAGGCATTTTAACAATGGGAACAGTTTTCCCCAGAAGTATGAATAAAAGATATTTTCATAACTGGCAGTTAAAGCAGGCTAACAGTATGCGTCTTTTCATTCACCTAGTGGGTGGTGACTCGTTCAGGTGCTATGACCTGATGGTGTGCCCATACCTTGCTAGCAGGGATGTGTTTCTGTCTCTGTGGCCCAGTGTGTGAAGGGGTTGAGATATTCTGAGAGGAGGTTTAATATCAAGGGGTGAAGTGTTGGAATTCAATTTAAATTTTGGGAGGTATGCGCTGTTGCGTGCTTCTCCAGTGCTGCCTCCTGCATTTTGGACTGAAACTTGCCACATGCTAGTTTGCCTTGTTTACACCCCCTGTTCCAGTTGTGTTCCTTCTTTCTGATCCCAATTTCAGTCTTTACTTAAGTATCCTGGGGCTACTTGGTTAGTCAGAAGAGAAGGCCATTCTTTGTAAGTCACTCAATTTATCTCTTCTGGAGAGAAACCTTTTTCTGACCTTATCTCTGTTACCTGTAACTCAGCATCTATCTGCTGCCTTTCTTTGCCTTCCTGTTTGTGCCTCCAGGCCTCCCTTCTTCTACCACCCCACTGTTTTTCCTGTCTTTTCCCAACCCTGTTTTTGCTAGTCCAATGGTAGCTTCTTGCTTGATCAAAGTTTCTCCTTCCTTGCAGCTATTAGTTCCCCATCACCAGCCCAAGTCCCAGATTCCTTGGGCAATCCACCAAATTGTCTGTTTGCTTCTGTCCAGCTCACTGTTTCTTGCTCAAGGAAGTTGCTGCTACCACCTCTGGCTTGCAGTTCAGGTCTCCTTCTACTGCAGGTTGCACGTTTCCTTCCACAAGAGCCACCTATCTATTGGTAAAACAGTTTTAGACCTTCTAGTCCCATAATCAAATTTTCTTTGTAGCTTTATACTTCATTTCCATCTATGCCTGGCTAATATTTTTTTCCTTGCCCCTGACCTGACAGTTCTTGTCTTATATTCTTCATGCTTGCTGTCAAGCTGCTGTTGGTGGTCATAAGGATCATCACATTGTGCATGTTTTAACACCTGCCTTCTGCATTATCTGAATGTAAAGCTTTTGGCAGTTAAAAGGAAAAGTCTGTTTTTGTCATTGTAACCTTGGAATAGGATGTGCTTATTCAGATCAGGGCTAATATTTGCTTATATATATAAGATCGCTGAGAAAATGAAGTGCCAAATTATTTCTAATAAATGTGTACTAATAGCATGTTTTATGATTAGTTTGGTAACTGTAGTTAAATCTGGGTAACTTTCCATGCTATGCTTGTGATGCAAATTTGGAGTCCTTACCTTAAAGCATGTAAACGGGAGGGCACTTGGAAGAAAAGGCACTGGATGCTCTGAAAAAAGAGGACTGCAAGCATATTCACTTACATTTCAAGTATGATAAAGTCCTTCTAAATATCTGACCCTTTCAGTTTAAACGAGACCAGTAGGAACAATGGTCGCCCGAAGGCAAATAATTAGCACAGATTTCAGTCCAGTTAAGGTCTGGCAAAGGAACAGATACCTGCTGAAGTCCTGTGCTGTGAGCAAGTAGCAACTGCAATAATAGGTAGTACTAATAAGGAAAGAGTTGCAGTAGAAAATAGTTCCTGCCAAGTGGATAAAAGCTTATCCTTACTGTACTGGAGGGATATAATTGAGAGTGAGGTCAACTGATACAAATCCTGCAGTCTGTGGATTTTTTTCCTACATGGTAGGGTGTAGAAGTCAAGTTGCCTCTTCCAAGAAGATCCCCCTCTTAATATTCAACAACATTAAGAAAGCAAACTGCTGTGGAAAAATAACCGCACAGGTATTCTTACTTTGATCCTCTTTCAAGGAGAAAGCTATCTAAGGCAAAAAAAATGCATTCTGATAAAGGCCAAAAAAATGTAATTAAAATTCTTGACATCCAAAATGAGGAGGAGCTGATAAAGAGCCCTTTTAGTAAATATTTTCCCCTAGGATACACAAAGGAACCTGGCATTACTCTCTACTTTGCTTTGGGAGGATGTAATTAAAATAGAATGGGAGCTTCTGAATAAAACAGGCAATGCGTGAAACCTTACAGGTTTGAGGAAGAAAAATCCGTTTCATATTCATTTCCCTGAAGTATTTGGAGCAGGGGCTTTGCTCACGAAAGAAGCTGCTATACCAACTGCATGAGCAGGGAAATTTGTTCTAGGAAATAAATAGATAAATATTCAGAAGTTCTCAGGAGAAATCATGTGGTATCAGCTACTCTCTAGACATCATTAAATTCTGCATATTTTTTCAGGGCTCTGAGTCTGGAGTTCATGGCCACGATATACACGAATGAAGGTGCAGGACAGGATTTTGTTGCTTGGTCCCACCAAGCGGTAGTGCTCACTGGCAGTGAACTCTCATCACCCCAGGTGCTTGAATCTTGGCACTGGTATAACTAAGTAAAGGTTTGAAGACCTTCAGGCTGTAGTCAACTGTGCTTGAAGGGAGGTGGAAATCTCACAGAGAAGTTCAGACAAATTTCATGCATAGTGGAAGCTGCACAGAGCAGATATGCCCAAATTAATACATCTATAAAGCAGTCATTAATATAACATATTTTATTTGGCAGGCTGATGCCTGGCATGCATGGGCTAGCAGTCAGCATGTACACAGAGCCAAAGAATCATCTAGGTTGGAAAAGACCTTCAGCATCATTAAGTCCAACCACCAACCTGACCTGCTGAGTCCCATTGCTAAATCATGTCCCTAAGCTCCATATCCACTTGTCTCCTGTACCTCCAGGGATGGGGACTCCACCACTTCTGGCCACAGCAGGCACCACCCTGCCCAATGGGGATGCTAAAAGGGATGCGGAGATGAACTTTGAGTGTGATATGGTGGAGAAGTGTCCATAGTGAGGAGAGGGGCAGAGGGAAATGTGGGGTTCAAGGAGGGGACTTCATCAATGAGGAGAACTCCCCAGGTTCTACTGCTCCTGGTACAACTGGTGGCATTATGTCCTACAGCTGCCAGCCAGGTGTGCTCTCTTCCTTTACCACAGGTCTCTGTGGTCTCTCCTTCCCGTTTGGATTCAGTTTGTTCTTTTTTCCCTAAGTTGTTCTTTAATTTAGGATTAAGCTTCTAATTGACCATTGTGTTGTGTTTGTTGCGCGTGCAGATTTTTACAAAGGGCATAAAGTCAAACTTGCCCTAGCAAATAGCAGTAGTCGGACTGCACTGGGTACGTTCCCTACAAGCATTCCTTGATTACCGTATATATTCGTTGTTTTTTTTTCTTTTGTGCATGCTCCCCTTTCTGCTATTCAGAGCAAAGCTGAGTAGTGATTACTTCCTGAACAGTTAATTAATGTCTTTTTTCTTCTCATTGTTCAGGATGTGGCCGGTGCCTCATTTACAGCCAGCTATTCAAATGCTCTTCTTTGAATTCAGAATTATGCATTTTGTCATGAAATCTGTGGCCCTCATTGCAACGTTATGAGACTACTTAATGATATTTTATGAGGCTAGGTAGAACTGTGTGATTATCCTCATCACATTAGTGGCAAACCGAGGAACAGGCAACTTTAATTTACCTGCTAATTTGTGTGGCCTTTCCTGAGACTTCCGTTGTGCTTACCAGACTGCAGCATTAGGTACCAGTTTCATTTGCTGCTCCCATTGACCTCAGCTGCAGGCTGTGGCATACCGAATTAGATACTCAGGAAATAAGGACTGCGTAAATACTGATGGATCTGAAAAAAAATGGTTTAAGCTATGTAGCAACTTACTACGGACCAGAGACTCTTCAACCTCTTAAATCCTTTGGCTTCCTCCTGCTATGCACATGCATATATCAGCCCCCAGAAAGTTTCAGCAGCCCAGAAGCTGTGCAAGTGTCTCCCATTCTGTGTGACAAGCACATGCTCCTCATTTCCTGCCTTCTCACACTAGCTCTGTTTTGTTCCTTGTTCCTTCTGACCTGAATTGTTTCTCCAGTGGTTCCCAGAAGCACCGACAGAACGGATGGACCCTTCAGAAACGTTAGCTCGTAGACATCATCAGAGCTTCAATGGAGGTGTGCAAATGGAGAGCTGTGAGAGCTCTGTCTGATTTGTCAGACGTTGTCACACAGGGTTTTTGATGTCTGGAAAGTCGACCTGATCTCTAATACAGAGATTAGCTCTGCAGGTTTACAAGTCTCTGAACTGAAGATGAAATATCTGAAATTTTCAAAAGAAAAGGTAGCAGAAAAGAAATTAAATGTCATATGAAACACTCCATTTGCCTCAGAATGCCTATTCTGTATCTAAAAAATACAAATAGAAAGAATTTGTCATTTAAATCTGAACGCGGTATCATGAGAAGGTTCAGCTTAACCAGTTAAAATCCAGCAAAGTAAGAGGCACATAAAGGCAGTGTCAGATGTAATAATTGGCACTGATGATAACTAGAATAAATACATATATAAATGCTACAGTTTGAAAGACTTTAGTGTCTTAGAGTGGATTGGCTTTTCCTGCCACCTGAAGAGCTGATACCCATGACATCTGTCTGGGTTCATAGAAGGTGAGATGAGGTAGAGTTGGTGTGTCGTTTACCAGAAAAAAAGGAGCAAACAGCGTGCTTCTTACAGCAGCATTAATTGCCCCTGCAGAGTGCCAGCTGCGTAGGTCACCATAGTGCACTTGACAATGTTTCGTATGAAGTTACTCTCAAAGCTGGCATATATGCCTTTCTCTGATGTATATGTTTCAAGTAGTGGTTTCTGGAAAATGATCCTTTAAGTGGAAAGCTGAAATAAGGAAGAAATTGTAGTAGAAACAAGTGATACTGCTCACTTGGAGAGAGTATGGCTATATAGAAGGTAATGATGATGAAGACACTTTTTTTTTTTTTTTTTTTTTTTTTTCGTCCTTGCTATTATTTGAGCAAGTGAAAGCTTTTTTATAATATTGCAAAGCAAACTTTCCAAGGTGGTCTTTACACTCACTGCTTTGGTGTAGGACGATCAGGCAATCTAACCTCGTGGTGGTTAGGCAATCTACATGGCAGGTTAGATTCTTCAGAAAAAAACTTGTTCATTGAAATTGTTTTGGAATCTGGGCTCTGTGTGAAGTGTCACGTTTATTTTTCTTCTTTATTGCTTATTTTGTGCAATACAATGTTTAATGAATTAGATTTCTTTCAAAACGGCATTTACTAAAAAACTGGAGGAAATGCAAAAAAGGAAAACACTTCTTGTACAGATCCTACCCGACTTTCAAACTTTGAACAAAATAGAGCACTGCTACAATTTTGGGGCAGGGAGCTGCTCTGGCATACAGCTACTTTAGCCCATGCATGGGTATTTTGTCTGAGAGCTGTCTGCTTTTAACTTTGGCTGTCATCCTTGCTTACTGCTGGTAGTTTGAGACTAGAAAAGCTGCAAACTCAGCGGGCCTTGGGTTTGCGTTCACAGGCTGCAGGTGGATTGCCGTGTTCTTGGACTGGCAGCCGACTGTGTAGCTCGTGTGCTGCTTACAGAGCAAGTTACTCGGTTGAATTAGGTTTTATTTTTGTAGTGGCTAAATGACAGATTCTGCTTCTGACATTTCGATCTCTCCTTTGGGCAGGCTTTCTTGTGCTATTCTACTCCAAATCCTCTTTCCTAGGCTTCTGCTGGGCTTTCTTTCACCTGCCAGCCTTTGTTCTGCTAGGATCTGCTTCAGCAATTCAAATTTCGATTCTTCTCTTTTCCTTCAGGAAAAATAGCTTTGAAATTGATGTTTTCAGCTAACTTTACTTTTTTTTCCCCCCTTTCTATTAAAGTCAGCACTAGAATAATATCTTACTAATTCTTATCTGTTTTTTTTTAGTTTTTCCATTGCAGTAAGGAAAAGGCTTGAAACAAAATCTACCAGAAGAGCAACTTTATTAAGATATTAAAGATAATCTGTATGTCACTTGAAAAACAGAGATCTCAAGCTTTAAATCACAATTATGCTATGGGGAGCTTCTTTCCAATCAAGTTTCCTTTTGATTTGACTTCAACTGCTAACATGTGGCAAAAGTTCACATCGAATATTTTCTGAAAATGAGCAGCAGAATCGTATTCAGTCAATAGATGATTCCTTTACATTTTAGTTTGTGTACTGGTTGGGTATGTAAAATTGGGTTCAGTTATGGCCACGAAATCACCTTGTTGCTCTTGTGTTCTTTTAATGTAATTTGAGAGACCTGTATATTTCTTGGAATTAAGAGGTTTGGGTGGTATTTAGAAGTGATGCCATTCTCCTGCCTCATACATGATTTGATGGGAGTGCTATCTGAGAGTAAAGCCTGCCTGAAATATCAGCTAGTACTACACATTGATAGGATTTATTCTTACATATTCTGAAATCGATTGCTTGCCATTTATAGAGATTCACCTAATCTGAAGACAGAACGGTTCATCAATTCCTAGCTATCTCCATCATCACACTTAATGATAGAGACTGCAAATGAAATGTTTTAGTGTTTTAACACAATGGATAGATTCTCACTTGTGGTCAATATTTGGTCAATTTGAGTATGTGCACGCATGTAATTTTTTTGTTAAAAAGCTTTTAGTTCAGTACTGCAATAAAAAATAGGATTCTGACTATATATGCAAATAAATGTAAGCACACACATGTAAGTACATATAAAAATTATTTACTTGGGGGGAAAAAAGCTGCTTCCCAGTTACATTTTTGTTTCTGAGCTAAGAACAAATGTTACTGGAAATGTAGTGTCAGCAAACTCTGTCTGCATTTTAGGATGACATGAACATATTGCTTCTTATAGGAATGACATTGTGCCAAGGCTTAGTCTTGGTGCTAACCTTCTCCAGGACTTCCCATGCACTGCTTTGAGGTACATGGTCTTGTGTTTCCCACTTTTTTTTTCTCCCCTGTAAAGTAATGGATATCTCCACAGCTAGTTTGGATTAAGTAAATACTTTGCTGCCTGCGAATACTAGTAAAAGAATTCCAGTCCTCTTGTGTTATCTTCTGTCTGAATTTTTACAGATGCCTACAGTTACTGACCACCTGAGAAGAAAGGGGAAGTCAAGATGAGGATAACATAAAGAATGTCCAAATGAGGTGCAACATAGTTTAGATCCATATGTGCTCCTTTATCGTGCTGCAAGTCCCTGTTATCTGTGTTTGTACTGGAGAACTTTGGAAGATGATTTGTCCCAGGGATAGACATGAGATTAGTAAATATTAGTTCTCAGTTCTGTGAAGCTCTGGAAGCCTGGACCAGCCATGGAAATTAATTTCTCCCAGTTGTTCATCCAATTTTACATGCGGAGAGCTTCAGATTATATCATAGGGTGTCTTCATTTGGGATTTAGAGTGTTTTGGGGTGTGTGTGTTGTTTTTAGGAAGCTTTATGAACAGTAGGGCCATATTTATTGTTTATTTTAAATTTAAAGATATCTTAATGCGATTTTGCCTTTATTTTTGGAAATGGGAATGGATTACTTTTCTTAAGATTTCTTATCACGTATGTGTCTTATTTTCTTACGCACTAGAGCTCTTACTTTACCAGACTTGATGTCTGTTTGTTGAAAGCTGGCGTCAATCAGTAGCCATTGTCTTTTAGACATGTTCTTTGAAATGCTGTCATTACTGACAGTGAGTTTTGTGAGTGCATATTTCCAGTTTCAAATACTCATTTTTTTCTTTATTACATGTTTACTTGCAGGCATTTGAATTGTCTGACTTCCTTGAACTTGAGTTTGGATTTGCTGATTCTGTGTCTTTGGTCTAGACTCTGTCCTTTTAAATAAAAGTAATGAAGTGCTGCCGTGAAGACATGGTTGCTTTCACCAGGATGGGAGAACACTCTTCTGCTCCTGGAAGTTTTGCCTGAGGTGGCTCAGGTATAATTGTAACGTTTTAGATCATTGTTTGAAGTTCGTACTGTGCTTTTTCCCCCATTTCCCTACATATTGAGAACTGTTTAAAAAGAAAAAAAGCGAAATTCCATCTCTCCCTTCTCTGCTTTATTTGTGGCATTGTTGTACATGATTTGGGGTTTTAAGTGTTTATTGGAACAGACTCCATTTGTGTCATTGTGCTTGACTAAGGTGGATAGGCTGTGTGCAAGGAAGGAGGTTTATCTCACCACAAGTCAGTGTGAGGAGCTACAGGCTGGGTTTCTTCTGTCACACAGGAGGTGGGCCTTGGGCAAAGCAGATGTTTTGGTGGAATTAAATCATAGTGATTTTTGACGTTGCTATCAATAGTCACCAATTCAGCCATTTGTAGAGTTGAGTTTTGTCTTGCTGTCCAGTCCTGCAAGGACTGTGGGCAACACGGAGGCTTCAAGTCCCTCAGCTGAAAATCTAAGCTATTATGAGTGCGCTTGTTTCTACAGGGTTAAAGGAGCTGGACCCCCTGCTATGTAAGTGGGTGTACAGGAGGATTCCGCACATCCATGCCTCATCTGTTCTTTGCTCTTGTCAGCTACATATGCATTAAGAAAGCAAAATGACACGTTGGTTCCATGCTGCTGTTCTGTCAATAGCAGATGTATCCAAACTGGCATTGTTCTCCCATTTCTCATTTCTCCAGCTGCCCCTTTCTGCTTCCCCTGAGAAAGATGTTGGTCTTCCTTGTCATGGCAGTCCTTGTTTTGGCTCTCCTGTCTCTCTCTGCTCCTTTGCAGATGTGCAGACAGGTTTCTATCACATAACCTAATATGATTATAATCCTGAAATTATACTCTGGAATGGTAACGGTCAGATCAGAGCCCATTATTTCATATGTGACACCAGAGTCATAGAATATCCTGAGTTGAAAGGGGTCCACAGGGATGATAAAGCATGACTCCTGGCTTCACACATGACTACCCAAAAATCAAAACATATAAAGATTTATTCTTTTTTCTCCATGTGCATAGGCTTTCATAAAAATGATTTTTAACCTTTTTTTTTTTTTTTTTTTTTTTTTCAATCAGCCAATATTTTTACTTCCATGACTAATATAAGTATTATAACAAGCCTTGTACTTCACTAGTCATTTTTTTTTTCTCCTGGTTTTATTCAGAATGTGCTGAGTGACTTGGGTCTTACCACAGATCTGCAGAACTCTACTGGTGACTCCCCTCTGAAAGCTCATCACCAACCACTTTTTCTTAATCTTTTCAAACAATTTATCTATGTAAGGGTAAATAAGGAACTTTTTTATTTAGCAAATGCAGAGGTTGTCCGTCTTTTTCTGTTGTTGTTTTGTTCACATGGTGTAGCTCGAGGCTTGTGATTGTTAATGATGCTTCTGTAACTTCTGGAAATTGCTTCATACTCTAATACCTTTTTTATCAGAATCTATGTGCGCAGCAGTTTTATTCAGTTATTCATAGTAATTTCCCCAACCCTTGTAATTTTCTGAATTAATCTTTTCTTTCCCTCGTTACAAGGAAGTGCCTATACACCACTGCAGAGCAGATTAAACATATTCAGCTTTTCAGGCTTTCCTTTATAAATCCATCTCTTCCCTCACTTCTCCTGCATTGGAGACTTCTGTCCAGGCTCCAGCAGAGCTGTCTGTCCTCTTCCATTTCCAAGAAATGCATCCCAGGTCAGTATTGCACGATACTCTGGAACAGCAGCAGTGCAGGATGAGTCACCTCAGGGACTGATGCACTGCCTGCAGTGGCTGGTACCAAAGGCTTCAGGGTTAAAGTCCCCTGGACAAATAAATAGGCATGCAGAAGTTTTTTTCTTTTTTTTTCCTAACCTCAGGCTACTAGTGATCAGTTCCTGTCTGGAGCTTCTGTCATTGGCAGAAATGGAAATGCTTGATCCCTGCCAGAATTGAGCTGGGTGATGAACAAGTTCTGGTATAGGGATCCTATAAACTCTGCCCAGGGCTCTGGAAATAATTGCTGATTAAACTTAACTTAATGGTTCTGTGAGGGTGGCTGAGTATCTGTTGTTTTGTTCTGCCAACCAAAACTTGTATCCATCCTAATTTGGTTACTGGAGTCGCAGCATGTGTCACCTTTTGCATCTTTCAAACACCAGGTTTTTACCTGCAGTTTCTTTAGAGCTCTATTCTGAAGCACAGAAGTTAATCGTGAGTGGAGATAGTGTTGAACCAAAAAGGATTTTGCATATCAAAATGCTTTGTAAAAGTGGATGATTTGGATGAGCTCCTGCAGAGCTAGAAGTAGATCTCCTACAGGTTCTGCTCATGGGTGTCTTGGTGGACCTTGGCAGCTTTTGTCACCTTGCAATTTTGGGTGGTCCTCTTTGTGTGTGGTGCTGAGCCTGCAAATGCAGGGATTAAGGGTCCTGATCTTCTGTCTCCCTGTGGATTTGGGGAAAAACAAGTGCCAGGGTGGCAGTTCTCTCTTGGAAGCTTTAAGCAAGACCAAACTCACTGTGCCATACATGCAAAAAGAGCCTGTTCCTGCAAACTGGTTATAAACAGCAGGTGAAGAACAGGCATAAAGAAGCTCTGCTATTGCCTTTTGTAAGACAGATGGTTGAAGCAAAGGGTGACCTAAGGATGTGTAGCTTTAGACTGGGAGGCTGCATGAGCAGAACAGAGCAAGCTCCAGCATTTGGTGTTGTAGAACATGACAACGGTAAGCCCAGTCTTTCATGTATCTCCATTACTGGGGAGAAAATAAAGACGTAAATAATTAGCTTTCATTTGAAAGTTATTCTAATGATGTTCCTGCAATGTGAAAGGCAATAGAGTACTAAATTCCATGCTTCTCAATTAAGAAATATTTTGAGCAGAATTAGCTGCAGCAGCGGTGTATGTAAGATGCTGTTTTCCAGGCATGGACACTTGTTAGAGGCTAGCTTGGAGCTTGAGGTGTTCGCTGTCTTACATCTTCAGGCTTGGTAGAGAGGGCATGCTTTATTCTCAAGGCAGTAAGGCTGCAGCTACACGAGGTACAGTATGATTTGTCTCTGGGGAAATTAGTCCACTCATCTCATCAAGAATTGATTCTGGCAAGCGACTGGTAAATGTTACGACACATTATTGTCTTTCTAATACATCCTCTCTCTTCCTCTTTTTATGTATCTCTCTCGTTACGTGTGCGTGCCTATAAAATATGTATGGTGATTTGTGTTCCTAAACACGCTGCAAGCTAATGGTATAATTCACAAATGACAAATGAGCATCGGTTCTAAAACGGAACTGATCACTGTGGCAGTAAGGATTTAGGGTGGGAGGCGCCGACATGAATCACTTTGTCGGAAAAGAAGAAATATCTGGATGCAAACAGCATTTGGCAAATGACGAGTGGAAGTACAGCAATCTGAGCGTAGGATAGACGAGGGCTCGGTTATTTTTATTATTTTTTTTTTCAAGTTTTCTGAACTGTTCAGCTGCCACTCTTGTAAGATTTCAGAACATCATGAATGCTTTGTGTTTTCTCCTTTAGGTTGTTGCCAACAGCACTAAAAGAATCGCTGTCCAAAATTAATTAACTTTTGTTTGTTGAATCTGTGGCGTGGAATACAAATGTCAGTTTCTTTCAGACAGAAAGAAAGATTCATCTCCAGGCCATAACTGATTTCACCCTGGTTTAACGAGTCATATATTTCCACTCGACCTGAAAGAGATTTTTTTTTATAATCGCTTCAGGCTATGTATAACCTCATCGTTTGCAGCAGTGCAATTTAATGGATTTAATGTAAACTACTTGAAGCTGTTTGATGATATGTTTGACCTAAGCATAGGAAAAAAAAATCACCAAAAAGCCATTTGCCTGGCCTTCAGATAAAGCAAAATAGGAGATACAAGGCAGCACGTATGAAGTAGTCTTTCATGGCAGAGTTTGCCTGCTCTGCACTGGCAAGTGAGCTGCATGGCCACTGCCTCTTGCTTGGAGCGTGTCCTCAACCTCCCTCCTGCGGGGCCACGTCTCCCTTGGGGCAGAGTTTGGGGGACTTTTGGTGGCCCCTGAGCTCAATGTTCTATTCCCTGGCTCTGCTGCCCTGCTGAGATGCCACACATGCTCTCCTTCCCTGCTGGAGCCGAGTGACAGATAATTCAGGGTAGTTTCTGTCCTTTGTTTTTCAAAGCTGTGTGTAATCTTCACCCGGAGGGACAATGCTGATCAAGATATGTGCTGTGCGCTGCAGGTGGAAAGAGAAAATATATCGTCCCAATAAAACCTGAAAGCTCTCTAAAGCATCACGCAGGTAGTTTTTCAGTGAAAGTATGAGGTGTCTGTAGGACATGTGGCCTGCCGGACCCAAACAAGATGAGCTGTGTGCCTTGTGAACACTGAAGTCGTGCCACCATAGAAATGTCTGTATTTGGCACCTCAGCACTTAGTTGTTTTTTTTTTTTTTTTTTTTTTTTTTTTTTCTGAATCTGAAATTCTATAAAATATTTTAATTTTGTCCTGTAAGGATGATTCATTCTGCAGTAGTGAGTTGTACATCTATATTATCCATTACTTTAAAAAGTTTGTTGCACTATTAACAAAATAAAATATTTAAACATACCGAAGTTTGTCTGAACTCTGTGCTCGTCAGGTACCTGTTGCAGACTGAACACCAATGATAGAAGCTGTGGTACCTACTGCTGCAAGCTATTTTACGTGGACTGTAGGGACTTCTGTGCCTTGCTTGGTTCTCCTCCAGTTGGAAAGACTCATAACATTCTAATCTACTTTAGGAAAAGTCAGGATGATTTACAGCTCAGAGCACTTGGGTTGTAACGGTGCTGTTGCAGCAATGAAAACCTTAAACAGCTGAGTCAACGTACCCAGCCAAAGGGGAGTAGCAGTTGTCTAACGCCATCCACTGCTTCGTGTCTTACACTGTGGAGCCATGGAATATGCACACACACTAGCTAATGCACACTAAATTTTCCTGCTTTATTTAGCACAGATTTTTAAAAGGGTTTAAAATCCTGTTGTGTTTTTGCTGGTAAGAAATACATTTTCTAAAATGGCAGCAATGATGCAGCAAAACTTCCAGGCAAGGTAGCTTTTGTGGGGTGTTCGTCTTGCTTTTCTGCATTCCATTTCTCATTAACGAATCCAGAATAACTCCATTTATTTGGATGAACTTTACGTTACCTGGTGTGACTTGAGATCCCTTTTTACTTGTATGTAATTAACATAAAACCTCAAACTGAAAGTATACAATGGAGTGTCTCATCACAAAAGCCAGCTAACTGTAAAAGCTGATAATGTTTGTAAAGCACGTTAAGCTCCCTAGGTGAAAGGTACCATAGAAATGCAAAGTATTAAGTCAGTAGTTTAATTATAAGATAAGAAGTAATTGAAATTTTCCAGCACAGTTGCATGTAGAAGACAGTCTGGTGATTTGCTTTGTAATATTTAGGTCAGTGAATTGAGATGTTTTTCTAAACCCTTTATGAATATTCTCTCGTTTAAGTGCATTGCTCGAAGGTGTCTGATACATTTATTTGGCTGGCTGATACTGCAGTTTAAAAATACCACATTTCAAGTAGGCAGAGAAGAGCTGTATAGAAACCTTTGAAATAGCCAACCTTCATCCTTCAAAATGACATTTATTGTGCTATAATAATTGTAGAAGTACTGAATTTGCTTCAATTGATTTTTTTTTGAATAGTATACTGCTCGTTTAATACACAATGCTCCTAGAATTTTAATCTCCGTGTCCCTCTTGTGGTTCATGATTTAGTGCAGATTTCCCCAGAGATACTTTTCCTTGCCGTATGTATATCTATATAAAACCCGACCGTTTTATCGCCAGTACTAAATCCCGCTTTGTGGCGCTTACTGTGCTGTCAGAAGGAACAAGTCGTAATTTGAAATCGGCACTTTTATGTGACGTTAGGTCCTGGAAACTTCTGCGTTTCCACAGAAGTGGCACGTAACAGCTGGATGGCGTCTTCGCAGTGGGCTGCCCGAAGCGGCCCTGGGTGTCGCACAGTGGCAATGCCCTCCCTGTCACGACAGTTGTGACAACGGGGCCTGCTCTGGAGCCTGCAGCATGCTCTGGCAGACGCAGAGGGAGTTCCCTGTGTGGTCCCTGGCAGCTTTTATCCTCTTGCTGTCATGCCAACACCATAGGGCCAGCCAGGAGCTGTCCTGTGTGACCCTGCCGGTGGGAGGCAGAAGCTCAGTGGAGGCCGCGCTCTAAGTGAAGTGTGTCTGCAGTTTGGTTACGCCTTGATTTGGCTTTGCTAGAAAAAAGTGATAAAAGACTTCAAATTTTCTTTCATTTTGCACAGTAATTCTTTCTTCAGAAGAGGGAAATCTCCTTCGTTTCCTTCCTTATCACATTGCATTCCCCAGTGATTTAGACGAGCTATGTCCTGCGGTGCATGGCTGTGACTTGCTGCTGCAGCACCGGTGTTTGTGAAGGTGTGCCGCCGAAGTGAGGCTCCAGAAGGTGCCTTCGTGCACTTCTTCCTGTGGTAAAAAGCTGGTCTCTACACTGCAACAACCCTGAAAGTATTCAGAGTTACAGGGAGGCCTGACTTGGACAAAACTGGGCCTAAACACAACTCTTGTAAATAGTGAAGAGCTTTCCTTTTAAAAATTCTACTCTGGGCAGAGGATTTGTAATTGTGAAACTGGAATTTGAGAACCAGGTGGAGTTATTCCTCTTTGAAAGCTGTCTGTATAGCTGTGGGAATTTATGGATGAATTTAATTTTGAAAAGGAGCATGTTCAGGCTTCTGGAGTAGTGGAGAATTAAACAGACTCGCTGTGTGGTGTTTTTTTTTTTTGTTTTTTTTTTTTTAACCTGAAATAGTAGGACCAAGTGTGCCAATCTTGTTTATTATTTTCGTAGAAAAAGATGATGGCCTCTGTTTCTCCTGGTTGTACTCAGATGCGATTATGCTGGGGAGCATATGCTGCCAACCTCACAGACCTGTTGCAGCTCATTGCCTCTCTTCTGTAGTAGAAAGACTGAGAGGAACATTGATTCTCTGAAATATGGTCTGTGGCGTTGGTTGTCCTCCAAGGGATGCAAAACAACTTGCTTTGTACAACTTCTCTTCTTTTTGGGGATGTTGTAGCATCAACTCTAGGGAGGAGAGTCTGTGTCTTTGGCAGGAGGTTCTTGTTTTTCCACTGCTCCAAAAAGCTGGGCTAAGAACTTGTAGATCCGAAAGTGTGTGGTTTCGTCCTAAACATGAGCTACCAGGGTTCTCTGTCTCATTCCACTTCCCTTCTTGCCTATGGCAAGGCCACAGGAGTTAAAAACCCACGGCCCTTCAGCATGGCCATGGCTCTTTGGCATGGCACATGGGGAGCGGATAACTGGCAGTCATTGTATTAGATGTGGAGAGGCCACAGTACTTGTAAGTGTAGATTACTGAGCCTATCAGCAATTTGTGTTTTGCCTTATGACTTAGTAACGGCTTAAAAATATACTTAAATGATCTCTGTTGAATCCTGCAAATTATTTTAAGATGGACTCAAATGTAAGGATATGGCAGAGGCCCACGCTTCAAAGAGGAAATGTATCAAATGCTCAAGTCCTGGCTTTAGTCATGGTCAAAGAAAAAAATAAGTCTACAGCAGATTTTTTTTTTAATGGTAACTTTGCTTTGACCATCTTTTGATTTCTTTCTTACCCCTATATTATGCTTTGAATGACAAATCTTCCATTATTATCCATGCACTTGAATTATTTGTTTACATGTTCATTTTCCTTAATTTTGTGGTGGCCCTGTGTCAGTAGGCATTCAGGCAGCAGCTGAAATTTTATTGCCTGCATATACAAATGAATACTATCATGCTTCATGGACCGTGAAGTTTGGATTGTATCTAGTAAATGAGTAAATGGTTTTTATAAATAATTAGTCTTCTGCTTAATTACAGGACTAGATTTTCCAGCACATTTCTCATGTGATATATGTATATGGTGATGCTGTTTTTAATTGAATGTGGGAAATAATCAGCTTGCTTGAACTTTTTAGCTGATACCACCTCATCATACAAACTGTAGCTGATGAATTTAATTTGCTGTTTACTGAGGTATTGATTAAATGACTGAGAATTCCTTGGGAGAAAGGAAGTTATTTGGAAACTTACAGTGGTGCTGGTCTTGATTGTACTGGCGGAAACAGCTTTCTAAATGTTATGATGACTTAAATAATTTGGTTAGAAATAATAAAGCCAGTTTAATATTACACGGTATTTTTCTGTTGGTGATAGGCCCTCTCTACTTTGGCTTTACATTCAATTTACTTGCAATGTAGCTTCTGCTTTTTGCAGGGTACTGGAAAGCTAAAACGCAATGCATTTACTTGTAGGTGTTTTATCTCAAGTTTTTCATTTATTTAACACCCCTCCACCCCCATTCAGTTCGGAGCTTTTGCTGAAAGATCTATAGGCTGGAAAATGGCTCAGTCTCTTAGTAAAAAATAAATAAATAAATAAATAAATTAATAATAATAATAAAAATTACCATTTGTATTATGGAAACTCATGAAAGAATAGCAGCAGCATTCATATCACTAAGAAGCAGGCAGAAATCAAAACATTTCTTCCTCAAGGAGAAATTTTGGGCAGTGTCCATGGCACTCCACTGCTTACAAGGCATGCCAAAAGCCTGGTTTCATAGCTTGCGGAGGCAACCAGCAAAGGCAGCTTTTTTGCATCCCATTAGTGTCCCCAGCTTCCAGTGCACACCCAGGTGGCTCTGCCCCATCAGCTCCTTCTTCAGCCAGTGTGTGGTCATCTCAAAATTGTTGTTGATACACCATGATTGATGTACACCCTGTATGTATTTCCCTCCTTCCTTTTTTATCTGTCATTTTTGAATATTGGAGTATATGCCTGTAGGATATCTGTTTACATATGCCAAATAAATCAAGCATCCTTTTAAATTAGAGTTGTTAATTAATAACTCTTGCTATAACCTTTGTAATAAATACTAAAGTAGAACTATTTTTTTAAAGGCTATGGTCTCATTTAAAGTTGTGTTTTAAAAACAAAAGATTTTAGTATGCTTTACTAGAATAGAATTTTGAAATAGAATTTTGTTTTGTGAATAGATTAGTGTTTCAGGTTTGGGATGTTTTCTTCCTTTAAGTGTCACCTACTGGTACTCATGATGTTTGCATTGGTAAAATAGGCCTGTCTTCAGAAAATGATATGGTAGTAGGTATATGGGTCTGTGGATTGCAACCCCGGTAAAGAAAAATGAAAAAAAAAAACACAACATGAAGTGAGCATTTTGCTACTTTTATTTTTTGGATAAACTTGTGTCCCATTACTGATCTGCATATCCTCCCCTCAAAACAAAACAAAACAAACAAAACAAAAAAAAACACAAACACATATTAGAAGTACTTCCTTGTATTTTTTCCCTGTATAATATATACTATACACACATCACTATTGTATAAATAGTGGGTTTATTTGTTTGTTTGTGTTTTAGTTTCGTAAATGCACTATTGATCCCATGTCTGGTAGGAAAAAAAAAAAAGCTGGTTTTCAGGAGGTGCTTGTCTGGCAGTGATTTTACAGTTTGGTTTCACTAGTCCATGGAGTCCTGTGAGTTTGCAATAAGCTGTGAGTTTGCAATTAGGCTGACAGATGCTTTGAAACTGTTTCTGAACTTGCATGCTCTTTACTCTGAGCAAAACTGTACCATTTCCAGCGTAAGGAATATGCACCCTTACTGTTGAAGTGTCTTTTACAGACTTTATTCTGTTTTTCTATGCATCAAGTTTTTTGAAGGTCTCGATCAGACTTTTGTTAGCGTCCAGAAACTTTGCCTGCAGATTTAGTGTGCCCTTTCTGTATTAACTTTGTTTCTCTCTTTTCTCCACTGCTCCAGATTCATCTGTCATCTTCACATCCCTCATGTGTGTTATCCCTAGGCTTGTGCCTCTATCTTAACACCGTCAAGCAATCCTGGCTTTGCTTCTGGGGGATTTCCATTGCCCTCTACTCTGCCAGCTGCTAGAAACATTGGCGAAGACCTTGTCTCAGAGACTGTTCACCCCATTATGCAGCACAGGATGAGATTCTTAAGCTGTCAAAACCTATCTGTTAGCACTTGCTGACTGCCTCTTTCAGTGATGCTGCCTAGTCATGGCTAACGGGCTGAAAAAGCAAACATTCAGAAAGGTAAATAGCAGTGGTAAAGTGTAACAGTTGGCTATCTGAGCATCACAGCTAATGAAGCTTGATTTCATTAGTTGCTTGTTGCCCCCTACATAACACCGTGGAGGAAGCAAGAGCTCCTTTTCTCCCAGCCACATCCTTTGCACATCCCTCGTACCGGCGGCGGTACCTGGGTATGTGCCTGGCAGTTGGCTGCTGCCAAGCAGTGCTTAATGAGCGACTCTGCAGGGCCTCGTGTTGGGTGGAGGCATTAGCTACTGATACTTCCCAGCAGCTGATTTGCATTAAATTTGTAAGAACATAATTATTTTGAAGGTGTTTTTATTTTTCTTTTTTTCCCTTTTAAAATTTGGCTGGAATCAGCTGACAGACTTAAAAAATGAGTGGGCAGATAATGTGATAAAATAAGCTTAATTTCCTTAGGAAATCATATGGATAATTTAATTTCCTTTTTTTTTTTCTTTTTTTTTTTTTTCCCTAGAGTTTTTAAGTTGTGTAATTCAACTCATGTCACAGTGCCAGCAAAAAGTTCTAGTACTTGGAAGTCCTAATTCACAGGTATGGTGAAAAATCATTCCGCCTCCTAACTAGGTATGATGTTTTGACCTTTACCATCCATCTTACTGCTTTCATTGCTAGTTTGAGTAGTCACTGACACAGCTAAGAGTGGAAATGTCCCATTTGGTGAGGTAGAAAATTAGGCAGCCTTTAAGTGCATTATATTAAAAAAATGCATTATATTAAAAAATAAAATCTGCATCCAGACAAGTACCTTGTTCCTCAGGAAGAAGGTATTGCTGATTTGCAGCATATCCCTGCAGTTACTGTATATTTGAGAACTTCTGCTATACCTCATCAGTAGATAGAAATCTTAATGCTGGATGCAGGCAGCAAATCTCATCAGCAGAGCTTTGGAAAGCATCAGGAACAGGCTGGGGTGTAAACCTTGAAGATCTGTACAGCTCAGACTTGAGAGGGAGAGGAAGTCTTCCCGTAACATTTCTGTACTGTGTCTGATAGCCTGATAGAAAATGACATAACCTTCCTTTCATCATCTAAAAGAAGTCAGCCACAATGAAAATGCTTTCCCACTGGAAGTTGTTTTGTGAAAACAAACTGACAAAAAAAATTGCTTTCATGTATGTTTATCCTCTACATATCCTCAGTGTCCTGATTTGCTCAGTTCAGTAATCACAAGAATTATTCTTGCTGCTTTCTTACTGAGGGTCAAGTTACTTTTTACAAATAGCTGTAAGGAAACTAAGCAACTCTAGCTTCTTACCTTCTGGTAAGTATCTATATGTATAGTGTGAGAGTTGCAGCACCCAGATTTTTATTAGTCACTTCACTCATTGACAGCTTTCGATCATGATTTCATTTCCAAGCAGATGCTAATTCACTCTCTCCAGGTGAAGGTAAGGCTACACAAATATCTAGCTTACACCACAGGATGTTGTATCTTTAAGGTACGTTGCCACTGATGGTAAGTGCCTGTGTGAATAGATTTGACCCAAACGGTAAGAGTAGAGTAACATTATTGTACATGTACTTCCTGGTGATATTTATCATCAGTTGCAAATCACACCCTAGTATACTCATACTTGCTTGTTTTTTGTGCCTGTAGCACCAGTATATTGTGGAGTATCCATACCCTGAGATGTTTATGGTCTGTGGGCTCTCTGACAGCATGGACAAGCTGTAATGTGAAGCCTGGCTTTTTGGAAAGAGACTGCAGCTAGTATGTGACACACTATTCTGACCTTGTGTGGCCTGTGGGCAAGTTAACCACACTTGTTATTTCTTTCTTCCTTGAGGGGAAAGCTGTTTTCATCTCTTGGGACATGAAGTCAGCTTCTGAAAGCTTACATTAACAGCCGGATCCGAACTATAGTTGAAGTGGAACAAAATAATGTGTTTATGAACGACAGAGAACAAATATAAAGGAAAAAAAAAAAGCATTTAAGCTCAAATTGCTCCTATGTTCTGGACAGATAAAGGCACCTTACCATTATTAGGGCACCCGGATCAGCGCTCACTGACCTGTAACAACACTGGTACTTGTAGGGCATGGTGTAAATGGGAGGTGTGCTGGCTACTAAGTGCAAGGTGCTGTACCTGAGCAATCCCAGACAGGAGGACAGGCTGGGAGAAGAACTCATTGAGAGTGGCCCTGCAGAGAGGGACTTGGGTCTGATGGATGAAAAACTCAACAAGAGCCAGGAGTTTGTGCTTGAAGCTTGGAAGGCCGACTGCATCTTGGGCTCCAACAAAAGCAGTGTGTCCAGCAGGGCGAGGGAGGGGATTGAACTGGGTGGACTTTAAGGTCCCTTCCAACCCAAACCATTCTGTGAGGCAGCTACACAAGCTTCTTTTTTGCTGTGCATCATTTTATTGTGAGCTACGGCTATGGATACTTATCCAAGGCAATAAAGTTTAAGACACAGAACCAGAACAGCTGGTACTGTGGCAGCTGCAAACAAATATTTAGGCCATGAGTTTTTAAACAGCAGCAGCAAACAGGCTGTGTTTTGAAAGGAAGGCGCTTGAAACAAAGCATGAGAAAATTGCTCCTAGTTTGCCCAAGGATGACATCCCTGTGTCTCTTGGAAATTGTGCCGTCTGGTTGCAGCTTTTCAAAGCAGTTGGGGCTGCAATGGTTCAGCTGCTCATGCCTGAGCTGGAACAGCATCCTCAGCCTGGTTTTGGTGGGGAGGAAGCTGCTTTGCCCTCGAGCAGGTCTGTGCACTGCTCCGAGTTCGTGGCCTCCTGAATGTCCCTAAGCAGAGCCTGCTCCACCTCCCATCCCCAGGGGCAACTCGAGGAGCAGCCGCAGCAGGGCTGGGTGTGTGCGGGGCCTGTGGGCCATGTGGATTTTGGGGGGGTCAGCACCCGTGGGGTGTGTGCAGGGCAGGCAGTGCCTTGTCAGCTCCCCCCCAGTTCACTCGCTTGAGCAGATAAGCCCTAATTGCAGAAGTTCAAAAGCAAGGGAGGGATTAAAGCTGCTGTCAGGCTCTGGTTTGCTCACTGTCTGTGTCCATCCCTTGAGCATTTATGTTCTCCTCTTACGACTTCATGGAGGAATAACTTTCTTTATAATCTTATCAAAAGCAATGTGTTGAGTTGTGCTTTTTTTGTTTGTTCTCTCTCTCTTTTTTTTTTTTTTTGGCAGTGTTTCTTAGCAATCACTTTGGATGACACTTCAGTGTGTGCACAACCACCTCAGTTTTCATCTAATTCAGATGATTGTAGCTGAGGCGTTGCAGAGAGGTTTGACTTGCTTGCAAACTTCGGTTTCCCTTTGGATTGCAGAAAGCTGTGTTTTCTCAGGCGGTTGGGTTTTGTGGCTGTGCAGAGCTGTGTGTATGGCTTCCCTCTTGACCATGGGTAGAACTGTACAATCTGTTGCTCGGGGCTGTACGTGCTTTGTTTTTTATAAAGCTCACACCAGCCCCTGGGAAGTCTGCATGGGCACCTACACCTCTCCTGGAGGGCGTTTGGTGCCCAGAGGTAACACTGGCAGAATTGCCAAGTTGGCAGAGAAACTTAAGGTGAGTGTTTTGAGGAGCGGTTCACCTGCAAAACTCCTATTTTATGTGCCAGCTGTAGTCTTAAACCAGTCTGTGGATGTTTTTGAAATTGTTGACCATATGAACTTCCAATAATAAGTGGAAGCACAGGAGACTTTTTTTCCTCTGTTTTATCAGCTCCTATATATTGACAATTCACTTCAGATTGTTTTGGTGAAACTGACTATATTTGATAAATCAATTTGTTTAGGTCTCAGAAATTTGACAAAACTTAAGGGCTATTAATGATGAGCCAAAAGCTCATCTCTCTTTCTTGTTTTTCAAATCACTTGGCCTGGAGATACAGACCACAGTTTTCAATGTTTGGTGAGACAATCTGGTAGCATAACCATTTCTAAAAAGCCTTTACTAGCTGATATAAGCTCAAGAAGATATGAAGCTGGTCTGTGTTGCATTCAGAAGAGCTAATGGTGGTTTGGAATATGCTGAAAGTGAAGAGCAGAGCTGGTTTTCTCACCAGGTAACACGTACCCAGAGAAGAGAGTGGGGGAGCGTGAGAGAAGGCTGCAGGATGGGATACAAAGTATGTATAAATTATCATTCAATTCTGCTTTGGTACTTTTTTATTAGTATTATTTTTGCATGTCATATACTAAATATATGGTAATTACATATTTGGAAATGAAATGTGTTTTAATATCCTGCCTGAAGTTCTCTTTGGAGGAAAAGAAAGAAGGTAATATTGTTAGCATCTTGTTGATTTGGTTTCAGATCTAGGCATTGGGGATATTGCTGCAGAATCAAAGGTAACACACAGAGTAGACAACAATGAAGCAAAATCAGGATTTTCATATTATGGATTTCCTCTTGATGTTCCCTTTATGCAATAAAGCTGAAGAGAAATGAAAAGGTGCTTAAAACTTGATTAGCTAATGCAACACAGCAGTCCAAGTTTACTAGGGCATTTATTCCAGTCTCTGTTTAAGCATGAGAGCACAACGACACTCTTTGGTATTTGCAGTAGAGACAACATTTTGTTCAGTATTTTCACTTCAGTTTAAGCAAAAACTAATTTTCCATTGGGCAATCTAATTTTCCATTAGGCAAAGCCTAAAGCGTGTTCAAAGTTATTTCTAATTGAAACAAACTACTTTCTTGTAAACTCCAAAAGGTTGAAAATAGGATAGCATCTACTTCACAAGCTTACTGCTTGCTTTATAAAGCCCCAGGCCAGCATATCTTCCCTGCTCTTCTGCTGTGCTTTGCAGTCACTTGTGCAGACTCATGGGTGAAGCCGTACATTTCCCGTGGCATGGATGGCGAAGTCATTGATGACACGTTGCTGGCTGCCCTTGGGGAACACGGGCTTGCTCCTACCAGTTGCATTGCAGGGCTGTGCCACAGTAGCTTTCTTTAAATCTTTAAATTTCTTTTAAATAAATATCCAAATTTCCCTTCAGTCCCACTAAGATATTTTTTGTTTGTTTGTTTATAACTGAAACTTTAAAAGTGTTGGGAAAAACTATATGTATTGTAGCTATGCCTCCTGAGTCTGTGATGGAAACTATTGTTTTTGTCAGCATTTCTGCATTGATTGGTGCTGAAAAACTTCTTATATCTAGCAGACAAGTACTTGGAAGACTGATTTCTAAGCTTATGATTTTTCCCTCCTTTTTTGTTTTTTCCTTCTTTTCTCTTAAAGTGCAGTCAACGCAAACACTTTTTTTTTTTTTTTTTTTAATTAATTATTTTTTTTTTTTTTAATGTAACCTGTGCCCTTTTGTAAAGTGTACATAAAAACGTAAGGAGTGGAAAATTCATTAAGGGCCAGATATTTGTACCGCTGTCGGTGTTTTCTAGGATTCTTTGTTTTGCAACCTTTTGCTAGTCTTTGCCTCAAAACATTGCCCCCTCATGGGCATGGGATCTCAAGATTCAAGAGAAAGGTTCACTTTGTGTTTTCTTGGATCCTTTTTAAATTCAGTGACACTCTTCTGCCATTTAATATGTTAAATTTTCTTGTATAATAGGTGCGTACAGCATCGTTATTCTTCTCCTTTGCTGTAGTGCAGCATTTTTGGTTTCACTGTTCCAGCTATCACATAAACTTTCCAGAAAAATGCCTGCGTTGCAGTGTTATTGAGGCAGGTCTGTGCTGACCTGTTAATTTTTGTGTGTTACTGGACTGCATTCAGTTTTTCTCTTAATGGTAAGAAATCACCAGCTGGCCTTACCATAGTTCATTATTCTTTATAGTACAGTAGCAAAGAATTAACTCCACTGAGAGGGTGAATGCTGGAATTAGATTTGAGTTGTATACTGATAAAGCTTACCGGGGGTGAGAGATTTGTCTTTCTTTTAATAAGGTAAATGCAATTGCCTGATTTTTCATAGCTAATTTTTCTGCTTTGTTTGTGGAGGTTGAATTCATGGCCACGATGAGAGGCAGTGTGTGTTAAGTAAACAGCTAATAAGTAGGTGGAAAAGCACATAATTATTTTGGGAAAATCAGAGTTTCAGTAGCACTGAGCCTTGCACACCATCATTTACTGCAGTACACTTGCATGCAAGAGGTAAATAACCATTTAAATTCTCACAGCCTTGGCTGACACTAGAGAGCCTTCTCCAAGGTCTGGAGGGGAAAAAAAATCAGGATGTTGATTAAAAATACCCATGTACTGATCAAGGTTGCCTCGTCAGTGTTTGGTTTGTTGGTTCCCAGCATTACCAGTGGAATATCTTGACAGCGACTGGGAGCGTGTAGGTAATGCACCAGAGCCAGTATATGGCATATGTCTCTCTGGTTCTCTCTGAAGATCAGCTGATCAGTTGCACAGTTGTTACTGGGTGAGCTCGGGCAGATTTATCTCCTGTTGCTTCCATTGCTTTGCCAGCAGGGTTTTGCTTCTGGAAAGGGCAACTCCAGGCCCTCCTCCTTGGAGTAGGCCCAGAGCCTGGCTTCCCAGCCCAGCAGGTGCTGACCTGCAACCCCCGCACCATGGCTGTGTCCTGCCAGGAGAACTTCTGGGCCACAAGCTTCAGTGAGGAGACTGTCTCTTAAAACACCACGGGGATTTGGCATCTCTTTTCCAGGGGGGCTGGCTGGAAGAAGGCAGCTTCCTGCCTTTCCTCCATCAGTGTCCTGATGGCTTCGCTCAGCAGCTGCATGTCCATCTCTTGATGCTCCCCAAGATGTGGTACAAAGCTGATATTAACTATTAACTATGGAAAGCTCAGTTAGCCCAATTGGTGTATTTTTATATATATATATATACATACACATATATGTGTGTGTGTGTGTATTTAAATCTGTTTTACCTCGTGATTTCCCCAAATACTTGAGAAAGTGTCTCAGGTGTTTGATGAGGTGAAGTGGTTGGCAGAACAGCACTGAGAACAAGGTGGGCATCTGTGAACTGTCCTGTTCTTTTGAAGGATTAACAGGGAAGGTGGGAGGTAGAAGAAAGCTCTGTGAATCTCATCCAGCCCTAGATTATGCCATTTCAGGTCTGCTGTATAGTTTTCTTCTTAGCAATGTCTTACGAAGGATCTTTTGCATTTTGTTTGAGCGTATTTCTCATCAGCACTGGTGAAAGTGAAGCACGAGAAGTGACAGGATACCAGATCCCTGACGTAAGTCTATATCGTGTGTTTATGAATACATAAGGAAATTCATGTTCTCCACTTTATAGCCATATATAAAATATATGCGGTGTATGTGGAAATTTATTTCTAAAGTGGAGAAAGGCATTTACAGTGAATAAAATCCATATTTCTTCTGATAGTAAATTACTGTAAATGACTCTCTGAACTGAACTGCATTAGTTTATATCATTTGTTACCAAATAATATGTTCTCCCTTGGTAGAAACGATATCATAAAAGCCCAAATTGGGATAATTTGATAGTCCTGAACCAGAAATAAATTAAACCTGACAAATCTGTCATAAACTATAAGTTTTAATAGAAGCTTAATCTAAGCTTTCATGACTTTGTCAGAACCAATAACGTACAGCGGGGAGTTCTAAAAGTGGCTGTATCATAATGCAGAATTGCAAAGGTTAACAGATCTTTAAGGCCCAGCTGTGAAGTTGTGTATGCATTTAAAAATGTCCTTAGCAGAAGACATATTTTCTCTGACTGATGAAAAATGCTATTTGTTAATGTTTGTTGGAAAGCAACGTTCTTTTACCACTAATTCCATAAAATAATTCCTTTATTGAAATGCAGTACTGGATGACTAGAGAGAATTTTGACCTGAAGCAAGTAACAAACATATTTGAGCTTCTTCCCCTGAAATGTCTGTTGCACTCAGCGTGATGTGTTTTGTGCATTGTATTTGAGAAGCCTTGCTAAAATGCAGTGATTGTAATATGGGTTTGGGAAGCCTGAATGAATTCCCAAGATTTTAATCAATCATCCTCAATCTTTCTGCCCTGTACGTGCTATTTTCAACTCTCTCCCCAGTGACAACACAGTTCCTTTTTTCTCCTCCCTGTACACCTGTAAAAATTATTTCTGATGAAATGTCAGTGCACCCTCATAATTGATCAGGCAGAAAAAATGTAATTTTAGCAGAATGAGACTTTAAACACTGCACTAGAATTCTTATTTTATAGATGATACGTGTACAGATTCAAAGGCATATGTGATGGACAATATATAGAGACACTGGGGATATCACACCTCTGTAACAATCAGATTAACAGAAATATTTCTGCAAAAGGAATGCTGTAGAATTGTGAAAGCTTTGTAAGAACTTTTCTCCCTAAAAGTCAGTACAAATTATTTGACTTCAGGGAGGATTATGCTGAGTTAAGTCAAAAGAATAAATTGTTCTAGTAAAAAAAATTGTGATCCACCCTCCCCATTTGGAGGCATCTCAAAAGAGAAAAAAAGCTCTTTCAAAGAGCAAAGAAGGAAAATGTAGGTCTCATCATGATTCAAGAACAGTGATTGTGTGTGTGTGTGAGTGTGTGAGAGAGAGAGAGAGGGAACTAAGAATTGAAGTTTTGTACCAAGTAAATTTGACATCATTCCCTGGTTGCAGTGAAAGTGTCATTGGTATTTGGCTTTTACGCATGGGAGGAATTTTTAAGGCAGTTCTGATTATATATATATAAAAAAAAAAAAAAGGCAAAACATATATATTGTGATTTTATCTGTGAACATTCTACAGACACCGACACAGTTATATTAATTTAAAGAAAAAAGGTAGAATAAAACTGAAGTAGTAAAAATTAAACTTTTCTGCTAAAGTAGAAGTTAAACATGGTTCAACTTTTCCTCTTTTTTTTTTTTTTTTTTTTTATAACAAAAATAAAACCTCTTGTGTACCTCAAGGACCAGTGTTTGTTCATTTCTTTAAACAGCTTAACTTTCTGAACATTTAAACAGCATGTAATTTGCTAAATTTGCTTATGCAGTACACTGTGACAATTACAACCTCTTTTTTTTGTATGCGTGCTGTAGAAAGAACTATGACCATCTTGATTCCCAAATGTGCTTCTTGGAAAGCAAGTAATGTTAGGCATTTAGGAGATTTATCTCTAAATACTGACTGGATACCTGTTGTATAAAAAGACTGTGTTTCTTTTTCCTGCTCTTCTCCCAATAATTCTTCTAATGAAAGAAAACTTTCACTCATTAACAATGATCCATTTGCTCAAGGTAATCAGTTTTGCTAAGGTTGTTCCAGCTCTGGGTAAGATTATTTTATGAGATGTGCTATTGTGTATGTGTGTTTTTTTCCCCAGTTGATATATGACCTGAAGCCATAATATTTGTTTTTCCATTTAAAAATAAAATGTCTGAATTTCTTCTGTCAGTAGACTGCTTGTAGCATATTAAAACAGCAATAAATATTTTTTCAGTAGACTTGAAATAGCACAGTAAAATGTAATTCTGTGTTGATCATGACAAAAATGTCAGTATTAGAAAAGAAAAAAGTATAAAAGTATTTTCTTCTCTTCCCCAAAAATAAATAAATAAATAAAGTATCTTAAGACCTTTAACTGTAATCGCAGTCCTCTTTGTTTTTTTCACCTTCTGCTTCAAAGGGACCAAAGGCAACTGTAACTATCAGGAAGACATACGTGGACCAATTCATTCATTTTTTTTTTTTTTAAGTGCTTCTTCTGCAGGACCAGGGATAAATTCTGGACTGTCTAGGAGGAGCTTAAATTCTGATGGCTTTAAACTACCTTTGAACGCTTCTGTGTTAAGAAAAGGAGGACGTCAAGAGCAGTTGTGCCCGGGGTTTCAGTTCCTTTTTCCCAGGGTCTGTCTGCCGTGCTGCCTGCAGACTGTGTGTGCTGGTCCTGGCTCAGGGATGTCTCCTAACACCTCCTAGCATCTTTCTGAGCACCTATTTGTACAATAGACACTGTAATGTTGTCTAACACATTATCCATGCTGGTTCACCCCTCATACAACTGGCAAAGCATCTGCAGGAATGTCTTTACATTGCATTAGCGCCATTGCTGCTGGGTGAGGCTAAAACTAACATGAAGGTCACTCCTGACAGGTAGGGTTTGTCGATGCATCTCTTATGGAATCTCAAATGAGAATGCTCCAACTTGGTGAATCTACTTATTTCAGTGTTGTTTTTTTTTTTTTTTTTTTTGGTAGCTCAAACAAATATGAACTGTATTTCAGATATTCATGTATTCCATGTATTTTGCAATAGCTATTATTGTTTAAACAGAGCACTGAGACCTGTGACCTATGCTTTTACATGCTCTTATTGTGGATACTGCGAAACTACATGGAGTCATTTTGGTGATTTATTCCAGTCATGTGTCCTGCAGGAACTGATGAAAAATATTTTTTGTGAATTGGGCTTAGGGACAGCAGGAAGCACTGGTGGGGAAGCGGGAGGGAGGATGCTTTCTGCTCTGCTCTGTGGGGCTTTTGATAGTTGAGACTGTGAAGAAAGGAAAGATCTGAGGGCAGAAACAAGTGCAAGAGCCTGAGACTCTTTGGAGATGCTCTGCACTTAAAATTGGTTCCCTTCTTAGTTAAGAAACACCAAGACCTAAAGGAATTAACCTAATATTTTTTGGAACAAGACTTCATGCTCTTGTACAGATGGGATCAACGTATCAGAACAGAATTTATATATATATATATATATATATATATATATATATATATATATAAAATTTAACCAGTCATCCTTGGATAACAAGAAGTATTAAAGCAGCGTGCTTTAGAATTAAGTTACAATGGGCTCAAGAGGTCCCTTCAGACCTCAGCCATTCTGGGATTCTGGCTTTGTTACCGTAAAACATACAGTAAGTGGAAGTCCACCTCTATCGGTGTTGAGGAGGAGGAAGGGATGATGATGTATGTTTACTGCAGCCAGTGAAACCAGTCTACTGCTGAGAGCCTTTAGGGATAGGCTGCATCCTTCTAGTTATACGGGGACAGAGACATAGAATCATAGAATCATAGAATATCCTGAGTTGGAAGGGACCCTTAAGGATCATCAAGTCCAACTCTCGACACCGCACGGGTCTACCCAAAAGTTCAGACCATGTGCCTAAGTTCACAGTCCAATCTCTTCTTAAATTCAGACAGGCTCGGTGCAGTGACCACTTCCCTGGGGAGCCTGTTCCAGTGTGCAACCACCCTCTCTGTGAAGAACCCCCTCCTGACGTCCAGCCTAAATTTCCCCTGCCTCAGCTTAACCCCGTTCCCGCGGGTCCTGTCACTAGTGTTAATGGAGAAAAGGTCTCCTGCCTCTTGACAACCCCTTACGAGGAAGTTGTAGACTGCGATGAGGTCTCCCCTCAGCCTCCTCTTCTCCAGGCTGAACAGGCCCAGTGACCTCAGCCGTTCCTCGTACGTCTTCCCCTCAAGGCCTTTCACCATCTTCGTAGCCCTCCTCTGGACACTTTCCAACAGTTTCATGTCCTTTTTATACTGTGGTGCCCAGAACTGCACACAGTACTCGAGGTGAGGCCGCACCAGCGCAGAGTAGAGCGGGACAATCACCTCCCTTGACCTACTAGCGATGCCGTTCTTGATGCACCCCAGGATACGATTGGCCCTCCTGGCTGCCAGGGCACACTGCTGGCTCATATTCAACTTGCTGTCTATCACGACCCCCAGATCCCTCTCTTCTAGGCTGCTCTCCAGCGTCTCATTGCCCAGTCTGTACATGCAGCCAGGGTTTCCCCGTCCCAGGTGCAGGACCCGGCACTTGCTCTTATTGAACTTCATGCGGTTGGTGATCGCCCAGCTCTCCAACCTGTCCAGATCCCTCTGCAAGGCCTTTACGCCCTCATTTGAGTCCACAACTCCTCCAAGTTTGGTGTCATCAGCAAACTTGCTCAAAATACCCTCTATTCCTACATCCAGATCATTTATAAAAATATTGAAAAGTACCGGTCCTAAAATGGAGCCTTGAGGGACCCCACTGGTGACCGCCCGCCAGCCTGACGCAGCTCCATTTACCATAACCCTTTGGGCCCTGCCCGTTAGCCAATTGCTCACCCATCGTATGATGTTTTTATTTAGCTGTATGGTGGACATTTTGTCCAGTAGGATCCTATGGGAAACCGTGTCAAAAGCCTTGCTGAAGTCCAAAAAAATCACATCAGCTGGTTTCCCTTGGTCCACCATACGGGTGATCTTATCATAAAAGGAAATCAGGTTAGTTAGGCAGGACCTACCGTTCACAAACCCATGCTGGCTGGGACCAATGACTGCTTTGTCCCCCAGGTGCGCCTCAATGAGTCCGAGAACCAACTTCTCCATGATTTTACCAGGCACTGACGTGAGACTGACAGGCCTGTAATTGCTAGGGTCTTCTTTCTGACCCTTCTTGAAAATCGGCACAACATTTGCCAGCTTCCAGTCTACAGGGACCTCTCCAAATTCCCAGGATCGTTGAAAAATAATTGATAGAGGTTCCGCGATGACATCCGCCAGCTCTTTCAGCACCCGGGGATGAATCCCATCCGGACCCATGGACTTGTAGGGATCCAGGTGGAGTAGCAAATCCCGCACACCTTCAGGGTCAGTTGGGAGTTTGTCATCCCCACCGTCCCGGTCCTCCAGCTCAGGGCACCCTGGGTCCCGAAGCCCATCATCTTACTCTAAAAACGCAGGCATCAGTCCTGGTGTCAGTAGAATAAAAGGTGGGACAGATGTTTTATTTGTAATAAATTCATAAGGATTTTTTCTTAAACACAAATTTAGTCAAATGACTTGTGAAGCAAACTGTAAAAATCATATATGTCACACATCTGGCTCCTGCATAACTTTTAGTTTACAGTTGGTGTTTTATGCATGACAGCAAATAGGTGATCGTGATTGAGAGGCTTTCAAAAAACATCAGCAAAAATTACAGGTTTCCGAAACTAATGGTAAGGGGATGAGTTATTTATCATAATTGGTGTTTTCTCAAACTCTTTAATGATCATTTCTAACACAGATACTTTACATTTTATTTTAGGCTTTTAAATCTGGTAATTGTGAGGTAGGATGTTAAAAGCTTAAGTTGAAAGGGATGCAAGGGGCAATGGGCTGCTTGATCTTTCTCTTCTTTCCTTGTTTGTGAGTTTGTAAAATTCAGTAAGAATGTTGTAGAAATTTATTTGATTTTTGTCACCTGCTTTGATTACCAAGGATTTAATGAATATCTTTACATGATCTGTTTGTAATGTCAATGACCAAACTGGTCTTCTGTTGTGTTTTTTTTGTTTGTTTGTTTTTTTTTTTTTGTAAGTGACTTGAATAATCATTTCCAGATGGTGTTGATGTGACAGATTTTAGAGGGAATTGCACCAACTCTGAACTTGATTTTGAGTTTTACAATGTTTGAGAAGAGTTTTGGTAAGGAAGGAGAGAGAGATCCAGATGTCTGCTGAAGAGTGTGATCAGTCTGGGTCTTTTGAGAACACCCAAATTGAACTTTAAAAAAAAAGAATAAAAAAAAAATTAAAAAAAAAATGAGGAATTTTCAGTTCTGATGACTGAAAGTGGTTTAAAAAAAGTGACTTAAAGGCTATTCTAATTTAGATAATTTCCAGTTATCTAAAGACTGTTTTAATGATAGTTGTCGAGCACACTTAGAAAAGCATTGTCCCAAGGGTTATATTAAGATATAATTCTTGACAAGACTCCAACAATGCGTTTCTGTATATATGGAAACATAGAACAGTACTCATTTTTTTCTGTACCTCTTAGAAACATTGACATGAAATGTTTCGAATAAAATCTCAGCCAATGGTTAGACTATGAACAGAGTAGTTTGCTAAGCAGTATTTAACATAGTTTAGAAGCTTAACTGTTAAACAATCATAGTCATAGAATATCCTGAGTTGGGAGGGACCCGTAAGGATCAAGTCCAACTCCTGGCACCGCACAGGTCTACCCAATAGTTTAGACCATTCAGAATAGGAGATCTTCACTGAACTTGAAGCAACTCAGAAATGAAATAGGAACTTGACAAGTGATTATCTGTAACTTTATTTGGTGATTTGTCTAGAAACTCTTATACAGTCTGACTGTGTAGGAAAAACAAATAAACAACCCTTAATCCTTCCCACCTGTATGAAAAAATCCCTTAGAATTTTCATTAATATGCCAATACGTAATTGATTTAATAAAAGAAATAACCTATCTGAGGATGAAGAACCAGAGCAAATTTATATCTGATCTATTTAAAAATGTTCCCTAAACATTACTAATGAGAGTAGTGAACAAATAACATGTAAAAAATGAGTCGGAAATTCCACTAATGTAAGACAAAATTAAGCAAGTGATTGAGGCACTCTATTTAGAGCTGCAACAACTGATGACTGTAACCTTTTAAAAATTGACTTTAAATTTACTGGCTCTGCTGCTGCTTAGCTTGTTCAGTTTTGCTTTGGTAAACTTATATGTACGTCAGTGATGTGACTTGATGTTTCTACTGGTTTGATAGTCAATGAAAATAAATGGTGGCTGTTAAGGGTTGCTGGCTATTGCTCTTAAAGGTTTGTCTGCAGTTCTCAGGGAATGAGTTGAGGTGCTCTGAGAACTATAAAAGGGAGAAGTCAGGGATTGCTCTCCTGACCTGCCTGTTGCTCTCTGCTGACTCACCAAGGTTGGATGTGTGACGGAGATGAACCATGGGCTGGCTGTCCCTGTGCTGGCCTCCTGAGGAGCTTCAGCCAGTGGGTTTGCTCTCTTGGTGTCCAGCATGCTCAGCATTCAATTCAACACTAAGCATGGCAGATGCTTCGGGGCTAACTGAAAGTTAAAGCTCATTATTGAGGGCATCGACCAAATGTCTTTTGAACACTGCCAGGCATGGGGCATCAGGCACCTAGACAGTCTGTTCCAGGGTTTGACCACACTCACAGCTAATAAATAAATCCTAATTTGTTTGTTTTATTTTTGTATAGGTTAAGCTATATAGGTTATTTATATAATGTAGTGGTAGGAAATTTTGGTCTGGAAGGAGAGACTTAGATTCAGTGCCTTTCTCAACAAAAGTGGTTTTACCCTAAGGTGAGGTGCTAGATTGTGGCAGTCATTCCTGTCTTCTGATAGTGAAACTGTGCAGGAAAAAGTTATTCAAGATTCATAGAGATGGAGAACATTTAGGTGTGGAAGAGAATAACTCCTATAATCTAGTGTTGTAGAGAACTCAGTTGGAGAAGTCTCAAATGTTGATGTTTTCTTCAGAACTTCATTTACCTGATTATAAGCAGCAGCTGGGTGAATTGTATATATTGTGTTGGTGATTGGTCTCGGGTATCCCCTCTTTCGGCCGAGTGCCTCTGTCACTAAGCTACAAGTTGTACCCTTCTTTGTAGAGTCTCTCTGTGGCCCCATGAAGTTTGCATTCCACAGTGGGTCTGCAAGTGTGATATCTTGCTGCATTTGCTTCCTGCGCTCTGCTCCTGCCTTCCTTCCAGGTTTGGACAGTAATGTGGTGGTCATGGCCCTCTTCTGGAATGCCACTGTGTTGAGGTTGGGTTGACCCATATTGACCCAAGAGCAATTGAGCCTCTTGTCCTTGCCTTGATGAGAGTACAATGTGAACCCTTTATTGAACTGAAAAACAAATTAACAACAACAACAAAAAGCCTTAGAATTAATAATAATAATAAACCAGTAACCCAAGTCTGCAAAAGAGACTTGAGCACTTGAAATCAGGAGGGGTGTGGGGTCCTTAAAGGACCTTTGGCGTGTGATGCAAAGCTACAGATTGCTCCTCTTAGAGTCAGACTCTTAAAGTTGTGGACCTTCAGCACTGCTGCAGGTACATCTGGGGATCTGGTGCTGCCCTTTGTTAAGCTCCACTGTCATTAAATAGGAATAGTCCCATTGCTTTCATTAGGTTTTTAAATGGGCTTGAGAGAGTTATGTTTAATGAATTCCTTGCTGAAGAAGCAGCCTTACAGAGCAGTGCTGCATGCATACCTTTCTGGAAAGCTCACTCTGGAGACTGTAGCTGCTGGTTTGGGGTTTAATTGTGGTCTGTCTTTATTCTAGTAAGCCAGGATGTTAAGGTGATTGGCAGTTGGTTTTAGCATTTTAGCACACTTTGGGTTTTTACATTTTTATAACACACACACCAAAATAAAACAAAACAACAACAAAACAGAAAACTGACACACTGATTGCTTTGGAAGGTTTTCTCCCATTTTAATGTCTGCTATACTTGCACATGCTGACAAGTGTCCCCAGGAAAAGGAGAGTGTTAGGAAATGTCTAATTGTGACGTTTCCATAACATGACAAGAAATCAGAACCTATGTGGATGCCAGGCCTCAGTGCAGAGCAGTCGGCAAATAGACAGGAGTTGGTATTGTATTTAGCAGTGATGGGAAAGCAAGAAGGTAAATTTTACATACCCATGAACAATAATATGGCCAAACCTTTTTGCAGAACCTGTGGGGGATAGGAATAGTCACTGTCCAAATGTCATCTAGTTTTACTTTCAATCTGCTGGCTGCTTGATTCTGTGTAATTCTCTGCTGCTCTGAGAAGATGAATGAGAAGTGGACGTCACTAATCAGGGTGACTTCTGTGGTTTCAGTGTCTTCCTTTACCCTTTCCCTATTACATGTGAAGCAATGATTTTTGTTTATTTTATTTTTCCCCAGTACTTCTAGCTTAAAAAAAATAAGTAATAGGAAGTGGGTTTTGGATCCTTTGAGGTTTATGGCTTTAGACATCTTGTCACCTTATCTGGAGGGACTTCAGGGCCAGTTATGTGATTTGAGAGACTCCTGGCAAATCGAAAGTGGAATATGAATGTCAAACTTATTGGTTCCTGATGATATAATTAGCAAATTAAACTCCACATCTAGGTAGGACTGATGATGCTGAAGTGTCTTCACTGAAATTGTACCAGTTCTGCTAGTTATAGTAGAACTTAGAGCAAAGTTGGTTGTGTGGGTAACCTGTATCACAACCAAATCCATCCAGTCTTGGCTCAAATTGAGACTAATGCTCTACTAAATCAAGTCAAAACAGTCCAGATACCGAATACAGCAGTTAACAGCTAACTGCACAGAGAGCAAAGCTGAGGAGGCAGGGATATACTATTTTTACTTATTTATTTATGAATGAATAGCTCTTGCTCCACCATGCCTGGGTTGCCTGGCTGGTGGACAAAGCTCTCTTTACCTGAAGAATCACAGAATCAGAATCACAGAATTATCTTGGTTGGAAGAGACCTCAAGATCATCGAGTCCAACCTCTGACCTAACACTAACAAGTCCTCCACTAAACCATATCCCTAAGATCTACATCTAAACGTCTTTTAAAGACCTCCAGGGATGGTAACTCCACCACTTCCCTGGGCAGCCCATTCCAATGCCTCACAACCCTCTCAGTAAAGAAGAGACTCTCCTAAGAGCTGTCTCAAAGTAAAAAAGCTGTTTCAAAGCAATGGTGGTCTTCTAGTAACTGGGCTGTGAAAAACAGGTAGGGTCTTTGGGGAAGTAGGATTCAGCCTGTCTTGTTTGAGGCAGAAGACACCAGTGGGCTATCAGTGATTCAAATGCCTTTTATTCATGCTCGTGTCTGACAGAATTGAAAATAGAAACTGTCAGCCTCCTGATTGTCTGATTATGTAAAACCATCAGCAAAACAAAACAGGTATGATAGGATTATGTATGTGCATATATTTTGCTTGGGGATATTTTTATAAGGTTTGTAAGGGAAAAAGTTCACTTTCAGCTTTAGATCTGAGTATTTTGGAGGCTGAGCAAGAAAAATGCTGACAGTTTCTCAAACATAATGCATATTTTTGATGCTGTTGCAGATTGCAATGGTCATTTTTGAGGCTGATCAAAATCTTTAAAAATAAAATGCTTCTTAACTTAAAAAAAAGATTTTTTTTTTTTTTTTATCGGTTCGTTCTGTCTCTGCAAAATACGTATTAGAAACGATTCATGCTGTTAAGGAGGTACAAATCCACATCACTCTTGTTAACCTCTGGGGCTTGGGACTCCAGGTTCAGGTCTAACAGATGAAGAAATAATTACGACGCTGGCAAGTAACATTAATATAAATTGGGAGAAAACTTTTACTTAAAACAACAGCAAAAAACAAAACTGTGTGTTGTCAGTCAGGAATAATTTTGTGCTGAGTGTATAAACTGGCAGCTTTACTTTAGGTACACCATTTGGAATGACTAAGTGATTGCTTGAGTATATGACCCTTAAAATTCTTCAATACCTATGTAAAAATAAGAAAAAGAAAGCTATCACTTCTCACTTTCTACTTATATATTTGTCTGAAATACACTTTTAAAATTTAAAAAAAAGTAAAGCTTTTTGAAAGTGAACTTGGGTAAATACAGTGCATTGAAATGCCACTTGTGAAAGTTCTCTGATCATCAAAATTAAAGCTAAAAACATTTCACAAGTTGTACTTTGCTTATTTATAAATACAAATGACTTTATTTTTTCTCTTTCGCTCATCAATAAGATTTAAACCTGGGCACCTTTGTAGCAAAAATGCATGTTGCTAAACCTGAATTACTATTTTGTATGCACAGCTCTCTTAATGCTGAGTTACTGATGACAGACCTGGCTTGGATGAGCCTGTTTTCCCATAGACTCAGTTTTAATCATTTTTATGAAAATGAAAAAAACTTTAACATTTCAATACAAAACAGCATTTATGCATACTGAGCAGATTTTCCTGGGAATGGCTGTTGAGAGTGAATTTTACTCCCTCTTAATGAAAGCCCAAATGACTGGGCTGTATCACAGAATCACAGAATTTCTAGGTTGGAAGAGACCTCAAGATCATTGAGTCCAACCTCTGACCTAATGCTAACAGTCCCCACTAAACCATATCCCTAAGCTCTACATCTAAATGTCTTTTAAAGACTTTTAAAGACTTCCAGGGATGGTGACTCCACCACTTCCCTGGGCAGCCTGTTCCAATGTATGTGAGGGCCCAGCTGAGCTCAGTGCTTATTTTGTTGGGGCTGTAGTGCTGTTGTCCTCTGGGGGCTTAGATGGGAACCTGGGAAACAGAAGGGCAGTCCTCTTCCCCTGGACTGTCCTTGTACAGGACACAGCCCCTGCCTTCTCATGAAACGTTTCTGAATTTTAAGCCTGAAAGACTGAGCATGACTGCTACATTCATGACAGCTGTGTTTCCATGTGCCACTCTGAAATGTGATGTTTGTTAAAATTAAATTTCCTGAGTATCACTGAAAAATTCCCTGGAAGTTCATAGTAATTTTGGCCTTAAAACATGGGCTTATCTGATCAGAAGTTGTTCAAGGACTTTGGTGAAAGAAGAAATCAATGTGATGGTCTGAGATGGCACTGGGGAGTAGAAGCTTTTTACTTTAAAAAGCAAAACCAAACAAAACACCCAAACCAAAAACCCTCTTCTTACCCTTCCAAAAAAAGCAACCAACCATCCAACTAAAACCCAACAACAACAGCAACAAAACCACAAGCAATAAAACCCATGAAACACAAAAAACAGCCTTTTAGTAAGTTAACAGATTTTATTTCTTTAGGGTTGGTCACTTTTTTTTTTTTAATTATTATTAATTTTTTCACTTATAGTCCTCTTTCGAGCTAATAGATTGCAACAACTATTTTGTGCAGTGAAGAATCCCAGATCTCCAGCATTGACTATTTTAGGATACTCTCAAGTGAGGGATTGTTAAGAGTAGGGGCTCAAAGCAGCTGCTCAGCCGACTGCGAAACAATTTCCCTGCAAGTGCTGCCTGGTCCCCAAAGTTATTTCTGTACAATTGCAAAGACACCAATTTCTGCTCTTTAGACAAACTTTTAATATGCTTTTCCAACCACTAGTAACTAAGACAGGAACAGAATTAGTTGGCCACATTGTGCTAACTCTTAATATTAATAGGGAGAAACAGATCATATAGGAAAAAGGAAAGAGACAAAGCATAGGGGAAAAAGAAAAAGCAGACCCTACGATTGTCTTCTTTATTTATTTTTTCCTCCTGGAAGTACCAAAGAAGTTTCACATGAGAACCTCAGGAAATCATAATTCAGCTGTTGTTACATTGTGCAAGCTGAAGATTATTTAGTGGATATGGGACTCTCTTGCAGACCTTTCTGAGTAGAAATGGCTGTTAAGTAAGGTGCCATCTAAAACTTCTAGTTTTACATTTGTATTTTCTGTTCACTGGTTGAATGATGAAGTTTTGGGATTAACCTCTGCAAAGGATCTAAGACATGAACTTTCTACCTTGCCAACAGAATTCAGCAGTGGATTCCTCTCTTGTTTGAATTAAAGAAGTAATGTTATTCATTAATAGGAGGTTAATTGCTATTATGTACGAGCCATAAGGGGACAATTCAGACTGCTGAATGAATGTGTTACTTTCAGGCGAATCTGTATTACAGTGTTTGCAGCCGTGCTTTGTATCAGTAAAAGTGTGATTTTCACAGTTTTAGAGTAGAGAGATTTTGTCGTGTTATTGATTGAAGTAACCTTTTTTCAGGAGCTTGGGCGTCAGGATGAATTGCTCATTCTCAAGACTTGCTTGTGCTGGAGAGCAACTCTGTGCTTGGAGAGCAACTAAAAGTCTGCTCAGACAGACAATGACAGGACAAGGAGGAATGGCTCTAAACTAAGAGAGGAGATTAGATATAAGGAAGAAATTCTTTACTCAGAGGGTGGTGAGGCACTGGAGCAGGCTTCCCAGAAAAGCCATGGATAGCCCATCCCTGGAGGTGTTCAATGCCAGGCTGGATGGGGCTTTGGGCAACCTGGTCTGGTAGGAGGTTTCCCTGCCCATGGCAGGGGGTGGAACTGGGTGGGCTTTAAGGGCCCTTCCTACCCAAGATATTTTGTGATTCTAGTCATGTAAGTCCAACTGTGGTCAGTTCTGTGTTTCCACTTACTTTTGCAGAAAAACAGAAGTAGTAAAAACACAGTTAATGCAGACCATATGTGAACTGTGCAGTAAGAAATTAGTATTTAATCCAGTCACCTTTGAAACTTGTAAACTGGCTTTGGCTAAGAAGACAGGTTAACTCTGAGTAACAGTAAGCAAAGCAAAATGTCCTGTGAAGGGATCCATGTCTTGTGCTCACAGGCACGCTTCTTCAACCACAGACTTTGCAGAAAGATAGGACCTGGTGAAATCATAGCCTTAGGACTGTCTCCTGTGGGTAATATTTCTGTAGTTCCAGCACACATATATAAAAATGCTAGATTGGGATATCTTTGCATCACCTTTTCTCACATGATGGGTTATAGGATGCAATGAAGTGGTCTTAAGTTGCACTAGGGGAGATTTAGATTGGACATCAGGAAGAATTTCTTCATGGAGAGGATGGTCAAGCATTGGAACTGGCTGTCCAGGGAAGTGGGGGGTCCCTGTCCCTAGTGGTATTTAAGAGACATGTGGACATGACATGACACTAAGGGACGTGGTGTAGCAATAGGACTAGGTAGGTCAGACTGATGATTGGACTTGATGATCTTGAAGATCTTTTCCTACCTAGACAATTCTTCATTCCATGATTATTACTATTTTAGCCAGAACAGTGGTTTAGTTAACAGAAATGTCTTCTGGAAGAAAACATCAATACTTGTTTAAACAACTTAGAAAAGTTGGCTTCTCAAATGAACTACAATGTATCAATTTATAAATTTATTTTACAACTATCCATTTAATTTCCCAATTGTGTTTCTGAGGCTCAAAGGGGGTATCAGGGCACAATTTGGTAAACGTATCATTGCTCTTTATCATTTTCATCTACAGGCCTGGTAGAGCAAAGGAAGTACTCTGCACTTTCTAGAGCATTGGTAGTTTCTGTCTTTCTTCAAAACCAGAACTGAGTTCCCTCTTGAGGGTGGCATTTGTGCAATTTTTAGTGACACTGGCTTGAGAGAGGTGTGGAACCTTTGTTTTTTGCTGAAATGACGTACATGAAGACTTCCAAAAAGTAAAACTCAACTGTGATATTTTTCAACAGAATAATTTAGGTTTATCTATTTTCCTTGCTTTGCTCACAGATTAGCTATTCAAGATGTTTTGCTGCTCCAAAATTCTCTCTGTAGAGAACGTTAATTTGCAAGCAGCGTTGGTAATTTAGCAGCATACATTTCATGGTTGGCAGGGCTGGTGTGACTCTGGAGCAATATTTGTACCCTTCTATAGTTATTTCTCCACATGTTCATTTTGTAATTGATGAAATATCACAGCGGGCAAATCAGATGCGTTTAATAAGACAGCAGCATCTTTCATCACTTCATTTTTTTTTCCCTCAATGCTGGCTGCTGTTGCAGTGCAGACTGGAGAATTCCAACTTCCTCCTCCTTTTCAAATCTGAGACTAGATGCAGTTGTTATTGAGTCAGGAGAGTTCAGCTGCAGTGTTATTAACCACATGCAGCATTGCCAAACCTCCAAGCATTCAAAACATTGCAACGTATTGTAAAATTCATTTGCTGTTTGAAATCTGTGTTCTGCTTTCTGAGTGTGAACAATGTTCTTCAACACTGTTGAGAGTGTGAAAATGAAGACTTAAGGTTCACCTGATCTGATAAGAAATTTGCTTGTGACAAAATTGTAAGAATTATCTGAAATACTACAATGCAGTCTCCTAGGATATGAACGTTTCAGTTCATATAACAATGAAAGAAGCTGGAAATGCATAAGGCAGTAGACTGAATTGTCCATCCATTTACTGGAAGATGTTATGTTTCTAGGAACTAGTTTTCAGACCAAATGCTCCTGACAATGGGTTCATGCATGTGATTTCAGACAGAAAGCAACATGAATGTTGTTGTGGTACTCATTTGCACCAATGAGAACATGTTGGAAGAGAAGAATGGACCAATATTGCCCACCAAAAAACAACAAAACACCTTTGCTTTGTGGCACAGTGGGAGAATTTCACGTCTGGAGGTTGCAGCACTCAAAGGAGCTGCTGCACCCTTGGGAGCTCCCCGGGGTTGTAATGAGGCACTGCATTAAAAAGTTGGCTGTGTTTCCTTGGCACTCGCACACTGGTGAGTCATGGAGAGAGGAACTGTGAGAACTCAGGTAGTTTTAATATATGCTTATATGAATAAGTGGTATTTACAGGTGGTTTTATTTTATTTTATTTATTCATTTTTCTTTATTGGTAGCTCCTTCTAGCCAGTTCTATAGTCTCTCTAGTGGCAAAATCTGAAGTAACACGTATATACTGTAGACTAAAATGAATTTTCTAGCCATTCAAAAGGCAGGTCTTCTTAAGTCTTCAAGGAAAGATAAAATTCTCATGGGGAAAGGAAGGGACATCTCAAGAATCTGGTAGGTCATTTGATAAGGGTAGGGTAGAAGTATCTACAAATAAGGAAAGTGCCTCTCACTGTATTATTAATTTCTGTGCAGTCTGATGAAAGTTATGCTCAGATGTATTATCCCAAAGAATTACTCGAACATTTCATTGGTTGTCTCCAAGGACAAACACTTAAAAAAAAATAATAAATTAAAAAACAGGTGTTAATGACTGATGTTGTAAGCTGAACAAGAATAAACTGAAAAGTGGCAGCTTTCTTAGTCTGTGGCATCATTTGTTTTTAATGAGGGAATGCAGTACAAACTCTACTAATTTTTAGTTGAAGAAGATTTGTGTAAACTCCAGATGTGACCACAAAAATCAGCCTTTTTTTTTTTTTTTTTTAACCTGAGAGCTATAAGCAGTGGTTCCCTATGGTCTTATTTGATTTCTTTATTCAGCAGCCAGCAATATGTTAGCATGCATCTGTATAGCCTTTTAAATACATACAGAATAGAATATGCAGTTCAACATCAGTGACAAAGCTATGTACTGCAAGACAGCTTGTGCTCCAAGTTTTTAAATAACCATCCTGAGGTTTTTTTTCTGAGTTATTTTGGCGGTTGGAACAATTGTACATAAATGTGCAGCAGATGGCGCTGTGCTGTAACCGAAGAAAGCGTTTTGGGAAGGAAAAATGTGTTCATTTAGAGTTTGCACATTTGGACTGAATTCATATGTTCTCATAAACAAGGAAAGAAGATTAGACGGCTGACATGTTTTAAAGCAGACTTGCGTAAACTTGAGTAGCATATATATCAAGGAAAGTGTTGGTGGTTCTGCAGCAATGAAGTTCAGTGCTGCTTTCCCACTGATCCTTTTTGCTTTCAGCCAGTTTTTAGCACTAAACGCCTGAAAGCTTAGGGGTTACTGAAGAACAGCAGGGCTGGAGTCATGCAACACACAGAGCTTTCCTCCGCTACCCCAAGGCAGATCAAAGTGCAAAGAAATTTTAATCCCGAGATTCCACAGTGGCTTCATCAGCTGGGTACGAATTGTCAGGAGATAATGTGGGGAGTTTATTGTAAATGGTTGAAAATTAAGCTAAAGCTACCCCAAAAATACACTTTTTTTTTTTTTTTTTTTTTTTTTTTTTTTTTTCCCTCTCACTTCAACTGTTAAAATCAATCATGAAAATAGCTTTGTTACATTCCTGAACAATCCAGTGGTATATTGATATATATATCAATACTAGTTGTCTAAATCCCTCACAAAAAATTGTCAAGATAATTACAGTGTAAGCTACTTTCTAGCTTTGGGTTGAGACACCTGGTAGATACTGACTTAGTCAAACCTTTTCTTATATTTTAAGACAAATATGCTCAGTGACTTAAAATCATACAGACAAAGGAATAAGCTGAGGCATAGAAAAAATTTCAGATGCTGGAATTGGCTGTGTCAGACTAGTAATAGAAAACTAATATTACCGTTATATGCCTGAATTTTTTGGGTCTAAGAATTGTCATAACATGTGGAAGTGAAATGTCTTCTCATTGTACATGTGTCAAATCATCTGAAAATTTCTATATCTTGCCAGTCATCCAGAAATGAGCAAGAAACTTGTGAAGACCTAAAATCATAGCATTATCTAGGTTGGAAAAGACCTTCATCAAGTCCAACCATCAGTCTGACCTACCTAGTCCCATTACTACACCATGTCCCATAGTGTCACATCCACACGCCTCTTAAATACGTCCAGGGATGAGGACTCCTACACTTCCCTGGACAGCCTGTTCCAATGCTTGACCATCCTCAAGCATTGAGGATGACCGTGAGATGTGTGGTCTCACCAGTGCCATGCATAAGGAGCCGATTGCTTCCCTAGTGCAGCTGGCCACTCTGTCTCTGATGTTGGCCAGGGTGCTGCTGGCCCTCTTGGCCACCTGGGCACACGGCTGGCTCATGCTCTGCTGGCTGTTGGCCAGCGCCCACAGGGCCTTTTCTTCTGACTGAAGTAGTTTCTGCTGACAGCACTGCCAAGAAAACACCACCACAGTGTATGTTGGGAGTGATTTCAACAGGACTTATCAGAAGAGGCTTATATTGTGTATGGAATTACTTCTGTGTGGTAGCCAGAAAGACAGAGTCCACTACAGGAAAATAAATAAATAAATAAAAGGTGGACTACTAAATGAACGTGGTGAAAAGCTGTGCTAAAGGACTATTTGGAGATGTGGGAACAACTGAGGCTCTAAATATGTGCCAAAGGGTGAGTTTTATCAACAAATAAGAAAGAAATTCAGCTACGAGGACAGATACTGTTCTGTGAAGGTGCTATCATCTCCTCTTCAGTCATCTTCTTCCTCCACCCCCAGCTTGTGTGAGAAAACAGACTGATCTCGTTCAGTCCAAAGGAGAGAAGTAAATGAAATATGGATAGTTAAGAAATGGCAACCCTCAAACCCTACTTAATTTGAAATTTAAAGATTTTCCCCATTTATATGTACATAGTGAAGGGGCTTGATAAACCTGGGTAATTTTTCATTTAGGGTAGTGAGAAATTAGTGTTACTGGCATTCTGTTACCTCATTGGAGTTTGCCCTGTCAAACAAGTGTAGTGTTGCCTACCTCTTGTAGTGTGTCAGGTGCTGGGCTGGTGGCATTTTGTGGTGCTAGGTGACCTTTGAAGGATTCGACAGACTCAGTGGGTGCGGGTTTTCTTTGTCATTTACACCTTAAAATTGGGAAAACAATGTCAATATTATGTGTATCCCACACAAACTTTTAGAGGGTTTGGTGACCTCAGAGTAATTTCTATGTGATGCCTTCTCAATGTCTCTTCCAGAAGTAGACAGCATCCCTGTGAAAACTTGGAGCTACAGCTAATGAACCCTACATGTGAAGCTTTGTGGTGACGCAGTTCAGCTGCTGTTGCTTAGTTCTGCTGCTTTCTGAGGGGTCTTGAGTCAAGTCTTGAACATGTCTAAGTCTTAGCAAGTAGAATTGAAATGAGGGAAAAATGTCATTGGTCTCTTCAGAGCTCATGGGCCCCAAGCAGAAATTGTCAGCTGTTCTGAATGCTCTTAAATTTACCAGGTCCCATCCTTTTGGTTCATCAGGAACATGCCTTGTGGTCCTGTCTCGGATTTAGGGATAATCTGATTTGGAGGACTTAGAGCTCTTAGTGTATTTTGTAATGTCCTATGGGGTTGTAGTTCTTAAGTTCACTTCAAAGTAGTAATTCTTAAATTTACTAATGAGCAAATCTCTTCATGTTTCTTATGATCTTTCTTAGTGTTATAAGCAGAATTTTAAGCATGTCAATGAAAGGTGTTTGACTCTTGTACATTTAAATATATAGGAGTTAAAAAATCATTTTTAAAGATCAGTTTGCTTCTCTGTCATGCTGAAGCAGAAATTTGAAGTGGAACGTGACCAAGAATGTGGTGAATGCAAAGAATTAACTATTTGTCATTGATAATCACGGCGTGGTACAGATATGGTCTTGTAGGCACAGCAGATATTTCTTACAAATGTTTCCTTCTGTGCACCTTAGAGCGCTGCTAAAGAGATTGAGTCAGGCTGTGCTTACAGTGAGTTTAATGGCCTTTCTTGTTAACCGAAATGGTGTGTGATGTTAATCACGAAGCACTCCTGAGAACACTTCATTAAAAATTGACAGTGATATACATGGGTAGGTTCTTGTGTGTAAATCTATTAGTGAATTAATGAGCGGCATGATGCTTCGAAGGGACACTAAAATGCTTTATTGGTTTGCTGTTCGTTGCATTGATTATTGGGGCTCTTCTGAATGTATCCCTCCGAGCGCTGCTGCTTCTCACTTTGTCATGGCAGTAGTTAAATGACGTTTTGCTAGTTCAGCGGTCTTTGCCACACTGCATTTGTTGCCTTTAACTGAAGGTGATTCCGTTTTACAAAGTGGACATGATTCACTAGGGAACGGAAGGTACTGATAGCACTGGTGGTCTGCAGTACTTTAATAGTGAACTTGTCTTCACTTGCAATTCCTTCTCATATAAAGTACTCTTCTTTTTGTCTTTGAATGTCCTAGATGATTGACATGCCTGATCTTTAGTACATATTTATGTAAATGGGTAACATAAGACATTTTCAGCATGTTTTCTTTTTGAAGGCGTGCCTTGCTGCTGATCAGCTGGCGTGCAGAAATCCTGCCCTCAGCAAGTTCTGCCATTCCTGGACTGGAGAGAGCCGGCGACTTCCTGGCAGGGAGGATGTAACACTGTGCTACTGCACGATGTCTGGGGCATGGGCACTCCTTGAAGCAACCCGAGCAGCAGCCAGATGATGTGATGCGATGCCCCTTTCAGGCTCACCCCTCCTCTCTGAAAACCAGCAGCTCTTGTGTCCCAGAGCAGCAGGCAGGGACAGCTTTGCAGTGTGTGCAAGAGCATGCTTTTCCTTGCGGCTATAGAAATGATTTAGGGAGAAGAAAAAAGACCAAAAGTGGCAGAAACAAAGTACCTGTCCACTGTCGTTTGTTCAGATGTTTTCTTCTAAACCTCCCAACTCCTTTTGCTGAGGAGCTAAGCGGTGTGCTTTTGTAATTCCTCAGGAGTGTGATGGAAGAGTGCAGTGAAAGGGGCTGGAGCCAGCTGTAGGGTGCCAGAGGGCTCTGAGCAGCTGCTGGGGACCTCCTGTGGATCCCAAGGATCCCTGTGGATTCCCCTGGTCGTGGGGGAATCCCTCTGATTCAAAGTCGAGTCTCTGGGAGAACGTTCTTAAAAGCCCCCTGCTCTTGCTTGTAATATGTGAGCAGACAGCCTCAGCTGTTGTTTTATTTATTAACTGAATATCTTGAGGAGCGGAGTTCCTTTTCTCACACAAAGCAGTACATATTGAACAGCAAGTTAAAAAATAGTAAATAATTTCTGCTGACCATCCGACAGGGACAGGTCATTTATACTGATGTAACTTTGTTTCTTTGTTCAGGGCTCTTCCTCTTTTGAAGAGGCTGTGATACACAATAAATCAGGTCAGCCACATAACTAATCGGCTGTGAATGGAGGCGTAATTTTCTGAAGCAGGAAAAACATACTGAAAGACTGAAGACATTCCCTGCTTGATCCGAGTGGGAATAAAAAAAAAAATGCTTTAGTGAAATTTGATATAAAAATTCTGTAGCCTTCCTGCTCTCCCAGTGTTGTTTCCCCAAAGATTTTTAAATGTCTATTAAAATAAAATGACTGTTTGAATGGAAGCTGATATAGATGCATTAGATACTATGATGCATAGCATGTAATATATTATTTGAAATCTATGGAGTGATGTCTGGCTTACAACATTGGAAATGTTATATTCACATAACTGTTATCTCTCCCACCTTTACTATTTTTTTTTTTTTTTTTTTTTTGTAACTTGAATTCAGGTTTGTGAGATTTGCATGACATTGATCCTTTCCTTGGGCAATGCACAATTTCATAATTCAAGTGCGACAGCTGCTGTAACCATCATGCCAGCTGTCCCTGCAGATGCTCAAAAATCTACAGCTTCTCAAAGATGTCTGTGTATCCCTGGGGTAAGCTGTTTTTCCATCAAGTAATGTATGAAGCATCTCAAAAGGGTCACTATGCTAGCAGTTCTCTGCGTGCACAAGGCATGCTGCTTGGTTTTTGTCATTGTTGTTGTTTGTTTTGTTTTGTTTTGGTTTTGTTTGTTTTGTTTTTAAGTAACATTTTCCAATCAGGGCACAAAGCTCTGTCCAAGGTAGATGCTTACAGTTTTAATGGGGAAGCTGCACAACCCCATTGCAGTCCGGTTGGTGAAGTTTCCAGTTAAGTGTGGTGAACTCAGATCACCTCTTTGGGCTGGATTGGTTCTGGTCAGCAATCCTAAAAGTGCAGGCACACTGAGCAGCAGGCTGTGTCTGCCTACATCCCCAGCACAGATCTAGTGAGCTGGGGTCTGGCTGAGCCGAGCATCTCCATCCTTGCACTGAGGGCAGTTGCTCTGCTGCAGTATTTGGATCCCTGAATCAGACCAGTTTCATTGTTGGTTGTGGGAGCTCCGTGAATGATTCATGGTTTATTAAACAGGTCAAAAGACTTTTCGGTTCATTACATTGAGGAGTACCTTGCATTCAGACTAGGCCTGAGGACATAAATGGGTAACCTATGTTACTTGAACTGGTTATTTTGTATGTATGTAACAAAACCATCTTTTGTTTTGGACAGTATCCAAAAAACGAGGCAAGCTTTAAAGCATTTGTTTTGTCATGAAAGAATAATAAATAATGGACACCCTAAAATAGGAAAACAGTGGGGTTCTAAATCTGCATCCACAGGCTGCGCGTTTTACTGCTTCTGTTCCATTACAAAGAAAGTGTCAGTCATAAAAAGCCATTAATAATGCATGCCTCCAGAGACTAACGTTTGTCAGAACAAAGACTTGGAACAATGATTGTTTTTTCTTCCCTTCCCCTGCTTACTATATGGTTGGAAAGAGGTAAATAGGGATTGTGCCTAAATCTGTCCCATCTGAAGTGGAGATAACAATGGTGGTTGTGAGGCTAAGATAAGTTGGAAAGGCATCCTTCTCTGTGACTTGTGTCCTGTATCCTACTACCTCTAGTGGTTTGATCTTGCTTTGTTTCTTCCTGGTACATCCACTTACCTTTTGGGATCCTGGGAACAGCCAGAAATCATTTTGCTCTGCTGCCATCCACCCGGGCAGTATGGTGGGTGTGGGAAATGGGGTGGTGGTTTTTGGAGTCTGGGTAAGGCTCTGCCTGGAAAACACAATGAGAGAGAAGACAATTTATTTCTCATCAGCCCCAAAACTATAAAAAGGATTATTTTGGAAATGTAATTAGAAAATTAATTGCTTTTATGTTTTTCAAAGTGCCATGCCTAGTTCCAACCATCTGTGCTTTACAAATGTAGGATTTTCATTTGGGCATTCTTGTAGTTGAAGAAATTGTTTATCTAGGTGACAGGTACAGAAATTGGTTATCAAATTATACTTCTCTTTCAAAAGGGTTTCAGGGTAATTCATTTCTTCAGGGAAACATGTTTTCATTTTTTTTTCTTCTTGAATGAAGTAATTCAGAATCAAAAAAAATATTGATTTTAGAGGAACAGGGAAACAATGTGTGAAAAACCTCGATTTTAATAAAAGAAAAAAAATGTATTTTATAATTTGTTCACTCTGTAGAATGGGGGCAAAATTTGACAGTCAGGGCAAGTCTTAATAACTAGATTGTTGTTTTTCTTTCCTACTTTATTAGTAAATTATAGATGTCAGCTGAATTTTTGCTCATTATTTGAAGAGTAGGTTTTGATTCAAAATTTAGAAACAATTCCTTAAGATTGGAGGAAAAAAATCCAGTTTATGAACAGAGGTTAAATTAAGAACAATAAATCACATCCTTAGAATGCTTTTCATGTCAGGACCAACGCAGATCAAAGTGCCACTCTGAAAGATCTTTGTAGCGTAGGACAATTATTTTATTAATCAGACTTTGCACTTATGTCAATTCTGCAGTTGGTGATGAAGGCAAAGTAAAAATAGGGTATGAAACAGTAAAATGTATTCTCTTCTGAAAATAAAACAAATTTTGCCTGAACTTATAAGTAGCTTGGAGCAGGATTGTTAAGATCCAGATCTAAGTTCCTGAAAGCTGTGCTGTTTAGCATTTCTCTTCGATGCATTGTAGACTGAAGGACCACGTTATAAAGTTTGCCTATTGTTTTGCTTCCAAGTTTTCCTCAAAGGTTTGTGAGTGTTCTTATCAAAGGTGTCGTTTATTGATACACTTCAAATGATGTGGTTCTTTCTAGAATGGAAATAATCAGCCTTTCATTGCAAATGGATGTGAAATAAGCAGCTTTCAGGAATAAACACCTCAATTTTGCTTCAGTTGATTCTAGTTTGCAGCAGCTGTTTGTCTCTTCAGGCAAAATCATTAAGATAATTCACTTTGATTTCCTATACAAGACATATTTTTAGAGTTACACCTTTTGATTCCAGCATTACCATAGGGCTCAATATGTCTGCAATGATAGGCATCCCCTGTATGCTCTCAGCTGCAACCTGTGGGCCTACAACCTTCCCTGCTTCTCGTGTTCATGGATCTATAAGGTGGAGATGTGTGCTGCTGAGTTCATGTACAGGGCTGTGGGCTGCCCCAGGTGCTGTGCTGGGGGACCTGGAGGGTTAAGAGTCTGGAGAGAGCAGTTTGACCATGAGCTCTGATCCTGGTGCACATCTGTCTATCGTCATAGCTGTGCTAACCAGGGGTTTGTCCTCTCAGAGCCTGGTCTGAGCTCCACTTCCAAACCCCTCATGTACAGCTGCCAAAGTCCAGGCTGCTCTCAGTGGGTTATCACCCATCTCCCCTGCAAAGCAAACCCTACCTTCTCTTCATCATAACCCATCTTAATCACTCATTACTGGTGTTTATTGCTTCCTGCTGGCTGAAAGAATGAAACGACTGCAGATGTTGGCACTGAGAGTTAGATTCGTAGAGGGAAACTTTACTACTGATTAGTGTGATATCAGGCTAATGGGGGAGCTTCTTGGAGTTAAGCTTATTTTTATGGTTTGCTTTCATAAGATGGGATCTTAATTCTGCACCAATCCTTATCTCAGTACTGGAGAGTTGCCATTTGCTCAAATATTGGCTCATAAAGCTTAAAAACTGTTTCATAAATCTTCTCATTTGCTTTGTTCTGGGTACTTGTTTTATGACAATAACTAACCTTTATATAGATATTTACGGCAGTGGGCAGGAAGTCAGTTGTGGTATTATTGCCACAGGGACGGCGAAGAAGCCTTTTGATTCCTCACTTGAATTCTGTGTGAGGGAAGAGAAGTGAAAAGAAAGAACCGGGGCTGCAACCGTAAAGAGAAATGTGAGTTTGGGAGCATTTGACCTTCATGTCATGCGGTGTGTGGCAGAAGTGGTGTAATGGGGTTCCTTTAAAAATTCATAACATTGCTACTCGGAGGAGTAATTTGTCAGCTTCTGAAGCCAATATGCCTTCTCTTGTAAGCAGTCTTTGTGTCCCTTCCTAAACAAAGGTAAGCAGTACCTGAAGGAGCAGGGGCATACAGTTCATCTTTCAGGGCTTCCCTGTTTGAGGAGCCCTTCAGAGACTGAATGTGCACCTGAAATCAGGTTTTTGACAAGCTGGGAGCTTAATGTCCTGCTGCCTCTGCATCGTGCCCTTCAGGTTGGATTCCTATTCAGGAGAGGCAAGTACTTAAGAAGAAAACCTGTAATGCTTTGTGCTCCCCATTAGTCGGGTAGCACAGGGGAAGCATTGTCCTGGTACGCTTCAGCAGGCCTCTTGCTGTCCTCAGGGAAAATGCTGCTGCTGTTGCTGCACCGAGGATCCTGCCAACGAAGCTGCGTGGAGATCTCAGTGTTAATGATACAAAGGCAATAAGCCCTTGAGATTCAGCTCTGTTGCTGCTCTCTCTGGCTTCAGTGAGGAGCCACTGGTGTATTTGCTGTGACTTCAGAGCTGCCTCAGCATTACTTACATGCAGAGTTTTCATGGGAGCTTGGGACTTGCAAATGAGGTGGGTTTGCCTCCATCTCCTCTGGACTCATTTTCACCTCAGTTCACCTACCAGTTTGAATTTTATGCGGCTCTCCCCAGAGTATTAACCAGAAGATTTCTGGGTAAATATCTGTGTGAATAAACTGTTTTAGAATCAGTACTCTCCCTAGCTCACCAAAAGCTGATAGCACAGAGCTCTTTCCCCAGTGGGATGCTCATGGAGTTCTGGGGAAAAAATAAAAATAAAATAAAAATAAAATAAAATAAAATAAAATAAAATAAAATAAAATAAAATAAAATAAAATAAAATAAAATAAAATAAAATTGTGTCATTTACAGCCGAAGGAAATTCTGTGTCTCTGTGTGGATCACTATAGTTTCAGGACTGTATGTGCTTTTACAAATCTAGAGTTAATGGAAACAAATGATTGCTTTCCAGATTTGGTGGCTTTGGAATATATGAGAAGTAAACAGCTCGTCCAGGTTGGTGAGTCTCTGACAGAGAACTCAGTTCTGTCTGTAACATGTACCCCAGGTGAAATTTTTGAAGAAATTGTATTATCTTTCAGAAAAATAAATAAATAAATAAATAAAAAGGCCAACAACCTAGACTTCTACAAGTGCTGCCCCAAATACATCAGATGTGAACAGGAAGCAGAGAGGTCAGGGTATTTGTACGTACCATAGTGGTATTCCAGGGACCCAGGAGTTGGACTCAATGATCCCTGTGGATCCCTTCCAACTCAGATCTTCTATGATTGTATATACCAGCGTGAGCTTTTGTGTGAAAACAATGATGGCTGAGTTCAGCTTTGTCAGATTTTTTTTTTCTTTTTTGCTTGTTTTAATACACATATGTATATCTGCTGGAAATTAAATTTAAAAAAAAAAAAAAAAAAAAAGCAAAAAAAACACAGCACATTGCTTTTGATCACTCAGTGCCTCATTCTACTGCTGTTGATGACAAAAATCACAGGATCGTGCTCTGAACAGCTTTGTTTGGATTCTGTGTGTTCTAGTATAGCTTCTATATAGATTTCTTGGACAAAGGCTGGAGTCTTAAGTTTTTAGCACTCTTAGTTTAATATTAGAAACCTCCAACTTCTTTTGGAAACTTGTGCTCTGGTTTAATTGCTTATTTGTAAGCTCTAACTTTAGAATGACATGTTTCAGCCACGTATAAAGGAAATTTCTGCCACCCAAACAAGGTTGTTTGAAAAGGAAGGAAAAAGGTGTATTTTTTTTTTCATCTATGAAGTTTAGTAGAAATGACATTACATAATAGTGGGTGAGAAGTCAGGTGTTTCTGCTATTGTTTCATGCAGTCTTTCCAATGACAGCCTTGCAGCAGTGCACAGTGGGCTTTATGTGGTAGATCGGGAGCCGAGGTGAAACTCAGCTAGAAGGACGGTTGAGGTGGTAATTTGGGAGAAACAAATGAATGTTTAGGTGCTAATCTGAAGGCATGAAGTCCTTTCATACAGACCTTCAGCTCATCTCTCCCAGTGTTTGATTTCTTCCTGCAGATCTTACTTTGAGGGCACATTTTTGTGGCAGGATGTCCTCCCCATCCTTAGGGCCGTTTTGGAGGCACCATGGATGGTCATATAGATGGAATCCAGAAAGCCTCCTGTGGTCCTTCTGCAAGAGCAAAGCCCTCCGAGAAACCCAGGTCTCATGCAGTGCAGCTTTACAGGGGAAATGGCCGGGTGGGATCTGTTCTCTTTTCCTGTAAGCACCAGGGTGGTTCCTGCCAGTGATACCATATGTCTCCTTTTAATGTATTTTTGCCCATTCCTGTGCTCTCCCCCAGCTGCACCTTCTTCCTTCCCTGCGAGGGCAGCTCCCCCAGCCCTGAGCAGATGTGCCCTTTTCTTACCCTGTGGCAGCCATCCTCTGGAGGTGGGCACGTCCTTCCCCTTTCCTCTTTAACCTTCCCTGCTTTATGTTTTTTCCCTGCTCTGCTGATTTTAAGAGTGAAGAAAGCACCTGAGTCTGGAAGAGACACTGGGGAACGGATCAGGCACAAGCTCCTGTCTGCTTACGGAGTGCTTTTGCAGCGACAGGGCTTTTGTCTTTTTCTGAGCCACACGCTGTGACTTTCCTTGATGCTGCACTTGATGTCCTTTGTGCAGTCCTGGCTGAGAGCTTTTGGCAAGTTATGACCATTATGCAGAGTGGTGGCAGCCCACCAGAAATGCGCTGAATGATGATCCCTGTCCCAAGGAAGCTCAGGGAAAATGCTGTGCACAGGGGGGCTCGCACAGTGCCCCATCTTGGCCACTGGCTTTTCGGCAGCAGCGTGCTGCTCAGTGGGCTGTTGGCCACGTGAGTTCCTCGCACTGATGAGATGTGACTTGGCAGGCAGCTACTGGTGCTTGCATCGAGTTTGTCACAGGCAGTGTGCCTCACTGCTAAGCAGGTGCCCCAGCCTGCTCGGCTATCTCAGCAGGCAAACGGAGTGAAAGGAGTAGGAAGAAAATACTTGTGTGACGGTTGTGCTTGCATATAACCAAAGGTAGGCACATCATACAATGAATGAGATGAAGGCAAGGCTATGATTTTAATTGTAGTCCGTGCTTGTTATGAATATGCACATAACATGCCAGACCTTTGCCACCTTTTCTTCATCCCTGAAGAACTCCACTGGGCCATGACCCTGGTTTTGGCAGAAACTTCATCTCTGACTTGTTGCTTGTGGTTCACTTGGTGTCTTGCTACCCTGAACACTCTTGTGATCCTTAGCCACTCCTAAGCAAACTGCTAAACGAAACACTTGAGGCATATGTAGTAGTAACTACAAGGCCAAAGCCAAGCAGACGAGAAGACAGCTGTGGCCAAACCAGAACATGCCCAGGGAATGATGGAGCAGGCATCAGAGAGAAGGGGGATAATAAACTAGCAGTGGTGAAGCCCTTTCTTCATATGTATTGGTGCTATTTTAATGTGTCATTGACTTTTTTCTGTGTGTTACAGGAAAGCATGTGTTTACAAGCCTGGTAGTGGAGTTTAAAGCTGTTGTGTTTGTACCAAAATGAAGAATGTCAGACATTGTGGTTAATTTAAGTTTAATGTATTGCAATCAAACATTTGGAAGATAGGTGCAACTGCTACCTTCCCATTTTAGTAAGTCTCTCAAAATCCAGCATGTTCTCACTTCCTCAGTCTTTTAAAAGCTAGATTTCTATCCAGAAGTCACCTTTTGGGTTTTAACTATAAGCTTCTTGGTTCCATTTGAGCTGTACTTTTTTTTTTTCTTTCTTTTCTTCTGTTTTATTCTAGGGTTCATAATCACCACTTGCATCTTCGATACCTATGAAAGAATGAGGGGAGCATTAAGAACATAGTGGGGGGCTGTGTGGTTGTTGGATGGTCAGGTATCATCTTTCAGGAAAATAACATTAAGTGACAGTGCTCCTATTTTCTTGCTAGAGCAGATTCAGTCATGCTGTTAGATGTATCTTTTTTTTTTCTTTTATTTTCCCCTGTTTTCTTGAACAGTTCTCATAGATTTTGTATCTTTGTGTCTAAACTCAATTTATAAGGATGTATCAGAACTTCATCTTTTTGTTTTTTTAAATTGGAAAAAAATACAATTTCTAGAAAACTCCAAAGTGTCTCCCAGTACGTATGTTTTTAATATTTTTTATAATTTTATTTCATAAAGTTTTTTATTTGCTTGTTTTTACATGGAGGTCCTTATATTGAGCTAAATGAGTACCAGGAAATTGGTTTTCAATGTTGAAATCTTTGATTTGTGGACTGCTGAATTTGAACAGAATCTGCCTGGACTGGTGCAAATGTCGTGTGGGACTTCTCATTCAATGACTGTGACCTGATTCTTCATGGCTGGACTCATCTTTTGACTTAATTTTTCTTCACTCCCTTGTATGATACACTTTTGTGTTCAGCGTAGCCAGTCCCATGGCTGTAGTCTGGTCTTGAAAACTACCATCAAAGGTAGAATGGGATGTAAAGCATTTGAACTGCAGCTCCCAATTTGTAGGTGGATGTGCTTGGGGATTCAATGCTGAAGTAAACAGAAGGAAGACACTCTGGAGAAGCAGGTGAAGACTGATGAACCGAGGATGACAAATTTCTCTGCATGGTCTGTGGAGGAAGGCAGAGCCGTCTTGGCTCAGAGCAGACCAGGTGAACACCCACTCTGAAGTCTAGTGGTGGAGGTGTTCTCTTGTATTAGTCAACTCAGAAAACAGTCATAACTGAACTTATTCTTGTTAAATAAAGTTGTTACCTAAACTAAGGCATCTTTCCACTCTATCAGAAGTCTGATGAAGTGGACAAAAATAAAATCAACAGTCTCTATTTCAGATATTTCTATGATCAAAAGGTTACTGACTACATCGTTGTTGGAGAAACATATCCAAGCTAGCATTCTGCTGAGTGCAGCTATCTAATAGTTGGCTCTGATGTTACTGCTTCATATTTTTAATGACAATTCTGTATTTATTTTTAAGTGCCAAGATCATTTAGTAAAAATGAACTGCTGGTGTGCTTTTTAACTAAGATGCTCATGGATTTTGCTTAAATGAGATGGTGGTTGCAAGGTTTAGCTCTGCAAGAACAACTGTGATTGAAATTTTTGAAAAATATATATTTTTTTTATTCTGGTAAATGAGTTTCTCCAACAGCGATGAAGTCAGTAACCTCTCGATCAAAGAAATATCTGAAATACAGACTGTTGATTTTATTTTTGTCCACTTCATCTTCTTTAGACTTCTGATAGAGTGGAAAGGTGCTTTAGTTTAGAGCCTATTTTAATTTTGACAATAATTTAGGAAAGCATCTCCTAGTGATTGTCACCTTTTTCACTTTAAGGAGGGGACAGTCTGTCTGACCTACTGGAGAATTTCTGCTCCTGTCTGAGAGTGATTAATTCTGTGTGTGGGCTAAGCAGATGTCTTGGCTGGCAGAGAATGAAGAGATGGCTTGGCCCACCATTGAACAAATATTACATACTTACATTAAGGCTGCATGGAAGGAATTTTGCTTGATATTTCAAAATGTTAAATATTTTGGCTCCTAATTTTTCAAGCCTCAAAGAAATCCAGGAAAGCTGGGCCTGTGAGTGGGACGATGTGTCCCCATGCGACCAAGAGGTCCGCGTGAAGAAGGCACACCAGCGAATGCTCTCATGTTCCCCCAGCTTTATTCCCTCAGCAGTTCTGATGAAATTTGTAATGCTCTTTTCCTTCTCCTGTTTCATAATTCATACAGTAAGAAAAAATTCAAGAGCCAAAGTAAAAGTTTCATTGCCTGATGATTTCTGCCTGATAAGTTATGCAGGTGTGCATGGGGATACTGCTACGTTAAGTTGTCTGGGCACATTTGTAGTGTGGGACAGGGGAGGCAAGCAGGGAGCTGTGTGTTTCTCAGACATGGTTGTGGCTGGCGGGCACTGTCTTAATGGAGGCTGATTCCTTCTGTGTTAGATCAAAGCATTCCTGGACAGGTCCAGAACAGGATTGTCAACCAGCAGTTCTAGTTTAGAGTAAATCTTTTTGTTTAAAAAATCCTTCTATCCCAGCAGAAAATGTCTCAACCTATTGATAACATGCCTGGCTTTGCATGTGCCATCACAAAAGCTTCATTTTGCAGCGCAGGGGTTGGCTGGGGCCTGCCTTGATGAGCCTTTCCTGCTGTAAATTGCATGTAGGCTCGTTTCATATAAGTTCTGATTGATTTGCATCTTAATTCCTGGTAAGAAAGCTGTTTGACTTTTGGGAATGAACCTTTCATCTCCATTGCATTACAGTTTAATATTCCTTTGCAAGTTAGTTAGGCATAATAGGTTTTTTTGCTGGTGGCATTTCTGTAGAAAGCCATATGCTCCCTTTTTTCATTTCTTTCTCTCTCAGTGCCCATTTTTGAGGTCAGAAGAGTTTAAATTGGTTCTTTTATGTGTTTACCTGAATCTACAAGTATATGTCATCATTCTCTCCTGTGTACTGATACACAGAACACCACTTACATTGCAAAGCTATCCAAGTAACTCTATCCAAGTAACTTTTTATTTTTCAGTGGTCTTGGGAACTGAACATGGGTTCATGAGGGGTAGGTTCTGCTTAACAAATTTAATTTGCTTTTATGATAAGATAACCCATCTAGTTGATCAAGGGAAGCCAGTTGATGTAATCTTTTTGGATTTCAGTAAAGCTTTCAACACAGTTTCTTATAGGATCCTACTGGACAAAATGTTCAGCATAAAGCTAGATAAAAGCATCGTAAGATGGGTGAACAATTGGCTGACAGGTAGGGCTCAAAGGGTTATGGTAAATGGGGCTACATCAGGCTGATGGCCAGTCACCAGTGAGGTCTGCCAGTGCTCCATTTTAGGGCCAGTTATTTTCAACGTTTTCATAGATGATTTGGACGTAGGATTGGAAGGTGTTTTGAGTAAGTTTGCTGATGATACTAAATTAGGAGGAGCAGTTGACTCTGTTGAGGGTGGAAAGGCCTTGCAGAGAGATCTGGACAGATTGGAGAGCTGGGCAATCACCAGCCACATTAAGTTCAACAAGAGCAAGTGCTCAGTCCTACACCTGGGACAGGGCAACCCTGGCTATATGTACAGACTGGAGATGAGACGCTGGAGAGCAGCCCTGCAGAAAGAGATCTGGTGGGTTTGGTTGGCAGCAAGCTGAAGACGAGCCAGCAGCATGCCCTGGCAGCCAGGAGGGCAACCGTGCCATGGGGTGCATCAGGCCCAGCACTGCCAGCCGGGCAAGGGAAGGGATTGTCCCGCTCTGCTCTGCGCTGGGCGGCCTCACCTCCAGCGCCGTGTGCGGTTTGGGTGCCACAGCATGAGAAGGGCATAAAACTGTTATAGAGTGTCCAAAGGAGGGCAATAAAGGTGGTGCAGGGTCTGGAGGAGAAGCTGTATGAGGAGCAGCTGAGGTCACTTGGCCTGTTCAGCCTGGAAAAGAGGAGGCTGAGGGGAGATCTCATGGTGGCCTGCAGCTGCCTCGTGAGGGGAGCGGAGCGGCAGGCGCCAATATCTGTTCTCCTTAGTGACCAGTGATAGGACCCGCGGGAATGGTGTCAAGCTGAGGCAGGGGAGGTTCAGGCTGGATATCAGGAAGAGGTTCTTCACCGAGAGGGTGGTCACCTGTGTAGACTTGTGTGATCCTGACAGCACTTTCCTCCAAAATCTGCCATTCAGGTCATCAGGTGCAGCTAGTGCTTCAGACTTCTCTGTTCTTAATAGATCCTTAGACTGAAATTCCTGCCTCCAGGTTGAAGATGCTTTTAATATAATCCCATCCCTGTTGTTAGCCATCAAGAAACTTGCAAACTATGCTTTTTTTGTCTTTTTTTAATGTTTTTTTTTCTTCCATCTCTTCTCTTTTAGGGGTGGTGTTATATAACCACCAAGGACAGGATGGATATGCCTGTGTGATAGAATTACAGTTAAAAAGATGAAAAACAAGAGATCATGCCTGAAAGCTTAAAATGGTCTCCAAAAAAAAAAAAAAAAAGAAAAAGAGGAAAAAGAAAAAATGGCAATATAACTTTCAAACAAATATTTTTTCCTATACTATATCCTTTCTTCCCTGACAAATTAATTCTTTCTGACAGACTTGGCAAGTGAGCAAGTGTCTCCAAGGCACACACTGAAGCTGCTTCATGAATTCATGTTACAGTTTTTCTGATATTGTTGCTCTGCTCAGATGGTATTTTTAGCTTTATTCACACCTTGATTTAACATTTTGCGAATAAGATCATTTTGTTACCCAGTCCAAACCAAGTTGCCACTTAGTTTTTGCCAGCATTATTGTTGTCATGTTTTCCTTGGAGAAATGCTTGCAGGAAGGAGGCTTCCTAGAAGGAAGCTCTGATTTCAGAAATATTTAGGTATCAGTCTTTCTCCAGAGCTCAGACCTTTTGCATTGCAATTTTATGATATTTATTTTTAATTGGAATCCTTTGTTGAGAGAAGGGTAAAATATATTATTTGATTGATACTTATTTTGACTTTTGTTGTTGTTGTTATTATTATTATTATTATTATTATTTATTTTTTGTCACACAGCTTTCCTCACAGAATATGGTTTTGGATCAGAAATTTTAGGTGGGAAGAGTTAAGATCCTTCCCTGACCTGCTCACAGTTCTGTCTTGTGTGTAGGACTGTTGAGGAGAATATGTTCTGGTCTAGGAGGGTACTTAGTAGCAAAGATAAAAAGCACATTAAAAATATTGTACAAGGTGGAATTTCAGATAAAATAACTTTTTTTTTTTTCCAATGCTAGTAGCCCAGTACTTTGTTTCCTGTAAACAGTGTCATCTCAGGCATGTGAGTCCCCAGTTTCCCAGCACCTCAGTATCTCCATCCTCTGCAAATCCTCTAACTGATTAGCAAACAGTAACAGATCACAAAGCATCACCACCACTTCCCTGAGATAGCAGGCAATGTAAGTGTTCTCCTGGGGTGTATTACACCTTAGAAGAAGGAAAAAGATGCAAACAGGTAGGATAGGCAGAGAAAGGTTCAGTGGTGCAGACCCCAGCTTTTTCCCAGTTTTGCAATTCATTTTAGGTGTTGTTTGTTCAGATCCTTGTCAAAGGCAAATAATGAGGGGAAAAAAATATCTGAGTATTCTGCCTCAGCAATGCATTGAGTTTGAATGTTAAGCACTCCTTTATCTCTCTGAGCAATAGACTGCTGATTGCGTCCAAAAGTGTCAGATGCCTGAAAATTGTTTTTGAATAGTCCTTCCTCCACTGAGGAAGCGCAGACAATTTTAGCAGCAGCTGCTCTGTTTTCTGGTAAAATCCCAGCCCTTACTTCAGTTTCTGTCTCGCATGAGTTAGTTCTGCCTTGCTGCCCATGGTGTAGCTCAGCGGAGGTGTAGCAATTTGCCCTGTTTGGTGGTGGTGGTCCCCGTTGCTCTTCTTAGCTCTGTGCTTGTGTGAACTCCCTGCTGATTTTACCTGAAGTTGTTCTTACAGAGCAAGAGCCAAGGAAGCAAAGAAAATGAATCTGCTTCGAAGACCACGCTGAAAATGACCTGAGAGATTTGAGTTGGGCAGCCTTGGTAGAGCTTCAGGAAGAAAAAAAGTCTACTCAAGAGGATGTGATAATTGAGAATTTCAGGTTCTTTTTGCAAAGAGCAGGTTGAATTGTTTACGTCAGCTGCAGTGGCAACAGAGAGAAAAATAAGAGAAAATTAATTTAATATAGTAGGTTTCGATGTTCCTTCCAAAATGACTGCAGTCTAATAACAGAGAATGTCTTTTCAAGTGGCAGATGGCCACATTAAAACCACAGCTGTGTCGCCATTTCAGAATTTCTATAAGGCACACGAGAGGAGGGGCCAGCTGCCTATAGCATGGGCAGTGGACTTCTGCAGAAAAGCTTATTTTTAACCTGGGTCTGATCCCTGACCTGGTTTGGGGTGTGACATCCTAGGTGGTTCTCCCAGTTGAGCAAAGGGTGGTGGGATGAGAGCTGTGGGGAGGGAGTGAGGCGCTTGGGCTGCTCCCCGCAACCGTGGCACCCCCAGAAGCACCTGTGGAGCCTGTGGGTCTGACTCAGCAGGAGTCAGGAGCTGTTGTCCTGCACCCAGGCTCAGTAGCATCTCCTAGTTTCTGCTGAGCTTTTATCTTCTCACTTAACCTTTAACTTGAGAAACAAATGTGAAGCTGCACGCCACCCTGCTCTGGAAGTTTGCTCACCTCTGCACTAAGGGAATCGGAAGACTTTGAACTGGAGATGCACTTTTCTTGGGCTCAAAACAGCTGTAATTACACTTTCAGAAGCAATGTCCTCTTCTAATGAGTACAGTTGTTGCGATATCTGGAATATTTATTCAGGAGTTAAAGTCTTGCTTTGTAAACTTAACTAGCTTGTAAGGAAAGTAACCTTTGTGCTCCTTGAGTATGATCTACCATGAGTCTTCTTGAGAAGAAAATACATGCAGAAATAAAGTTAAGGTAATAAGGAAAGGTAGAGTCTTCTTCTTTTTTATAAAGATGTATGTCAATACACATACAGTCACATATAAAATTTGGGTACCAAGGTTAGGGAAAATATGTATGAGTCACAGTGGAAAGCAGATGTCAGAGGCAGTGGAGAGCAGAGAATTAGCAGCACAACAGAAAGAATGAGACGAGGGAAGTGGCAGTGAAGAAGTGAGCACGGAGGAAAGTACAAATGCTGGAGGAAATGCCTAAAACATTGAAAATGGTATGGCCAATTACAAGAGTGAAACTGAGTTTGGAAGGGAAGAAAGATTGCTGAAGGATAAGGAGTAGTCAGGCATTGGGACGGGTTGCCCAGGGAAGTGGTAGCATCACTGTTCCTGTGGTGTTCAAGGAAAGGTTGGATGTGGTGCTTAGGGACATGGCTTAGTGGTGACAGTGGTGGTAGGGGGTGGTTGGACCAGGTGATCTTGAAGGTCTTTTCCAACCTTAAAGATTCTGTGATTCTATGATCTTATGAAAAGGTAAGGATGGCTGAGAAAGTCTGGAGAATTGAAAGGGAGAAAACAAAAAGATGTCATCTGTAGTCAAGTGAAAGACAAGTGGGATGAACAACACAGGGAAGCAGAAACAAACAGATTTCATATATGAAATGTTAAACAAAATTATTGGAATGTTGAATAGAAAGACAACTGGAGACTATGAAAATTCAAACTATTGTTTCCAAACATGACAAAACATCTTCCAGCGCATGCACTTACTGTTTGTATTTGAATGCGTTTGTAACTATTAGGATTAACTTTTAACGCTTTATATTTCTAGCCTCTTGGGTGGCTTTTAAGGTTCTTATCTTTTGAATATACCAAATGCGCAGGCATTTATTTTGATGTTATTTGGAGCCTTGCATTATTTTCCTTGCAAGTAATTTCATATTTTCCATGTTGTTTAAAAGATACTATTCAATGATTTTGCAGTCGCAAGTGTTTGAAGTCACTATAAAAGCACTGCAGATTATCGAGACTGATGGATCAACAGTGTTCTTTTGTCTGAGAAATGAGAACAGCAACAAACCCTCTGATCTATTTCATACCTCTGCAATGCAGAGCTAGCCACAAACTACCTCTGTCTGATGACACTTTTGTTTTTACACTTAGAATATCTATTTAGTAGTCTGGGCAGTTTCTCAGAATTTTCTTTGTGTAAGTAATACAAAAAGTTTTACTGTTGTTAATTTAATCCCACTACTGTTTTCATACCTCTCCTGGTTTAGTAGGATGTTTAGCCAAGACACAAGAACTCATAAATTAACAGGGATATGTAATTAAAGTTTGTTAAATGCTGTGTTCAGAAGAGAAGTGGTATTAGCTTAATCCCTTTGCCAAGCCAGTGCAGCAGCAATTGTCTTGAGTTCCATGTTTATTAAGGAGTATACTTAAAAATAAGCTAGTCATTGGTATCATCCATCTGCCACGTTATGAAAAGCAAACTGATTTTATTAGAATGAACAATGTAAAAATCTAGTTTTTCTTGTTGCACGGACAAATTTATCTTTAAATTCTAAAATAAAATAAAGAACAGTAGTTATGTGGTATGTATCATTACTCAGAAAGACTGGGCAGTCTAGCTATAGGCATCGTTCTGTCAGTAACTAAAAGTCATGATCAACACACAAAAAATTTGTGACAATTTCTTCCATTTACAGGCAACCCATAGCACGAAGTAGAACACCTCTGGAATGTAGCACCTACAAATATTGTGTTTCCCTTGTAAGTTTATGCAGAAATTCCTTATCTTTTAGGTGTATATTTATGCTAGAGAGAGCCTCTGCCAGATGTCTTGGTACTTCATTCCATTTGTTGTGTTTGGAATAATTTCATTATCTTTTTCCTGGTGTTACGTTGTTCTCTGTACCGTTATTCAAACTTTTTGTAACTCCTGTATTAGGGAACAGGTGAAATGAAAGGGGAGGCTGCTGTGTCAGGATGCCAGTTGGTCTTTAAAACTAAAATTTCTAGCAGTGATTGCAGAAGTTATAATAAGCATAAAATAATAAAATATTTTTTCCCATTATATTTAGTGGAGATAACACATTTTTACCGTTGAATTATCACTGAATTAATACATTATTTATAATGATGATGAAATATTTGACTCAGATGTAGGGAATTGAGAGAAAAATGACTCATTTTCAGTGTATGTGGTTTCATCCAAGGCTTCTGAATTTTTGATTTTGCATTGCACATGCATTTGTTCCTGTTTCCTAGGTAACATGTTTTACAAAAGCAATTTTTTACCATAGTAGAAGTAAGAAAAGTTAACCTCAGATAAGTATGGAACTACTTATTTAAACCTTATTAAATCTGAAGCTTTTAAAATCTAGATTTCCTATTTCAATCAAAGGTCTCTGTGTGCGTGCCTTTAGATACATGTGGATGGGGTATATAGACATACACATTTGCTTAATTTTAAATTTCAGCAGAATTGTTAATTTCTTTCATGTTATACATGCACACTTCCAAGTTTAAAGAACGTAGCAGTTTATACCTTTATTCTGTGAGGATAATAAGTATATATGCATATTTTATATATGGTTTGGTGAGATAGTTTATAGTACTAGAACTAAACCATAGGTAAGAGCTAGATTTGTAATAGATGTTTATATTCAGCTGGAGATTTCAGGCTTCTCAAAAGAGAGCGTTCTGTTTTTTTCTGCATATATGAAACTGTGTGTTTTTTTTTTTTTTTTGTCTGCCCATGTTATGAGTTACATCTAAAGAACTTTCATCCTAGTTTGAGACTCGTGCTGGAGTATTAAGTATAAATTGAACTGTAAAGTTGAAATACTTTCCCCTGCTTCATTGGATGAAGGGGAGTAGTGGCTTTTATAATGAGTGATGAAAGAAGTGTCTTCAAATAAAAAGACACTGCTGGCCACTATTTCACCCAGTAGTCATGTATTTTTCTTGCATAAAATGTGATGAAAATGATGGACCTTAATCATGCAGTCACTATTTATCCCTTTAAGCTGACAAAATCAGTCACATTGTGTAATTGGTATTACTGTTACCTTTCATGTAACCAGTGGGTTAAATGCAATCAGTTCCAAGCTCTTTAATAATATATATTTTTCATGATATGTTTACCAGTGGTTTATTTAGAAGACAAAGTATTGTGTCTTCACCTTAAAGAGAGTCAGCATCAGTCTTAAGTCTGAAGAGGTCCTTTCACTTTTTCTGAGCATTCAAAATGATATCCAGATATGAGAGAGGATGGTACAGAACTTTCTGACTTGAGAACGTGTTCAGTTCCTTTATTAGAAGACATCAGTTTAATGCTTTTCCTCTGTATACACCATCAGTGGCCATTAGACTGTGTGAGATACAGTTCAGGGCTTTATGATCAAACTTTCTGTGTGAAATTAGTTTTAGAAAGCTTATGGGTGATCAGCTGACAGGTTCTTTGTCCTCGTGTTTAATCTTTTTGGAAGATTGGCAGGCAAATTCTCTATGGGATGTAGCCAAACTTCCTCTGTCTTTTGAGATGCTTCCTGGTAAGGCCTTGAAAGTTAAAAAGGGATTTTACAATTGCTCATGATTGCTGTGCACTGTGTATTCCTCTGTCACTATACACTTTAAGTCCAGTATTCTGCAGAGTTTCCAGCTTCTGCCGTCAGCCTCTCTGGGAATTTTGTCAGAGCATAAAGAAGTATTGGAAAATGTTATTTTTTATGCTAACTGTGGTGATGTTCTCCACTCTCTCCCACCCCATTCTTCATCCACTCAGATATCTAAAACAATTTTCTGAGATTCAGTAGTAAATTTCTAAGTATGTAATATTGCACACTTATTTATGATTGCAATCTGTTAGCTAAAATAAGCTGTTCATGCAGAAGAGGAGAAAATGCATATTCTGTCTGAAGATTTCTTAGTACCTTTCAGTCTTCAGAAGTGCAGGAATAAAAGCTGGAATGATCCTCTGGAGATTGTATAGTCCATCTCTTAGCCCAAGGCACTCTCTTTGTCATTCCTCACAGACCCTGTATCACAGAGAATTATGGAATAATTTAGGTTGCAGAAGGTTGCCTAGTCCAGCCCACTGTTCAAGGCAGGGCCACCTTCAAAGTCAGATCAGATTGCTTGGGGCCACATTCAGCTGAATGTTGGATAACTCTGAGGGTGGTAAGTCTTCTCTGAGCAACTTGCTCCAGTGCTTAACCACCATTATTATGAGCTTCCAACCCCTTCCATCTAAATGAAATAGTTGGAATTCCCCTTTTCACCTTGTTTGTTGCCTTTTGTCTTTTTGCAGTGAACTTCTAAGAGGAGTCTGATGCTCCCCTGTTCGTATTCTCAAAAACAGCACAGCACCTAGATTCTCCCTTTGTCTTTTTTTCTTAAGACAAAACAAATCTGGGTCTCTCAGCCTCTCTCCATATATTGCATAATCCATCCGGGGGTCATCTTCATGGCTTTCTGACAGACTGGCTTCAATAACTGTTTTTATTTACTGGGGAGCCCCAAATGGGACAAAATACCACAGGTAGAGTCTCACAATTGCAAAGCTGCAGAGAATGATCACTTTATCTGTTGCCTCTGTCTTTGCTGATATAGCCCAGTATGGAGCTGGTCTTCCTTTCTACAAGCCTGCAGTGCAGACATGCGTTCACCATGTTGTCCGCCAGGCCCCCACGGACCTGTTCTGCAGAGCTGCTTCCGCTTGGTGCCCATACAGTTGAATGGAAATGGAATTGAATAGGATGGGGATTGTGGTGTTGGGTTCAACTTCTGAATGACTGTGGTCCCCAGGTGCTTTTCATGGTAACACCTACCAACTCACTACTTCTTCATCCTCAGTTTATATAGTTTAATATTGCTGCTTATTGGAATATCTGACACTTCTCTCTATTGAATGGCATCCTGTTTCCTTTCAGATGATTACTTGAGTATATTCTGATCTGCTCATCCAGAAGGCTTACATTTGGTTTAAGATTGGCGACATGCTGTAAATAGATATGTTAGTATGGGAATGGAACATAAAGGGTTGTATGGGTGTAATGTATAGAAGTGAAAATATTGGATAGCAATGGATGCAGAAAGATCCAAATGATTTGCTTCTCTGTTTGGGCTCTGGATCACTAATTACAAATCTTTGCATAGCTTTCCAATCAGTTTTGTGTTCACCCTGAAAAAGGTAAACTTTCTTTGAGTGACGTATTAGTTGTGAGCATATTCATCACAGTTAGCACATGGCATCTGTTGTGTTCTCTTTGTGTGGTTTGCTGTCTTGCTGCTGATTTCACATGATTTAGCCATGAGAAATCCAGGTTGGCTGTTTTTTTGTTGTTGTTCTTGTTTTTTCCCACTTGTTTTCAAACTGTTCTGTTTCATTTTTTTTTGCTTTACTTTTCGTGTGAATGGAAGCTTAATGCCAATTGTGTAAAGATGCTCTTCTTCTTCTCCTTCCTTCCCTGTCTCTTTCTTCTGCTTTTTTTTTTTTAACAGTGTAGTTGACCTTTTCTAGTTGTCTTACATCTCTATGAGTTCTCAAAGGTGACTAATAACATCCTTGAGATTGTTAAATTATTGTCAGCCAAGTTATCGCTTCTCCATTTGCAACAGTGGGGATGATCTGCCTTCTGCAGATGTAGCAGAATTGCCAGCAAATGTTGAGGTTTTGTCCAGGACATCAGCAGTGTATCCCTTCTCTTATGTGAGGGTACCATGGACTCTTTTAATGACCACAAATGATTGATCCTTTGGTTTTAGGTCCAGTTTTAAACTAATAGAAGAAGTCTGAGTCATATTAGCTATAACTGTGAGGGGGCAAAACAAATTCTCTTTGTGCTTAATGGATGTTGATGTGCCCTTTAACAATAAATACGCATGGGTTTGGAAGAAGGCCTGCATGTGGTTTGAATATTGCATTTCTTCACTTGCAGTCAAGCCATTAACATAATTTAAACATCCTTCTGCGTAAATTTTTAAGCAAACACACACAAGCATTAGCATAAACCCATTTCCAGACAACCCCCTGCAACTCTGTGCTGCCAATTTAATGTTGTTTCAAATGCTGTGACTTTGCTGGAACATTCACTACATGCTAACTTGCTGAGAGTGCAAAAAAAAAAGAACAAACAGAAGAAAAACTTGAAAATGTTTTTCCTTGGCAAATAATTGCCAGTCCATGTTCAACTCCTCATGGTGGATTTGGGGTGCAGGACCCACTGCCACCCCATGAATCAAAGTGATGCTTGGCTCAGCGATGTTCTGTCATTCACAGGGCGCAGTACGAAGAACAGAGTCCAACATGAGTACTTGAGCTGGTTTCATGAAGAAATATGGAATGGTTTTTCACCTTGTATTTTGTGAATAGGTATTTATTTTTATTTTCTTGTCATTTTCCCCCCTACACTTAGAAAAGAGGATCATCATAAATGGTGACCCACTCTGTAGTTTAGCTTTTCAGTGCGCCGAGATTGTAGGACTCTGAACTCAAAATAGTTACTCGATGAACTGCAAAATATTGCCATTGTAAGACTTCAAAATATTAACCTAGGTCTCAAAACCTGCAGAAGTGGAAAAAATGAGGGAGAAATGGTAAGTGCAAAGAGTATGGGAAAGGTCTAGCTTTATTCCAATTTTGCCTATTGACTTGTAGAGTGTCTTTAAATTACATTTTCAAACTTTTGCTCCTAAATTTTGTATGCTATAAACGCATACTTGAACTACAAATTGAGATTCTCATTTGCTTTAGTCCAGCTGGTGTTAGAGCAGCTGGTCAAGTATTATTACACATACAATACCTTCAACAGTGTAGCTGTGGGCAGCAATGCCTCCAAGTCCATTCTCAGTATCGTCTTTTCCCTTTAACCTCTTGGAAGTGGCATCAGAAGGGATTCTGGGAAGATTGGCTGCACTGGCCAATACAGGAGACATCTTATTAAACCTAATTTAAATCCTCATTTCATAAACTTAAATGTAACTCGTAATTTTTTATCTTCCCCTCAAGAGGTTATTAAATACACTGTGTAAAATAAAAGATATGACTGCTCATAAATCACTAATGCGTGTGTGAATGTAGGACTTGATTTCAGCCCAAATGGCACGCATAATATTAAAGAATATAGAATAGTCTTCCAAAACCAGATGGTTAGTCATTTTCCAAAATTAGTGGCTGAAATTCTTCCATTCCTATGTTCCTTAATTTAAAAAAAAAAAAAAAAAAAAAGGGCATGTGATAGTCATCAGTTTAGTAGCACATATACACTGTATTAGAGCTGTCACTTTTTAAAGACAGAGAAATGAGTAGTTTTTCTCCTCCAGCTCTTGTACGCTTTACTTTTGCCTTACCTGCCAAGTCTCAGCTTTTGGACTCTGTGCTCAGGTGTAACAGTTGATGACATCAGGAAAAAAAAGAATAAAAGAGTGAATCCCCCTAACCTGTCCCTGCTGTGTGGCAGACACATGATTTCTTGTAGGTTCTTGTAAAGGGTTCCCTGAAGCTTGAATTCAGAATCCAACAAAAAACTCCTTGAAAGTTGATGAAGCTTTTCATGTTGGCCTAAGTGGCAGGGAGGTTGGAATTAGGTGGACTTTAAGGTCCCTTCCAACCCAGAACATTGTATAGAATCATAGAAAGTTCACAAAAGTCAATCTAAAGGTCAGAGTAACCAAAATATTAATAATAATAGCATATATATACACTTATTAGTGAACAACAGACAGTCTGGTCCAAATATTTTGCATTTTGTCTAAAGTCAAATCATGTGTTTTAGAGAGAGGAAAGTCCTGACTGCAGGAATAAAAGGAAGTGTGGGTCAACATGCTGGGCAGTGGTCTTCCTTTGTTAGAACATGGGCAGAATGGACTTCAGTTTAATTGTCTGGGGAGTCTTTATTTCAGTGTAGTTGTATGAAATGTGGGAAGTCATCAATTTGGATGTGTTTGCAGGATGGAGGTGGTAGGGCTTTCGTAATGAAATCACTAGGGATAAAAAAGAAATTACCAGGTGATACTCGAAATGAATTTTTGTTTGCTTTTTTATGCTTTTTTATGCTTTTTTTTTTTTTTTTTTTTCTTGAAGTATATGGGATGCTTATTTTTAACTTCCTTATTAGTTTACAGTAACTTACAACTATTTGGAGATCTTAGATCCTTTTTAAAATTTCACAGTTTTAATTCAATTATTCTCCTTATTTGACAGTTAGACCAGAGTGCATTTTTATTCTTTGAGAAAAATGAGATTTAACGTATTGACTGAGATTTGAAGTGATAATGAATTATGATGTCTTGTAACTGAGCAGAACTTTTAAGCTAAGAGAGCTGGGCCTGGTTAGCGTGGAGAACAGAAGACTGAGAGGGGACATAATCAACGTATACAAATATCTGAAGGGAGGGTGTCAAGAGGATGGAATCAGACTCTTTTCAGTGGTGCCCAGCAACAGAATAAGAGGCAATGGGCACAAACTGAAACACTGGAAAGTCCATCTGAATATGAGAGAATACTTCTTTACTGTGAGGCTGACAGAGTACTGGCACAGGTTGCCTGGAGAGGTTGTGGAGTCGTCTTCTCTGGAGATATTCAAAACCTGCCTGGATGCCATCCTATGCAACGTGCTCTAGGTGATCCTGCTCGGCAGGGGGTTGGACTAGATGATCTCCAGATACCCCTTGCAACCTCAACCATTCTGTGATTTTCTGATCAGATAATAACAGCTATCCCTTGAATAAACAGAGTTGGAATTTTTCATTTCACTGTGTAGATTCTATTCATGTCAAAAAAAAAAAAAAGAAAAAAAAAAAGAAAAAGAATAGAATTTGATGTCTGTGTACTGTAACAGTCATTACCTTCACACACAAAGCTGTATATTTCCAGTGGCTTCATAATAGGAAAACTTATGTTAGTTTTGTCAGTGTATTACAACCTCCACAAAAATGGCGTATAGGTTTACTTTTTGAGTTTTTGCACTACAAATATTTGTAGGAGTACTAAACACAAAGAAAACAATCCTTAGCTTCTGTATTATCTTTGTATTTTAATTCTGAAATCGGAATTTTTTCATGGTAATTCAGACGCATGATCGGTTAATGCACTTTTAATGACCCTCACTGATGATGCAGTTTGTAAAGTTATTGTAAAGTGGGTGAGGAGTCCTTCCCCCTGAAATTAGAGTAAATGTGACTTAACTTTGCAGTTCTGCAAAATCGGTTACAAAGTGAGTAGCAAATTAAGCAAATTCATCCATCTGTGAAATATTTCAAGGTCAAACCTTTATTGGCTACAAGATTTCTAACTAAAAAGACAGAGGATGACAGTACTTACAGTTTGGTAATGTTTGCTTACTGAGCGTGAAATGAAATTTAACAGTGCGGCATGTCTACATTTGTAAATTTATTGTAGTTGTTTAGACTTCTTGGAAAATGAAATGTCAAGCTATCAGCCTCAGCTTCCACAATGTTGTTTAGGTCCAACGAAGAAGTTTGTTTTCACTTTTTTCTTTTTCACTTTTTTCTTTTTCTTTCTTTTTTTTTTTTTTTTTTTTATTTCCCCTCCAGCATGAGGTTATTTCCATTTCACCCATGTATTTCTTAAGTAAAACAAAACTTGTGGCACAACTGCATCTGTAGTTAATATGGGACAATACTGCACAGATGTGAGCATCTTACTGGAGCAACTGTTAATAATCATGATATTCACTATTCAACTCAGTGGACAGTGTGTAAATTTGAGCTCTTTGAAGATTTGTAGATTGAGATCCTAAACTGTAGAAGTACAAAAAGGCAGTGATCTGCACTTGGAGATTCCAGGTCCCCTTCCTGGTTGTGCATGAAATAATTTTCAGGCAAACCAATTCCAGGACTAGAGAGTAGGACAGTAGATGGTAAATACCTAAAAGAACCCCTTAACCTCTTTGAAGGGGTTAAACTGAGACCTAAGGTTTTTTTTGTTTGTTTGTTTTTTAAAGGAGAAAATAGAATTGCAAATTCCAAAAGAGTTTATTAAAGAATCCTAAATGTCAGTCTGTATCATGTGTTACTTGTGTTAATCTCCGTACAAGATGGTGTAAAACTAGGAAGAATTTATGAGCATTGCTACACAGTTGCTTCAGTAGTTCTGAGCAAAACTTTAATGGTTGAGTAAACAAAATAGAAATATTTAACAAGTCATCCTGTAAAATCCACATCCAGTCTGAATTTTCATCTTTTAGAAATGCTGTCTACAGATATATACTGTTATATAGATATATATTGATATATCAGTATATATCAGTATATAGTGTATATATATATATCAGTATCTATCTATCTAGATAGATATATACTATCTAAAATAGTGAAAATGCTTCTCAGCTGCAATGTCTGCAATAAATGACAAACCTTCAGGATAGTGAAGACAGCTGCATTGGTTTTGTACATTGATTGTTATGGTATAAAATTTCCCTTTTTTTTCATCTTTTGGTTAGTGTTGGTGACGACTGAAATCTTGGAGTAGCTTGGTCTGTTGTATATTGAGGTGAAATTATGAACTCTGCCACTCTGTTAGAAATATGGGACTTGCTTTTTGAGCAGTGTGTTCACCTCCTGTGTCTTTCATAATTAAGCAAAAGGAACACTATATGCTTATTGATATGCACAGTTTTGATTCAGATGTCCAAATACATCCCAAGGAATTAAAATTTCAGTAGTGTCAGTAGCAGATTGCTGAAATGATAGTTTGTTGACCATGAAAGAAATAAGACGTGAAGACAAAGATCTGGTAGAAGAGAACAGGGAAGAGAGAGTGAGGATGAAAATGTTTTACACAGGGGAATAAAGTGTTTTTTAGGGATGACTTCTTGAGAAAATTGTGTTAAGTGTTTGTATTTACCAATGAAGAGGAGGGCTACAAGAGAGGAATTAAATAAATCCTGAAGTACAAAGCAACATCAAAAAGAAGTTTAAAAAGTTCTGTGTGTTGGTTGTTTTCACTTGTTGTTTGTTTGTTTCTTCACTGTTAAGTGCCACGGGACATAAATTTTCAAGTACTCTCTTGTTTGGGGAATGATCAGCTTTCAAGAAGAAGAAACCTCAATTACTCTATCCCTTCTAAAATGTGTGTTAAGGTCAATATCTCATAGCACTTTGCAAACAAAACCAGAAGTATGTTATATCCCGTATCATTGCCCTGTGAGTGCTGAACTAGGCACCACTTTATATTTGCCCCCAGAATTTTGTATGGCAAAGTTATTAATGTACGAGTGAATTTTCAGCAGAAATGGCAAAACTCATGGCAGAAGTGGGCGAGTTTCACCCACTCAAGCTCAAGATGTAATGCATTTTTTTTTTCCTGTGGTTTGCCTCTTAATGTTCAAAACCAGGAATATCAACCTCATGGAGGAGGACTGAACAGACAGTTTTGGAGCTTGTATAATTGCTTTGTATTTTTTTTTAGCCATTTAACAGCAGTATAAAGATTTTCTGTTTTTGTTTGTTTGTTTGTTTTTTTTCCTTGAGTGGATGAAGGTGGATTTACAGTAGGAAACAAATTACAATCTGAACTGTAGAACCTGCTCTGTGCCCTTGGAATCAGGACATAAGGGAAATCAAAGCTCATCCATAAAGAGGTGTCAGTAGTTCTCATTTTCCAAACTGCTGTTTGGCATGAGGGAGATGAAGTACCACACTAATGCTCAATGGGCCTTGCTATTGTACAGGAGACTTGTGGATGGAAAGTGTGATACTTCAGCTCTGTGGACATGTAATACTCGGGTCTCATTAATGTGAGGTTACATGTGAAGTTGTCCTTTTGCCTTTCAAGTTGCTCTGCTAGTCTTTGTTCTTTACACTCGATAGGTTTTGCAGTTTCAGATTGTGCAAGGATGATAGGAATTATTTAAAGCTCAGGATTCAAAAAGAGAAAGATTGTGTGAAGAGGGTGTTTAGAGAGAAGGAGAAGGGTTAATCCGTCTGAACAACTGGATTCTTCATTGCCTTCATGTTATGTTGGCCTGTGCCTCTAGGGCAGGGGACTCCAGATGGATGGCTTAATTTGCATATATATTTACATATTCTTTAGTCATAAATTCACATGATCATAATGGAAAATTTGCCTGTGGCTGTTTTTTTTGTTGTTGTTGTTGTTGTTTGCTTGTTTGTTCTTTGGCAGTTGAACAGAATTTTATTCTTGTTAGAGCTCACCTGCAGTAAAATCTTTCTATTTATCCACTGTATCTTGACCCTGATAAAACACAGGGGGCTCAGGATACAAATCATCTTCTGGGTGCCTTTTTTTTTTTTTTTTTTTCCCCCAGAGGGGCTTTTTCATTGCTCTAGTTTCCTAGTTGCAGTCTTCCCTGTCAGATTTCTCTCCAGTTGCTCATCATTTGAACCACTCCTTCAATTTACTACACAAACGGAAAAAAAAAAAAATATCTTTTTGCAATAACTCATTCTTTGATCGAAGAAATGCACAATTTATTACTGGTAGATGATTTCAATAGTGATGCATAACAAGGTTTTCATTGCTACCAAATGATTACCGCTATTAAATATGAGTAAGAAAAGAAGTAGAACACCCATCATGGTGTTCTGGAGGAGCATGGGCATTCCTCTGCACCAAATAGTTCATAGATCTAAATTTTGTACGTTATCTCTGATATGAAAAACTGATACCAGACAGAAGTTGGTTAAAGAGGAGGATTTATATCAAAGGTTATTTCATTTTAATGTTACATATCATGCTGGTCCTTTGTGTTTTAAGATGAAATCTCTCTACATCCTTGGAAGTAGGGTGGGATAATCTGTGGGAATACATCGTGTGGGTGTGAATGTGTGCTTCCACTCACTGCGCAATGAGACTGGCCCAGGGCTATGGGGAAGAGTCTCAGTAGGATAGGATGCATCTACAGGAGGATGCGCAGGAGGATCTTTCACAACCATTTTTGCTTATCTCCTAAGGTGAAAGAAATTAAACATATTTAATGTTACATAATAAAAAGTTTCTTGCATAAAGTTTCACATGGAAAGAAATGTCCTGGGATGGATTCTTTTTCAGCCTACTGTAATTCTCATGCATCCAGGTTTGGGTCTTCCACTGTCAGCTGAACCTCTGAATCCCACCTACTTCCATCCTATTTGGTGTGGTACCCTATACCTTCTATGTTCTGCAGGTATGCACCTTAAGAAAATATTTTCATGTTTTAACGTGAGAACTTCATTTCACATATCTGCCGGGTATTTTTGTTTTAGTGAGCTGTGATTTAATTAATTTTTTTTTTTTCCTTTCCAGTATTCTACATAGATTTTAATTATGGTTAGCATTGCAATATGCGGTTTCATAAGACTGGAAAATTAGGAAGATACAGTTTTTACTCAGTGAGGAGGATGCTTTTTTCCATATGTTTTTCATAGGTGGTTTGAGTTGGTTGCATTATACAAAAAGCAGACAGAAGCACAGTATGCAAAACCTTGGTAGTGTTCCCTCTAGCCATTTGCTACGTTTCTTTAGAAAGATGAAAACACCTTTAATTCAGACTTTCTCAGAGAATTATGTTCTAGTTTTAGTATTTTAAAATATCAGTCTACTGCACAAGCCCTTAAGGGGTTTTAAATATAGTTAGAGTAGTACTCTGTTCGCTTTTCTTGTAGAATGACTATTGGTGTCACAGGATGTTAAGCAAACTCAAACTTCTTTTTTGTACTTAATTTTACCTAGGCATTTCTTTCATAGTGGTCAAATTAACATTTGTTTCTGCATATTTGTGTATTCTAATTAGTCGCTCATTTCAAGCTAAATAAGCTGGACAGAAAGGAAGAAAAATAGAATGTATGCAAACTGTTTCAGCTGAATTGAAGAAAAAAAAGAAAAGCTTCTTTTCCCCGAAGCATACATTCTGCATGAAATTCAACTTGACAAGTGACCCTTTTAAAACAGTGCTACAAAGATTTCTCAACATTGTCGATATTCAAGGGACAGCCTTCTTCTATTAGACCCACAAGCAGCCCCCCAACTCCCTCTAAATGAATGTAGCTGCTTCTACTCTTTGTGTTCTACTTTATCCTTGTTCACTGCACTGGCGTTCATGGTTTTATGTACACACTTCTGTGTGAGAGAATGCTTGCAAAAATACAAGCCATTGGGGGATGTTAATGTAATATACGGGTGATACAATACAATGAAATACAATACAATAAAGAACTCCTCCAAGTATTGTTGGCAGGTGCGAGTCTAATGAAAATTTGTGTGTTCATGTAAAGAAAAAAAAAAAAGTACAGGAAGATTTGCCAGTTAATTTACGAATTGATGACAGAAAAGCTGATCTCCAGCTCTTAAGTCTTACATTGGAGAAAGGAGGAGCAGTAAGAAACAATGGTCTGTGACTGTATGTGAGCAATTAATAACTGAGAGTGTGTGAATGGCTTGTGAAACTGAGTGTAATGCATTAAAATCAGAGGAAACAGAGTATTAACAGATAAAAAGTATCCTGTCTCTAAACTAAGGGTGGTGGATTAGCAGTATTGTATCACCATCCAGTTCTCACATAGCTTTGTTCCACTACGACTATGACTACTACTACTGTAGTAGTGAAACTACTACTAGCTATTCTTCTTTTCTGTTGTCAAATGAGAGATGTACAGGCTAATTCTTAGTGTCCCCCATGGTTTCAGTGGTCTTCACAAGCATCTTTAGGAGGGGCACAAGACTTGTGCTCAGAAGCGTGTTTCATACGGGGGTTTCAGGAGGTGCTACAGGATCGCAGCTGTGGTAGGCCGCTCACTCCTCCTTGCCCACTGTACAGTTTTTGTACGTGGCACTGCTTGTACAGATGTGAACCTTATGCTCTTACAGCGCTTAATAGATTGTAAACCACAGGCATTTGATGATTTTCAACTTGAGCAGCTCACATTTTACACCAAGATATTTAGGGCAGATTTTTGAGTGGAAAATTGCAGCCTTAACATGAGCAATTATGACATGTAAACAAACAGCTGCTCTTGAAAAAACTAGAAGGTCAGGCGAGATGATACAGTAAGATGAATAAGGGGAGTAGTTTGGGGAAGTTCCTTTGTCTGTTCTTGCTGGTTTCCAGCAGATTATCAAAGACATCTCTCAGTTGAAAGAGATCTAGAGAAGAAAAGGTCTGTTCCTCCCTTTTGAAGTTTGTGGTATCTTTATGGTTAGCAGTTTGAGGGAGGAGGGAAAAGAATCACTTTCTATACTCAGCCAGCCTCCAAAAACTGGTTGTACCCAGCATAATTTTTGTGTTTTGTGCTGTGTATAATTCCATGTATTTTCCAAGAGAGTAACCTGAAGCAGGTGGGTTTCTCCAGCTACCTCTGTGTGCTCTCGTGGGCGGTCGCATCCCAGAGGGATGCCCCCTGCAGAGAGCTCCCAGGGGCTGCCCAGAGAAGTAGAGACAGGGACAGGAGTGTTCCTCCACCTAAAATAGTTTCTCTTAAACACCAAAACATGATGATGAATGAGATGTAAAATACCTGCTTAATACTGTCAGTATTTGCTGCCAGTTCCGTTTTGTATTCCTGGTACTAAATTCTAGAGAGGCTAGCTTCATATTTAGGCTCTGGTTTCAAAGCACCATGTTTGCAAGCCCAGTCAAATGGAAATCCTTGTTAAATATTTACTACCTTAGTGGCTTATCCGTGGATATCTAAACATTTTTCCTTCCTATTGCTTTCCCCAAATGTTGGAAAAGTGCTGTAGACGATGGTTGTGTCATCTGTGAAATTTTACCCAGATAACTAGATAGCTGTATGTGTGCAAGTAAAAAGTTAAATGTGGATATTTTACAAGATGAGAGACTCAGTCTATGCTGTAGACACAAAGGAAAGTCAGTGCTTAAATGATGACATTGTCCATGGCTACAAGAGCATTTATGCCTCAGCATAAGTATTTGGAAGGGACAGTATCTTAATGGTATATTTGTTTTATTATTGCCGCAAAGTCTTCTCCAGTAAATCAGTGACCTGAGACAGATCCAGTTTGGCAGAGCTTCTTGGTAATACAAATTAAACAAATTACTTATGAGAATGGTGAATGTAAATATTAGCTAAATGGTGTCACTTGGCAAAATGCTTATTAGGCAAATCATGCTTGAGACAGCATGATAATCCTTGCTTCTTCTAATAAAGCCACCTTGGAAGTACCAATAGAGCACTTTCTTTTACTGAAGTAGCTGTATTCACTGAGAAAGATGAGCCAAAGAGCTTCAGACATATTTACATTGCACTTCTGTTGTACCACCAGAAAATTAAATTCCCAAATTCTAGTTCAGAGGGAGCTTCAGAATATCAGCTGACACCTAATCTTATGCTCTCTGGGCATCATTATCTTATTCTCTTTGTCATTAAGGGATGAAACTCACTGTCATCTCTGATGTTTTGCATTTAAAAAAATTCTAAATCCAATATTTTCTTTCTCTACTCCACCCACAAAATCAAGATGCCTTTCTGAACTGTTGTATGCATCTGGTATGTTTCTGTTCTTTTATTCATTTTCAAGTATGAAGTTGCAAGGTGGCCATGAAGGAATGAACTGTGTGAATCCTGAGCAATGGGGAGAGCAGTCCTTAGCTTTTCCTTAGCTTTTTTTTTTTTTTTTTTTTTTTTTATAACTACAGTGAACTGTGTTTGTGAAACTGAATTCTCTGCTTATACATCTGAAAGTAGGACTATGATAAAATATTTACAGGTATGACATGAGGAGTAGCTAATGAATGTCTCCAGTGTTCTTAACAAAGCAGTCGAGGCAGTATGTAATGCTTATGAAACATAAGTTTTCAGTAATCTCGGTAGTAAAACAATATTTTGACTGGTATTGATCTGCAATACCATTGCATTCAGTTAAGGTACATCTTTCTTTTTAAATTGCCCTAAACAGCAAACTGTTTTAGGGAGGGGAAAATCCTATCAAAAGCTCATGCTGTTCTAGGTTTAAGAAGCAAAATGCTGGCATTGTTTGTTTCTGCTGGTTGCAGTCAGACAAAAGGAAGCGGGTATATAAATTATGTGCTGGTAATAGAGCTCATGGGTTAGAAGCCGTGGGCAACACCTGCTTCTGCCCCGTGGGCATGGCAGAGGGAGCCTGACCTCTGCAGAGTGGCGGTGGATGGGCAGAGCCTCAGGGTGCGAGCCCCTGTTCTCAGCCCAGGAGCTGGCTGGTGCCCTACACCATGCCTACATATAATGGGGTGGCAGCTACTGCCTTTGGGACTGTCTGTGTGGTTTTCTTATGACAGAAAGAAAGGAGTCTCTTGGGACATAATGAGGACAGGGGAGCCTGTAGCCCCTGCAGAAGCTGCTCGTGCAGCAGCGTGTTTTTCAACCACCGTGGTACCATGCACAGGTGGATGCACTTGGTGATAGCCAAGTGTTTGCATCATTTTGTTTATCTGCTCTCATTTACAGGGAGGTTTAAAAGGAATAAAGTTTTACCTTCTTCTTCCTTGTGAAAAGTAGCTGTACCGCTTTGAATTGAATTTATAGTTTAACTTTAGGAAACAGGGATGTCTGCAAGACTTCTCTTATAGATGAATGTTTCTGACACCTACAAATAACTTTTTGCACAGCTGTCAGGGAGAGCACTCTGCAGGAGCAAATACAGCATCAAAACAACATTTCCATCTCTGCAAAGAGAGATTTCTGTCTCTGCTGTAGGCTAAGTCTTTGTTTGGTTTTCATGTTTCATGATACTAATTTAATGTTTTTGCTGGTTGGTGGCAGAGCGCAGAGAAGACACGTGACTTGAAACCTTCAGAATATACAGTAATCTGCTCTTAAAGATCCACATTAAAAGTTTTATTACTTTTTTATTATTTTTGGTAATATTTCTGCAAGTTCTTTACTTTTCCAAAGTTGAAAGCTGTATGATAAAAACAGGCACGTACTAAAATGTAGCTTCCTTGCAGAAGTTATACTAAAAATAATTCTGGACCTCAGGGTGTTCATCAACTGGCAACAGCAGTGGCATTTTCATAGGGGAAAAACAGGGGCTGGTGAGGTCAGGGAGGATTAGTGCATACTCGCACGGGGAGCTTGGTAGGTGCTTTCATTGTTTTGTTATTTTTTCTGGCTAAAACGGGTCTTCCTGACTATACTGTTTTAAAATACCCGGGAACCTGGAACAGACCCAAAAGAGCTCCAGCTTCTTCAGTGTGTGTTTGTTTTAGGACCCCCAGACAGCAGATCTAGCTTGCCTCTGCTGATTACTTTCACGTGCTTCAAAACCAGAAAATCCCAACTAAATTCTGATCAATCTCTGTCTACTTCTATTGCAACAATGATAAATCGCAGTCCTGGCTTATGCTTCGCTTCTTTTAAAGCTTTTAAAAAAATAGTTCTGCTGTGCTCTTTGCAAAGTGACGATTCTCACTGAAGGGTCTGCATCACCAGAGACTCATCCCACCTCTGCGTGCTGCTCATTTTCCAGGTGATGATCCTGTAAAATGGGTTTCACAGGAGGACTGTCTGATGCCCTCGTGCTCACAGGAGCTGTGTTGCACCTCCTGCCAGCACGGGTGCAGGTGAGGATGGATTGACCGAGGTGACTGATGGATCCCAGGCTTGTGCTGGTGACCAGGAGATGTCCTGCTGGACTGGAGACTTTGCTTGGCTTACAAGACAAACTATGGTAGAGGGCACAGTGATGAGATTTGAGCAGGCTCTGCCTTTGTTTTTGAGTGGGAAGGAAATGATATCAGGTGCACGCATGAAATTCCTGCCTTATCTCAGGGAATGCTGTGGAATTGGGACGTGCAGCAGGAAAAAAGAGTGAGTGCCTCATCAGGCTTTTTTCTGGTCTCCTCCTGTGCAAAGCACAGTTTGCCATACCTTAATTTTAAAGTTTTAAAACTCTGCTAGGATTTTAAATGAGTGTAGCACAGTGTGCTCATGATGTGGCTCCCTTTGTTTGCCTATTGCCATAAAGCCCGACCAGCTCTATAAGAAACCTGTCTGCGAAGCGCATTTTAATGTTTAGATCTAGCAGTGATTAGAATACCCTAATGCCCAGTGGGTATATGTGTCATTTTTTAACAGCTGCCGAGCTTTCTCCCTGCTGCTCCAATTAACACGTTGAGCACACGCTTGCCGGCAGTGGGCTGTGTGTATGGATTAAACCACTCCGTTATTTATCCACCCGATGTGCCTGATGCCAGAAACAGACCGGCCTCTTTCCCATCATAGGACAGATGAAATCAAACGGGGCCCCGAGCCCGTGCGGGTGGAAATACGAGGAGGGATTTAACTGGCGGATGAAAACCTGCCTTGCCTGGAGATGTGGTTCAGTCCATTGACTAACATCTCTCCCCGCCTCCCAGCCCCTCTTCAAATGATGGAGACAGAGGGCAGCGAGCTGCCGGTGCTGGGCTGCCTCTGGCTGCCAGGCACAGCTTTCCAACTTTGTTCTGCTTAAAAACTGCTCGGAACCCTGACTTTCTCCTTCCCCTTCATTTTTTCCCTCCTTCACCTATTTTCATGCTGAAATATTCCAGTCGGTAGCTTTGATTAAGTGTCCCTCCTCCCCCCCCCCACCCCCTTTTTTATTGTAAAAAAAAAAGGAAAACAATATGCTTTCTAGTCCTAGCTGAGGTAAGGGTTTTTTAATGGTACCAGAGCAGATGGTTGGAGGTTGCAGCTTTCCTTGAGTGTTTGCTGTTAATTCATGCTCGGGCAGCTCTCCGCGAGGCAGAGGGCGAAGGGGGCTGCTGGTGGGCGCCGCTGAGGAGATGGAGCGCTTCTTGGGCTTCGTCAAGCAGATAAGGAGGTCGAGAAGAAGAAAAGGCAAAAAGTACCGGCCAGAGGAGGATTACCACGAGGGTTACGAGGATGTCTATTATTATGCCTCAGAGCATTTTCGAAGTAAGTGCTTTGCCTAACCTCTTTTTCCTTTAGCTGTGATAAATGCTATGTTGTTAAGATTTAAAAAAAAAAAAAAAAAAAAAAAAAAAAAGGGAGGGGGAACAACTAAATGCAAAAAGCCCAAACAATATTCCCCATTTGGTGGAATCTGAGCCTTGTGCAAGTATTAAGGCATTGGCTTCCTGTTATAGATTTATCTGCCTGTGACTGCTGATGAACAATGCAAAACAGCTGAAGTGGCACAGCAGCTCCCAAAGTAAGCAGGGTCTCTAAACCTGCTTAATATTTCAGGTGCAGTTAATTGAGGCTGACTGCTGGAAAGCTTTTGTTAAAACACTTTTGTTTTGGAAACTGATCCGCCGGTGGTCGCCCTTGTAGGATGCCTTTGTACCGTGGATATTTTTAAAGCAATAGAAAGGCAGCGATCACTCATCGTCGGTTCAAGTTGATGATTAATGCGGGTTGCTGAGCGAGAGTCAGCCCTCTGAGCCTGTGCTGTGACCCAGGCTTTTCAGCAGAAAGTAACTCAAGTGGGCTCCTTTGTTGCAGCAGGTCCAGGCTCACTTAGGAGGCATTGGGGAGTGGGTTTTGTGGGGTTGCAGTCACGTGGCTGCAGCAGCTCGCTGTGAACCAAAATACACTGCCTGCTGCCAAGTCCCTTCCCAAAACGTGCCCGTTCGGGTCTGAGCCATCACCTGCCAGGCTTTGGAGCTCACACCTTGCCATCTGCTACAACCAGAGGAAGGGGAATGCCCAAAAGTGCCCGCGGGGACACCAGGGGGTGTGGGACCCTGCCCAGTGTGCAGCTCCGCCGGTGCAAGGTGTTGACAGCAGAGCCAGCCAGGCACAGAAATGATCTTTCTAAACGGATTCTGCTCTTCTGGCCAGTGATGTGGGAGTTTTGCAGTGAAGCCCTGCCTTTTGTTGAGCAGCTGAAGTTTGCTGTACTTTTTTTTAAAATGTACTCTAGGAGTAGCTGTCACATCCTTTTTGTGTCATCTGGTTTCATGTCCATTTTGTGGAAATAAATCATAAGAACCTCACGTTTGCTTTGAGACAAAATAATGAATGTGACTGCTTTACAGCAACAGAGTTCTGCTGTTCTGTGGAAAATACTGAAGGCAAGGGATTTTCCTCTTGGTTTTCTTTGCTTGCCTATCTCTAAAAGTAAACTAATGTAGTGTGATTGATTGTTTACAGGGTTTCTTCCTTATACTCTTTATTTCCTTCCATTTTTAAGAAAATTTACTATGCTGATAATCTTTATGTTGTTAAGACTGAGTTCTTATAAGAAAAGACCTATTTTCAGGGGCCACTGCAGTCATAACGGGTAACATTGGCATAAAATACATAAGAATGAAACTTTTTAAATCTGCTTAGCACTGAAAAATATGAAAATGATACAAGTTAATGAAAGCACGTGAGTGTTTTTTTTTTTTTGCCTTAATATGCAAATCAAAGGAATGTGTCAAAGCAGGATGTCAAAGTATTTCCCTAGCTGATTGTTGTTGGTGGTGGTCTTTTAAATCAGAAAGTAAAACCCCTCCAAAACCTGTCACGTGTAGTAAGGATTTCTTTAATGTTGATTAATAAATCATTACTCTTGACTTAATGTAAGGAACTAAGATTGAGCCAGATGTCTAATAGGTTTTTCATTTTATTCTACTTTGAAAAAAAAGGATATTACACCCCTCAGCCTGGGGAGGTCAGAGGTATTTTCGACTGGACGAATGTGTGTCAGGTTTTGGAGCGTTGTTTATATTAGTGCTCATAAAAACCAGATTGAATAGTCCACACAGTGCTTGGTCCTGCAGAGTTGGATTCACAAGGAGTTTGCAACTTCTCCCAGTTACTTACACAGAGCACGTCACAGGAGATTCGGGCCATGGCGATGTGTTTGTTCATCACCAACCGGGGAGCTGGGAGCCCGTACAGAGGCACCACATCGAACACAATCGCTCCTCAGAGGTCCTTTTGTCCGCTCCTTCCCCGCGCTGCGTGCATCGCTGTTTTGGTCGGATAGGCGTGGTGGCTGCTGAAACCAGCACACAAGATGGGCAAAGAGGCTGCCAGAGCTGCTATAATGCTCCCTTGAAATTGGAGACATTTCACGTAATGGAGACAATGAAATGTTTCATTCGGAATTTAATTATGGTCTGGTGTTATGCTGTTTACAGTGCAAATTTAGAGTAATTGCAGAGCTTTTACTAGCCCTTCCTTCTGTACTCATATGCTTAGAATCATAGAATCATAGAATATCCTGAGTTGGAAGGGACCCTTAAGGATCATCAAGTCCAACTCTTGACACCGCACAGGTCTACCCAAAAGTTCAGACCATGTGCCTAAGTTCACAGTCCAATCTCTTCTTAAATTCAGACAGGCTCGGTGCAGTGACCACTTCCCTGGGGAGCCTGTTCCAGTGTGCAACCACCCTCTCTGTGAAGAACCCCATGTGTGCTTGAGAATAGGGTGGTATTTCTCAGTATGATTCTCAGGATATCAGAGCTAATGAAGTCAAAGACCTGTTGTTCATTCAAGTGCACAGAGTAGGAGCTTTTTCAGATTTTTTTCCTCTCTCTGCATTGTCATCCATCCCTCCTGAAGGGTCGTCTTTTATGAGCTGTGTATCCAATTAGCCAGTGCACTTGAAGATTGTCTGAGCCAATTGCTTTATGGACCTGTTATCTTCTCATCCCCCCATGCGTAGTATTGCTTAGGGTGTTGTAGGGAGACTGGATTAATGTAAAATGCAGAAAGTACATTAGAATAACCAAAGGATCAAACGGAAACAAAACAAAGTTATAAATAGAACAGGCCTCTGGGAATCACAGGAAAAAGGTGACATTAGTTTGTCCTCAGCGCAGTTGTGCCTGGGTACTGTAGCTCCTCTCGTTAAGTATACTCTCTTTAATCCTCTGAAGCTTTGCCAGGAAGGACCAAAATCAAAATAATACTGGGGAGGAGGCAAGCAAGGTGCAGTAATACCTAAAACTCCCTAAGTAGAAGAGACCCCAGCTATTGAGTCAAATGTCTTTTCGCTTGGGCATTTCTTTCATTCATTAAGTGGATAGCCTTGCTTTGACACACAACATCAGCTCTCTTCTCTTTCCTGAGAGCCTCGTATTGTGCTATGTAGTGCTGGAATAACTAAAATAATAATCTCGATACACAAACACTTATTGACATTAGTAGTGCAGGTGTCATACTCCTTTCGATGGGACTTTGCACAGTGAACATAATGGGCACCAAAAACTGCTGCCGAAGCTACTCGGACAAGTTGGCGCTACCACAGAAAGTTCTTTAAAAAGTGTTACATTTATCTCGTGTGGCATTATGGCACTACCATTCAACCTGTTCCTTTTAATGAGGCTTTGGGTGAACCAGGCCCCAGTTAGACTATTTCCAGGACTGATAGCAAATGGCAGGACTGTTGTGTGGCAGAGCTGCCTGGCCCATTTCCCAAGATGACATATGTCCTTTCACTGAAGGTAGGATGCTGTGCCAGCACCCTCGAGATGCAGCCTGGTCTTAAGCAGGAAGGTGTTTTTGGAGCCAGCCTGGTCACCTCCGACCAAAACAAACACAAGCCCTCCTTCCCCACTCCAGGCTGATTGCAATGTTAAGTCTTTATTTTGCAAAATGTTTGAAAGGTTTTGGTTTTGTTCCAGTGGAATGGAAATGGATTTTGGAGGCTCACAGGTGATATAAAGTATGGTTGACACAATCTGCTTGGGCGGTTCCAGGGTGCGTTACTTCGAGCACGTGCTGGGAATTTTTGCCTCATTTATGTTGCTTCTGGTTTCTGTCATCCATTTCTTCCTGAAAGATATTCAGTTTTTACCTGTTTCTTTTCTGTTATTCTTCCCAGCATGATGTCAGCAGCATATTCCATTGGCATAAAGGCTTTATTTTCTGTCTTGGTCCCATGAAGATACTAAAGAATGATCCCAAAAAACGATGTGTAAAAAATTACTAGCAAACTCCCACTAACCCAAAAGTTCTTTTTTTTTTTTTTTTTTTAACTCTGCCCCTTAAAATGTTCCATGTAGTCACCCACAGTTAAGCAAATAATTTTATTCTAACCTTTGTCAAGGTCTTGTCCATGTCATTTGACAAGAGTACTGATATATTAGATGAAGTAGTCTGCCGTAGGGTATCTTTGGTCATGTAGTGTTATTTCTCTCACACCTTTTATTGCAATTAATGGTTTTATATTTTTTTTTCTTCAGAGTGTGTTTTGAAGTATACCAAGGTTAGACCAATACAGCTGTTTTCTCAAATCAGTAAATACTTAGCTTACTTTTATCTAGTTGATATGCTATCAGATGTGATAGATTTTTAAAAAATCTTTTAAAATTTATTGTTAGAGCTGTGATGCCTTGTATTAATTCTTCCACACTTCTTGTGTGAGAACCATCTGATTCCTCACTTTTAGGACTTCTTTGAATTTGCCTCCAAAATGCGGGTGATAATTTTTCCACTTTCCATTACTTGTCCATCTCTGTCCCTGTGTCTTCACTGGAAAGTGAGGGTAAGGTATTTGACTTCCTTCGTGTCCCCCAACTCCTAGCCTAGCAAATCAGGCAGAAAGGAAAACTGAAAGTTTCATATAACTCAGAATTGAAGATGTCCTCTTTGTTGACTGAAATCAAGAACAATTAGTTAAAATGGATGTTGAATGCATGATACCCTGGTTGTGATTATGTCAGCAGAAAAGCACCACTTGCTCAGATTGTGCATTATTCTCCAGCATGACTCAGTGTTATGGTGCGGAAACTCCCACAGCTGCCAAAATCTTCCTAACAAATAGCTTTGCATTTCATAACCTAAGTTGCTTTAAAACTGTGTTGAATACTGATAGAAGAGGCCTGATGCTGAAGAGAAAACAGCAAGGGAAGCAATACACCTCTGGCTTCTTGATGCTATGGCCAGCAGCATTCATACTTGTCAAGATTTTCTCCATTTTGTAAAGTGGCACAAATAGATCTTGTTTGCTCTACTCTCGTAGATTTGATAGGGGTTGTAAAAGAGTTGATGGTTTTATGAGTAGTGTGGTGACAAGGGCACTGAATATTTCTATCTCAGGTTGCATAGATGGTAATTGATCTGAAGGGTGAGGAATGCAGGATGACAACTGCTTTTCATCTCGCAAACTGTGTGCTGCTGGTCTGCCATACAATTGGATGTCTTGTGGTACCCAGGTGTGCTTCTGGGCTGCTGCTCCTTCCATCCCAGATCTTGTCATGGCAGTACAGTAAAATCTCAGCTTTCAGAAGACTAAAGGTAATAAATCCATTTGTTGCAGGCTATACAACAAAAAAAACAACAACTTGATAACCTGAGTGAGCAGAGTATATGGCATGCCTTGAAACCACAACAAAAATAATCTTAAAAAAAATAACTAAAAATTATTAAAGCTTCTTATTTCCTTGCACTTAATGACTGTTTCATGATTGTTGAACCCTGGAGATTTGTATTAATGGATCATAGTTCATCAATATTTCTGTCTCTTTTCCATATGTCACTTTTTTTCCTGTGGCCTGAGTAGCCCCAGCACCACCAGTTTAGGTGGGATGGGAAGGGATGCCTGTATCCACAGAGACTTTTGCTCTGGTCCTGTTGTCAGTTCACAAGCCATGTGCAGTGATGAAGAAGATGACTCTATTTGAGCTTTACTGCTAGGGCAGACAGTACCAACTGTCCTGTTCAGAGACCTGTGAATGAATCAAAAGAGGTAGCAAGGTATTGAACTGTTCTCTCTGCATCCACTTGCAGGCTGAAACATCATCTGTGCAGCTGCCAACTGTAAAATTTTTAATTAGTTAAAATACAGGCACTCTTCAGGTAAAGGTGTTGCACCCTCCTGCTGTTTCTGTTGCTTTTTAATTTTCATGTATATTAAATTCTGCATTCTTAAACAGGTGGCCATTGCATCAAACACAGTTTTGTGTATTTTATGACAGCCAACGTCTTGCAAAGGGTCATTTGGCTTCTGATGAACTCTGCGTGTGTTTTGGAGGTGACCACTTCTATTTGCCATCTTGTTTGTCACGGTCATTAGTGAATGTAACTTTCCTAGAAAAACCCAAGAAGTAGAGAAGAATATTCTCACTTTATGGTTAGGGAATTAATAAGAATGGGTTATAAAAAGGAAAATGATAACAGCTCTTGAGCATCCCTTGAATTAATTTAGGTCTTCCAAGCCTTTAAGAAATATGCATAAATTAAATCTTATTTTACTCATTTCCTGTTTCGCATTAGTTATAAGAGTTTGTAGCTCTTGGGATGGGGCTTGTGTTTGTATACTCAAGCTATTTGGATAGTAGCTTTAGCTGCCTTGTATTGTTTACATAAATTCAAAGAGAATTAAATTGTTTTCTTCACTTGTGCAGCCGCCAGTTGCAGGGTCTGTTGGGGGACACCCAAGCCTCTGCTGCCCTGCAGCACCAGTGCAGTGCATTTGCTCCAGCCAGGCAAGTTTGTGCACAAGTGCTGGCTTTGGTGAAATGTTTGTCAACCATGAAACAGGCGATACAGATTTTACATTTTTTTTTGGTAAAGCAGTGGTGAAACAGCTGGCTTAAGTTTGGTAGCAGTAGGACTACTTTTTTAAATTACCCTTTGTGGCTCTCCTACAAGTGGCCCTTAGGCTTCTGGAGCAGTGCACAGCACAGATGGTAAAGCGTTGCTTTAGAGTTACTTGAGCAAAACTTGCTTATTTTACTTTAAGTCACTGAAATCATGAGCCATGAGTTATGTAATTCTTTGCATGAAGTGTAAACTCTTCTCCCTGCTAGCAGCTACAAGTGCAGAATTTCTGTACTACTTTTCTTTTACTTTCAGGTCCTTTCTTATTTATTAAAGATCTTGACCATTCCTGCTCAAGAAATGTATTCTTTATGGGTCTTCCTCCTCTTCTAGTGGTGGCTGCTATGAGACTGCACCTCCAGTGTTTTAGAATTGAGTAGGCTTTATATTTCAGTGTGTCTGGAATATCTGATATTTTGGGTTCAAACAATGAAATTTAGAGAGACTTCAACAGACATGTAGCTCCTTACTTCCTGAAATAATATGTGTAAGTTCATGTGTTTAACCATGGATTCATCAATTTGCATCATGAGCATCAAGTGATAAGATTTTGTTCCCCCTTGGTTACTGTGAAGTGAATAAAACATCAGGTTTTATGAAGTAAGATTAAAGAGAGAGCTAAAAGCAACTACTGAGGTGTCTGCTTTAATACTGGCCGTTGGTTCCAACAGAAAACTTCAATTACTGGAACTAAAAAGGAAACAACAATTTAAGCTCCTTGCTGGTGATCTTATAAACAGTTATTGAATTATTGCTGTTTTTATTTTTCAGTAGGCCACCTCAGCAGCTATAATTAATCATCAACATGTATATAAACACCTGTTTACCATAGCAGTATTTGTAAAAGGCAAATTTTATAATCTTCGTAGTATGTGCAGAAGTTATTAAGCAACGTTATTTAATGTTTTTTTCATCTGAAAAGAGCAGAGCTGGGAGAGGTTCAGAGGTACAGACACAGGAGGGATGAGGCTGTAGCTGGCTGTAGGAGTCTATGCCCACTCAGCCCCCATCTCCACCTTCCTCCATTACTAGATTTTGGAACTGTGCTTGTGATTACCTCTGCATCTGGACACTGCCAAATTTTCTCACAGGGTTTTCTAGTTTTCCTCTGAAAATCAGACAGTTATACACAAGTCGACATGAAAGACTTGCAGTTTTGAAGACATGCTCAGAATTTAAAAGGCACCAGTACGAAGGTTGCCTACAGAACCTTAATTTGGCCTATCTTAATTAAGGACTACAAGCTCATTTTTTCACTGTACTTGTGATGGACTGGGGAGGCACCGTGCTTGGGCCTTTCCTCCTTTACTTTCTGCCTGGCTCAAGAACTTGAATTTACTGATGTTGGGCACAAGTGGCTGTAGCAGGCCAAGGGAAGCATGGTTTGTATATATGTAAATGATATAAGCCTACCTGCTCTGAAATTTCAGCCATAAGGCATCTCAGGCTGGGAGCTTTAAGTTATTGCATGCCTTTGATGATAATCTCCCCGTGCACTAGTTCTCCACCTGTGAAATGAGGTTAATGGCACCTCTCCTTCACCGGTATGCCATGAAAGTAAATTAATGTTTGATAAGCCCTCAGATGGTATAGCGATGAGCATCATAGAAGAGCTCAGGAAGAAATTAATGTCTGTCTGAGAGAAGGGCTTGAATAATGTGTGGGAATTAAGGTATGGAATTATAGTTCGAGCAATGAGGGGAAAACAAGGTCTTGAATAATTTTTCAGGTAGTCAAAGTCATTCATTTGGGGCATTACATGAGACAAGGTCTTGTGAAAGACAGGGAGATGAGGAAGTTAATGGTTATGCTGTAAGGCAAGAGGACAAAACTAAGGTTTGGCACTTGGATTTTTTTATTTTTTATTTTTTTAATGTTTTGTGTGTGCACACTTGTGGTAAAAGAAAATAGCGCAGCAGTGTCTTGACTTTTTTTTGCATGGAGTGGAAGTTTCACAACAGCGTATTATGGGCATAATACTTGCTGTAAATGAACCAAGATCTCCTTGATGTTGTGATGGTGAGTGACATTTGGGTGCGTGGCCTCCAAATCTGCCTGCATGGGTAGCGCTTTGGTGCTGTTTGTCGCAAGACGGGTGGTAGAAGGCAAGGAAGGTGAAGAGAGATTAAAGACAGCTCTGGGGAAAATACTGTTTGACTGAAACCACAAAAAAGAAAGCGAAACCAAAAGTAGACAGATGCTGTGGGAAGCATTAACTCAGTAACACGTGTTCTCAGATTTGGTCCCAAATGCACCCTTTGGCTGTATTTAACAAGCTCTGTGGTTGCTCAGGTCTATGCCTTTTTGATATCCTTGTCCTTCTCCCAGAAGGGGGAAACTCCTCACTCAGCAACATACCTTGCTGTTGTTCTGTCAACTGGTAGCAATGCTATTTAAAAATAAAATAAAATAAAGATTCTCAAAGTACCACAAACAAATGCAGTAAATGATGAATGGTACATGAGCAGATAGATATTTTAAATACACAGTGTGACAGGTTTTGTTTTCTTTTCTTTTCTTTTCTGCAGGTTAGAGTAGGAGGTAATTTATAGCCCTGATGCCCTGCTACCTGTGCTCCATTTGTAGAAGCCCAGTAGAATTTGTGTAGTCAGTAGCACCCTTTCACAGCTAAGTCGGAGCACAAGCTGTGGACTGCAGTGCCAGCTGTAGTAGCGCTGAATGCTCAGAAATCAAAAGGGATGTATGTGTGCCACGCTGTCTGGGAGGGACGTCGCATCTGACAGCCTACTTGAGGGGAAATGAGAAGATGCCTGTGAAGGAAAGTTGGGAGGGAGCCTGGATCTCTAGCAGAGTGCTTCAAGCAGAAGCAGTGCTCAGGTCAGTTGTCAGGAAATCTAAACACATCCAGTGGCATTTACAGATCAGAAAGCAAGAACACGGGTTTTCCGTTGGGTAGTAGTGGAATTTCAGGTGGCAAGTCATCCAGATGTTGCATTTCCTTTCATTGCTAAAAGGAGAACGGGGGTGGCTGCTGAAATGGAGAGACCAAAGCTGCCCATGTGGTTAGAGCTGCCTGTGGATAACTAAATCAAGTGGAGTGCAGAAAGACTGCAGAGCCACTGGTCTCTGTTAAGTCCCTATGAGTTCAGGGACAGTTTGGTTGCCTCTGAAGTGCTTCCTCTGTAACTTGACCACATTTCACGTGAGGTTTCCAGACTTCGAGAGAAGCTGCTCAGGAGTTCCCAGCACATTTCCATCAGTTGCCATTCACTTGTTGCTATACCCTGCTTGGAAAAAAAACAAGTCTTCTCTAGCTTAGTGCATTAATGATTTGCTTACATTTTTCCTTGTATACTCTAAACATAGCTACGAAAATGTAGGTATATTTGAATGTGTGGGATTTTTTGATAACACTCCTCTGCTGTCCCATTTATCGTGTACATCTCTGGTGGCTTGTTCAGGCAGGGAGTAATGAGCGCTGCGCTACAAGTGATGGAGGAGAGCAGAGAGGGAGAGGTTTCTGTACTCAGAGAAATAACAGCCATCCTTTTAAAATACCACTGCTCCTGAGCGTAACACGGGGGATTTAGAAGGTACTGAACATTACCACTTTGTAATTGGCTCCTTGATTCGGGTGTCGCAATTCAGTGTTTGCATGGTTCTAGAGCGGATAGAAACCAATGCCGCTTTCTAGCTTTTTTTTTTTTTTTTCCTAATTTCCCCTTATTTCACTAAACTTGGACTATTGTAAGGTATCTGAATGGCTGCAGATTTAGCAGGACAAATTAGGCATCACACAAATCGTTTGCAGAGACTTAGCAAAACCATGCAAGGTTGCTCTAGCTGCAGCCTGGAGAGTTGGTGGTCCATTGTGTCTTGCAGATAATTGCATTCCCATGGCCACGTGTCTTTTAACATTGTTTTCTTCATAACAGATAATGATCGAATTTTCTTAGCTGTTGGTTTAAGAGTCTTAAGAAGGTGTAGTGCTGCTCATATAATTATTCAGAGGCTTACATCAATGGAAGTAGAAAAGGCAGCAGAGGTAGCTCGCTGTTCCATTGTGTGAAAATAACTGAAGTTTATTTTATGGAAAATGCTCAAACCCTATATCTTGCTCAAAACATTTCATTGTTAAGACAATATTTTAAAATCTTTGAAAGTAATTGCTTGGAATTAATTATTACAAAGCTTCAGTATGCTGCTATTTTATGTCCTGGTAAATCCTCAGTGGATTTAAAGGTAAGGAAAATGTAGTTTTGATTAGTGGTCTTTCATCTGGTGATAAAATGAAGTCCTGTATGATAATTAATGGATAATAAGAAGCAGCAGTTTTATGGCCTTAGATATATGTAAACTCACTGAAATGGAGACGTGAAAAATAAGGAGAAAAATTGGACCTGATTTTGAGCAACCTACAGAAGGTTATTAGTAAACTCATGATCACTTCTCTGTAAACAGCCAAATTTGTTGTTAAATACCATTCATATTTTGTTGGTATAAATTTGTATTTTTAAAAATGCACAGCTAAATTGAAAAAGAATCTAAGAAACTAGCAATATTTAAAAATCTGTGATAGTTATGTGAATTGTCCTGACTTGTTCTTCTGCTTACTATAGCAGTGGTAGGAAATGATCACTGCTTCACAGGATGTCATTAGAATTTTTTTGTCTGTTAGGCCCCTAGATTTAACTTGTGGCATTTGGAAATTTGGAAATTTTAGAAGTCCAGACTAATGTAGTAACAAGGACCACAGTGTGTTAGGTGGTAATATCAAAGTGGGAGAACACACACTGGTATTAAATTCAGATACACCTAGATCACCTTGTATTGTGGTATCTTATATATATATATATATATATATATATATATATATATATATATATATATATATATATATACATATTTTTTATTATTATTTTTTGTCTTGTTTGTTTTCCTGAAGTAGAAATTTCATGATTTTTCTGAATTACAAGCCTGGAGCCCTTTCTTTTTTTTACTTATTCTAAATTCCTTTAAAGTACTGAAGTGCAGCTATGGTTAGAGTACATCATGGATTTTCAATATAAGAAAGACTTTTTCCTGCATTTCTGTCATGAAATAATTCAACAGTCATATCACAAAGGGGAGGAAGGTAGCATATCCCATCTGTGACCACTTTAACACTCAGTCAAACAAGGGACATATTATTTTCCCATTCTGAATAAAAATGCTGGATGCATAGAGTTGTGTGTGTCCTGTATTAACATAAAATGGGAAAGTCCTGTTCTTGACCTACAGTATGTCTTTTTCTTTGAAAAAGCACAAGCGACTGGTGTTGTTGCTGCCTGCTGCTCTTTTTCCTTATTTATTTTAGCTGCAATGTGTGTGCTGCTCAGCAAAACAGAAAGAAGATGTGACAGAAAGCCATGAAGGCTGCTGATGTGACAGAAAGGCTCGAGTTTGCAATGTATATGGCCTGCCTTTAGGCATGACCCGAGGCATCTGGGGATGCCTTAACTTAAGGCTAAGTGAAAAAAAAATGTAAATAGGAAGCTGTCCTGGGAAGAAGCCCAGGAAGTGAAATTCAAATAGCCTTTGCATAAGCAAATTCAGCTGTTTTATCCAGTGATTGTGGTTAGATTTTAATGTGTTTTTTTTTTTTTTTTTTTTTTTTTTTTTCCATGCATCTTAAAATGCATGGGGAGATTTATTTGTTTATTTATTTATAACCGCTGTGTGGGAAAACAAAGCACTCTCAAAAATACGTCTGCAGTGATTGCACTTTTCTGGCTGTTGTGTTTATTTTATCAAGAAGATTTGTAGAGTTGGCAGTGGTTTTGCAAGGCTTTATATTGTCTGGAATGTGCCTTGCTGTAGGCCAGCTAAAAACTTGGTCCTGCGAGCACAGTGCCTGTGAGTAATTCCGTTTGCATGAGTAGTCCCGCTGATGAAGGCTAGTTATGTTTATACAGGTCTGTAGCAGTGAACCCTGATGAAAATGATGCATATGGCTGGAATAAAATGGTGATTCTAAGAGGTCAGCAGTTTCTTCCAGATGTTTGTCTTGTGTTTCTGTACTCTGTTCCACTTTCTGGCAAAGAGGATATTTTGACTGCAAGATCAACAACCTTGGATCGTTTCCCCTAATATAATTCATAAGCACGTGTTTTTTTCTTCCATTTTGTTTCACAGGTGAAGTTGTTCAGACTTCAGAAACAAAGCCAGTTGATTAGTTCTGCATTATTTCATTTCAATGCATGATTTCAGCCTTGTTCATTAAAGCTGAAGTGGAAGACCTGGATCTGAAGGACCTCTGTTGACAGGAACCACTAGCCTGGAGCACAGAATTCAATAATCATTGATTAATACAGTTTACTGCTGATTTCTTTTCTTTGAAAAAGGCAATTATTCTTGCCAATATCTTTTATACATGAGCCTTCTCTTAGAATTTGAAAATTTTAACCTGTAATAATAAAAACAATGCTTTAAAGTGCAATATTGTGGAGGAGGGGAGAAAAAACTGAGGCTTATTTAACACCAATCCCAAAATGTTGTTCCACTGAAGCAAAAGGAGTAGATAGATTTATTGTAGTAAATATTAAATGCATTAAACTGCCTGTCAAGTGCATTGATTATTTTATTCATGTGGAGGTAAATGGTTTCAGGTACAGCTTTAGAGAAGACCTGGCTGCTGCTTTGTGCTATATGGCATCCAGTTATTATTAAAGCATCCAAGAAAGTGAATGTGTGCTTCCTTTGCTATTGGAGGCCTGCAGGAATACTGATGTTACAGTCTGGGTTTTGGACAGAAGATAAGCCTATCTTTGCACGGACATAGAAAATGCATGCACGGCTACATGACAGCTTGAGGATTTTGACAGAGTGTAAAAGATTGAAAGTGGCAAAAGAAGCTGTATTTTTATTTTGATATTGATCTCTGCTAGAGCAGCTCAGTGTTGTTTCTTCAGATGTGTGAAAGACCAAAAGGCTGTGCAATGAAATGGGCTTCTGAGGTGCTGTCACTGTGGAATAAACCATTTAATTCTGGAGCTTGGGGTCACAACACAGGCAACAAGACACAAAGGATAGGTCTCTGTGTCTGCAGTCACACTGTAGTTATTCACAGACTTGAGTGAAGGTAACAGTGATGCTTGGCAGGTGGGTTGTGGCTTGCCTTCCTCTGAGCTTGTATAGTGACAGCAATTATTAGGGGAAAAAAAAAACATCAGACACTTGATGTTGAAAATTAGACTCACATATGTGCATCTGTATATGTGATTCAGAAATCTTTACTTTTGAACAGAAATTGACTTCAAGAACTGAATGTACAAAATCCCCTTATGCTGCTCTTCGAGTGTCAATAAGCCACATTTCCAAGCAGGGAGACGATTTGAATTGTAGAGGAAAAAAAATGAGCAACTTCCCTAACAGGCAAAGTTCCTCTGTCCTCAAGGGCTATGACCACTTCAAACATCTCTGGGTTTGTATCTGTAAATTATTTCCCAGCTCTGATTTATTTTATTTTATTTTATTTTTTTTGGCCATAGGGAACAGGAGAATACATGTGTAATCAACACAAAACCATATTGTGTGTGTTGGCGACATCTCCCTTGCAGGCCTGTCCAGCAGCAGGCTGCCTGCTTGTCCTCGGGTAAACACTTCTGTGCCTCCAATGATCTGATGGACAACACTTGGCAGTAATTTCTTCTACTGTTATTTACTAATAGCTAATAAAGAGTAAAAGCAGATCTTAGCCTGTCATGTCTTGAAGAATGAATGAAGCACGGAATAAAGTGATTTATTTATTTATTTATTTATTTACCTTGTATTTTCAAAACTTTACTATTTTACTATTTTATTACTTCCTTGACAGCTTACGTATCTATATTTATAGTGGGAATTGGGAGCTGAGGGACTGTGTGAGCAGGCTCCATGGATGGGACAGAGCAGCCTGCATTGACCAGAGTTGAGGTCCCCATCACTTCTGCCCTCAGCTCTTCCAGGGCCATCCCAGCATTAAATCCTGGGAATTTTTGCTGGGTTTTGGGGGAGGCTTTCTAGGGATGCTTAATCCATGCCCATCTCTGCTCATTAGTAGGCATCAGTACTGTTCTCCTGGGTGTACCTTAGCACCACATCTGGCCTCAGGCCACAGTCTCGTTAGGTACATCAAACACAGCTCTGGTGAAGACAGAATGTTTTGTGGTTTCTGTTTGCTTTAGTTTATCTTGACTTGCTGATGGGTCTGGAGGCTGAGAAGAGTTTTGTCTACATTAGATTTTATGAAGCATTAATTAGTACATTAAAGCTGATTTTATGAAGCATTAATTAGTACAAGGTTAGTACAGAGTAAGAATTATTCCTAGTGAAGATGTCTCTTCAGAAAGTCTCTTTGCTGCAGGGAAGGAATGACTCTTCCCTTTCTCCTTTCCCTTTCAGTCCAGCGGAAACTGGGATGTAGATTTAAGTCCATGCAAATGAATGCAAATAGGCAGGCTTTCTCCCCTCTGTGTAATGTTTTCTGTACTGAACAGTGTCTCGATCTCAGGATTGTCAGTCTGCTCTGGGGAAAAGGTTTGTGACTTTTGGATAGCCTTTAACTCTAGAAGCCATTCAAATATGTGTAATTTTGAAATTACTGAAACATGCCAGTTTCTCTGCAATTTGTTTTTAAACTATTCTAAGACTTAAAGCTGTCTAAAAATAATCTCAGCATTTTTGGTGGAAACTTTGTTTTTACTAAACCACTACTCTAGAAAATGACAAAGACTTGATTTCACTTCCTCACTTTATTTAATTGGAAACCCACACATGGAAAAATGTGACAGAATGAGATTTGTTTCTAGGAAAATTAAACTAACTGGCCCACGTATGTGCTAAGGCGAGATGGTTGGATGGTATGAAATTAAATGAGTTTGGAGTGCTGCTGTAGCAGACATAAGCAGTGCCCAGCAAAAGGACAGGGCTTCCTTTCTTCAGCAACGTCACATCTTGGTTCATTAAAGGTCTCTTGGGCCAAGATTTTGTTTTGTGGTTTTTTTTTTTTTTTTTTTTTTTTCTAGCTTTTCTTATTGCTTTGAAGCTCAAGGTCCACCAGCTCTTACCCTGCTACAAGTTTGGTCTGTGGCTCCTGCTGAAAATTTTGGTCATTGTATGGCTTGAGTCTGGAGGAGGCTTTGGTGGGCTTGGCATGCTGGGGGTGAACGTGGCTAATATGTGTGGGTCATGCCTGGGCTGCTACAGCTCAAGTGGCTGCAGGGACTGGGGACAAACTGGATCTGCTCCCAAAACATGTTAGAAGCCTGTGTCCTGGCCTCCAGCCTGGCTGTGGGCAGGCCACGTCCTATGGCACGGCTGCCTTCTTTGCTATGGCCTGGTCTGTGGTCTCTTTCCCCAGAAGCCCTTTTAGAGGGTGGGTGCTGATGACACAACAGTTCCCTATTTTAGTCTTTTTGGGTCAAGTCAGATCCCACACTTACTTAACTGGACTTTTCTTCAAGACAGGGAAGAGTTCGTGTAAAAATACTTACAGGAAAAATGAAGTTTCACCAAAAATGATGAAGGGAAAAAACCTAAAGTGGTTAACTTTGAATGCCTGCAAAATATATTTGCTTTTTTGTTTACAGTCATAAAATGTTCATAGCTGTGAGTCTATTCTTGTCTAATTAATACTGGTTAGATATTGGTTGTTTCTACAAAATCACTTTCTTTTTTCTTCTTTTGCAACAGAGGTAACTACTGAATTAAGGGAAAAACCAAACAAACCCCTTTGCAATTCTTATATTTTTCACCTTGGATATATATTCAGTGTTTTGTTTCACTTCATTTCCTCTTACTAAACTGTACTGACTGATTGAGTAGCCTGAATAATTTATACTCATCTGCATGTGTTTGTGCCTGAGTTTTGTCTGTGATTTTATATTTGTGTATATATAGTTGAATTGTCTTTTTGAGCAGTCTGCATGATTCTTATTTTAACCACAAAAAAAAAACCAACAAAATCTGGGCATACCAGATGAAAATAAGTGTAAATTCAGTGACTGCACAAAACTGAGATGCTGTTTTTGAAAACTTAATGTCAGGCTACGTAGGGAATACTAAAAATATGTAAATCTGTTGAACCAGGAATAGCTTTATAATTTGGGGGGAAAACAGTTTGGGTTCGGTAGATTAAGTGAAGTATGTCTTAAATAATGTAATTGTTTCCAAGCAACTCATGCCAACCATCACGGGTAAAGTTAATTTGCTAATGGGAATACTGGACCCTTTGAAAAGCCATTTCAAGCACCAAGTATGTTTCAGAGATTTAATAATTAATCAAAGTGACTATATTAAATGTCAGTGAATATGTCCTTGCGTTGCTATCATACCTCGCTCTCAACATGAGTTTCCAGGCTCTTAACGATAACACAGGGAGATCTGTAATCTGATAGTAATGCTGGTGCACTGCGAGTTAATTATACCATCTTGAATGTTCTTGCTGCAAATTCTTAAGCTTGGACTTCAAGGAGTGCTTAAAACAGGTTAACCCATACCCACATCTTGAATGGAGATTGCTTTTTTTTTTTTTTTCTTCGTCAGGGCCAAACCAAGATATATAGGGCTAGATCTCCAACCTCGCTGTCTCTCCCATATTGCCTCTCTAATGCAATAGCAGATGTTGCAAGGAAGATGCCTTGGCTGCAGAGAGTTGCTTTTAGCCTAGTGAGGTTGGCTGATAGAGTTTGGCTTGGAGGTTTCTGGCTGCTCGTGGGGCATCTTGTGCATTGGTTGCATGTTTAACTATTCACGAGGTTCTTCCAGTTATCCTTATGCTCAACTGCAGGGCTACATTTGCTGAAGAAGGGCATAAAACCAATGTAATATAATGTTTGTACACGTGCATAAGTGTGCATTGATACACTGGGACATCAGACGTTGTAGTGCAAGAAATTTCCAATAACTACATGTGATACAAATAATAATCTGAAATTGCAAAGTACAGCATGTCTTTCAATGACTACTGTCATGGAAAAGAAGTGGATCTTTTACACTAACAGAGGTCTCTCCATAGTTGTGTCCTGTTAGTGGTAGTTGCTGTGCTGCAGCAAATTACTTGATGTGTGGGTGTATACACATGCACACACTTGAGATATTTTAAGAAAAGTCTTCCGGCCTTCTGGGAAGAAAAAAATCACTCAGCTGCTGAAAATCCACTTACATGCAGGCCAGTGTGCTGTCTAGAGTGGCTTGCAGAGCTCTCTAGAGCAACATTAAATCACTGAACCTTTGTTCCAGCTTCTTTGTAATATCCTGTTTTTGAGAGGGGCAAATATTTGATGTTTTTCAGAGCAAGCATTGAGAGTGAATACTTGTGCAATGAAGCTGGTTTATAATCATGCGGTAGACATGTGAGAAAGGGCATCAGAATGTAAGATTTGGTAGTGGGCATCACACAAGCTTGTGGTTAGTCCTGCTGCTCGAGGGAAGGTTCTTTGGGCAGCAGGGATACTGTGTTGAGAGGATCTGTGTGGTAATGGGCTAAAGAATGCTAGCAACTCTGCATCAGGAGAGAGCATTGCTTCCTTGGGGACTCGAGTCGCTCAAGGTGAGCTGCCATGTCGTATTTGGTTGTTATTTCCCATAGCTCCTCAAGTCAGAGATGGCAGTCATATGGCTTGAAGCCTGGAAAAAAGAAAACCTGAAGTTCTAAATGACCAAAATTATCAAAGGTCTGGTATCAAAAAAGACAATGGCTTTTTTGAAAAAGAAAATTAAAAAAAAAAAAAAAAGTGTGAAGTTTTTTTAAAAAGGCAAATTATAGGGTAGAATAATCTATGGGGGCTGTGATTCCTTCCTGAGCTACCTTTTGAATTCGCAGAAGCTGTATGCTGCTTTAGAAACAATGTCTGCCTGTGAGTGGTTGTATATAACCTTATATGATTAGTGTTTATTCATTAAGAAGAAAACGGTAATATGTGTAGACATGAGAACAGTAAAACAGCCAACTCATGAAGGGCAATATGGAAAATACCAAAACACAAATAAACAAACAAAACAAGCAAAAAACATGAATTACTTTTTTTTCCATTACCATGCTTACTAGTAGATTGCATTAAATATATTGAAGGTTAGGCTTTTTAAATCTAAGAGGATACTAAAAGAAGTGATGTAAAAACCTTTGCAATGTAAACATTGATTAGACTTAGTGAAAAGATTGCCTAAATAGGAGGACCTTGAACTTGGTTAGAGTTACTGCATTTATTTCTGCAAAGTTTGATGTTCAGCACAGATCCAGTTAGTCAATATGCTTAAGTAATGAAATAATTCCTTTGGTTGTACAGCTGTGTGTCCCCTATCTCCCACGAGTTTTTGTTCATAATGTTGATTTTCCAGGGCTTCACAAAGTTGGTGATTGTCTAATAGAAATTCCAGATTACTTTGTATTTTTTATCAGAGACAATTCAAATATAGAGGTGTGTTTTGTCTTTTAATGGTGAGGCTGAGTCCCTTCTGAGGGAGCTGGTAGCTGCTCATCCCTCAGACGCGGGATCATCCATCGCCTGCTGGTGCATGGACATGGACCAACACGGGGCTGCTGCCACCCAGCCAAGCTGGCTGGGCTTTGCCCAAGAGGGCCCTGAAGGATGAAAGATGGCCAGGATGGAGCAGCTGGTTGGGTTTATAGGCCTGCCAAGCCAGAGCTTCAGCACTACTGTACTACTTGAACGTGTTGCTCTACTTGAGCAGTATTCCCATTGTGAAGAACAATTTTGTGGTGTGAGAAATAAGAAGACACAAGACTTTAAGTTAAAAAAAAAAAAAAAAAAAAAAAAAGGAATGCACATTCAGATGCAAAGAATAAACAATTCAATTCCATGTATTCTCTATGGTCTTAACGTTCAGCTTTTACATAAGTTGAGTTATAGAGATGGACACTGTGAGCAGGTTTGCAGAAACCAAAGCTTTTGTTGGTAATGAGATAATCTTGCTAGATGGAGCAAGAATTTTTAGGGTTTCTTGAACACTAATTTAAATGAAATTATCCAATAAAGAGTAAGAGCCAAGAGACTGCTGTGTATGTATCTCTCTCTAATTGAAAGCAGACTCTGGAGAGGTTTATAAAAATATAAACAATGCAGTGATTTTAATGTTAGTGGGCAAGAATTAGTAGAATGCTGTAAACCAGTATTGTTTTATCACTGAAACTGTGCTGTCACTTCAGGCTCTGAAAGCGTTTTCTGACTGGGGGAAATATTTTTCTTCCTTTGCTGAGAAATGTCTCAACTCTGGAGGTAGTAAGAAAATACACTTAAAAAAGGCAATTAAATATTTTGATGTGACTGTTTAAGAAACCTAAAATGGAAATAATAGTGTGTGCATATATATATATATATATATTTTAAAGTCTTACTCTGCTAGAATTTCCTATGTTGCAAAGATGTTCAAATTCTTTTCATTTTGCTTTGCTGTAATCTGGGGATAACATCACGTGTTTGTGCAAGATTTCCAGAGTGGTAAAACAGAGATTCAAAGACTGAAAATTATTGTTTGCTTCTATTTCTGCCCATAATATCCACTTTTCTGTAGTTTTCTTTTACAGCCACTTAATGAGCTGTCCTTGTTTTTGCGAACCTTTGCTGTAAAATTAAGAGAGAATTAAAAACAGACAAAAGTATCTGTCGTATTAGAAGTCTTGGAAGGGATCTTGAAATGGACTTAGAATATTAAGCTATTTTATATTTTATATAGTTGTGTTCAGGTATGTCCACTTGAGGAAGTGCAGCACAAGCAGCCTCATTCTGCCCATGCTGTGCTGATGGGTATGTGTGAGCCAGCCTCACTGTGCATGGCTGCGGTGAGCAGGGTCTCAGCAGCATGTGGGGTTTTGCCACTTGGTTTTGCTTTCCACCCACTCCAGCAGATGCATTCAGTGACAGAGCAGAGCCTGGGGCTCTTTGTTCTCGTTCAAGCAGCTCTACCCTGGGTTTCCCTTCAAATTTCACCCTTTCTTCCTGTTACTTTTCCTCGTTATGTATATTATTATATCTGTTTTATGTATCTAGATTCTATCTACATGCACATATATATAAAGAGCATTAATACATAAAAACACAGCCTCTATCCTCTCCATGTTAGGAGGAGAAGGGAGAGCTGATGGCTGCATGCCCAGCCCCTCAGCAGCACGGTGCTGCCTTGCACTGAAGCGTGAAGTAACAGAGAGGCATCGCCCGAGTCCTGGCTGCCACGCGTGACGGTGGCTTTGCCCTGAGAACATGTCAGAGTGCCTTGAGAGACTCTTCCGTCAGGAAGTCCTCTGGGATTAGTTTCATTTCCTCTGAGCGTTTTTCCTTTCAATCACCTTCATCCCTGCTTCCCACATTGCAGGTAGAGGAACTGAGTGGGGAGATGAGTTGCCAGGGGTGCTTAAGCTACAGCAGAGCACAACATCCACCTGTGGTCCAGAAGGAGCTTGCAACCCATGGCTCATGTGAGCAGCACCACTTCTGTGGGGACGTGTTTTGCATTTGTCAGGTCAAGCTGGGCAGTGGAGCTACAAAACAGAGCCAGGTTCTGTTCAGTGTGGTGCACTGTGACAGGACAAGAGACAGTGGGTACAAGCTGGGACACAAAAGGTGTTTAGGCAGCACTTCTGTGCTGTGTGGGTGCCTGAGTGTGGCACAGGCAGCCCAGAGAGGCTGGGGGATCTCCTCCCTGGAGATCTTCAAAAGCTGCCTGGATGTGGCCCTGAGCAGCCTGCTCTGGGTGGCTCTGCTTGGACAGGGGTTGGGCCAGGTGGGCTCCAGAGGTCCCTGCCAGCCTCAGCCATCCTGGGAATCTGGGAAAACAAAGTAAACAAAGTACATTCCCATCCCCATCCTTTTCTATTGAGTGTCAGAAACTGTCAGGGAACACTTTCTCCCTCATCTCCTTAGAGACCTCCCTGGATGTTTACCTGATTTCACGGTAGCCCTGTTGAGCGGTGGCTTTAGAAGTGGTCCAAATGGGCGAGATACTTCCACAGGTGGTCAGTCCTTTGTGCTGAGCATTGCTGTAGGGGTTGCTGGTGCTGCTGCCCAAACCTGCCTCTCTGAGCTTTGAGGGACCCTGTTCACCTCACCAACTGAATTGTATGGGCATGAGATGGATTTATACACACAAGTTCACATGTACAATGCAGCTGTGTAAATATGAAACTAATTTTTGCAGTTCTCTGGACAGTGAGGATTGTTTTTCAAATATTCCACATAAGTTATAAGCTCTTACTCCTTTGCTCTATGGATTCTCCGTCAGTTGGGTTTGGCAGTGCAAGTGTAACGCTAGGCTCCCATTCAGCAGTTGTTTCACAGTCTGTTTTGGAGAACCAGTGCTTGTTAAAGTGCAAATATTGCTGCTGAACTTGTGTGACTGGCTTTTCAAATAAACCTACAGAGAGTAGAGACTAGCACAGATAAATTCCTGTGCAGCTAAAAGAGGAGTTACTTGTAGGTTTTTGTTTGCTTTTCCCCACATTATAGTCTTTGGATACTACAGCTACCAAAGCGCTCATTACTGCTAGCTGAGAATTGAATTCCCTCTTGAACATCCTTCTTCCCCTCCAGTGACCTTCTTTTGGACTTGACCGACTCCTCAATTTTATCTCCATCAGTAACAAACTTTCTCCCTAACTTGCTAAGTTGTGGAAAAAATCCTAAATGACAGTGACCACCCACTTCAAAGACAGTGCACTGATGGATATTGCTTTAAGTATGACCCAGTAATCCTTGTAGAATAAAAAGTCAGTCAGTCCCTAATGAGTAGTGGCCATTTCCTCCAGAGGATGATCTCAAAAGTAGCACCCAGAAAGAAGGTCTCTAGAGTTATTTTCAGACAGAGGAACTGTCCTTAGACACTCAGCTCTGATAATATGGAAGATGGTAAGGCTGTTTATAAGGGGCAGAAGTGAGGAAACGATCAGCCGAAATCTTTGTAACTTCTATTTTCTGGAAGAATTGCAAGCCAGCACTTTGACAAGACGCTGGGAGAAAAAAAAAACTCACATAGCTGTGGACTCGAAATTCTGACATTTTGAGTTGACACTGAGAATCAAATGGTATTGTGAACTAGATGCAAATTTCAAAGGATTCCCTAGGTATATTTTTGAAAGAAACTGGAATGTATGCACCTCCTAGTGTGGTCTGTTGGCCTGGAAATAAGGACTGGACCCTTTGCCCAGTTGAAGTTTGCCCAGCTTGTCAGAATAGGCAAGCTTCTTAAAGAAGCTTGGGTGAACTCTAGGGTGTTCAAATGGCCTTCATACTCTAGATACTGGGAAGACTCAAGCTGTTTTCATACACTGGGTTAGCCAAATGGTGGACTAGTATGTGCTTGGAATCAGGAGACTGAAATAGATGATCCCCAAATGTTAGTCTGATGTATAATGTATGTTCCAAGATGCTGCGTGCGAGCCTGTGCTTCCCATATCATCTTCCTGTTTGAGGCTAAAAAACGCAGTGCAAATAGTAAGTCTGCTATCACTTGTCAAAACAAACTCCTGCAGGTTTGCTGTCTGTGTGCATTAAATTTCAAGACAACACTGCTACAACCCAGTGGAATTTTAGCTTTTAAATGAATACAGTGAAGAAAAATTTCTCAAGGTATCCCCAGTAGAGCTGTCTTAGCTAAATCCACACAACAAAGAGAGGTAACAATATATTTAAACTTCAGGGGATAGTTCATTTTATATGACACTTAAGGTTGTCTGTCAAAGACATCATAAAATTATTATCGTGGCTGAGAGAGCACGAAAGTATGTGAGGTTTTTATCCAATTGTAGCAGGACTCTTTTCAATAAAAATATGAATTTGTTCATGTGTTTGAAACCTTGCGTGCAAAGATGGAGCATAATGTGGACTTCAGCTCTGGTGTCCAGTGTATACGATCATTCTAGTCATTGGGTACAGGAGGGTGTTATACTGAAGGACTGCCTTCTACAGCCAATCACACTGAAATCCATGGCATTTTCAGTCCTAACAAGCATGAACAATTTATGCTATTTTCTGTGCTTCCAAACAGTTGAGAAGGGACAGTGTTCTGAATATTTTTATGAGAAAGGGTCCAAGTCTGTTTGTAAGTATCTCTGTCTGAAAGCCTTCATCAGAAATGGGTGATGTGACTGTACAGGTATTATCTCTCGTGTCCCTTTGGGGCATTCAAGTCAAAAGCTGTAAACTGAGGCCTTTGTCAGGACTGCCAGGCATCTTAGTAGTAGCTCACTAACACTTCGCAAACACTGCACCAGGAAGGTGGCTCAGCAATAAGTTAAGTTGGAGAAGCCAATACTGGAAAGGGAAAATACCCACTAAAACAAAAATGTTCTTTTTGAAATGTAGAGCAAAACAGATGCTATTTCTCATTCCTTCTGGGCTAGCCATGCCTAGATGGCGTCCCAGCGTAGTGCAGTGCCCATTAGATCTAAACACATTGTTTAAAAGACAAAGGATATAAAATATTGTAAACTGAGTCCGACAGAAATATAAAATTATGAGTTTGTATTTAGGATGTCACTTGTAATGTGTTGTTGCTCAGAGAGGGGTGAAAACTGGGAATACCAGAGTAAGGCTGGATGTTTTATTTCTGATTCAGATTAACAGCTGCCCTTCTGACATTGACAGAAAGAGAAACAAAAATAATTGGAACACCTATTGTTTCAGCTCCTAGAGCTACTTGCCAGTTCCCTAAAATGTTATGCCCAGTTAGCACTTAGTGCCTTGCTTTTTTTCTGCGAAGTGGTGCAAGCTACATCTCTCTTTTGTTAGCTTAACCCAGTTCTCACTTGGCGCTCAAGCTCTATTGCAGCCCATTAAAGGTATTATCCATGATTCAGTTACTAATGCTAAAGTATCTACCAGTTCTCACAAGAGAACTTAAAAATTGTTAATTTATTAAGTACTCCAGATGAAACACATTTGGGATTAATTTATGACTGGAGAAATGGTTATGCAGTTACAATAGATACAGGCTGGGAGGGCGAAGGGAGGCTGCTGCTCTTCATGTGAGAAAGCTGCGATGCATGGAGCTCTGCCTTTGGAGAGGATCAGTGGGCTGAAAGCTTATGGGTCAGGATCGGATCACAGACCAATGTGGGTGATGTTTTGGGTGTCTGCTACTTACTGGCTGATCAAGAATAAGTAGATGATGCCTTCTTCAAGCAACTGGAAGAAGCCTCACATTTTCAGTCGCTGGTGCTCAGGGAACTTTAACCACTTTGTTATCCACTGAAAGGGCAACACAGCAGCACACAAGCATTTCAAGAGGTTTCTGGAGTGTACAAATGATGACTTCCGGGCTTAGGTGGTTGTTAAACTGACAAAGACGGATGCTTTCTTGGAACTCTTACTTTCAAACAAAAAAAGAACTCGTCAGGGATGTGAAGGTCAGGGGCTGCAAAGATACGGTGATATGGTGAAGTCAGGGTCATGCGAGGAAGGAACAAGACAAATAGAAACCCAGGCCTGGACATCAGGGGAGCAGATTTGAACCTCTTCAGGAGCCTTCTTGGATTGTGGTCCTGGAGAGAAGGGGTGCGGTAAATTTTCAAGGATCCCCTCCTCCAAGGTCAAACATAGTCCTTCTTGACGTGCAGAAAGCCAGGCAAAGGGGGCAAGAAGGCCAGCATGGTTGATCAAGGAGCTTCTGACTAAACTGAGACATAAAAAGGAAGTATACAAGAGCGGCAGGAGGGACAAGTGACCCCATATATTGTCTGCATTCAGGAATAGGGTTAGGAAAGCAGAAGTCCTTCTGGAGTTGAATTGGTGAGAGAGGTGAAAGACTACAGGGAGGATTTCTAGAGCTAAGTCAGAAGCATAAATATGATCAGGGAAAATGTGGGGGTCTTCACTGCATGCATTAAAGGTGTGACAGGGGACACATAACACTGAGGTATTCAGTCACTTCTTTCTCTGTACTTTTGCTGTCAAGACTTTCCCTCAGGAATTCCAGGCTACTGAGACCAGTGGGAAAATCGGGATCAAGGAAGACATGCTGCTGGTGGAGGAGAATCAGGTTAGGAAACACTGAATTAATTGGATGCACACAAATCATTGGAGTTCTGATTGCATGCACCTATGAATGCTGATGGAGCTGGCCAGTGTCATTGCGAGGCCACTCTCTATTGCCTTTGAAAGGTCATGGCAATCGAGAGAGCTTTGTGAGGACTGGCAAATTAAAAAATGTCACTTTTGTCTTCAAGAAGAGCAAGGTAGAGGTTATGGGGAACTACAGGCTGGTCAACATCACCTCAGTCCCTGGAAAGGTGGTGGAACAAATAGTCCTGGAAACCATTTTCAAGCATCTGGTGGGCAAAAAGGGAGTAGTATGCATGAGTTTAAGAAGGGGAAACAATGCCTGACCTACCTTGATAGCCTGTACTGTGAGGTGGTAGCTTAATGGATGAGCAGAGAGCAGTGGATCTTCCTGGTTTTGCCTTTTTTCTTTCTTAACGTCCTCAAGAAGAAACTATTGAGGTATGGATTAAATAAACAGTGTGCAAGGTGGATTGAAAGCTAGATGAACTGTGGGGCCCAGAGGGTTCTTCTAATCATCACTGCCAAGTCCATCTGGAGGTCAGCTGTAAGTGATGAGGCCAGTTCTACTTAATGCCTTCAATGACAGGTCAGAGTGCATGCTCAGCACGTTTGCTGCTGACAGAAAACTGTGAGGAGTGATGGCTACACCACGTGGCTGTCCTCCATTCAGAGGGATCCCCACAGGCTGGGGAAGTGGGCAAAGAGGAATCCCAAGAAGTTCAGCAAGGGGGAGGGCAAAGCCCTGCACATGGGGAGAAGCAGTAACAGGCATCAGTGCACACTGGAGCTGGCCAGCTGGAAAGCAGCTTGGTAGAAAAGGGCCTGGGGGTCCTGGTAAAGAGTCCAACAAAGGGCCATAAAAAAGACTAAGGGACTGCAGTGTCATTCCTGTGAGGAAAGGCTGAGAGACCTGGGGCTGTCCAGCATCGATAAGAGGAGGCTCAGGGGGATCTTACCAATGTGTGAAAATACTTCATGTGGGGGGAATGAAAAAGATGGAGACGAGCTTTTCTCAGTGCTGCCCAGTGACCGGACAAGGGGCAATGAAAACAAAGCAAAATACAGAAAGTTTCACTTAAAAGCAAGAAAAACTTCTCTTAAGTATACAATGTGAGATTGCCACAATAAAAGATTAACAAATACACAGTAAGTAGACACCTTAATAGTATTGCTATGTACAATTGTGCCTGTAACAATTTATAGAGTGCCTTGTCAAGGACAAGGAAGTTATTAATCATTGTAAGTAGCAAACTGATCTTGGTTTTATAAACTCAACTGAAAATAAACGCTCAGCAGAAAATGGGTTGACTTTTTTTTTTTTTCCTTCCATTTTGCTGTTGCGCCAATTTCTGCTGTCATGATTTCAGCAGTGTTTGTCAAAAATGGGAATGATTACATCCTAAATACTGTCTGGAAGAATATAAAATTCAGCAGTCTTGTGACTTAAAGAAATGAAGGTATCTTGTGCTTGTGTGTGTTCCTAGCAGAAAAGGAGTACTAACACTCACCAAAACTTATTTTTCAATTGGCTGCTATACATTACATGTACATAGTTGCTACCCTAATTATTATTTAATTTTTATTTGCACTGATTATTTATTTTTAACGTGGCAATTTCTTTTAAGTAGTATATATGTACTTCAAAATTATGATTGTGTCATAATGTAGATACGAAGGGTATAATCTCTGTGTGGCAGAGGAAATAATTCTTAGGTCATGTGTAATAAAATGTGAAGAAGAAGGATTAATGTACCTCCATGCCTACAAAAATGATTGTAGCAATTTCTAAGCGAAGATGTATAGGAGAAAGCAATTCTTTAGTCTAGGTCGTAAAGTGGCCTGTCTTTTTCTAGGATCTTGACTGCTTAACATAAACACTTTTTTATTGTGTCCATTCAGTAATAAAATCTTGTCTCTTCTAGATGACAGATTGGATGCAGATGATGAACTCCTGGATAAAGTATAATACCAGAAAACGCTAACATTTCTTGATGATTTATTTTTCTGCATTGTGTTATGTCTTGTTTTTATGATGTTAGACTGTTAATTATATTCCACTGGTAAATAGGTTACTGTCAAAGCTGTCTGGTACTTATCTTCATTTATCTGTCTTCAGGGTATGAACTCTACTAAAAATGAGTAAAAGAAATTATTTGTTCAATAAGTGTGCGAGTGTGGTATGTGATCATGGTGTGTGGTCTTATATTCTGTCTTTAGAAGATAGGTGAAATAGTGATTGTAAAAATGACGTAATGCAATCAGAAGAATACAACCAAGGCAGGATTTTATATGCCGAGCTCTTCTTGACCGAGGTTGGGTGGGTATGACTTACATGTGGCTGTCAAATGTGACTGGCCTGTGTTTGAATTTCAGTGCAAAAGCAGCAGTGGTTGGAATATCCATAAATGCAAACCATAAGAGAAAAACTTGAAAAATGTGTAGCACCTTGACAATAAATGCTTCAGAAAATGAAAACTGGGCATCTATCGCAGTTTATTACTGATTTCTGTATTTTGAGTTTGCAAAGCAGAAAAGCCATTTTCTCTTGCCATCCTCCATTGCACATCTGCACCTTCATCTTGGCACAATGAGTAGTTAAAGCTCCAAGTAGCAGGCTACCCATCAGAGCCAGCATTTCTCTTGTTAGGGAATGTAAGTGCCTGCTGTACTACTTTATAATTTATGTCACATGAATAGAAAAGGAAGACTTAGCAAGTTTTAGGGAAAAATGGAAAACAAACCCTTTGGTAATCTGAGAGAATAATGTGTGCTTAGCAGATGGCGATGTCGTTTTTGATTTGTATGTAATTATTATTCAGTTTTAGGTGGTGCTTATGTTCCTTGCTCCTGATGAGAAGATTCATTTGTACGCATCACTATTATCTCTTTTGACGTGCGCATTAGTGACATTAATCTGTGTTTTATTTTCTACAGCAGTAATAATGGGGTTGTCTTTCGCTAGCTTTATTATGTTGTCGTGCTTTCCGAAGTTGTCCCCATAATACAAAGGCAAAGTATAGCGTGGGGATCCATTGTGAGCAGAGTACCACTTAGTGCGCGGTGAGGCACCGAGTCTCATCTTCCCTACTTCCTCCTTGCCAAATTGTGGTGTGCTGTCCTTACTGGTGGGCAGGCAGACGGATGCTTCTTTTCCAAGCAGTGCAATTGAAAAATAGCTTATTAAACCTATTTAGAAAGAGTGCGGCAATAGGAGCTTTATGCTTTTGAAAGGGACATTTAAATCATCTTGGCAGTTTATTCTAGAAATGCAAAAGATTGTTTGGGGGTAGTTAAAGATTTATTCACTTGACGCTGGACTAAAATAGCTTCATTACTTTCGGAATATGAGCTGATAAAATGACTCACTTAGCTGAAATCATCCAAATGGTGTTCTTCGGGAGTCTTGCGATCCTGTTTGCCTTATTACCAGATGCTAATTGGTCTTGTCAGACTGCTGAGGAAAGTTGGGGTGCTCTGCGCGTGTGACACACGCTAGCTAGCACCGTGTGTGTGTGCGTTTTGTTTTCCTGTCATCTTGGATTCCTGTTTTTACCTCCATGTTATACACTGTGTGTATTGAAAGCATTCCTCTGTCTCTAGTCAGAAGCTATTTTGGGAATTTCTATGAATAAATAATATTTAAGCTTACTCATCTGATTGTAATACTAATGTAGCAAAACACATGAGGTGGAACATAAATGGAGGATGGAGGTTCCACCTGGAGTATTTCTACTTCTCTGCTCATGTTCTTTATCTTCCTGTTTTGATTAAATATTTTATTTGAGGCAAATACTGCAGTGTATGCACAGTAGCCATATAAAATAAATGTAGTAATATTAAAGGCTGAAAGAATAAAATTCATTATTTTCATTATTTCTAGCCTGCATACTATCCTTCATTTTTCCCCAGCCTCTTTCAAGAGAGACTGAATTTTGTCTCCGTTGTAATACTTGGAATTCATTCTCCATCGTACTAAACCTCCGTCTTTACACCTGACTGAGTTTGAGTCATGGATACTTATTTGGGGAGAAAAAGGACTCTTCCTTTTCATTGGGATGTTGCTGGAAACATTGTCCATTGCTTACTGGAATTTAAAAAGTGAAGGATTGGAGGTTGTGACTCTTACCTGTCAGTGAGTGCTGAAGGTTTTCCATTCCTATTGATAGCTACAAGTCTGTAAATAGGGGTGAAAAAGGGGGTGATCTAGCTTCTATGTGGTCTCAGACCATACTTTTCAAGAAAAGAAGCCACAGGATGGCATTTCTCTCTGTCTACTCATTAATATTTTCACATGAACTGTCAAGGAGAAGATTTTGCAGTTAGGATGTGATAATGCCATATATTCTCTTTTTCAGTGAAGAAACTGAGGGCAAACCTTTTCCTAAATTTAAATGACGCGTGAGTTTTCCTGGACTTCAAGTGACTCCTAAAAATACAATCTGGTGTTTTTTCTTGTTTTTATACAATGTTTTTTTTGTTGTTGTTGTTGTTGTTGTTGTTGTTGTTTTCTTTTTTTCTTTTTCTTTTTTTCTTACTCTCTAGTAAGGCTTCCCAAATCCTTCAGGATTGTATTGAAAATTAAAGCATAATCTTGTTGTTCTTCATTTTTTGCAGCATAGAGTGCAAATGGGAGAAAACAGTTTAGGGTGGTTTTGTTTGTTTGTTTTGTTTTGTTTTGTTTTGTTTTTGTTTTCTTTTCTTTTCTCAGACTGAAGAAAGGTCTTTTATTTTGCAGGCATTCAATCCACAAACAAATAAGTCTAATTACTTGTTCATCCATGTGTTAAACTATGTGGCACACTTTAATGTGCCTGCAGTTTTGAATTTACTTGTGTGTTTAAAAATTGTGATAAACACCTCTTTATATTGTGACTACTTAGGAGTAGGGTTATATTCATTTATGGCAAAACCCTATTGACTTCAGTGCTGTCACACCAAGAGTAGTAACTCCTTATATTACTGCAGAATCTCAATTACTGGAGTCTTTGCTTGACAACATTTACTACAGTCATTACTACCTTTACTTACCTTTTATCCTTAATGTTTTGCTTTACTGGAACAATAATTGGATTTCTTGGAGGCATAAGCAGTTCATCTTTAGTAAAGTAACAGTAGTTTCTGAAAAAAATTGCTCACTATCTTTCTAGTGGAGGGAGAGCACTATTGCTGTTGTATAGAATGGATCCATCAAAACCATCCCATGTAAAAGCCCCGTGACAACCAGCCACAAACAAGAGTAGTAAGGCTTTGTGCTGGATGGAGAAGTACATATTACGACCTAAACATAGAAAATAATTTGATGTCCTCTAGACAAAAGTATGGCTTTTGGTATTGTGTATCTAGAAAGATGTTTTAAGCAATTGCCTCAAAGATCATCCTGTATGTTTTGTTTTTCATACAACATGTTTGAATAAGCAGCAGAATCATTTATCTGTCTCTTTTTATTTATTTAATTTTATTTGGTCTTTTGGAAGGAAAAATGCTGTTTTTATTGAAGATCACAGCAGACTGTAATTATTTGCCATCATTGTGCATCATGTGTACAAACAGTCAGGTACTGAAAACATTATTAGAAGTGAGAGACTATACTGAGGGTTCTTTTTTCCTAAGAAGTAAAATGTGCCAGTACATTTTCACGTAAAAGCAAGTAAAATATGCAAAGTATAAAGAGTCATTTTGGTTAACAAATAAAAAACAGGCAAAACACAAGTCAAAAAATCTCCTATTAGGAAAAAGAAGGTGAAAGGCTTTGCGGGAATAAATTTTCAAGGGCCCAAGAGAATGCACGTAAATTCATCATGGAAAGGTCCCATGGAGGTGGTCCACTGCTTGGCAGAGTGTTGGGTGTTCAGCTTGGTGGGTGCAATGTGCACCACTGCATGGTGTTGTAGTACTCCAGGTGTGCTCAACCTATCACCCTTGCACTGTGTTTGCATGTATTTGTGTTAGAAAGCTTGGTCAGAAATACAGACAGATATTATTATCGTCTTAACAGTTTCTAGAATTGGTTAGAGGAGAATGTAGGTCCCACAAACAAGGGAAGAGCCGTGCAGCACTAAGCTCTGTGTATGTAATTAAGCAACAATTACTGCCCTAAAGACATCCTTAGCATAGTTTGTGGCATGGGAGAAAAAGCAAAAAGGGAAAGATAACAAAGAGCCACTGTTCTGATGGAGCTGTAAAGTTTTCAGCTGTAGTTTTGGTACAATTCATGAATGGCTGGTCTGGGGGTGAAGGGTATGTTTCAGACCATGATTGCATGCTTTCTGGAGGATAGACTGCAGATGTTGTTACAGAACTGCTAGATGAAGGCTGCCTGTGAACTTACTATCATTAATTATAATTGTACTGACTATCAGTCCGTATCTAATCTTGTCATTTTTGTTGGAAAACTGCTGAGCAACTTCTGGTAAAGCCACTCAGGTAGCTTGAGATGTCCGTGACTAAAGGCTTTGATGGGTGACAGAAGTCTAACTGATAACATTTACGAACTAACTCTTCATAGTGGTAATAGGAAATGTCTTTTTTTTTTTTTTTTTTGATAAAGTTTTTCTTCTAATCCATCTTCACTATTATTGCTGTAAAATCTTTTGCCCAGACCCCAGCCTACCGCAAATTACATGAAAATCATCTCTATCTGTAGATTCTTGGCGTCTTTGAAATTCAGGCCACTTGAGCTTTGGCAGCTAGATTTACCACCCCAATTCTAGTCATCCAAAACCAAAACTTACACTCGGATAGTATTTCTTCACTGAAATCCTTGCCCTTGTTTTAAGTCTTTTGAGTACATGCTTTTGAATAATAACAATATTTTAATGGGAGCTGATAATAAACTGAAACCTCTTCTTGGCACGGCATTCCCCTGTGCCCTATTTTCCCCATTGTCTGAAATGAATGGGCCTCCTCTCCTTCCGTGCCCTTGCTGAGTAAGCTGTTGGCTCTGGTGTGCTTCTTACAGATTGCTTCAGCTAAAGGACATGGAAGAGGCACGCTTTCCCCCAGCTGCCTCCTGGGAGAGAATAAAGGGGCTACTGTTGAGAAGAAGATGAACTACTTCTATGTGGTCATTGTTTTTTCTCTATGCACACATCTTCAGTTGTGCAAACCATAGATAGCCAGAGTTGGTCTGTGGTCTGAATCTAGTTCACAGGGCTTTATCAAGCCATGGCAAGACAAGGTGGGCAAGCCAAACACAGAGGTTGGTTGGTGTGAGCAGTGGTATGGGGCATCCAGCAGGTTCAGGAAACTTCCCACATTGCCCACCTTTCCTGGTAGGCTTCTTGTTCAAGGATACCACTTGGGTAGGAAGGGTGGGTCTGAGCAGGATTGGGGCTGACAAGCAAGTTCCTCAGAGAGGGATGGTCTAGGCTGCAGTAGCAAAACACATTTGTTGCATTTGGTACCATCTTCAGACCTTTGGTATGTTTTTGTAATGAACAAATACCTTCCTGCACAATTAATTTTTAGCACTAAATTCACTAGTGACTGGATGCTTCTAAGGGTGACATGGGGGGCAATGGTTAAAAGGAAAGATGGAGTTGATTGAGAAAGAAATACTGAGCATGGAAAGCCTCTAACTATTTTGGCTAACCTGTTTTCTGGCTTGAAGTGCCCTCATAGAGCTCTGCTGTGCATACAGCAAAGTTAATATGGCTTTAATGCAAAGCTTGTTTTCCTGAAGCAATAGCAAAAAGCCCACAGTGATAAGGCATTTTATTTTTGTTTGTTGCTGTTCAGCACAGTAGAAAGTCATTTAATCTACGCAACTGAAAATCATTTTAGGCTTAGCAGCATGTTGAGACAAATGATGAAGTCTTTAAAAGCCTCATTTTACTGGAGAATAACCATCCATAACAATTAAAGATATTAAAAAAAGCTTTCCAAGAGGCACAACAGAAATTTAGCTTACAAAATTGATAATAAGTTGGGCTTTTTAGTTATGTACAGTTTTGCAGAGAGTCTCACTGAAACTTCAAAACCACAATGAAGATGAGATAACACTGAAGAAGTTGGCGGGGTTTTTTGTTTTCTTACTCTTCCCTTCCTAGGCTGTCATTTCAAATAGGAGTTATACTTGGCTCTCCCTATTCTTTGTTGCTTTCTCTACTCACTTACATACAAATATCACAGTTCATTCGATTTTCATTTTGAATATCTCATAACTCTTAATATTGCCTCCATGTTATTTGTTTCTCTGAAAAAAAAAAAGACAAAATGAAATATAAATGCATTTCTTTCTATCATCATGAGGAGTATTGTGCTTGTTAGTCAGACCTATGCTTTGCCTCATAGTTTCTTTTTTTTTCTTTTTGTACTACTTGATAGTTTACTACAATGATATGTATGTCACTATTTTTACTGTTGTGTTAATTAGCTATTCATGTGCATGTGCTTTTATATTTTAATGAATTCCCATGGGTTTTGGGTCACCCCACAGCCATTGGCTATGGCCAGCCTGGTTCATGCTTGCTGTTTGGAAAAGCTGTCATGATGCATTGTTGTGGCCAAATAATAGCTTGCATCTGAGTCTGTTCTGACAAGCAAAACTAGATGAAAACATCCATATTGTAGAAAATAACTTAGAAGTATATATATATAAACAGCAGCACATTTTATCTAGTATGTTTCTTCAGCTTTCACCATGCCTTATACAGTCTCTCTGATTCATGGTTTTCCCCAGTCCTGCAGTCAACAGAAACTTTTCCAGATCCCTCCTTTAGCATCACTCATGCTTGCTAATTAGAAGGCTCTGTTACGTCGTTTTTATTCATAGCAAGTAATCATCGTTATCAGGCCAAAAGCTGCCAAACATTTTATGATGACTGTTTTCTATTTTTACCAATGTCAATTCCCCAAGTTAAATTTGAGGTCACCCCAACTTTTCACCTTTCTTTCATCTCTCTTTTTTCTTTTTTTCCCTTCCCCTTTTGGAGGGTTTGTTTAGTTTGAACAGCTACTGGTTCACTATAAATGGCATAAATGTAGACTATGTGTTTGTATATAATTTCTGTATACAAGACTGTAGTAATAGTACAATTGTAAGTTTTCATTGTCTGGTGTGATACTTCACTCAGTTTTAATTTTCCTCCTTTTTCCTCCCTTACACCCTCGTCTGGACAGTGTAAGGCACTGTGTTCATTTTTTTTTTTTTAATTTATATGTGTGACTTAAAAAAATAATATTAATTCAAGCTTATTGCTTTCATTATTTTGAGAATGATGAGTTCCATGAATAGTTCCAAATTGTTCCCTGTTACACTTACTGAACTCTACGTATTGTGACTTTGTGACTTAGGTTTATAATAATATAAATTCACAATTTTGAATTTTTGAGCTTTTTCACAGAGTTGTGGGAAAAAAAATTCCGTCTTTGCTCTTCACATAAGATGGCTCCTTTCCCCTCTCCTCTCGTAGCTCCTTGTAATGTACTTGCTTTATTCAGAACTCATCCTGTTTCCCATATACACAGGTCACCCTGATGAAATGATTAAATTGATTTCTTTAAACGTCCTGTCAGTCAGCTCAAAAAATATTAGCCCATTACTGGTTTTTATTTCACTGTCAGATCAGGAAAACTAACTAGGCATATTATGGTGGCTTTCAACACTCTTTAAAATTTAGGATTTTCATGAGAGCCATTGCTGGAGATCTTCAGCATCTCTGTGTTTTATTTCACTGTGGAATTAAATCAACTCCTTCTTCAAGCCATCTAGATTGTGTTTTTTTTTTCAGTATAACTGCAAAATAACACTTCAATTTTTCAGTGTGCTTGATCTTCATAAATGAAATGTTAGATGAGTTTCTGCCTCCTCTTTTTTTCTTTTTTTTTTTTTTCCAAAAATGAGCTTCTTTGATTTTATTTGAGCTATAAAATAAACCACCTTATAAGTAGACAAAGAGAGAGGGGAAAAACAGATATCTAAAGGAAACGAGTATTTGGTAAGTTAGTTATGCTCAATTACAGAAGTATGAAAAAATGAAATGCCTTCTTAAAAAAGTTTTGCTGTCTGGTACACAACATGCAATTCAATTATTTATTAAACATGAGGAGACAACAACGGGTACCTTGGTTCAGTTTTGTAGAAAGATGGGGACATTTGCAGATAGAAATTATTTCCATATTTCAAAGCCCTATAATTGTTTTTCAACAGTATTTGTTAGTTAATTTGCCTTATGCTTAAATTATCTATCTACATCTTTGCTAGAAAAAGTAGAAATACAATTTAAAACCTTCCTGTATTTCAGTTCTGCAAGGCGATATTCCTGATGCAATGGTTCAGGTGTTGGTGAGCTTTCCAGAGTGCTTGGTTCATAGACAAGCTGGGACCAGCATTGCCTGGTGGTTGCTTTGCTCTTTTCTGCCCATCCCTGGGTGTCCATTTGCTGTCTCCTGTCTTGCATTATCCTGTGGGCTCGTTGGGGCTTACACACACTGTATTTTCAGCATAAGAGGTTCTGAAACATAATTTGGCTTCTTAGATTGTATGGTTAGCAATAATTAATGATTTTAAATGGTAGTGCAGTTTCATCAGGTGTACTCAACCTTCAGGTGTGGCTTCCCAGAAGTGACCTTCATACGAATCCCAGCTCTTTTCTGGGAAGTGATTTGGCAGTGCTCAGAGTGCCTCAGGTTTTGTACCAGTCTGACTGGGTTTTCATCACCAGGACCTGCCCGCACTGTTTTGTGAGGACATCATGGGACGGTGGGCAAAGAGCCCACCAGAACTGCAGCTGTCAGGAGTGGGCCGTGCAATTTTTCTTGTGGAATATATCATTATGCCTTGTGGCTGTCCCGAAGTGATGTTCTCGGGGTCACGCAGCTGTGGTGGATGCAGGAATAGAGCTCTGCTCTGTCAGCTGGAGAGTCTTACTCACTTGCCTTTGATGCACAGAAACTAAAAGAAAATTAAAATAGGCTTCAGGAACTGGAGGGGGGAGTGTGAACCAAATCTGGGCTGGTTGTTGTGGGAGAGGGAGAGAGAAGAAAAGCAGGAAGGAAGTGAGAGATGTGCAAGTGAGAGGAGAGGATGGGGCAAGCATCGTGGGGTTGGAGCAGGCCCAAAACAACAGGACTTGGAGACCACAATGGCTGGAGCAGTCGGCATCATCTGAATTACACCTCAGCAGCTCCTGATATTTTGCATGGAGGGCAATGCATCAGTGAAACCCTTGTAAATGAATAAGTGTACATTTGATGTGTGCTGTGAGTGGGAATCTTTCATTGCAGACAGCAGTGTACCAAGCTGCTGTGCACCAGATTCAGAGCTGAATGAGGACAATAAATACAGGCTACCTCAGAAGTAAAGATATGTCCTCAATCTGCATATTTCAGCAAACGTATGACTGGAAGAGAAATACTGTTTTGTCCAACATCTTACACCACAGGATAAGATTTTCTTTATAATGTATGGTGATAGTTTTGATCCACATGATACCACGATGGCTTACAGTGTATCCACCACATTTGCAAGGAAGCAAACAGGCTGTGCTCTCAGTTACAGCAATGTGAAAAACAGCTGAGCTGTTTTGGGGTGTCAGTTCCAAGAACTGTGGGGTCTTTCTGTTTGTTTTTATTGTTGTCGTTTGCTTTTATTTCTTTTTTCTTTTTACTAGGAGGTTGGTTTCTACAATCTATCCTTAATGCTTAAAAATGAAGTTTTCAGCTGCTCAGTTATTTGAAGGTCAGGGTAGGCTGTCAGATGAGCTACTAAAAGTGACCTGTGACTGATCTCATGTCAGTTTTACAGGGATACCGTAAGAATTGTGTTTCCACTTTCAAGTCCCAAATCTTAGCACTTCCACCTTTTCCAAACAAGAATTAAAACATCCCCAAAGGAAAAAAAAAAAAAAAAAAAAAAAAAAAAAAAAAAAAGAACAGCTTAAAAGTCCAATATTTTCATTATTAGTTGCTTGATATTTTATAATGCAGTAGTGTCTGAAGGCATGAATAAGCAGAGATGTCTGGGGCAAAGTGTGCTGCTGGTGTAAGAAATGACAGTCTTTGCTCAGGACAGTCAATTATCTAATGGGCAATCTTTTAGCAGTTTCAGGTAGTATCTGTGGAAATGGATGAAAGCAAAAGATGCAGTGTTAAAAGGCAGCATTGCTTAGCGGGTTGGTAGCAGTCCTCTTCACCACCAGTGCTTCTGCTTTGTCAGGCGATGCTTTAGGAAAGTTTCTCCTACTGAGGATGCTGGCAGCCTCGGCCAAGCAACAGGGAGTGAATTGCCTTCACTGACTGGGTTTGGGAGAGCACCAGTAACTGCTTGGTTTCTGTGAGAACAAGGGAGGCAGGAATAGAAGGTGGGAAAGGGGGGAAAGATCCTGGATCCCCAGGATGCCCAAGAAGGGAAGAGCTGACACTGAAAACCATTCTGCAACACGAATGCCAGTCCCAAATGACTTTTTCAAGGGAGACCAGGGGAAGCACTTGCTTTTCCATGGCTGTAGTAGAAGATATTTTCTTCCTTCCTTTGCCACTAGTACACCTCTGTGATGTGCTGGTTTTGGTATGGCCATCAGATAAATGAGGGAGGTGTAGGATGGATGTAGGGATTGGCCCTGAGACAGGTCTGCACAGTGTGAGATGGGATGATCTGGGGAGAAAAGGTGAGAAGAGAGAGCATATTTCAGAGGGAGGTGAACATGATGAGAATTTGAAAGAAAGAAAATGAGAAATGCTTGTTCAATTCACACAAGATGTGACATGAAAAGAAAGGAAGCACATGGGACAGGAGGAGAGAGTAATGAAAGAAATGTACTAAGTTACATTACAAAAAGAAAAAAAATAATTCAGTTGCTGAGTCTAAGTGTAGTGAACTATACTTCTGTGTAAGGCCTGGAAGAAAGATAATACATACTTAGAGTTTTAAATATTATTGCTTTTTTATGACTACTGTTTTCTTCAGACAGTTAAATGAAATTATGTGACAAAATAAAAAGTTTCTTTCAGGCTGAGACTTGTGTGCCAGTCTTCACCACAAACGCATTTTTAGAGTTGGGTTATATAGAGAGATAAAAATGAAAATGCTGAGGCAACCTTAGGTATGGTAATGAGAATATGCCTCAAAAATAAAAGAGAGATTTTATCGCACTACATCTTAGGATCTTAATGCATCGTGTTTGCTCGTTGAATAATAATTTTCCATTCATATCAGTTCTCTCCTTCCCTCCTCTTCCTGTTTTTCTCCACCTTTCCTCCCAGCCTAAGAGGACTTAACCAGCGCTGCCTGCTTCTATTTCATACAAGTGTCCTCCAGGGCACTTTACGGGAATGGTGCAAGTGCTACAGTTCCCAGGCTAATTGCTCTTGAGCTGGCATATAGGTCATCACCTAATCATTCCCTTTGTCTTCTTTCCAAAGAGCTGAAAAATGTACATTGCTGCGCTGGGGCTTTCCAATGGCTGAGGAAGGTTTGTCACAAGTCAATGTCAGCTTTCTGCACCTGCAGCGTGGCTTTTTGCTCTTTGCCAGGCATAAATAGCAGGTGGTCCCCCTTATAGGAATATTTTATGTAAGTGAAGCTTTCATGTGTTTAACTTTGCTCCTGCCTCATAAATCCCAGTTCAGGCAGTAGGCAGCTCCTGTAACCCCTTCTGCTGGGAGGTATCCTCAGAAACACGCAGCAGTGAAACAGCTTTCTACAACTGCTGAGAGTAAAAATCATTGCTTAGCTCACATGAGAAAGAGCTTTGTATATGTTGGGAACTAGAACTCTGCTGAATCAGGGCTTGTATGATTGAATATACGTATTTTCTTTCATTTCAACCTCATTCTCTCTAACTTGAGAGAAAAAACTGGATCTACTCTCCTTCACTCAGCAGTCTGAGTGTTCATATGGCCCATGCACTTGAATGAATGAACTAAAATAATATAAAATTTCCTGTTTTAACTGGATTTATGAAAATCACTAGCCACTGTATGTTAGACCGACATTTTCTTTCTTACCACTAAGAGGGAATGAGGTGTTCTTCACTGCTGTTTTGCAACCTGGGCAGCACAGGGGCTGTGTCTACGAGGCTGCAGGTTCAGGTGTTCAGGCATTTATACCAGCTGCACATGGCTGTAGCATGACTGTGCTTTTCCTGACTCTCATTAGCATCCACGGGAAGGCTGTGCAAGTTGGTTATCACATCATCTTGGTACTGATAATAGTGAGGCGATACAGTGCTCGACTTGTAACATTGCTTCTGAAGGTGAGTGTTGTTCCTGTTACCATCCTAGTGCCGGTTTTGTGCTGCCAGGGGCTGGCTGTGCCCCTTGGGGCCCTTTCAGGAGAGCACAAACACCTGCAGTAGTGCCCGGCTGGGGACAGGGATGATATGCTGATTTGGAGTTTATGGCCACCCGCCCTATCCCCACAGGAGGGTTCCCACCACTGCCCTTCCCCAGGGAGGGATTCCTCCAACTCTGGAATACCTTTTTCCATCCAACTGCGGGGAAAAGGAGCCACTTGCAGCCTTTCTCCCCATTTTGTGTCATTGCCACAAAAAGTCTTCCTAATTTAGCAAGATAGACACAGCAGCTGTGCCTGGCTGCAATGCTTTTATTAAACAAAATCAGAGCTTATGGTATGACATGATCTATCACCGCTGTAAAGCTTTTTATTAAGGAAAAGGTACGCAGGGAGTGAGAAAAACAGAATTGAAAACGGGGAGCTCACATGGTCAGTGTTCAGGGCTTTCTGGTGAAAGCATTTTCTGCTGTGCATCCTCCCCTGAGACAGTTGGACTCGATGGACTTTTGTTATCCCAATCAACCTACTTCCAAGGATTAGGAAGGAAACTAAAAGTATGGACAAGAGTGAAAAAGAACAGGTCAGAGGTGTAAATGGTTTCAAGTCAGGAGTGTCTGTTGAAATTTATCTCCGAATATTTAAGGAATTGGCTGAAGCAATCCTTGAGTCATTCATGTTTTGCTTTTTAAGAAGAGGAAGAGAGAGAGAGAAAGGACTAGGAAAGGGCAGAGATGAATGCTGTCTCTACCAGCGAAAGAGGAGAGGGTGTTGAGAGTTACAGACCAAACGTGAAAAAGACAGCATAAATTATTAAATAATCTGAAAGTACCTAGAGGGTAGCTAGGGAATACCCAAATGGATTTGTCAAGAGCAAATTGCGTCAAACTATTCCAATGTCCAATTTTGACAGAGTAAGCGGCAGAAATGCTAAGAAAGAAGTACTAGATGTGATCCATTCTGACTTCAGTAAGGCTTTTGACACTATTTCACTTGACATGGTCCTATGTAAACCAGGGAAGTAGTCTAAATGATGTCTCTAAAGCAACTTCTGAAGTACTTGAAAGGCTGCAGTTGAGGTTTAGTTATCAATGACTGGATAGTCCGAATGGTAGGGGTCAGTTTTCTGAAGGGCTCTGTCATGTGCTTTGGTTTCTTTGATATTTCTTTTAATGATTCACACAATGAATTTGAGTACACTTAAAAAAAAAAAAAAAAAAAAAAAAAAAGTGGATGAAATTCAACTGAAAGGGGTTCTGAATGTTTTGGAGACAGGACAGGATGGGAATATAAAATATTCCAGATAAATTAGGATAAGGGTCTGAAATGAGTAAGCTAGAAGTAGTTAAGTGTGGAAGCCACAGCTGGGAAGGAAAAATGAAATGTACAAATGCAAGACAGGAAATAATAAGCTAAGCAGCTGCGCTGCAGAACAGAATCAACGTTCATTTATAGTGGATGACAAATTAAGCAGCTTAGTGGTGTGATGCCATTGCAAGGAACACAAGTTTTGCTGTGCTTTAGAGGGACTGTATGCCCCAGGTGAGGCCACTGTGGATGGTGTCTCCAGTATTTGGGTACCACACTAAGAAAGAGGTAGGCAAACTGAGTGCAGGAGTAGGAATGAGGATTGCCTTAGAGGACGTGACGCAAGACAGGTCTGAAGGAATTATATTTTTTTACTTGAGTGTAGGAATTCTCATTTTTTTCTGGACTCAGCAGTTCACCTAACATTGCACTGCTCAAATCAAATAATACAGTGTTTCCAGAGCCACTGGACTAGATCCAAGGAGGGGCAGAATTAGCACCATCTGAAATTACAGGCTATGAAGCTGTGGAAAACAAAAAGTACTTCAAAGAGCTGTACAGTTCATGGAAAAACTTTGAAGAGCTTTGGGGTTTGATTGTTTTTTTAGCAGGGGAATTTAAATTCTTAATCCAACACTGCTACTCCTACTACTTTTCCCCCACTGGAATTAATGGCACTGCACATAACCTTGCTATTCAAACAACCCCTAATTACGATGTCAGAGTTAGTTTGCCTTCAAGGCTCTCCCATAAGTTGATGCTGTGCTGCCTTCTCTTCCTCTTGCAGTCTCAGCCTTTCCCTTGCCAGTTACTCCCTTCAGACACCTAATTCTATCCAGCTTCTCTCTTGGTATTTTCCCTCCTTCTTGTAGTAAAAAACCCAACTCAGATTCCCAAAAGTTGCCATCTTGTTTATGTTCTTAGAGCTCATACATCATGAGTCATGGTGCTGTGAGTCGGCACAGGTGAACCAAGCCCAATAACACAACAGACTTTGCAAGAGAAGTTCCTTTCATCAGGCAGCTCACATCCCATCCAGAATGTGAGCTCAGCAGCCGCTGCTGTTGCTTTGTTAATGCACCTGTTTCTTTCTATGCCATGCTTTGCTTCTGTTTGTTTGCTGTCAAGACCTCAAATTGGTTGGTCATTGAGCAGTTTTCCACCAGGAAAGCCTGGAAGACTTGGACATCATCTACCAGAGCCAAGGACCAACGCTTTGGATCTAAGGTCAGCAAAAAGCCAGCTTTATTGCTGGTCAGCCCATCAGATCTCCTGCTGTATGGACTGATGGTGCCTGGTGGAAACCGTCCATCTGACATGCAAGATTTTGAGGCCATGTGCGATTGCCTGCCTTGCAGAGCAGCATGGTATGCACAGCTGCTTTGCACCACTCTGTTCTACCACGAGATGTGTGGAAAACTCTTCTCTGGTTGTAGCTGAGTTTTTGGTGGTGTGAACTGGCAGGAAGTCTGTGTTCCACTTCCCGGGGTTTTCAATTTTGTTGGGTCTCATGACTCAGAACATTTTTTGTTCTGGGGCTGGAAGGATAGTTATTGTATGCTGAAACCTCTGTATGGCATTCTAATGCATTACAGTAGTTATTAATAAATAAAGTGAAAAATGTATGGGAAAAAATAATCTCTAAGTGCATCAAGCAAGAAAAAAAAATTACTTTGAAAAGGCAAAACAAAAATGACTTTGAAAAGGCAAAACAAAAATTGATGCACATTTTAACATCAAAGCAGATTTTTTCCTAGAGTTCCATATAAAATCTACTCCTTCAGTATTTATTTTCAGAATTTCTAGTTCTATTTCAAACAATACCTTGCTGCATATGAAATACTTGTGGCACATTTTATAATCCTGATATGACCACAGAATGATAACAAACTATAGTAACAGCTATATTCTGTAATGGAGAATGAGAGTGAATATTTCAGACGTGTTTGCTGCACTCAAAAGTAGTGTTTCTGAACCAGCTGTGACTGAATCACTGTGGCTATGTTTTCTCCCCAAAATAGTACCCCTCTCACCTGCCAGTTCATTTGGGTTTAGTTTAAAACCTCTAGAAGTCTGCCACTGACCCACTGGGAATTGCACAAAAGTAGTAAGTCTCCCAGTGCTGGGAGATGTAGAAGCAGAGAGGTCTCTTACCGAGTGCTAAACGCACAAGAGAGGTGATTAAAAAGCACAAGGGAGGATTTCTGTGTTCACTCTGTCCAACCCTATTTCTCTAATAGCATGCACCTTGTTGGTTTTTTTTTTTTTGTTTTTTGTTTTTTTTTCTGTTCTTTCACCCCTGGGCGGGTGGCAATGGCTGCAGTGTGGCACATTGCCGCGGGGTGTAGTGAGGAGAACAGGGCCCTATGTCAGCACTGTGTGGTCTGGGGGGAATTTGCTCAGTGCCACTTCCTTGGCTGTGGACACCAGCTCCTTGCAGGAGCTCACCACAGCTAACAGAGGTGGGGACGGGCTCAGATTTCAAGCAGGTGCTCCCTTGGCCTTTCCATTCAGGTGGCATTTGGCCACCCAGGACATGAAAGTGGCTGGGCTGCCTATATGGCTGTATAGGTCCCGTTGTTTTCACCTAGAGAAGAGGTTGCTTTCTTCTGAAGAGAACTTTCTGTAGATGGTATTGGTAAGCCCATATAACATGAATCAGTACTTTCCAGAGTTATCAGTGGTGTTGTTCACTCCTTTGCAGCCAGGTACAGCTGCATAAGCCCAGCGGCTGTGGAGCAGCCAGGTGCCATTTTGTGGAGCCTGGAGGATCTCACTGCTGACTGCATAGGACATGAGGGAGAGGGGAAAGCCTGGTGCCCATACCTAGAAACAATAGAAAAATGATCATATTTGATACAGAAATTGAGAAAAAAATCATCAGAGATTTCCTGTGATGCCATTTTATAGTCCATTTCAGAATACACGCTTATATTAAATATCATTTGACAAATATGTTCTGCTGCTTAAGCTGCCCTTGGGATGCTCAGTGTTTACCAATGTAGTTTATTATAGCTAATGGCAATGCAGGTGCCTTTCTAATAAAATTGTAGCACTGCACAGAATTTTCCTTTCTCTCATCATATTTCTTCAGATTACTACATGCAGTCCTGTTTTCTTAGATTTGGCCTGTCTGTGCTTAAGTCTTTATCCCAAATATTTAGCTCAGAGGGGTCTGTCCATCAGCATCATAGCACAGGCAGCGCTGAACCAAAGATGCAGTAAGGGAGAGCTGTCTGTGGTACGGCACGATGATTGCCCTGTCTTGCAGGACTTCTCCAGGTCCTTTGATGCAGAAGGAGCTGCAGAGGTCAGGCAGAGGCCTCGCTGAGGTGGGGCTGCGGGCTTTTAATCTCAGAGTTGAGGCTTCTGTGAAAATTCTTCCCTTAGAAATCCCCTTCTTCTGTCTGCTACCAGGCAGCTGCTCTGCTTCTGTCTGTTTCTCCAGAGGACACACATGTTAGCATACTTTGAAGGTAAGTGACTTCGGTGGGATCACCTTTGGCTTTCTCGGCATCATCCCCGTGAGAGGCCGAGGCCGCTAGCCCAGCCAAGCAGGCGGAGATGCTGAACTTTTCCTGCTGGGGCTTTCCAGTACCAACCAGGACTAAAGGTAAAGGTTGAACCTTCAAACTCAGTTCCTATGCAGTACTTGTGCAGGGAATGACAAGCTGATGGACCTCTGGCTTTAGTAAGGCCCCCTGGGAATGGCGTGGCTGAAATGTTGAAAGTACACTCCATGTTGCCTTTGCAGAATTCTTATTTATTTATTTATTTATATAGTGCCAGAGCTTCCTACTGCATATAACTAGTTGAAAAGGTGAGCCAATATCTTCCAAGACCTTGCGGCCAAGTTGGCTGCATCCCCTGGATTGCCTTGAAGTGTTTGCAGGGTTTGCTTTTAATCAACACTTTGTGTCACTCTCTTAAATTTACACTTGGGCTTTGACTCTCTCGTGTAGTCCAGGGATGTTCTTTTCAGGGCTAGTCCTTGCGTGTCTGTGAAAGGTGACAGCTTTCATTCTGTGTATTTTAAAATTATTGACATCTAATAACATAACCTAGAATAGTTTCTAGTTAGTGAGTTACCTCCTTGAACTAAAATTAAATTTGTGAGGCTTCTTGGGTCTTAAATGATCTCACCACTACCCTCAGTCTCCTTTCCCTGTTCCTTACCTCCATTTGCCTTTCTCTATTCATTAATAGCCTTCCATTAACTTGATGATGCTCACAAAGTCTTTGGAGGTTTCACTGTGCTGACATGTCAAAATAAGAATGGTTTCTGTTCTTTGTGAGCAGGTGGAGTTTTCAAATCCTGGATAAAGCTATGTGAGAAATCACTTCGTATTGTTAATCAAAGGGCAAAGCAGGGTTAATAATTTCATTTCCATTAGAGTGGATAAATGTCTTTCACTCTTTGACACAAGCAGAAAGGAGAAGGGAATTTTGGTGTGGGGCGCCATTCTCCTGATTTTAAAATCAATGTTTGTGTCTCTTCTTTTTCCCCCCAAACTATTCAGACTTAATTACGTTCTTCAATTAGGAACATAGGATTTATATGCATTACCAGTTATAATTAAAGAAAAGTCCATGGTAATTACTGCCTAATATGCATTATCATTCTGTGTAAATGTCGAATTCTTGCAGACAGCCGTATAGAGTCAATTTAAATAAAAGATGCTCAAGATTAAATTCTTCAGACTTTTTCAGTTCCACAAATATGAATCATTTTGGCAATATATTTCTTGGATTTAAAAGATGACTGAGCTAGACGAGACAAGTTGTCATTTATAATGCATGTTCTGTTTTCCCCACACTCTGGTTTTCATCATTCCTATGTGTTCCTTCTGCAAAGCTGCTGTGACATTTTGGTGCAGAGTTTTTATTGACTTGAGAAGATTAACATTTACTAGGACCACATCCTAATTTCTTTTATGCTACACAGTGATGCCATCTGTAATAGAACACTTTTTTGAAATCATAAACATAGAAGTAGTCAGCTTCCTTTTTAAATGACTAAGTATCGTCAGGTTTAAAAGTCACCATTACACAAAGATGTTCTCTTAGTGAGAGTGAGATTTTAATTAAAACTGCACACAGCATCGACACAGTGCTGATGACTGGAGCATGCTGCCCTCTGCCTACAGAATTTAAGAAATGTGCTTTGCTCCTCTGTATCTTCACCACTGCAAAGCTTGCTGGTGTTGCCGTGGTGTAGCTTTGGAATTCTGTCCTGTTATACAAGCTTCTTTGCAATACATTAACAAAACCCTGCTTGTAAGATGTTCTGTGTTTTTACACTTTTGATAAGGCTGTAATGAAATATTAGTTTTCTGGGAAGAGTACCACCTTTTTGCTATGATAAGTGAGAGATCTCCTTACCCACCTGTAGCATCTCTCTGTATAGAAATTAAAAAGCCCATTGTACTTTCTGAAAAAAAAAAAAATGAAAAATGAAAATGTCCTCAGCATTGTAGCCAATATTCCCTTTCTCTCAATAAAGCAGGACTGTGCCAGTGGAAACTGTTATTGATCAGGGTGTGCCATGTTTGCCTGAACAATCAGCATGCTAGCACTTCCTCTTTTTATTTCCTATATAATGCCTTAATGCCTTCTGGGGTAATAGATTTATAAAATCCCATTCTTTTCTTTTCTGTTTTGTTTTGTTTTGTTTATATAAATGCCTTCTTGAAGAAACATTCAGAGTTCAGAGCATTTCAATAAAAAATTAAGTATGCATTTCTGGAACTAAAGTAATAAACCAGAAAAAAAAAAAAAAAAAAAAAAAAAAGAAACAACCAACTTTGTTTTTCCCTCTAATTGTTTGGAAGGACAAGAAGTGATTCTTTACTCTGCTTTTGTGCATCTTTTCTGCTTCTTTGTGTTGGGATCTAATGTTGTGTATTTTTTCTGTGGAAATATAAAGAAAAAAAAATACTTTTTTTTTTTTTTCCCCTCTTTCTCTCTTTATATATATATATATTTAAAGCCTAATCTCAGATTCCCATTTTACCAAAATCAAGGGACCAGACGTACCATATTTGGTGAAACTACAATGATTTTAATTACAATTTTGTATTTGGCATAAGACTATGAATGATTTGCAAAAGTTTTAGTTGGGCAAGAGTATCAGCCAATTTATGATTATTGAAATAGGGTTTGTAGCATCAGACTCATAATTTGAGTAAGTTGGCAATATTCACAGATGAAAACAGTTTTTACTGTGTGTGCAGATCTGTGTCAGCAGATCACCAAGCATACAGATGAATGTTTGGGTGTTTATTTATATTATGTCTCTTATAGCTAATGCAAAGCTGGTTATTCGTTGTGTGATTATCATCACACTGGAGGGTTGTGTGGTTGTGTCTACCACGTATGTGCTTCAGCATATAAAATAAATGCTTTAGGAAGATATTTTGTGAAACACTGCAAATAGTTGTAAAACATCTTACTGAAAATAGCCATACAATGTTTCTATTCCTTTATCAACTTAATGACCATACTCCTGTGCCCCTCTGTTGGTACTTCACAATTATCTTCTAATATGCAAAGGCTTGTAAAATTCTATGGAAGGGTCCAGCTCCCAGACTCCTATAATTAAGTGTCAGTTTTTATTTGAAAAAGTAATTTTCCATTCTCCCTCCAAAAATAAAATATATCACTATGTGTTCAAGAACCAGAAGGATACAGAGACCTAGGCCTGCCACTTAGCGTATCGTAGAAGTCCAGAGCTGCTCTGAAGAAGGGAAAAGGAGCTCTGTGGTTTCATCTTAACTTTTGAAGTGTTTATTGTGGGTTTGCTCCTGCAGCACTGGGGTGCACCCATAGCTCTGTAGTTGTAGTGAGGATCCCTGGTCAATGCCTGTCTGGTAGGGATTTGTACCCCTGATAGGGTCTGCTTCTAGACATGGTGTTCATGGTGACACCAAATAGCCAAAGCATTTGGGGTTACCAGGTCTCAGCTATCCTATGCATTTCCAGATGTGGGTGTTGGCCATCCTACAGTGAAACCAACCCATGCAGCCAGTTAGGAAGAAGCAAAAGGCGGGTCCATTTAAGGTCCTTTGCAATGCCTTCATTTGGTGAGCTGTTTCAAGTCTTGACCTCCATGATGAAGTGTTTTTGGAAATCTGGCTTAATGGTTGTGCTTATGGGAACACTTCTCTGTGAGAAGGCATTGCCCAGAATTACCTTCCCACATGTGTCCCAACATCTTCTCTGGCCTACCTTGTTCTCACCTTGTTTGAAGCGTAGAGAGACTGCAGTCTTTTGAAGAGCTGAAAGGTTCGAACTAAGAGGCAGGCTGTAAGGATTTTTTTGTTAAACAATGAAGACAGAGTAAGTAATGGGCCTGTCTCTGTGACAGTAATAGCCTGAAATGAGACAGGTTGGTCACATCTCCCAGCTAGGCTGGGCCCTTCCACCCCTCATTCAGGCAGGGTGAGGAAGGGCGGGCAGATGCTACCAGCACTGCAGCAGCTCCGAGCTCACTCATGCGTAACTCTCCTCTCTCAAATTTCAGAGGAAAATGCAAGTAATGATTTTCTTTTGAGAGAGCTCCATAAATATTTTAAATGAAACTCAATGTACTATTTCATGAATCTTACATTATTTATTTTAAGGCTGGCTTTAATAATGAAATCTGAAAGTTCATATGGAGCAAAAAAGCATATAGAGCTCAATTTCACTTCTGTGAACATTAATGTGCAAACTACAATTAAAATGAATAACAGATACATATTCTGGGCTTATCTGGAATTTGTTAGGAAACTTCTTAGTTTTTAATGTACCTCGGTGGCAGACACGCAGTGCAGAGCAGCCTTTCACAATTAGTGGGAAGGTTTTGTCTGGTGGTGTTCATGTTCCTTGTTGCCTTTTAGAGTGTGCATGCCTCACTGAATTTACAGCTTTTATGTCTTTTTTTTTTTTTTCCCTCGTCCTTTGAAGTGGCCTAAAAAGACTGAGTCTTTTTTTTTTGGTTAAAAGTTATATAGCTAGTGAGTTTTTTGAGTAGGAAAGCACCAGCTCTTGCCAGTAGAGGGAGTGGACGAACACCGATTTGGGCTTCACAGCGATGCACGGGGGAATCCCGCAGCGTGCAGCATTTGGACTCACCTGTGAGTCCTGATGGACGTGCTCTGTTACCTGTATACACGGTCTCATCGTTTTCATATTCTGAAAAAATGTATTTTCTGATCCTAAAATATATTATACAGTTTTATGGTCATGGATGAAAAAGACGAAAAAATATATCACTGTTATCACATTTCTCCCCCTTTTCTTAAAAAGGGGGGACAGAGGTTGGATAATTATCACCTTGTTGCAGATACAGCAGGCAAGAAGACTTTTCAGTATTTTTCTGTAATTTTGTACACATAGGGATAAAGCAAAATAATCAGATTTCTTTCTTATTCATTTCTATTCACAGATTTTTTTTAAACCTCACAAAGATTTCTAATAATAATAATAATAATAATTCGTGCAGTTCCTGGTCTTTGAAAGAGCATTGTCATAGCAAGCCCTGATGCCGAACTCCTAGGTATCACCATTCACACCGATTTTCTTCTCCTTGCTAATATATGTGATCTTACTGGGTGACCATTATCAGTAACTGTTTTACAAGTCCCGAATGCTTGTGGTTCTGCCACTCCCAGTGACCTGTCTGGGTACTGCGATAGGTAAGGCAGTACAATGGGTTATGGTATTTAGGACAGAAGTATGTCCTTGCTATTGCTGCTGTATTTGGTAGTCTGCTCATGCCTGTGAAGGCATGAACAGTACAGGAAGATCATTGTTCCCCATCTGCTGGACAAATCTGGTTGTAAGCTACCAGGTGGGATTATTTCCTCTTCACCTTCTAATCAAGGGAGAACCACCCTCTTTTTAGGGCTGAAAGGTTGCAGTTGTTCCACATTTGTGACTTTTTACACTTATTCTCTTGGCTTTTGTTTTGTTTTCCTGTGATAGATGGGAACAAACTGTCTTGTATAAGAAAAGAACCCACAAATGCTTCATTTGGAATAAGTAAAACAGTTTTCATTATGTTTTATCACAAAATTTTTCCTGTTTGTCTTTAAGTAATTGTTCATCAATATGTTCATCACTCAGTTTTTCTTCCAGTCACTGCTCTGGCTCTGACTGAACATAGCCCTTTGAATCCGGTGGTGTTATCTCAGGACACACAGTGTCCTGGGTCAGGGGAGCTAAGGCATGACCTTGTCGCAGGCTGTCAAGTGAGTGTAAGAAATCATTCTGGGCAGGTGGAACGAGTCTGCAGGAAGAGAAGGGTGTCTGTGTTGGTGATGACAGAGCCAACACTGAGGTGGTTTCAAAAGCTGGTTCACACTCAGAGATTAGAAACATTTCCAGACTTCTCCGTTTCATTTTTCAAATATGGACTGATCTTGGGTTTTCAGTATTGGCTTTCCAGTGAGCTCTCATTGCAGAAACACTGAGAGCTCACTGGAAAGCCAATGTGTTTGTAGAGGAAAATGTGTTTTCCTCTGGTGTTCCTTCAACAACCTGAAACTGAGAGAGGCTTGACTATGGAGCTGGAGAGCTTCGCTTAAGCAACATCCAAAAGATACTCAGACAGGACCACTCTAAGAACCTGACTAGACTTAAAATAAGTAGATGCTCCTCCAAAATGTTTTGTGTTGAATGAAGTAAAATGGAGCTGACTTTCCTGAGAGCTTGCCTCTTGCACCCCGCATGGAGTGAAGGAAGCATGTGCATTGCCAGGCATTTGCATTTGCAGCAGGCTCACTGTTGCCTTCTTTTATGGCACTTGTTTAATAATCTAGTCTAGCAGAGAAGTATGGGAAACAGCTCTTAACCTTGAAAGCCAAGTTGGAAAAAATGCTGTGAAAAGGATTTATATGGTGACAAATTTAACAATCCACTGAACTTGCTTTTTCTCCTGAGAGATGAACTGTTAGATCTCTCCAATAGAGACATGGCATAAATGCCTGAAAAATGTATGCTTTCCTTAATAATTTTTAGAAAAAATATTTCTCTTTGGCCAAGTTTTAAAAGTAGTGGGAGACTTACTTTTTTGGTACAGAAAAATTTACAACAGCTACTTTTAATTTCACTCAATGGCGGTTTTTTTAGTGTTTGAGCTTCTCATCAGGCTTGTTTTGTGGCTGCCTCTCTTTTCTCTCTTCTTTCTTTTTTTTAAGCTGGTTCATTACTGACTTAACTTACCACATGGTTCACAAGCACTGAGGGGGGGAGGAAGGAAGGAAGGAAGGAAAAGAAAGGAAAAAAGGAAGGAAGGAAGGAAAAGGAAGGAAGGAAGGAAGGAAGGAAGGAAGGAAGGAAGGAAGGAAGTTGGTTGTACATTTTGTCACCTGTGTCAGACACATGTTTTAAATATTATGCAAGGGATGTATTGCCCAGGGAGGTGCCCTGGGGGTGTTCAAGGAGAGGTTGGACATCGTGCTCAGGGACGTGGTGTATTGGGTAATATTGGAGGCAGGAGGTCGGTTTGACCAGCTGATCTTGGAGGTCTTTTCCAACCTTAATGATTCTAAGAATGGAAGGAAAATAACACTGTTAAAATTAAAACAAAAAAGCAGACAAAATATCACATCAAAACAAAATGAAAACCTAACCTTTTCATAGTATTTCAAAGCAGTTTAAAAAACAGAGCAAACATAAAACACTGTAGGCTTTTGTGGAGTGTATATAATATGGGTTGTCTGCTTAATTCTAATAGTTAGATCACATAGATCAACAGCAAGACCTTTTCTTGTTAACAAAATGATTCATTAGCTTTTCCAGAAAATGACTTCCTGCGTCTAATGCGGCTGGGTTGAGTTTTGAGCAGGCTATTAATGTGCATCATATTGTATCTTTCCTTGCACTATTATTGTAACTTTTAATTGAGGCTGTCTTTTACTACACGAGTTCTTACTGCCATTTTGCTGTAACTCATTTCCTTGTAATTAGATATCTGTCCCATCTCTGAAATGCAATTTTCTTTGTGCTGGTAAATGCACAGCACAAGTTACACATGAGTCCTTTTACATTCAGTAAAAAACAAGGATCAGAAACTGGTGGCCCCAAGGCAGGATTTTGCAGTGCTTTAAGCACTGAAAGGCTGGGGCTGGGGCAGAGGTGGTGTGGACTAAAAAGAGGTGAACACTCTCCCTGAGAGGCTGAGGATGAATTGTGAGGATCTGTCATTCTTGTTCATCCCTCACCATGCAACCAGTGCAAGTCAGAAACTGAAGGGAGAGAAAAATCCCTTTTCTGTTTTGGCAGTCTCTCTCTGTTGAATGTAACAGAAATGAGCTTGTCTGTCTCAGCATGACAGTAAATGGAGAGGAAAGGATGTGATACAAACCATCATTCAAATCCATCACTAATGGCAGAGCTGGCTTCCAGGGCCAAAGACGGGGCCTGCTGGCAGCCTGAAGGATCTGGTCCGGGGGGACAGGAGACGATGCAAAACACACCCACACAGCCCTGCACTCATCCTTGGTCCTACATAGCGCCCAGCTGCACTTAGTAGGTTTCATTGATGGACTTGAGAAGGAGCCTGTCCACCAAAGTGCTGTTTTAAATGAAAGGCAAACGTTTCCACACTGACAGTATCTTTGAGCTAACAAAAAGTGGCTTTTTGTTAGCGAGGCGTCATATAACTCTACTAAATGTACTGCTCCAGTAAAAACACATAACAGGTGTACTGAAGGATGCACCATGTTATAACTGTACGGCTGTTATTTATTTCCACGCTGAAGCTGAAGGTGTTTAGTTCAGCTGTGATTTGTTTCTGGTGCTTGGGCATAAGTTTTCAAGTGGCCTTACACAAAGAAGTAGAGTTGCCTCTTAATTAGTATTGAACCTTCTGGGAAAGGACTGCTGACTCACTGTGTAACTCACTGGTGCGCCTGCTGTGTCATTTGTCATACACCACTAAGCAACTCCTAGATATTAGAAACCATCCATCAGTATCTCCCTCAGCTGGATCCAAACTGACAGCTTACGAATGAAAGCCTCCCAAAATCAAAGTCAATCTTCTGAGCAATTCAGTCCCTTGAAACAAATGTTTCATGTGGAATAAACTGAATATTAACGGCGCTGGGAAGAATCTGGTCTTTAAAATTACCTGTACCTTTTTCTCTTCTGTCTCTATTTCTGCTCAGAGTGACTGGATGTTCTTCTGGTTTGCAGCTCTCTGCAGGGTTGAGCTCCAGGCATTTCAGTGTGGTCTTACCCCTCTTCCAGCTCCTCTTCATCTAACAGAGCTACAACTGAAAACAGGGGCCTTGAGTCCTGAATCCAGCTGAGGAGATTTCAAGGTCGTGGATGGGATGATGGATACATCTGAGCGGCTTTTGGAGATGTCAGGGTGCAGTGTGGAGCACCGTGGCAGTCTTAGTGGGGTGCCAAGGTCCTGCTCAGGTAGCTCGTTGGGGATGGGTTTCCTAGGGCAGCCTGCTGGGTGCCAGTGGCTGCTGCCCAGCCTTAAATTCCTCTTTCTCAGAACAGAAGCACGTGGAATCGCTTTAAAGGCATTTGAATCCTTTTCTGCTCTGTAGTCTGGGAGTTCTGTGGGAAGGGGTTCCCTCTGTTTTAAAGGCACCTCTCCAGATGCCCCCCAGGTCTTTCTTGTCATTATAACTTGGGAATATCACAGGTCTTAAGTACAAGTTCTGAGTGAGACATCTGTTGTGCTTCTGACTATCTCTATGCTGAAGCCTATTACATTACAGCTTTAGTTTGTAAACTCAGCCCTTTAAGGGAAAATGTCAGTGAATATGTTTATTCATACGGACTTCCAGATGTTGTAAAGAGCAGGGCCGGTGGTTCCTATAAAAGTAAGTGGAAAAAGGAACTTAAGTTTACCTCTGCTCAGATCTTAAAGGGGTACAGTAAGTGTAAGGTTTGTTCCCAGGCTTTATTTTAAAAACAAACAAACAAAAAGTAATTAAATGTTCAATGTTAATAGAGGGTCCAGATGCTTTATTTTCAGGGGATTGTATTTTATAGTTGAGGTTTAAGAGTGTGTTTATCAGAGTAACTGATAGGAACTGAGAAAAAACAGATGAAATGAATATAAACAAAGTACTACAAACTTTATGAATGTTGGTTAGTTCTCCTCTCAGCTTTTGGTGGTAGCATCTTGTGGTAGCAAATTCAACATTTCAGCGTTCCAAGCAGTTCTTCTGATGTCTGCCTCATCTTTCTGCAAAAGACAAGGAAAAGATTAGTCTGCACCTCACATGCAGGCACATCCCAAATTTGTCGCCTTAAAAGAGATGCGGGAAGAGGCCAGGGAGAGCAGTCAGTGGGAAGAGCAGCACTGCTTGCCTGGCGAAAGGCTGTAGATGTGCGCCACTTGGAGACCCCCAAAAAGTGGCAAAGTATCTTTGGGTCATCAGCTTTTTGTAAATTCACACATTTAAAATGCACAGCCTGAAGTGAGCACACTTGTGGAAAATGTGCTGCCTCCATGTGTGGGTAAGTACATATATATAGATTAATATTATTTTTACTTTTTACACTTATTTTGGAGGAAATTTAGAATCTTCATTGAAGGCTCATGTGAAAATGATGTCACTAAGCTGTAGGCTCAGTTTAATTTCTGTGAGACATAAATTGCCATAAATGAAACACCTCTTTCAGCAGAGTGCTGTGTTTCTAATTAAAAGAAATTCAAGGCTGTAGCATCTTGCTATGGACGTGCGTGCAGTGGGTTAGGATCTGCATTAGGACATAACTTCAGGAAGGTGTTTCCTTTCAGTGGAGGCTCTTCATATCCAAATGAAAGCAAGGAGAGAGAGGCTATTTAAATGTTTTTACATGGTATTTCTTTGAACTATGTTAGTATTGTGTGTCTGAACTTGATGAATGTCACGATGCTGGGCCAGTGACAGCGGCCGCTCGGTGAGCGTGGGCTGCCTTGGTCGCATTTGCTGTCAGTGGGTCTTCTCCCTCCCAAAGAGCAACTCTGCCACTCAACCACCTCTAAATGTCTGAATTACCTATTAAAAGCCCGTGCCTTTAGGGGTTTTCCTCCTTGACCTGGGAGGCGAGCCGCAGGTGCAGTAGGCGATGTTGACACGAGCAGCTTGAGTCTCGATTCTGGCCAAGGATAGGATGAATCTTTAATGCCTTCTGCTTGAGCTGCATTGCGTTTTCATGCATCGTGGAAAGTGCTGCATTCAATCTTTATTTAGGTCTTCTTATCAGGTGTGAAATGAGCTGATGGTGAAATCTGCAGTTCCTTCAGATTTTTAAATGATAGAGATAGATGGCTGTAATCTTCTGTCATTTGACATGATTTGTACCCCTGTGTTTTTGTGCCCCAACAGAAATAATAGGGATTCAGATGGTAATGAGATGGCATCCAGATGCACGGCACACACGCGCATACGCACAAAATATTGATTTAAATATGTCCTGACAAGCTGGTCAGGCAGCAGTCTCAAGGAAAGGAAACTTCTGAAGTGAAAGAGAAATAATGACAATAATGAAGAGGCAGAACATTGATTTTAATGTGTAGCAGCAGTATGGAGATCTGGGTACGATGAATCAGAAGGGGGGAGCTGGCAGAGGCACACTCTGTGATTTGTTGCATACATTTGTTTCCATTTTTATCCATTAGAAGCACTCTGAGCATTCAGATGCAGCTGAGAGGTCTGGACTGGGGAGAGGCGGGGAGGGAGCTTGGGCTGTTAAAGCTATGATAGGTGGTGAATTTATATCGGCTAGCTTTCTAATTTCCTGTTAAAAATGCTGAGGCCCCTCTCTCCTGGCCTTATTTTGAAAATAAATAAATAAATGGCACCGTTGCCATCCCGTTTCTGAATTCCAAGCAGCGGCTCGGGAGCGTTTCCATCACCTCAACAGTTTTATGGAGCCTTCCTGTAAGGCGGCAGATCTTGGACGTTGGTGCAGTACCATTAGCATATGCCTCTGCAAAATATTTCATCCTTTTGTGACTCCCTTTTGATCAATTAAGTTTATGTAGCTCTTTCCAACTAAGTTCACAGAGAGAATCCGTACACAGCCTTCCCTTTGTGGCACCAAGTTTATTTCCTTGCTGAAGTGCAGCAGCTGGTGTGATGCAGACTTAAATGTACATTGGGAAAAAAAAAAAAAAAAGGCAAATACTTTACAGCAATTTCTCTGCAAGCTGGTTTTCATAAAGGCCATGACACGTGAACAAATACAAAGAAATTCAAGCTTACAGTATTGCCAACTTTCTGTCTTTGTGACCATGCTGTTCTCTGGTGTCTGTAGGTGCAAATAGGGTTTGACCTTAAATTTGAACGGAAAGCTAAATTCGTGCCATGCAATATGTCAGCACGTTCACTTAAGAAGAGGGGAGAAAAAAAGAGAGAAATCCATTTGGCTGCTGTCTTGTCTTTAATTTAGTGCTGTTTTCTATAAAAATTCAGTAATGAAGTAACTACTGAATAAGTAATAAAGAAGGGAAGGAATTTCAGGTTTTGAAGATAAGGAAGCCATAGTTAATAAGCAGTATAGATTTGTAAATAATAAATTCTGCCACAGTTTGGAAAATAATACTGAGTTAATAGAAGAAATACTAGTAGTTGATGCAATACTTTGGTATGGTTGTGGGTCTTTCTTGGTATTTGGTGAATTTAAAACACTCACAATATAACAAAGGAGAATACCTCAAAATGAGTTGGTTGAGAACACCCTCAGGCATCAGCTCAAGGGTAATAAATGCAGTAGTGATTTAACAACCTCACTGCTAATAATATTAACAGATGAAATTAGATAAGGAGATTTACATAGAGTGGAGGTGTGTTCAGTCTTTAAAACAGCCAGAAATATATAGTATGCAGAAGAATATTGTATGACTTGGCAAGTTAATGCATCTATGGGGAAACAATCCAAAATATGATGATATAATGTGAATAGTAAGCTGGGAAAGCAGTGTTGCATAGAGGGACTGGCAAGTGTGGGCAAACAGCAGTTAAACTTGCTCTATAGTAATAGCAGTGACACTTGCAAAGGACTTACCGATGCTATACCAAGAAATGGCATGTCACAGGCACAGAGAAGTAACTGCCCCTACTTGCAGGCCTTTTGGACTGCCCTGAGGCCGTTAAAGTAAATCACGGCTGTTTCCCTTCTTGAAATACATGAGCAAACAGAAAGGGTCCAGTAAAAAGCAGAAGATGGATTTCAGGCCTGGGCTATGAGAAAAGATTAAAATTTGTGTGTGCTGCATATCCGTATCCAATTGATAATTAGGAGAAGAGGCCTGCTCTTCTATTCCCAGCTCTATGGAGGGAGGCGACGAATTTTAAGGAAAATTTTGAAAGGCCAAACTTATTTCAGAGCAGTGTGGAAAATAAGGGGAGAATAGAATCAGTTACTATGAAATTTTCACAGAGATGTACAGAAATATCCTCAAAGTGAAGAATGCTGTGTGTTTGACCAGAGGGATGGGAGCTGCGGCCTTCAGAGCAGCGCTGTGGTGGCAGAGGGGCAGCGTGTGGGGAGGCCTCCCCATCACAGGCCCATGGCTCAAGGTGCCTCCGAGCTGGTGCAGGCCGTGGCCTTCCTCAGTTTGTCACAAATTCCAGCGGGCTTTGTTTGCGCTTTGAAAACATATGTGCAAGTAACAAGGATTTGTTACTACTAATTGATAGTTTACGAGTGATAAGCTTGCAGTAATCCAGGAAGGATATGTTCTTTATAGGAAGACACTCGGTGCTGTTTTTTTTTTTTGTTTTTTTGTTTTTTGTCTTTTAAAGTGACAGAAGGTTTGTTTATATTTTTTGGTGAACAGCACATTTTAGTTTTGTAATGTTATCTTTTCAAACACATTGTTTTGCATATGTATTTAGCTGCCCCCAGTCTGCTGATGATCCTTATTGTATATAATATCACACATGACAAAAGCTGGTAAGAGTCTATACAGACTTTTAAGTGTTAATGTTATCTGGCCAGGCTTCAAACTTTTTGAAGAGTATTTTAGAAGGAGCTATTAAAAATGTGATAAATTGCAGTGGGGCACCACTAAAGCACTGATGATCCATGGAGGAATGGCACTAAAGCAAGCTTGAGGTTATCAACCTTTCACTTTTGAGACTTACGTTACAAATACTTCAACCCCTTGTCTAGGAACCTTTCCTTCATTTGTTTTGCTAACTGTTTCCTGATAGCAAAACATGATGATAATTTATTTTCAGTCATGCACGTTATAGATGTTCTCTTTTCCTGACATAAATAACATGCTTTGTGCTACTCTGCGCATACATTTTTGGCCTTTGTTGCTGTGGATTCCACCTCTTGATTCACAGCAAAAGGGACTGGATATGTGGGGCTGGGGGTGGATACACAAAACAGTTTGTCTGCCCTTGAAATGTCTGCGTTTTGAGAATGCAGATATAATAGGACAGTTTTTCTAATGTATTAGGAATTTAAATTGGAAATATATATGTATAAGAATAGTAATAATATATTTGATAAACCATGACTTATATTTTAATAACATTTTATTTGTATAGTTTTCATAGTTGTGCAAAAATGATGAGTATTTTAAGGATGAAAATAGCCAGAAGACTCTTGAATCCATTTTTTAATGTTGTCCATGTCTTTTGTTTAAAGCAAGAGGTTTAAAGTAGATACAGACAGCAGAAGGCCATCCCAATATCATATTTTGCTTCATATACTTTCTAAGGCAAGAAAAGGCATGTAGGATGTTTGATTACTGCCCATGTACGGAGGATGCAGCATCCATCCTGTCATTTGATCCTGTTTCATCAAGTCCAGTAACTGATGTTTTGCTAAGAAGGGTATTCCAGAAAGGCAGGCAGTCAGGCAGCGCCTCCGAGGGGAACCATTTTGATAGTTTTATCTGTTAGTCAACCTCCCCGTGAGAAGGTTGTGATTAGTTTGAATTTTACTGGCTTTGAGTGCCGCTTCTATTCCCCTCCCTTGTATTTGATGGAGAAGCTCTTGAGCACTCAACACGTCCTTCCTGTGACAGCTCTTACATGCTGTGTAATCAAGTCATAGTCTAAACTCTTTGGATAAGATATTATGCTTGCTAAGTCTTTCACTACACAAGGAATTTTTATTGCTCAGACCACTCTTGGTACTCTCCTGTGTACCCTGACTGTTTTTTCGCCCTTAAAAAGCATGCAGACAGAACATCCAAACCAAATAAAATCCCAGTGTAGGTGCTGGAGTTGAATATTGGCTTCCAGTATGGGCTTTCTTATGTAAGGCAGGTAGTGATCTTGTCGATAAAGGTACTCAGTCTTCCCCCAGTTAAATATGCAATGATTGCATTAAGGCCACTCTCACAGTTGCCATTCATTTACTTACCTTTAACAGTCTGCTCAGTCATTTGGAGTCATCAGATTCCAGGATAGGCTCCCTGGTACTGCAGCTGGGGTCTGTGTTCCTTGTTCTTAGGCCTTGTATTTGGATGCTTAAGTTGGTTTGGATGAGCCAGGTCCCAGCAGACGTACGGATTAAGCTGTGTGACTTTTCACTAAATAATGATGATAAAAGCGTTTAGTAACACACACTGGTCCTTTTACAGTGTGCAGTATTGGGAGATAACCAAGCCAGCTCTTATTTGGCTGCCAGACAGAGTCTGGTCGTAGCAACACAGAATTTGTTTAGACTAACTCACTTTATTTCTGAGCCTTGAGCTAGGCTAATGAATTCAAAGTGTGCTGTGCTGTGTGGTGCAGCAGTCCCTGGCATGATGTAGGTGTCTGCAGTGAAACACAACACCAGTCTCTGTAGATCTCAGTTGTTATTTCTTGAGTTCTGATTGTAGGCCAGAGGTTTAAAATCCTTTAAAATTGTTATAGTTCAGCTGGTGATCCAAGATGTCTTAATTACACATTAGTTCCATTTTAAAAATCAGGAGTCACCTAAATCAAAGACTTGGGATTGAAAGACTGTACAAAAGTGTCAATGATGCTGGCCATATTCGGTGTTATGCTGATGTACAACAATATGGCACTCTTCCCGAGACTCCAAACCTAAATGAGTTTGCATAGCAATGTGAGGAATGAGCCTTCTCAATTAGGTCCATGGTTTCAGAAGATGCCAAAGAAGACCTGGTGTGCATTTTAGGCTTCCCATTTAAGGCCTGTTAAAGCCATGTTTTCATAACTAATTTTTCATCAGAACACAAAGCCAGAGGAGATCACTTGGCCACTGAGTCACAGATCACCATGCAACAGAAACAGAGTCCACAGCAGTCTGTAGGTTACTGGCATTACTGAATGTGGCACCAACCTTGCAAAATGCCAACAGCCACAGCATGGCACTAAAAAGGAGCAATAGTGAGGGAGGACCTGAGGACAGCAGAGGGTTTACTTGCTGCAGAGGGACCAGGGAGGCATAGAAGGGCTTTCTTCTCACTTTGCAGGAAAAAGTCCTGCAAAATGACTAAAATGTGAATGTGCTAGGGAGTTAACAGCTCTATCCAACAAGCATGTTCTAATCAGAAGAGTCAGCACCAATTTTTCAAACTGAAATCCTTTTTCTTACTTTTTTTTTTTTCTTCCTTTCCCTCACTGTTTTTTTTCCCTGTCCTTTATATCGGATCAATTTTTCGATATTTGTCATTATCTTTGATTTTCAGGCACACCAAAACTGCTGCTCAGATGAAATATGGTGGCATTTGATGTGGCTTGGGAAGTGCAGTGGTCAGTGCCAGCTGGCTGGCTCTTTGTTGCTCACTCCGCAGGCAAACATCGGGTATGAGGCCTAATTTCAGTATGCAAACCCACTCTCAGCTGGAAAAGCAGCTGCTACCATGTCTTCTTGCAGCTTGCACACAGGTAAGAATGCAGTCGTACCAGTGAATCAGCTCTTCCCTCCATCCTGCAAAGGCTGCTGTGACTTGGAGGCCACAGGACATTGTCAGTGGAAATTCTGCTTGTGCCATCTCTTCTCTGTGCTGCATCTCCAGAGCTGCAATCTTTCATTGTCACCCTTTCTGATGGTATCTTGAACAGAAAGGCTTGCCCATGATAACTTTCTGAGTTAATTCCTAAAAATCTTCTGCAGTAGATTAAATGACCTCGTGTTATATTCTGGTCTCATCCCTCCAAATACACGTTTTATTTTCTAGTGTGATATTCCAATTTCACAGCTGCTAAATAGGTTGATAAAAATATGGAAACAAAGCAGTATAGCTAGAGAGGGGTGTAATTATTCCACTTTTGTTCAAGTGTTTTCAGTGGAATCACAATCTTTCTTTGTTTTTAAATTAGAATAAAAACAGCTGTTTTCTACTAAGTGTAAGAGCGTGTCACTGCTTCTAATATGGTAATTTTAAGGAAATGCTTAACTGCGCTTTGTTAAAAAACGATGTAGCAATAGGAAGGTCAGCCTTTTGACTAATTGAAAAAGCCTCTACAAAGTACAAAGCCTTATAGAAACTGTAATTACAAGAGTCTTTAACCATGTACTGCAGCATGTGGAAACTGCTTGTAAGAGAGTCATCCTTTAGGTTTGAGATTACATTAAATCCCGGAGACTGTAATTATATGCATGGTGCTGGCAGGAGCCCATGCTGGGTTGGTTGTGCTCATTGGACAGGGCCGTTATTTGCTGTTCTTCTCCCTGAGATCTGTAAGCATCCTGGAAAGGGCACTGCAGCTTGTGACACCTATTCCTTTATTCCTTTCCATAATTCTTTTGCTCGGAGGGCACACAGATCATTCTTGGTGGTGGTTTATTTCATTATATTTTGCAAAATGATGGGTTCTTCACTAATTATCAGTTCAGAAGGTACAAGGACAGTTTTTTTGTAATACTTCCAAAGAAAGCACTCTTTTCCCTCATCATAAAACAATTCAGAGAAAGAGTATATTGACGTGTGGACATACTAGAAAGGGAGCTATATCTGAAACGGCTCACAAGCTATGGGTTATTGAAAAGACTTCTTTCTGAATTAAATCTCAACTAGTTTGTGGGTATGCTGGAAATTACCTTTGAGAGACTGCGACGTACTTGTGCTATTAAAAGTTTCTCATTTTTCTAGTACACGCAGTATCTTCATATTTTATGATTCTCTAAAGTCCCTAATTATTTTTAAACAACGATTTTCAGCTAGGAGAACCTGAGAAAAGCTGAACAGCCTATTTTGCCTGCAGCAGAAAGGAAGCTAGGAATGAAGAGTCAGAATTGTGCTATGTATCTCAAAGGTCTTTTGAGGACAAAGTCTCCATTCCAAGACATCTCTCAACCTTGGTGTATTAACATAGCTTCACTGAGAAGGACAGCTTTAATTTTTGCCTGAGATTCACATGGACTGGTAAAATAAAGCATTTTTGTGAAGCTCTGGCATGGGATTACTGTGAAGGATAACGTAGGGAATGCTGTTCCTTATGCTACGCTAGAGGGTAGTGTGTACTGGAGAGTTATTTTCTTATAGAAAACATACATGTTCTGTTTCCTTTATACTAAATTATGCATTTTATAAAATGTCATTAAATCAGATTTTTCTTAGGAAATCAATTAAATCATTATTATTTAACTGTATGATAAAACAGTTCAGTAGAAAACCATCACAGAAATCTTTGCTGATTTTACCACCAGATGTTTAATACCGGCTGATCCAAAAAGGTTAACATTGCCTGGAGCAGATGAACTAAGACTTTTCTATCCAGAACCCCCTGAATATTATTATTATTATTATTATTTTTATTATTATTTATGAATCTGTTCACGGGCAACCAAACTACCATATTTATACAGTGCTAGAGCACTTTTGGCCTTAACTCAGATCTTTAATAGATCTTTTTGCATCATTTGTTACCACTTTCAGCACACTTATCTCCAGACTTTCCAACACGCTGCACCTTTTGCAAGAAATGTTCTCCAGCAATGATCCTCTGAAGCCTGCACACCTCTCACTGCTTTTAATGATCTGTGAGACCTTCTGCTGCAGTGTTTTGGGGGAAATTGTCCAACAGTGTTGCAAAGGCGGTTAATACAGATAGAAGATAACTGCTGTAGTTGATTTAATAAATATGTAAATTTGAAATACCCTCCAAATTATGTGAAGCCGACAAGTTGTCTGTTGATAATCTGAGCATTGGCAAACCACAGGATGCTTTATTGTTCTGTACTTTTTATTCCCTCATTCTGTGGCGAAGAAGAGGAGTCTTTGTAATAAAACAGCATCCATTGCAAAATGCTTGATTGACTGAGTCTGCTGCTGCATGGGAATACATCTCTCATCTGTGGGATGAAAAATGTTCAAATTTTGTTTTGCTAAGATTAAGATTCTTTATTTTGTTGCTAGCTCATGATTGATATAAGAATGTATAAAATACACTAGTGGAAACGTTTGAGTTTTCAAAACAGAAGCATCCATCTGGTCATTTGTTATTTTCAGAACTAAGTTAATTCTCTTTTTGCATAAAAATCTGACTTTTAATTTGAATAATGTGATAGATGCCAGTGGAATCTTTTAAAATGATGGAACAAGATATTTCATTGTACAAAACCTTCATGAATTCACAGTTCGAAATATTTCATTTCAACTTCCTTATCCAGATGGATCTGCTAGATATCATTGTTCCTTCCTGACACATAAAACATTTGATATCTGTACGTCTTTGTGGTTGTCCTAATGTTCTATTGAGGCTGTAGTTTGAGTACATCCTTGTCTTCATTGAACGCCCTGCAGTGGCTTTCTTAAAGGCGTGGGTTTTCAGTGTACGTGGCTTTGACCATGTGTGGTACTCCATCAGCATTGTGCTTCAGAGGGGTGATGTACAAGCTTAACCCATGAAGAAAAATATGAGCATGCAACACACCAAAACAATTACGAAAGCTCACAGGGACAAATTCCCTGTAAAGTAAAAGGACGGGGGGGGGGATGCAACTGGCATACCTTACCCAGAAAATGTTGTTAAATAGAACACAGACATTATAGTGCCTGCCTTATCACACAGAAATAAGCTTCTTTCATCTATTGACCTTCTGCTGAGTACTTGGGAATATAAATTCAGTTGAGAAAACATTTGTGTATAATATATATCTAAGAGTTTATAAATAACCTTACAGTCTGCTAAAGAAAAGAATGAGTGCAGCAATAAAAGTGATAAAAATTCATGCTGCTGTCCAAACAGAGCGAAGAGAAAAAAGATGTTTTTGCAGGTAAGCCCTGAGAAAAATATTAGTAAATTGTATAGCTCTTTAATAAATAAGGAAGAAATATAATTAGTAAAGTCTTTATTTAACCCCTGCTGTATGGAATGTATATTTTCACTATGATCAAAGGTTTTGGATCTCCTTATGTTCCATTACCTACTCTTCACCCCCCTATGTGTTTTGTTGTGTTTTTTTTTTTTTTTTTAACTTCCTTCCTTGTTTTTCCACCTCCTGACCAGAGGCCATCTGCAGAACTAAATGCAGATATCTCAGAAAGTGATGGCTGAAATTGGAAAGTTCAACAAAAATATGTACAATTAAGAATACCTGAGGTGTACTTAAAGTAATTTCAGAATCGGGACTTTGGGAAAGAACACTTCTAGCAATCCTGATGATCCCATCCTGCAAGAAGGTGGTAAAACCACGTGCATCATGAGTAAATATTTTTTTTCCCCAAAACTATATTGCTTTTCTTGAACTAAAGAAAATAGGACAAAAACTGCAGCAAATACAATATATCATTACAGTCAGTGTTGTACTTGCAGTACAAAATCTTTGTCTTATGAAATCTTGAGAAACTCACATCTGCACATGACCTCTTTTGGTAAGGACAGAAAATTGTCTAAAGAAGCATAAGCAAAAATAATCATATTGACTTGGTTGCAAATGGCTATTGCGGTGCTTCAGAGGCCATTTAACATGCATCAGTAATCCAGAAGTAGTAGTAAATGGTATAATAAGCTTTTTGGATCAAGGACCACATCTTTTCTCTGTTAGTGAAGCCTTACTTGACCAGGTCTGCAGGTGTTTTTGCCATATGTGTCACAATTTCTGTGTTGTTTTTATAGTTTTATACAATTTTACATGATAGGATTGGGGCTCAGCATGTCTTCACACAAAGGCTTGATTTTTTTCCTCTGCCACAACCTCCCAGCTCTATGAATGCGCCTGGTTTTGCCTCCTCTGAGGCAAAAGGGGGCTGAACCAGTGTAGGTCATGGCACCAAGTCACAAAGGCAGGCAGTGAGCAATTTCCTTCTCAAGGCATAGATACAACCTCTTGCCACTCTCTGCACAGCAGGAATCCTTGAGGATGTCAAAATCATGCTCTGAAGGACAAAAAAAGACAAAAGTGGATGTTCAAGCCGAGAGCTACTCACTACAAACACCTTCCAAAGGGCAGGAGGAGCACCCCAGGCTCCCCAGGCTCCAGGTGACTGCAAGGTTACTCCAAAGAGGTGGGAGTGGAGATCTGCCTGCCTGATGTAGGCAGTGCTGATGCCGCACTTCACGCAGTCTTCCTTGGCTGTGCTGACTGGGAAAAGTCAAAGAACAAACATCAGGGCAGCTCAAGTATCTTGTGGTGTCTTCTGCTTACTGTAGAGATAAAGGGAGTCGTTTAAACAGGTTGATCTGTGTGTGACAACATTTACGGGATCAAGGACAGGCACCTGGCAGGTGAAAAGAGAGTGATAGAGAATCTGGTCCACGGAAAGGGAGCAACAGGTTCAGAGCAGTTTCTGAACGAGATGTGAGAGGGGCCGCATGCTGAAGTCATAGCCTTGTTCTATCAGTTTTAGCACAGGAGAAGAAAGGAAACTGGGTGATATTGGTATCATTCATTTCAAGTCCTGTTACCTGAGCAGGAGGTGACAAGAAGGGATCATTACAAAATTTCTCTCCAAAAGTGCATTGGTAGACAGTGACCTCTTTTCGCAGCTTCATCTTTATGGGAAGGACAAGAATATGCAACTCCTTTCCCCCTTCCTATGGGACAGTCCAAGGTCTCCTATGTTCTTCCTGAACCTCACAATTAAACTGGCATGATCCTCCACCTTCTACCCTAATTCATCCCTTCCCAGAGGGGCTGTGGTTACAGAGCCAGCTGCAGGTGCACCTGTAAAACATCTGTGGAAGCTGTTTGCCACAATGGGCACCAGCAGAAGTGATAACAAGGTTGGAGAACTGATAACTTGATTACCTCTATCTGGTTTTAATGACAATGAAATAAAATCAATTTTCACTGGGCCTGTCTGGGCAATTGCAATTGTGCTGATTGAGTGTTTCACCTTTGCCTTTGAAATACGGCGGCTGCTGTAACCAATAAAACAAAAATAAGGAAAACAATTACTGTAATAGTTCATTGGAGAATGTTAAGAGCAGAGCTGCTGATGCAGCACAGCCCAGGCAGGGAGAAAGAAGCTGCTCCATGTACAAGGCAGTCCCTAGCTTCTGGCTTTCAGCAGCTGATGGTAGAAAATGTTCACCCTAACACCGGATGGTAATATTAAACAAGGTGGTAGATAAAAGATGTCAGAAGATAAGCTAACCAATTTTGGAATGGAGGCAAGTGAATGGGACAGAGAATATATATAATATATATAATAATATACCTAACACGGTGTTAGGTATATCACCCACGTGAAGCAGAAGTCTTGACAAAGAAATAATTGTCTGTTGTTTTAAAGGAGGTTATCTGATACGGCACGTGGGTTTTGTGCATAAATCGGACTTGATGACTTTATACAGTTTATTTTTGTTTGTTTGCTTGGTTTTAGTATCGATGAGGAGTTTTGTCTGGGAGGCAATTTTTGGCTGCGTAAGGATGGGATGGAGCTCTCGCTTAAGCAGTGTGTTCCACTTCATTATTTCCTGAATGAATTGTTAAAGGCGGGTTAATTTGCTGTCTGGATAGACATCAGAGTGTAAAACTTCTGGTGGGCTGAAGAAATCCTTCGACATGTTACAAATGGTGCCATGTTTGGCGCAATTAATTATGAAGTAAATTTTAAGATGCACTAAAAGCCGGTCTCTTCTCTAGCAAGCAGGGAAGACCTGATTCACGGTGTGCTTTCCATGTAGCATCATTTTATTTATTTTGATGTGATCAAATGCTTGGCGGTCCTGCCCCCACACACGGATCTATCACTTTCCCTCTGCTCTCTCCCTCCCCCTGTGGTCTTTGCTTCAACTGCTCTAATATACTTGTCTGTGATTGTCAAAAAGCTTTTCTGCTGATAAAATCAGGATTTTTCTTTTCCTCTCCCCTATGTATCTGTGAGATTAAAGCTTCATTGTGCTTTGATTAGAACGTTTTCATGTTCAGTAGGCTCCTTCTCCCCCAGAACTAGGATTTCTAGGGCTTGTGCCCTATTTGTTCCAAGGCAATGGTGAGGGAAATGAAAGATAGGAGGAAACAGGCAAAAACCGCCACCTCTGCTGAAATGTGGGGCCCTTCCTGTGGCACAGAAACCATGGCTCTGTCCATGGCAAGGGGATGCGAGGGATTGCTCAAGGGCCCCCGCCGTTTTGTGTGGCGGGCTGCCTTGTGGCTTTTAAAGAAATCCTGCTTTGTGAGCCGCCGAGCTCGCCACGCAGGTGGTGGCAGCGGTCGCAGCGAGTGGCACAGCCGCGCCGGCTGACACGGAGCTGATCTCTGCATCAGCCAGGAGGAATTAAGCTTTGTCACTCCCCGCTGGGGCTACCTTTCTCCTGGCATGTGCGCAAGGAATTCGTATGCTGCTGCTGCTGCTGCATTCGGCAGAGCAGAGCCCCGCGTGCGCCTTGCCAGGGAAGGCAGCGAGCAAGAATGATAGCTGTCTCTTTCAAATGCCGCTGTCAAATTCTGAGGAGACTTGCAAAAGGTAACGTGTTTTCCTTGTTATTCATTTGGCATCCCTGGAGCAGCCTTCCCGAAGCACAGCCCGATGTTTTTACTTTTCAATATGACCAGCCTTACAATTTACTGTCAGATAACAAAGAACTCGGGATACGGAGAGGGTTGGGGGCTCTTGCAGCTAAAATCCTTACACGTCCCATGCTGTGCTCCTGTTAGCCAAATAGGTTCATGTTTTCTCTCTTTTTTTTTCCTCAGTTTGTTTTAATTGCTAAAGAAGGATTTTTTTTTTTTCTTAAGTGCTAAAGTTATTGTGGGATGTAATCATTCTGTATTTCTGCAGACCTCTCAGAGGAGTCTCTAATGGGTTAGTGCATGCTCTGTCTTACTACAAACAACTGGCAGTGATATTCAGGACCTATATACAGGGTGACTTTCTGTTACTGAATGCCTTTCACAAGCTATTTCTATGCATGCTTTAGATCCTAAAGCCAAAAATGTTGTATGAGATGAGGTACAGATAGCAGTGTGTGGCTTTTTTTTTTTTCAGGGCTGCACCAGCAGGTCACACTTGTGAAGTTAATTTCCCTGGTAGAGTAGCGTATGTTTTCTGTTACTGTAAATCTTTGTGGTCTCCAGTTTTAGCACTCACAACTTTAAAATACTCCTTGAATCTTCCTGGGAGTCCTGGCTGATTGTTAAAGCAGCTGTGTGAAAACCTGGCTGGATAAGACACCTTCAGTCTTCAGAAATGAAAGTATTTTAGGGTTTAAAATAACTTAGATATATCTGATTTATTTGATTTTTTTCCCCTTCTCTGTGTAAAAAGGTTTTATTTGGGGGTTTGGGCTTTACATGTGTGTGCCTGTGTAAACTTCCAACATTGTAGTAGCATTACGTGCGTGCAAATCAGAAGCTTCTGGTTTTTAGCTTAGGTGCTGTGAAACAGTTAATGGGCATTCCTGTGCAGCTGTAAACACATCCATATGTAAAGGAAACTGTATCAGCCTAGCTCGAAAAATCAGAAATCCGTGAGTATTAATCAATAGAGCTCAAAATCAATTGGTATTTTATTTTGGAGAAGCATGAAAGAGTAGGATGCTAATACAATGAGGTCAGTCATGGGAAAAGAGAAAAAATATTGTAATCAAACTTGTATAATGCATTTTCCTGTTCTTTAGATTGCTGTATAGGGACACATTGAAAACAAACGAAATCAAATATTTATTAAGCATCCCTTCCTCTGTAGATTTGCTTCTCTTTCAAATCTGTGCTGGGTAATGTCTCTTTTTCCTCATATGTTAAGAATGTTTCTATTTTGGTAGCTTTATTATACATTTATCAAGCTGGATATAAGCATTTTTTCTTTTCCTGGTTTGTGTAGCGGAACCTTTTTGTGTTCTGATGTCTTCATAAGACAGATTTGGACACTAATTTACTCTCTTGCTGATGAGAGTTGTTGCTCCACTTAGATACAGTTTCCCCTAGAATAATCAATATTCTTATACATCTTAGCCATCTTAATTCTTTCACACTTCCATCATCCAGCAGAACTCAAGCTGGTGGTTTTTCCCTTTGAAATGATCTTAACTTCCTTTGAGACTCCTCGCTCCTTCTGCTTCTTCCAGTAGGAACTGGTGTGATGCTATCGATTATTTTATTTTGCATTAGTTTGTCTTATGCTTGTTTTACTATTAACTGCCCATAAACACTCCAAACAACCTTGAGATGTGTGTATATACCATAAGCTTCATTCATGACAGATTTGGGTTGCTGTCCTAATTGGCAGCGTCCCGAGTGTTCACCATTTTGAGTGCAACCTTTGTTCTTCTGGGGAACTCCTGGGTGTTCTTGGGCCTTGGCTTTTGCATCTCAGGCACCAGCCACAGACTGCTCAATGTAACTGGGATATCAGAGGACACTGGTGGACTTTCATATTATTAGCGTGGAGAAAATTTTCTTGCTTGTAGCCTGTGTCAGATGGGAGAGCCCCTTGCCTCTTAGTCCTAGGGTTTGCTCCATGCTTTATTGCTTTCCCTCAGTACTTTCCCCCAGCCTGCCTCTGCTAATGTCTTTTCTTGTACACTAATCCTCTACCTTAGTGCAGCTGCCCCAAATCAATTCTTTACTATCTTTCAAGACCTGCCACAGTGAAAAGAAATAGGAAAGAAATAAGTAAGACACTTGATTAGTGCCTTGTGTTTTTAATAAATGTTATACATGCAATTAATTGTATGTCACAAAGCAGAAATCTTTGCTTTCATTTATTGCACATGCCATTTTTCATGCCTGTCTTGACAAAGTAAGCTTGCAACTTCATTTCTTGCTCTTTCAGATAAGGATGTAAACTGAAATGTCTCATCTGGGCAGCTGGAGGTTCTCCAAAAGCAACTCTTCCCAGCAGGAAGACGTTCAGGCAATATTGTGTTTTACAACAATTACGCTCCCCTCTTCCTGTGCTTCATCTTAACCTTTCAAAGCAAAAGGCAGAGTTGTGTCTCCTTGGATTGCTCCACACACTCAATTCCTCATTTAAAAAAATCTCAGAAAGTAAAGTCTCCAAGTTTGCTGGGTGAATTTCAAAGCAGAAATACCTTGTCTTGGTCTCCTTTTCCCTCAGCAGAGCTCCTGTTTCAGCGCCTGTCAGTGCCGCCCTTAGGAAGCACCCCTCCCCTTCTCTCCATTTCCCCACTGCATGCAACCCCTTCTGTTTAAAGTCAGCCAGTCTGCAGACATACCAAAATCTGCCCTTTTTTTTTTTTTCCCTCACCGTTTGCCATTGAATAAATGACCCTGCTTTCCTTCTGCCACCATCGGCCCATGTATCCCTTCCGTGCTGTGTTGCCCCTTCGGGTACAAGGGCCGCTGTGTCTGCTGAGGTTGTTGTGCATTAATTCTTTTTCCATAGTGCCATTGTATCAACTGCCATGCTTAGGGAAAAATACATAGCAAAAATACACAGTAATTCTTCATACAGGAAACTTGAAACACTATGAGATTACTTCCCTTGATGTGCATTACTCTTATCAGTACCTCAGTTTTGCGAGCCTTTATTTTGGAGCTCAGTAGACTTTCAGTAATGAAATACCATGTTACAAACCTTAGGTGAAGCTCCATACTTGTATCTATTAATAAGCAACCGTGGACAAGAAGTATTACTGGTTTTGATGATGCAATTTTCAAGAAGGATGCTGTATGAGGCGGTTGTCTCATCCTGCATGAGACATGATTGAATTCAGATCTAGTCTGTCTGGTTAAGAACCAAAAAAAATCTGTTTTCTGTTCCATGCATTTCAGTTACAAGTGTTTTTTATAGTTAAAATGTTTATGGTGAATGGTGAACCTATTTTCCTTCATGTGTAAACCTCTATTTTTACCTTTGAGATGATCTATTGATGGTTTGGTCTCTTTTTAACTGTGATTATTGATATGTAGTTGGAGATAATGTTTGTATATATATTTAAGCAATAAATATTGAGGTAAAAGTGGTTAAGCAGTTCTGAAGAAAAAAGGTATCTTCTCTACCATACAAGCTACTAAGGTTTGCACTGAGTCTTTTTTTTCTTTTTTTTTTTTTTTTATATGTTCTCTAAATCTTTTATCACTTTCCCCTCCCAAAACAGCAAGGTAAGCCAAAAACCATACTAAAAATCTGAGGTGGTAGCAGTTTTTATAGACCCCCCTACGAGAAGTATCAGGCTGAGAGAGAATGGTAGCTTATATCTGGGGCAGTGAAATATAATTCTTCCCTAGATTTATTTCTGTAGTACCTTGGGCGCTGAGAAGCGTGCTGTGTATACCAAAGAGTCTGTGGTGATCACTTGCATTTAATATAAGTGGGAAATTGAAATTGTACAATTTATAGTAATTATGTTAAGCATAACAGTGTAGTGCAATGGTGAAAAGTTGCTGAAATATGTAAGCCAGTCAGATTCGCAGCTAAATTAGCCACTTTATAGTTTAAAAATTGCCTTTCAAGCAGTGCATTACAAAGCCTTGGCTGTCATTATTTATGTGTGGACAAGTTTGTTTTTCCCTTTATTAGCCCCAAGAACAGGTCATTTAGGAAACTGTGTTACTTAGTCTATCTACTGAAAAATGTCTCTTGTTAGAGGCAGGGATGCATTTTTAAGCGTACTCGGATCAGTGAAGTTATTCTGGATATTATTATAATGGAAACAGAATGAGAGCTCTCTGATAAAGCCGTCAGCTGCTGTTACACAGTGAGCAGTGTGAGGAGCTGAGTGGTCTGCCTTTCACCCATCATGGCTTCATAGTGTATCTTCAAGATAATTTATCACCTGCTGCACATTCAGATCACTTCTGCAGATATAGATTTTTATGCTCCCAATATGTTTCCAATACAGTGAGACAAAGCAAAGCTAAAAGGCGGGATGGTGCGCTCCAGTTTCCAAGATGATCAGTTATCTAAAGATTGGCTAGGGGCCTAAAGCATCAAAGGATGAACTCTGAAGGTAGCAAACTGGATTTAAGTTATAATTTGCTTTGTGCACAAGCAACTACAAGGAGAACAAACACAGAAACACTTTAACAGCATAAAATGAAAACGATGTTAAGGACTTGAGACTACATAGTACCTTTTTACAAACTTTCTAGTGTTCCAAAGAATCAGGATACCTTAGTCACCTTAATCATGACAGCAAATTACTAGCTTTGTGCACACAACTGGGGTTTTGGCAATGTGCTTTGAGGTTTTTCATGTGCAACACATGCTTACCCAAGTTGTCCCCATTTCAGATTTTGTTCCATTGTATTTCTAAAAGCAACTTCTGTATTTTTTCTGACTTAGTAATCAAACAGTGTTGAAAGAATGAAGAGTGGAAGCAAAATTTGGAAACTTTCCCCTCTATTCATGTGTGGGAAGTTCAGGGCCAACTCCAGCAGCACAGCCTATCCTCAGTGACGGCTATCATCAACACGTGCTTCATGAGAGTATACCAGGGATCCCAAGGGGACACCCATAGACAAGGCTGTCCATAAGGGATGTTTCACAGTTGATGTCTTGGAATTTTTGAACTTTGGAACTTGGAATTTTTCTTTTGAAAGACTGCTTGTTGGTTTTTAAAAAAGGTAGGCAAAGAGTGGCCCTGTGCCCTGCTGTATGTCCCCCTGCTGTCAGTGGCAGCCTAGTGTAAAAGCCAGGCCTCCTTGCTCCATTTTCTGCATCAGTGGAGCAATGGTTGCTGGAGTTGGTGGAGGCTATGACAGAGCAGAGCAGACTGCGTGATTATTTCCCTTCTAGATTTTTCATCCATCCTATCTTTTTATCCAATCTTTTTTTATTTGCACTTAAGAGTGCCTTTAGCCAGGATTGTTTTAAAGATGCTTTCAAAGGGCATTATGATCACTGACGGAAAGGGGAAGAGATTAATTTTTAAGATGTTCCTTCTGTAATTGCTGTTTAGGATTTCTAGCACAGGATATGTGTAGAACAAAAGAAGATTTATTATATTTAATGAGTATTAGTTGTTTGCAATGTTGTCTTTTTGTTCAAAAGAATTCTTTGAACGGGTAAGAAGAAAGGAGGAAAAAAAGGTTTTGTCTTCTTCAGCAAGCTGATGGCAGTTCACAAGTTCAAGCAATATTTCTTCACCGCTAATATATTCAAGAAATGCCAAGCTGTTTATTAATTATTCAGGATGATCTGAAGTACAGCAGCATATTAACTAATCTATGTGAAACTCTGACAGAGAAGATAAACAAAAATACTTCCCAGATCGAGTATGTCCTGCTCACAGTAGTAGCACCACTGCAGCACCACTGATGGTCTGGGCACGTGTGTGCCAGGAGCTGTGGGGAGAAATTCTCTCCCTTTTAGATATGCTGACATAATTGCATGTATATGCCTATAAGGTGTGAAAAGAAATCCCCAAGCAATTATATAGAGAGCAGCCGTTAGCTATCCGATATCTATCAGATATATGGAGCTGATATCTGATATGACAGCTATGATATCTGTTGCACGTATAAGAAGTAGAGATCATTTTAATGTTTTCCCCCGCATGTTTAGATTTGCAGAAACTGGGTCGGTTAACACAAATTCTTGGCTATTTTTGGTGAACTCAATTCTGGCTGAAGGAGTTCAGCAAGTGTCCTTGACTTTGTGCCTTGTCCCTACCAGGATGAAGGGCATGGCAGAACTTCTGCCCTCACAAAAATATTCCGAGGAAAATGAGGGGGGAAAAAAAAAAAGATTATTAGGTAGTAGTTTGTAGGCTCTTCAAATACCAAAGATGAATTGAAGCTACTCAAAAAAATAGTTTATTGGTAAATGGATCCAGTTGTGATAGAATCAGGCAACCCGTTTGAGCTGTAAACAGTGGAACCCCGTTCTGGCTCTGGGTGGTGTTGGCATTGCTGGAAGATAGAAGTGCACTGCAAATGTTTCCTGAATTTATTTTCAGTGCTATCACTGCTTCAAATAGTTCCAGCAGATAGCAGGGAGCAGAGACTCAGAAACACCCAAGCATTTTATTTCTATTAGGAATCGTGTACAGATGAGTGTCCCAGCATCACACAGAAAGCCTGAGGTGGACTGGAGAAGAGTGCTAAGCAGGAGCCCATCCTAGGTACAGTGGGATAGGGGTTGAAAATGGTGCAAAAACATATATCCTTGCATTCTCATGAGAGCAACCAAGCTAATTCTGTGCTTGTCTGGTGCCTACAGGAGTAAATTTGAGTGAAGGTGAAGTCCAACCAAGAATACATGGAAAGGAGAAAAGGTGGCATGGGGTGGGAGACAAGAAATGGTACTCGTTGCAGGCCTTTGCTTTGTGGTGGGGCACTGCTGAGGATCAAACAGTAGGGATTAAAAACTGATCACTTTATGCAAATGTTTTACCAATATAAATTCAAAGTCTCTGATTATTTAGTAGTATTCATGTAGAAATTTTAGGAAGGTGAGACCTCAGGTGGAAGCAAGCTCTAATTCTTCATGTTCCTGTACATGACAGGGAAGGATGTGCTTTAATGTGCTTTATGGATATTAAGGTTTGGGTTTTGATAAATCCAAGATTCCCTGTTGAATAAGAGCATACCTGCATTTTTAGGGAGATTTCTGCATTTTTTCCAGGCTAATCTGTCTCCCAGCATGACTCCAAGGATTTGTGCCCAGTCTGCACTTTACAGCCTCCATTGCAGTGGCAATACTGATGTGCTTAGTAGGCACAGCATATAAAAGGGTGAGGTTTTTTTTCTGTCAGTGTAGGTTATACCACCCCTCCAAACAGGTAAAGCACTGGTGGAGGTGAGGTTCTCCTGCCCTGCACCCTGGGAGCTCCACCAGCAGAAGGCTGTCCAGAAATGTCAAATTTTATGCAAGCTGTGAGCAAAAAGAAACTCTTCAACTTTTTTTCCTCAAGTGAAAATCTGATTGTTAACTACAGAAGAAAGTAGAAGTTTTATATTCAAATATGTCACCCCAAGGGAAGGCTTTCAGAAAGCTGTGATCACAGAGAGAGGGGCAGTTACATGCATCTCCATTGCCACCTCCATATCCCATTCCTTGAACTGCTTATCTGCAGGTTTTATTAATACTGCTGGGAATGGTGTCTCTAGTAGAAGAGGAAGCTTTCCTGCAAGTATGTTGTGGCAGAAAAGGTACTCAAGATTGGACTGATTAAAAAGATTAGGCATAATTGTGTGGGGGAAAATGTTCCTGGAAATAATGTGTCATTTACCAGGCCTACTCTTTCTTAGCTTCTCTGTGAAACAGAGAAAGCTGTTTAGCAAAGAAATACCAGCTATTCAAGCAACCGAATTACCATAGTGTATTGGTAAATGTCACCAATAAAACACAGTTTAAATCCCCAATACTTCTCAAGGAAACATTTACACTCTTAATGAACTAGAATTTGATAGCCCTGAAACCCTGGCAGAAACCATTTCTGAAATCTACACTCCTTTTTCGGACATCAGGCATGTGTTGTGACCTGTCAGAGAGCAGTACAGCTCTGCACAGATATTGTAGGCACGTTGTTCTCTATATCATAAGCCAGGTATTAATAACAAAGATGAAATTTCATACCACACTGTGAGGCTTAATTTGATATATCACCCTCTTCTCCCCAGTAGTCCAAAGGAGGGCAGCTTTTGAGTATTTTAAGTTTTCCACCAAGAGGGTCAATGTGTTTTTCTTCCTTTCAGTAACATGTTTGTGTACACGTACATAAATTTCTGTAGACCAAAGATATTTTGATGTTGTTGCAGCACCTGTGGATTGGGAGTCCATTTTGTTAAATCTGTGCGTAATTTATCACAGCTCTTGTTCCACTGAGTTAAATCCAGTTAGTAATTGAGAGAAAACATGACAAGCTGTGTGATATGTAGTATGAGAGGTACTTTTCCACCAGACCAAAAAAAAAAAATAATAATCTTGGAAGTAACAAGAAATTGCAAGCTTCAAAAAGAAACAAATGTAAATGTAGAAATTCATTGCTATTGTCTCAAACAATGAGAAGGAATAGAGAAAGAAGTAATTCCATGATGAGTTTTATTTTATCAGTCTTAAAGCATTGCAGAGAAGTGTGGTTTTGGTGAGGGAGGAAGATGGAACTTGGTGAGGAGGTTTTTGGGGACCGTCCAGAAAATTGTCTAGCTGCCCATCAATTGTCTAGATGTCCATCATCATTCTAGAGCAGTGTTAACACAGCGATAAAAGCGCCTGGCTGCCACTTTCACACAACATTACAGAGTTCCTAAGGCAGAAATGAGCCCTTCCAAGTGCCAGCAGCAGCAAGTGGAAGTTAGGTAACACTTCAGGAGACTTTGCGGAAGATCTCAGTTCCATCTTCTGCACTTGTGTTGTGGTCTATGTCAGGGCGGTTCACATAAGGCCAGCAAACCACCATCAGCAGGAGATCCTGTAAATGTAAATCTGAGATTCACCTCTTAAGTGCATATGCTATGTAATATTGTGCAGCAGCTGCTCTGTGTTGGCTGACAGCTGCGTGGAGATGGTAACTGTAGCCTCAGGGAGTAAGGCTGACTTCTCTTCATTGCATCTCTGGCAGTAACACAGTGCGGAGATCTCCTTTGTCCAGCGTAAGAGCAAATCGACAGCCTCTTTGCACTTAGTCCCTACAAAAACATGGGTTATCCGACCTTATTCTTCATGGGATTCATACCCTCACAATTTTACACATACTGGGAGCTTGGACTGGTTGGGCTTGGATGTGATATACGGATGCTTCTCAAGGTAGCCATAAGGCAAAAGAAACTGTCAAAAGAAACACCTCTACTTTTGCAAATAAATTGGTAGACAGAAGAGGTCACAAAGGTAGTAAGAAGTTAATGCAGGCTATTTCTTTTTCATGGTTCCCCCCCAGTTTATGAAACCAATGTCTAGACTTTTTTTGATTTCTGTCATAGGACATCAGGAGAGGATGGATCTTCTTGGTTCCAGCATTATCCAGAAGGGCTCTATAGCATTTGGAAGTGGTTTGCATAGTGTGGTTGTACATATGTGTGAGTTTGAGAACTCCAGGTCAGTGTGCAGAAGCAACGGTTCAATTCATCAGTAGTTCAAGTGATGCCCTGGGGAGCAAAAAAGGTGACTGAAGTGCACCCATAGGACACTAAGTGTGTACAGGTACCTTTGAAATTAATATGACAGATTCTTCTTTCTGCTATGCTTACTTTTAAGACAGAATTGGATAGTTGGTTATGTCAAGAAACAAGAATTTTTCTTTAAAAGTCAGGCTTGTATAGAGGAAAAATATACCAGCACTTGGTGCTTTGGACTTCATGTAATTTTATGTTTAATGGAAATTTGGAGCCCAATAGCTAAATACCCATTGTGAATAAAATAATCTGGTCTTTTTTGTGTGTGAATTCTTACTTGTTGCAATTCTGACCTTGGTCCAAATTGGTCTTGATACTGCTGAAAGATGATGGATAGCTGCCTAGGAAGAAATGGGCCAGTTAATTCCCACTCTGTTGTCCTACAGAAGGTACCACTCAGCACAGCCGAGCTTCCACTCACGTGTTCATTCACTGCTTGAGAAGTTTCTGTGCTTCAAGTATTTCTCAGGAATTTCTCTGGAGCCAAAAATTACTTTAATGAGCTCCCTCCCTACTTATATTTAATCATAATTAGACATAGAGCAATGAAGTAAGTGCAATTTCCTCTGATCTTTTCACAGTGAGTGCTACTATCCATGTTAGCATAAAAAGGAAATAGAAGAGGGATGATACTGGGAAAGAGACTCCTTTGTTATGGTTTGGAAATAAAGAATAGGGCAAGGTAGACAGCAAAGAGGAGAAATAGAGCTTTGAGTGCTGGCATGTAAAATGGAAAAGGTTTTTGTAGATGAGTGATATTCATAATCATGTGTTAGATTCTGAAGTTTTCTTGAATTTTCAGGAACATCTTTTTGCTTGAACAGCTTTAAATATAAATTCAAGTTTTATGGGTGCTTTTCTTTTTTCACTTTTTTTTTTCCCCCCCAAACTGAAGATTTTTGCACTGAGAGACTTGATCAAAGCCCACAGTCAGCACTGAACTGTTAGCAGGGTTTACCACAACCTGAACACATGAGCGCAGAAGCCTACACTCTATTTCCTTAGCCTGTCCCATGGTGACTTTTTTGTGTACACATATCAAAGGAAAGGTAAGCTTGATAAAGAGTTTGAAACATATTTTCAGCTGGATGATTTATAGTTAGCTGGAATAATTTTCGGATTACCTTTTGATATATCGATACGGTTTTCTACTTTTTTGTCAAGCTGATGAATAATTATGTTTCCAGTTGTCGATAGAGATTTAACAATATGCCCTAGTTTGAGAATCAGAATATGATTTACTTTTCCTGCTTGGATATGAGGACGTGATGTTCACTGTGACTGGTTTTGAAGAAAGAATTAAAACAGCAATTTGAACAAAGCTCTTTCTCTTCCTTTGACTGCAAACAAAATGTCTTCTCATCTAATGTGTTGTCCACACCACTTGTCCTTTGGGACTTCTACTGCTATGATATCTGGAGTTTATGAGACAGAATACCTGATGATGTCAAAAATGATGGTGAATAGCAAAAGAATAGACTAAAACCAATTATAGTTCATAAACCAACTTTAGGATTGAAAAATATAGGTAAACGTTGACTACAGAGCTGAGGCCATCACACCAACTGACTGTTGCAAACTGTTCACAGTTTAGAAACTTAGATGGAAAATTTCTATATGATTTCAATGAAACTCAATTTTGTAATGACTAGTGACAGTGGAAAAATTCCTTGCATACACTGAATGAAGAGAAAAAGGTCAGCTTTGCAAAGCTGCAGTAACTTTCATTGGAACAGGCTGCCCAGGGAAGTGGTGGAGTCACCATCCCTGGAAGTCTTCAAAAGACGCTTAGATGTAGAGCTTAGGGATATGGTTTAGTGGAGGGCTGTTAGCGTTAGGTTGGAGGTTGGACTCGATGACCTTGAGGTCTCTTCCAACCTAGAAAATTCTGTGAAAAATTCTGTGAAAACTTCTGAAAATAATTCTAGTTCTAGAGACCTGCGTGGTTCAACTGAGTTAAAGTAGCTTAGCTTAAAATATTAAAACACCTGAAAAACTTTAAAACAAACAAACAAACAAAAACCACTGAGGATGTATGTGTATATGTATGTATGTCTGTAAGCACACACATGGATACACACACATACAAAGACTATTAAACTACCAAAACCAAAGCTTAAAAAGTAATTCAATAGTTCAAATCCCAAGTAGTAATTGTGGGGAAAAAAATAATTTGCACAATATAAGCAGGAATAATTCTAAATTTTAATTTCCTTAAAAGAGTGAGGTAAATCTACAGTCTAGAACAGTAATGTTCCCTGCAACCTGTCACATTTGCATTGTTGCATACCTGTATGCAGAAAGATCAGTGTTCGATCTGACTGTGGAGATGAATTTTTAATACACAGATTGATGCATGGTTAAAAACAGAAATACTGTGATATAGAGTATGTCAGGACACTCAAATAGTCAGTCTCAAATTCCTGACTTTAAGATCTGAAGACCAGAAAATAAAGAAGTAACCACTGTTGTTCCAGTTTGTATAATAAATATGAAACAGGTAAAATAGTTTACAATACATATCAAAAAATGAATAAAGTTGTATTCACTCCATAAACACCTTAAAGACTTTGACAATAATAGTTAATGTTCTTTCTTCAAGAGGATATTGTAGAAAATATATATGCTACATACTTTATAGAGTGGATATCCAAATTATATATCCATAAAGTTCAGTCATGTATAATAAACAGTCTCAAAACCTTTCCTGAAAAAGTGTGAGGGTGAAGGGGAGGAACACATATGCACACTCAATGGTTTTTTTTGTTCAGATGTTAAGAAGAACAAAATCAGACCTACTATTTGAAAATCAATGTTGTCTTAAATAGGAAGAATAGCTAACATATCCTGTGTGAGTGAAAGAGAAAACATGGTCAGATTAAAGCTGCTTCATCCTTGTTTATGATGAAGGTGTCATCAGGATATTCAGGAATGCTCTTGTGCAGAATGTGAAACTCCTGCCCACGTTATTATCTGTGCAGCTGAAATACAAAGAATTTATGCTAATTTATTCTCTCTGCTGGTTTTCATTACAAGGATTTTTATTCATGGTAAGCCTCTCCTGCAAAGGGGAATAGTCTTCCTGTAAATGTAGGTTTTGTGACATGAATCCACGGGGACTGTCTGTCTGATTTGGAGTTACTAATGGATTCAGCATATTACTGGAGCATTTGCTCATCTAATGCCACCTCCTTGAATTGTGAACTGCATTAAGGTTTTGTTCTTGGCCTTCTCTTCAAGTGCTTCTTTCATGGTATCTGTGCCAATGAGCGCACCCAACTCTTGTTTCTCTCATTCTGTTCTTGCTAGTTCAGAGATTGATTTTGAAAGCATTCTGTGTAGTTTCCTCAAACAAGGTCTGTATAACCAAAGTCATAGGTGCAAATGCTGGATACCTGAACTCCTGCTGCAGTCAAGCCCCAGACGGAAGAAAGAGATCATGTGCTGAAGCCTTCAGTAAAGAAAGAAAAGCTGTCAAGGGCCTGATTGCAGTATATCAGTGTTAGATGGGCGGCACAATACAGGCACTGCTAATCTGAATCCCTGTTTTGGGGAGGAAATGAAGAAGCAGGGGTGTAATGCGATGGGGGTCACCAGGTTGCTCTTTGTGCTGTCCAAACCCCCTCCATGCCAGTGCAGCAGGGAAGGTGGAAGGAAGAAGGTGGGTAGAAACAAAGCCTGCTGTGATGTATGCTCATACCTAAAAGGAAGCTCAAGTTTTTCTGTAATGACTTGACCATGTGGAAGTATATATGCCAGCGCACATATATGCTGACAACCGTGGTGGGGAACACAGGATTGAGTGACAGGACAAGCTGTGAAACATTTGTGAGACTGAAGTACCAAATGGAAAAGATAACCTAGGTGCAGAAAGATGAAGAAGAAATTCTTCTTAAACTGCAGGGGCGCACAAGATGTAGATGGAAAACATATCGAAGAAACAGTTCTTGCAGTATTGCAAAAAAATGTAGAAAAAGTACAAGAGACCTTTATGAGACCAACTTTGAGGAGGGAGCTAAGGATGTTGGTATAATTGTGTTGTATACGTCCTCTTCAGAAGATGCTCAAGCATAATAGATAATCACAACAAATAAACATAAAAGAGATCCTTTATTAACAGAAGGAAAGCTACATAAGGGGAGCTAGTTTGATACCAGAAGCCAAATCATAGGAGTTTAAAGGAAACTATTTTCTTAAGCCGTATGGCTCAGAAAGTTGACTAAAAGTTATGGGTCCAGAAATAAGGAGAAAGCCATGGGCTGAAAGTGTCTGAAACATACTCCTGCAAGATCCTGTGGTAGAGGTTGTGGTCTGGGGTCTGGTGGTGTAAGCTGGCCTGACTGAAAGAGGAGAAAGAGCAATGGCCTTCCCAGAGGGTAGAGGGCTTGGGTGAGATTCAGAAGGGATTTGGAGTCAGTGGTTCTCACCTGAAATGGAGCAGACCTTTGGTAATAGTTTGGCTGAAAAGCCACATCTGCAATGGAGACAGACTGGGGATTGAGCAGCTACCCGATTGTTAAGGCTGGGAGAACATTTGAGCTACCGCTATCCAGTCTATTGCATTCAGTATAGGTCAAAAATAATAACGTGGATTTTTGAGAGGTGGTAATTGGCTGACTTTTTCACTGGATGATCCCTAGATCATCTCCAGCTCTAATGTTGCAGGTAGTGGTGTAATGTAGACATGATGATTCACCATACAGCCTTAGCTGGAGAAATGCATTGAGAAATGCATCAAAAATGCTATTTGATAGTTTTAATTCTATAAGAGTTCTGCTGTCCTTTGTCTTTCAATGCCTTTCTGTTCTCTAACATGTCACATTATTAAAGGTCACTCCTATATCAGGCTGTGGTTTATTAATGTTAATAAATTATAAGTGGATACTATAACAAGTTGTTAATACATGGTAACGTTGATCAGCATTGATCAAGGGTCAGCAAGTGTATTTCTATCAATGGCTTATAATGTTTTAAAATACTTGTTAATGATGTGACAAGTATCTGTCAGCTAGGTAACTCCTGAAAAGTATGTATAAGCAGTGCCATAGCTTGATGTACTGCCTGACTTTTTGGGTATTTTGTTTTGTTTTGGATGCCTTGACTTTGTAAGACCCTTTTTGTGTGGAACTCTGCAGGTTTTGATGGAAATTTGTACTACTTGGCTGCTTTTAGAAACTTAGTTAAAATGTTACCTGGTTGAGAAATGTTGGCCTTAATTTTTTATTGGGGGGGGGGATTGGTTTCAGCAAAGCTTTTGATATTGTTTCTCACAGTATCTTTCTGGACAAAACCTCCAGCATACAGCTAGATAAAGACATGATACAATAGGTGAACAATTGGCTGACAGGTTGGGCTTGAAGAGAACCCAACCAGTATATGGGTTTACACCAGACTGGTGGCCAGTCACTAGTGGGGTTCCCTAGGGCTCCATTTTAGGGCCAGTTCTCTTTGTTGCTTTAATAAATGATCTGCATGCAGGACTGGAATGCATACTAAGTGTGCAGATGATACTAAATTAGGAGCAGCTTTTGACTCCCTTGAGGGTAGAGAAGCCTTGCAGAGATATCTTCAAAAATTTGAGGTCTGGGCAGTCACCAACAAAATGAAACTTAAGAAGAGCAAGTCCCAGATCCTGCACCTGGGAAGGGGCAGCCCTGGCTTTCTGTACAGACTGGAGGACAAGAGGCTGAAGAGCAGCCCCACAGAAAGGGGTCTGGGGGTTCTGGTTGGCAGCAAGCTGAAGACGAGCCAGCAGCGTGCCCTGGCAGCCAGGAGGCCAACCGCACCCTGGGGTGCATCAGGCCCAGCACTGCCAGCCGGGCGAGGGAAGGGATTGTCCCGCTCTGCTCTGCGCTGGGCGGCCTCACCTCCAGCACCGTGTGCGGCTTGGGTGCCACAACATGAGAAGGGCATAAAACTGTTAGAGAGTGTCCATAGGAGGGCAATAAAGATAGTGAAGGGTCTGGAGGCTAAGAGATACAAGGAGCAGCTGAGGTCCCTTGGTTTGCTCAGCCCCTAGCAGAGCAGGCTGAGGGGAGGCCTCATGGCGGCCTGCAGCTCCCTCACGAGGGGAGTGGAGAGGCAGGTGCTGAGCTCTGCTCTCTGGGGACAGCGACAGGACCCGAGGGGACAGAATGGAGCTGGGACAGGGGAGGGTCAGGCTGGGGGTTAGGGAAAGGCTCTGCACCCAGAGAGTGCTCGGGCACTGGGACAGGCTCCCAAGGGCAGTGGTCATGGCACTGAGCCTGCTGGAGATCAAGAAGCATTTGGACAATGTTCTAGAACACATGGTCTGATTTTTGAGTGGTCCTGTGTGAGGCCAGAAGTTGGACTTGATGCTCTTTGTGTGTCCCTTCCAACAGGATATTCTATGATTCTATGATAATTTAATTTTTGGTTTTATATTCTAGCAAATGATGGCTTGTTTCAACTATTTGTCAAGTCATCATAGTGCAGTGTTAGTACAGTATTTTCAGGAGTGAAACAAAATGCATGCCACTCATACCTCTGCTGCCTAGCTGGTGTAAAATATTTTTATATACATATATACATATAAATACATATATGAATGTATCTTTTTACTCTACACAAATCAAATGCCTTTCTGACCAAACTCTTAAACTGTCAATCTTCAAACCTTAGCAGTTACACTTTTTCATCTGTTTTTATTTGGAACATCTTTCAGGTAGCTGTATTTCAGATTGATAGCTTTTTTACAAAGCAATAGCTTGGGCTACCAGTGAGAATTGTTAGTCAGCACTTTATGCGCTGAAGTTACACATACATTTTATCCTTCTGTTGTGACATTTTATTTTATTTTATTTTTTGGCTGAAGTCATACACTTTCGACAGGAACTCTTCAATTATAGAAAACTGGTAACTTCATTTTTGGGGGTGGATCTACTGCCACGCTCCAGTGAGTTGCGTGTATTTTCTGTTCAGACATGATTTAACAGATCCCTTGATGAAATTGAATTTTACATAGTGTCCCATCCTCTTAATACGTTCTTCAATTTGTTCTTGTTTTTAACTGGTATTCCTAGTTACAAGAAAAAATTAAAGAAGGGTAAGAGTGGAAAAGAGTGGAAAAGAGTGGTGAGAGAATCATGGGATTTTGACTTTGTGAATGTTTATTTTTGAATTTCTGTAATAACAGAGAGTTATAACTTTTTTTTTTTTTTTTTTTTTTTTTTTTTTTTTTTAAGAGAGGGAAAATTACAACTATATGCTGTAAGGCCTACAGCTTATTACTGCACACTTTATTACTTAAAGTTGGTTATTTGACAGAGAGCAGTTGTTTTTTTGTTTGTTTTTAATTTTATTTTGTTTTGTTTACCTTTAGGGTGATTCTGTTTCAGTTTCTTCTTTCTGTATCTGAGGTCTTCTCTGTTTAGTTTTTAAGGATTTCTTTGAGTATTACACTTTCCTTTGTTACTCAAGGGAACCTCTTCAGAGTAAAATGCTTCTTGTAACTGATTTCCCAAATCCTGAAGTAGTGCCAAGGCAGTAATTAATTCAAAATAGGATTTTTTTTATTTTATTTTTTGTGTGTGTGTGTAAATGTCAGCATTTACAGATGCCAGCACTTTTTTTCTAGGTTGCTGTACAGATGATCTCAAATTAGCAGATACTATTTTTGTAGTATAAAACTGGCTGATACTTGTCCCTTAAGGCAAATGTGGTAATATGTTAAAGTTAAAAGATGATAGCTTCTATGTGCTGCATATCCTCATTAATCCTCTATAGACATTTTCTCCCTTCTCAAAATAACCTTGAGTTAGGGAGCAGGTCCTATTTACATGTGTGAATTGTGGAAGCCTCGTGTGTTGGACAAAATACAAGGGAAACGTGATTAATAGTGGTCAGGGCATGTCCCCACATCATCCTCACTAGTTTCCATAGACTCTGAGCTGCTTTCCAGTCATCTCTCTTTTTCCGTCTACAGATATTACAGAAAAACATAATGGATACAACCATAGGACCATGTTGCAACCACGTTGCAAAAATAATGTTATTCCTGTCCTTCTTGTATTTTTTTCTTTTCTTAGAGCCTTGTAAAGACAAGGGAGGAAATGTTACCACAGTGGTAGTTTGCATCTGACTGGGCTGCCATGATTTCACCTTGGGATTAGAATGTGAGACTTCTGCACTTGTAATTCTCACTTACTTGCTATTGAATTTGATTTTGACCTCTTTTAAGTTGCTGCTTTTCACTTGATATGGTATTTGTGGTTATTTATTCATCATTTCAGGAATTAAAGCCTTATTTTAGTTGTATTTAAATGTCACACAGTATAAAGTAATGTCATTTTCTTGCATACATGAAATAATTACTTTTTCATACATAAATTTCAAAGCACCATTGTGGCATATATCATTCAAAACATTTCAAGACGTATATTCTTCCAGGAGGATTGAACCAAAGTCATATTTCAAACTGGTAACCCAATGTTATTTTTCTAAAAGCATTATTAAATTTGCAGTGCTTTTGGTCAAATTGTAATATAAGCGTACAGTTGTATTAAGCAATCAGGCAATCGGGAATAGCTTTACTTTCCTGGAGGACATATACAGTTATCCTTGTATCACCCCAAAATTTTATACTGCTTATTTCATTTATTTGCTGCCTGCTAATTCTTTGCTCAGTAGTACATTTTTCTAATCCAGTGCCAACACTGGGAATTGTGTAAGTCAAGAGTTGAAAGAATGGTGACTACAACTAACAAATTGCTTCATTAATCTTTTTAAGGGACATAACTGGAATTTAAGATGAGAGGAATGATACACTGCATTAAGTTAAACCGTGTTAGTAGTTTTACCACTTCTAAAAAGATGCGTGCATGATTATATCAGTTTAATAGACTAGTGCCAAAGTGTGGTTCTCTTCTATTTTTTTACTTATTGTGGTGCTAGGATTGCCTCTGTCAGTTTGTCCAGTTGTCTTTTTTTTTTTTTTTTTAATACATTCGCAATGTACAGAAAGCTCCTTCTTCAAAAATACAAAGATCTCGCTCTCTCTTTTTTTTTTTTTTGCTAGTTTTAAAGTAAGCTCAGTTTTTTATACAGTCTGATATGTAATATACAGAGGGAAAATACATCTGATAAATTCTTCACAACAATGCATCCTCTTAATTAAAACATGAAATGTAGTACTGTAAATGCTGGTATCAATTTCCAAAGAAAAGAATTGAAAGGAATTGAAAAATACTGCTGAATATATTTGTATTTTGTATAGTTTTGTAAGTTACTTCATAAAAAGCAGGAGTTGCTTAATAGTTTAAAGCCTGCAAAATTGCTTTTTTAGTGGAAAAAAGAACTGATGGAAGCTGGGTCTGCTATTGCACTTTCTTCATCTGCACATTAAAATGTAAATTCTCACCTTGGATTGTATAGAAAGCCTTTTCATAGAATTAGAGTTAAATTAGGTGTGACAGTTGATCATGATTAATCACCAGTTCTTCACTGAAATAGTTTTGTTTGTCAATGTTGAAAAACAGGATTCTGCAAGGAGTCATGCAGAGTGGGAAACATCAACTGCATTTTTGTAATATCTCAAAGACAGGAAGCGTGTCAAGTTAATGCATGCTTTTGTATTTTATTTCAAGGTGACAGTGACCTTTCTTCTGATATTTTAAAAACATGCAGTGAGGTGGGGAGAGTCCCAGAACAATTTTGGTTGAAAGATGGCTGGTAAGTCAGACTGTCCAGAAATCATGGACTCAGAGATGTTTCATAGCCTCCCAGTCTTGCTGGGTGTAGATACCAAGGGTAAAGGAGAACTATTAAGTTGGGTACAGGTGTAATTGGATACAGAGCACTATGAAAGGAACTGTGTTTTTCTGAGCATCCTGACAGTTATAAAACCTGTTCAAGGCAAAATCAGTCCCAAGAACAATGAAAGAACCTTGAAAAACTATCTCTATGCCCCTTCATGTTTACCTTTGCATCTAACTTTAGAATGAACAACATGGTAGGAGAAGTACTGAGAGGGTCAGTCTCTATCAGCTAATCTTGCTGCAGGGCTCATGCTTGGAGACCTTTCTCCTTCTGTGATTCACATGTTTGCAAGGACTTGGTGGTTTCTGTAAAAGCCAGTCGAAGAAACTCTCAAAGACTCGATATGGAGTTTTAGAATCAGGCACTCTTTAATTGCAGCACTGGGCACACAGGGGAGCGCTCCACTTAGCGTGCATGCCGAGTTGCTCACCTACAAAGGTTATATGCAATCAGAAAATACATATTCATTAGATTTCCAATTAATAATTAACATATGCTGTTTCCTGGGACTCATTAAAATAAGTACGTGTCCCTGACACATGTGCATTTGTTTCTATTGTTGGTCTTTTGGAGTCTTCTGGTGGTCATCGATAGTCTTCTTCACTGTGTTTGCTGGTTGAATTCAGTTCTTGTGCATGCTCAGGCCATCTCATTTCTTACCTTATTGTTTTAACTTCGGCATGTATACTGAGCTACGTCGTTTATACATCCAAGGACATATGCACACCATGAGTTCCTCACCTAATCTTCTTCTGAAACATCCTCAAAGTCTGAATCATCTTGTTCTCACTTTGAGAGAAGAGTATTTGAAAAAAAACTCACCCCTGTGAAAATACTGCTGCAGCTTTCATCTTAACAGAAATAGTAGAACTCATTGGGGAAGAAAAAAACAAAAACAACAACAAAAAACACATTAAAGCGAGTATTGACAGTATTGTTATTAAAGTGTCAATGTTGACTTTTTTCAAAAAAAAAAAAAAAAAAGGCATTTTCTGTCATTCCCGCTTTGTTTCTTTAGAATTATGTTGATAGTGTGACTCTGATGACTGTGTTAACAACTGTGAAATGCAGGTCATTACGGAGATTAGGCTGGCAGCCCATTGCATCGTTACTGCCTGTCAATCCTCTGTGCTTGGTAAATGAGGAAGTACTGCAAGAGATGTAGCTGTATGTTTTAATATTTCTTGAAGACTTCCCAAGGATATTCTAATAAGCTAAAACAAACATTTCTAACTTTGCAGTAGGGTTCTCAATGATAGAATACGTAAGCATAAACCCATAGATTCCCATTGCCAGGGATGATAAATGAGAGTGGTTGAATTCTCATGCAAATGTAATTACTGGCAGAAAAAAAAAAAAAAAAAAGAAAAAAAGAAGTTCTTCATTATGCAGTCTACCTTTGTCTTCTCTCTCTCTGGCTTTGCAACATGATACATACGTGCTACTATGATCGTCTTTTGTATTTGTTGATAACCTGTGTACCATATTTATGTGGATATTAAACAGTGGACATGCATTTTTGGCCCAGACATGGATGGGTATATGCACAAACACACACGCAAGGATGCACATGCCTACTGTTATATTTCTGAGCGTCCTGAGCGATATCGAACTTATTAAAAGTAAAAATTGGCCTCAGGTCAAATCAAACTATAAGGAAAGAACCTTGAAAAACGTATTTTATGACACCAGTTACGCTCTTGAGTTTCTGTTACAGAAGCACGTGTTGGCCACCAAACTGGTCTTTGGCAAGTGTCGTATTTGTCAGCCCTCAGGAACCCTCTTCCCACCTCTAGGTATGTGCATCCAGTCTGACTGCCGTAGCTCAGGCACTGCTACGTCATCAGGGTCCTGCAGTAGAAAAAAATACTAATGCCTGTAGATCAGAGTAAGCTATGGCAAAGTATTTGGTTTGAAATCTAATAAAAGTTCCAATTAGGGGCTTCTGCAAGTCATACCTTAACTTGCAAATATTCTGTGGTTTTGGCTTTTCCCACTTTCTTGAAGCAAATTTCTGTTGTAAGAAACAGGAGGAATTTTAATCTGATTCTAGTGAATTCAGGTTTTCAAAACCTTCTGATGAGAAGATCTCAAGTTTCACACTTACCTCCTTTAAAACTTCAGGAGGCTAGGGTATGATGCATACCTTAGGATTTCTTTTTTGCTCTTATTTGAGATTGACAGTTCTGTGAATACAAAAATAAGCTGTTACTTATCCTCTTTTTAAATGGAGATATGTTTTCATTATTTATTTCTTCTCTTTTTTTGTGTTTGTCCCAGATGAGATTCTTCGTATTTTGTTGGCGATTCAGGCTTCACCAAACGTTTGCTTCCAGAAAGGAATTTTATTTGCAAGGTCGATAAACCTTGAGACTGTGCTCTGCTTTTAAGTCTTTTAGTGCAAGTCTCTGGAGGTTCTACTGATAAAGAATTGGCAGTGATTAAACTTTTCCCATATTCCATACAATGTTTAATTAATAAGCTCATTTTAACCATTTTTACAGCTTTTTTTTTTTTTTTTTTTTTTTACTACTTTTAAAAATGTAGGCAATGTCTAAGTATACACTTGACTGCATAACTTGAGGCATTTCTCCCTTCCTTATAAAATAATTTGTACTTCCATTTGGTCTAATAAATATACTGTTATAGATCCGCACCATGTTTAAGATTCAGGTAACCGCTATTTTTAATTTGAAGCTCTTTCAGGTATTATGAGACCTGTCTTGACATGGAAGTTATGGTTTGGTCTCTCTATGGAGTGTGATACACCTTCAGAGACAGGTGGCACTTGAGCAAGGTCTTCTAGGGGCACATTACAGGAATCTGGAGACCAGAAGCCATAATACAAGTCTCAAAGTAGGAATCCAGTGTTGCTGTTGAGTTTATCCTTTGGGCTGTTTTGAATCTTTTTGCTGCTATTTCATATTCTGTGGCGCAATAAAAAACAAATGCGGTTTCAGTTGGCATTTGTCTTTATAGAACATGGCAGATGCAAACTGCGTCCCTCAAAGGTTTGAAGTTCGTTGTTGTTTTTCTTCATAAATGTTATGTGGAAATTTAGCAGCCAACATTCAGCTCTGTAGGATAAGGTATAATGGAAATTGTGTCCTTGCCAGTTTAAAAATCCTTGCGAAGCGTTTCTGAGTATATATTTGCATAATGAAGGATAGAGGTATTCTATATAATATTTTTGAAATAATTTTGCTGAAGTATAGAGCTGTTAATATTTATATATAGAATTTAGACCTCCCCTCTATTTCAGGGTAGTATTTAGGAAGATAAAACTCAAGTTTAAGCTTGTGTACACCTCACTGACTTTGCTATGATTAAGTACTGTGCTGAATAATGGAATTCCTCAGCTACCTTCTTTGGAAACACCTGTGTTGCTGTCGTTTTGTGGTCATGTTAAATTCTGAGATATTTCAGTGGAAAAGGGAACTTTGCTGTGTAGACTGTTTTTTTTAGCCTCATCACTCTAAATTCTTTAAGCACTGGAGATTTAAGTTGTGGTAATTCTCACTGTGACATCCTTTATTAACACACAGTAATCCCAAGAGAGGGCAAACCCAAGTGTTCTGCAACAGAAAAAAAGTCGTAGTAAGTGATGTGTCCTAACAACCAGAACATTTTGAGGCATGTATTCCTGGGTGGGAGGCTGTCTCCTTGGCCTCTTAGGATCTGCAAACAGGTGGAACAGTCAAAGACCAATAAAACTATCTTCTGAGCATTATTGGAACAGCAGTTGGATATATTCCCCTGGTGTAGGTGGATCAACACAGAAGTCACAGAAGTCATCTGGTTTGCCATTGTTAATGCAGAGCTATCCACAGTGTGTATGCTTCTGACCATGGGTGTACTGATGACTAGAAATAATATCTAAACTGTAATAAGCTCAAACCCAGTGAAAAGAAGAGGAAATGTGAGTATGTTTTATAACTGTGTTTATTAAATACAGTGTGTTTCCTTTTCATTTAAAAATTGTAGCTATTAGTTTTCCTTTCCATTTTTCCAGGGGTGAATCAACAGAAGAGAAATCCTTTTCTAAGGAACTTAGAAAGCTTTGTAGTTCTTCTACATCTTTCAGAGTTAGCAAATGTCCTTCTTGCTGGATATAAAATAACCCCTCCCTGGAAGTATCAATCAGCCTATTCTTACACCTTTGCAAAGATGCTGAGTGCTTGCAGTTTATTTTATTAGACATCATTGATACTCAGCATTGATACTCAGGAAAGCAGTGCCTCTGGTGCACATCTTGGTGGCAGTCATTTCAAGTTAGCCATCTGGGTGTAACCACAGGTGTTGGAAAATACCAGGTTAGCCCACTATGCCATTTAAATATTTGAGGTCAGATTTCTTGAAAACAGACAAAAGATGGCAAAATTAAACGGCCTGTCACCTCATCCTATCACCCAGATTATCACTGATTAGAATATTGTGCTGTCTTTCAGTTTTTTAATGGGGTATGACCTAAGGGTATGACCTTATATTTGTTGTTGGAAAACAAGATATTCTATTCCTTTTTCTCTGGCAATTTGTCTGTCATGCGTGATTTCTTTGTTTCACTTAGGTTTGGGTGGAGGGATTTTATTGCTAATAATGAAAGTGATGCTCTAATACCATTTACAATTCACTGGGATAATTAAAAGAGTTGCAAAGCTGCTTTGTACCTCTTTTAATTCCCACTGGCTTGATTAGTCACACACTCACTCTCCTATCGGCTGAAAAAGCGATAATTACCACAGACTTCATGAATAAAGCTGGGAAAACTCTTTTTTTGACAAGTCATAAATTTGCTGAGAAGCAGAGTTTGATAGGGATCAGAAGTATTTGCATTTTCAAGGATGATTATTGCCAGTAGTTTTGACTGAAAAAGAAAGATGATTTCCCCAGATGTTGCAGTATCTTGTTTCAGCATTTTCAAAACTAAATCCTTACTCTTTTGCTTCAAAATATTTTGAAGCTCTTTACTTTAAAAAAATGAGCTTTCCTGAGAGAAAGAACATTTTTAAGGATTAAATAACTTGAAAGTAAAAGGGTGTGTTTCATTTTGGATTGGAGGTAAAGTTTAAGGTTGCTCCAAATCAGAATTTATTATTTATGTTATTATTGTGTTATTTTGCAGCAATATCTGATTTATTTAATTCAAGATCCTCTCCCCCTAGATTTTTAGCTTTTTTGTTGTTGTTTGCTTTGAGTGCTCAAATGCGTTGCTAGCCCAGCTCTAATCTAGGGTTTCTATGAAACTTCACTTGGAAGTTTCCAAATGTGTGTGGTTTATGTTTCAGAGTATGTAGAGCATCTCCACATAAAAGAGACAATCCCATCGGAATATCTTATGGGAATATGACGCGTTACCAAGCAGCTGCTTTACGTTGGCAGTTTTATGAACACGTTCTGCGAAAGTCAGATCCGAGAAAAGATTCATCGCTTCCTACGATTTCCTAGTGAGAACTGCGAGCCACAGATTTGGGATCCTGATGCCAGTGTTTGTAGAGGCTGAAGGATGGGAGCCAGCAGTGCAGCACTGTTGTGGTGTGCGACCCTGCCTCCTGAGCTGAGCTCTGGGCAGTGGCAGGGACAGCTCTTGGCAGGTGAGAGGGGACAGGGGCAGCTGTGCAGCTGGGGGGTTTTGAGAAGAGAGGACTTCAGTGCTCTTCCCCTTTCTTTTTGCTGTACTGCCTTCATAAGGGGCAGCATATTGCTATAGGTGCTTGGCTCATAAAATGAGAAAGAGTTGTTTAAAATCAAGTTGGTAGGAAAGAGTTAAGCGTAAGGAAAAATATTTCCCTGGGCTGCTGTGGTAAGCAGATGTGTTTGGCTATTTATACTCTTGATTCTAAATAATGCAGCCTTATCTTTCTTTAGCAAGATGATGCATAGGTGAACAAAAGGTGTAGGCACAGCTTGAGGCAATGCTGAATCTGATCCCTTTTTTTGCTGCATCACACCAAGCCGAGTCGGGGGGGCTGCAGGCAGGTGAAGTCTCTTGGCCTTTACAAATCTTGTGGAAAATGAATTGGCCACATCCATCTTGAATGAAAGCTGGAGTAATTGCTCTGATCCGCCACAGATCAGCCTGCATTCGTTCAATTGAGCGGTAATTCTGAAGGTTAAAATGATCGTATTGACTCTCAGTTGTAATTGTACCCCTTCTGATCAGAGAGCCTTTGAAAGAAAACGAGACGTCGGCTTATGTAGGTCTGCACGATGGCCTCTGAGCATGACTTCATTGGGTTACCGCAGGCGTGCAGGTTTTAGCTGTGAAGGATGCAAAGGTGAGTACTCCCTTCTCTGCCCAAATCTGAGCTTTTTCCTGTGTCTGAGAGCATCCTTGGAGATGCTGTGAGTGAGGCGGGGTGCATTGGTTGGCCTCTTCACTGTTACCTGCTGAAACTATCAGGGTTCCTTCCGGCTGTCTGATTCAATGGACATAACATCTTCTGGTAAGCAGAGGTTCTTGAATACCTCGCCAGCCCATGTAAAATGCTTCTAACCATGTTGTGCTAACTTTCCAATAAATAATTTTCCTGTTTAACAGCCTGTGCACGCAAAACTGTTCAGATCTCCCCAGGTAACAGGCAAATGAAGCTGTTACAGGGTACAGTTCAGACGTATTTTGCTGTCTATTCTATTTTCCTGTTGTCTAACACAATGTTTTGCGCCTGCATCTCAATTCTGCAATTGAGAACATGTGGAGAGAGAGAGAGAAGAAAGAAAAAGGTGCCGTAGCATACCAATTAGGGACCTGCCAAATGACTGTGTGCTGCTTGTACATGTTTGGGGAACGCCAGCGAGCGACCTGGCGGGCAATGCAATTTGTGTTCTTGCCCCTTTGTACTTCTCATCTGCCATCTCCCATCCCAGGATGCAGTGCCCATGTTTCAAACTCTGGATTTTCATTTTCGACTTCAAGGCACGACGAGTAGGTAGCACATACTGGGGAGGTGACATGGATTGTTTATTTTTTGCAGTTACGAAAAGCAGAAGCGTAGTAAATATTGCATGATATTCTGAAGAGTACCAGCAAACTTCTACACCTACAGAAATAAATTCCCCGAAACAGAAATAGTTGTGTGTCAAGCGTTAACGTGCAGGCTTTGTACGTGCCTCTCCTGTGCATCTTTGCTGTGCGTGCCTGCAGCTGGACACCGCCACGCAATGTGATTGTGTTAGAAACCAGAGGCTGAGAAACTCAGGAGGGAACACTGAATTGTTGTGCTGTGGCCTCTGGAGAAGCTGTGCCTTGAAACAGTTGTAACAGCAGCTGTTCTATTTAGTTGCAGGAGATGAACGTGCTCCTGCACCCACTGCTGTTTGTGCCACCCTGCTAGCACAAAGAGTTGGTCATTTCCCAGCACTGGAGAACGTGGAGCTTCTGCCATGCCCTGCTTTTTCCCTGAAGGCTGCAGGATGAGGCATCCACCTGCTCCCTGCTCAGGCCAGGCTGAGGTGGGTGGACGGCACTGTTTCCCAGATGGCAAGGAAAGCGAGCTCCCCTATCTGTGTGTGCCCTCAGCTACCCCCATGCTCCCTCTCCTGGGGTGCTCGTGCTCCCAGGTGCTGCTCCCCTTGTCTGCAGAGGTGAAGCCAGCTTCTTCCAGCTGTCCTCTCCCCTTCAGGCTCCATCTCTGGCTGTTGTCGTGGCTCATTCCCTTATTTGCAGAGTCATGGGGAAAGACACTGGCAGCTCATTTGTTACCGATTCCCATGTATTGCATGAGAATTACCCACACAACTGTTTGTGTGCTGCAGCCAGCTGGCACAGCCCCGCATCTGCTTACATCGATGCAAGTGTGGCGTGTAGCAAAGTACAGCACCCATTTATTCATCACATATCTGCCTTCCCTCAAAGTGCAGGAATGACTTCTTGTGACCGTAAAGGTACTATCTGTAAAAGTGAATATCTTTAGGATGGATTTTCTCTTTTAATCAGTTCAGAATTTTATTGGGGTTTGGGAGGATTTTTGGAGAGTCTCACTGTGCGGTACTCCGTGCACCCCTACTACTAGTAGTGGTTTTGCTCATTCCTGGCAAACCAAGCAGTCCATGCTTTCCAACACTGAGATACGTGTCCCTTTTGTGCAGACATTTGGTACATCTGCTGTGATAACTCCAACACCTCTCTGGCCAAATCTCATCTTTTACACACAGCTCATCCACTCTGGTACCTCATAAGAGGCTTGACCCATCTCCTTTCCATCCCAAAAGTACAAGCAGTTCCTCTTTGTAGTGCCAGCCCGGTGCCTCATTGCCCTGGGGCTGGGGAGGGGACACCAGCACCTCTCCTGCTCCTTGTGGCAGGGCTCAGGACAGCCGGCCACCCCAGGGACAGTCTCCAGCCTCACTGAGGACAGCTGCAATGGCAGTGATACCGAGCTGCTGTTCAGAGAACATCCTCAGCTTTAGCGTCTGTTGTGGGGCCACCAGCAGTTCCTGCACCGCACCATGTGCGTCAGCGGCTTTCACAGCTCTGCAGCTGAGCAGCAATAGGCACCTTTGTGCATCTTTTAATTTCTTCTCATGGGTTGTTTCCCTTATGGCTCCATGGAACTGGCAACATGACTCCAGTTAATGTTGCTGTTCATCACTGTTCACTATGGTTGCCTTCAAATAAGTCAAAGGCTTAAAAAAGGAAAAAAAAAAAAAAAAGTCATCTGCTGTGATCCTGTAGCATGACTTGTGTAGTACAAGCCTCCCATTTCCCTAAATGAAAGAATTAATCCTATTTAAACTTGAGCAGCCTGCAGATAAATATTGATCTTGATTTTAAAAAATGTTTAGTAATGGAAAACTGACATTCTTACAAAAATGTTACTGAAAGTCAATATTAATGATCCAGAAAGCTTTTTGGCTAGCTGTTGAACTGAAGTCATCCAGACCTGCTGATATGGAACTGGGAAACTTACTAACATTGTTTAACATAATTCTAAGTTATTGTTGGATTAGAAGCATGCTGTTATCATCATCATGACATACTCTATGTCATTCAGCATTTTCTCAATTATAGAGCAGAAATACTGTGTGTTTGTTATTTTTTTTTTTTCCATTAGACTTGGTGATAAATATGACAATCCCAATTCATACCTCACAGAGGTTTTGTTTTGGTTTGGTTTTGATTCTGCTAATCACAGGCTTTCTCCTGAGTCCTTTTGCTTCTTTTAGTAGTTCTCTACAGCTGATAGTTCAATAGTTTATGGTTTCTGTGCATCACCATCTACTTCCACTTTCTTCCATATCAGGGAACTATCAGTAGGTCATAAACTAGTAACAGCATTTCTTGATGGTGTCATCTTTTAACCTACTGTCACTCATGTTTCCTTTGACCAAATTGCTCTTTCCAACAAAAGTCCTCACTACTCATTTTAATTATGTAATCATGCTTTTTTTTTTTTTTTCCTCACCCCAATATTTTTTTATTATCAGCTTAATTTTTTCCCAGTACATGAATCATTACATCACCTACTGTCTTCCACAAGGGTTTCTACTTCTCATGCAGGCACAACTTCTTCTTTTCCCATCTTCAGGAATTTCAATTTGTTTCCCAAATGTGCCTTTTGTGCTAGATAAATATTAACTTGTTTTCTTGTTCTCTGTATCCATTCTTCCTTTTTTTCCCCCTTTTTTAAATTTTATTTTTTTATTTTGACTAGTTCTATCATCCTATTATCATCCCGAGTGACCTATTTCCTGCAGGGTTGTCTCTTCTTCTGATGAGTTATCAGCCTTTTTCCTTGATAAGATGGGCAACAGTCCCGCACAACTGAACCCTTCTGCCTTTGAGGCTGCTGACACAGCTGTTCGCTGGGGTAATCTTGGACCGAAGGGAAGCCTAATAATGTTTCAAGATCAGTGGCAATCTAGGAGGATGTGCAATGGGGAACAGATGTTGCATTCGGATACTCTCCCCAGTGCTTCCCTGTGCTGGCCGACATTTCCAGTTTATCCACGTTGGGCCCACGCCAGCTGGCTGCCATCCAGGCGCCCATCTCTGCCAGACATTTGTCGAGCAGGGGATGGAAGTGCTGGGCAGGGATGAGAGGTGATATATCTCGTCACAACAGAGGCATGGTGACCTGGGCCTGGCATGGAGCGCAATGCCCATGAGGGCCGGGACTGGCAATGGTGTCACAACTGGCGCTTCTGTGGGGTGGTTGGGGCAAGGAGGGGAAGGGGCAAGGGTGCTGGGTGAGAGGGGGGCTGTGCCACCTGGAGGTCTGCATTGCTTGGGAGTGGCTGCCAGTTCCCAGCTGCAGGGAGTTGTTACTAAAATCCTCTAATCACTACAAATTCTGCAGCCCTATGGTGGCCTTTGAGTGGTTCCTCTATGTTCCAGAAGGGGACTTACCCACAAAAAAAAAAAAAAAAAAAGTCCTAAGTCTGACAGAGTGTCATCTCAATATCAGCAAGTCAAGTGTTTCTGTCATAGTTTTCAACTCAAGGAAAATCCATATCATCTGACTGATGGAGGTGTGCTGTTGAACCTTCCTGGTCTTGGGCAGAGAGGCCTGGAGATAAAGGGAGTGATGGCACAGGCCTCTGCAAATGCAAAAGCCTCGGTTAGAAGAGCTGGAGGTCACCCGAATAGGCACACTGGTACCAGAAAAGGTGAAGGGACAACCATAAGGAAGGACCATAAGGAAGGACCAACTGAAAGACTTCAGGGACATGTCCGCTAACAACCCGTCTGTCAGGCTCTAGAGCAGGTCTAGAGCCTCCCTGATGGGGGGAAACGTCAGGTGTCCCCAAGCTCTTTGTGGAGGGGACAGAGAAGGTAGCTGATGTCTATACAGTGTCCTTTCTGAAACCTTTCTGAAAAGGCTGAATCCTTAGCTGCAGAGCCTGGGGGAAGAGAGTTGGGGCTTAAACTGCTGAACCTGCTATGAAGGAGAAAAGAGAAAAGGAAGCAGAAAAAAGCAGGAAGAGGATACAACTATGAGGATAGTTGTAGGCTTTCTGTGTTTGGTGGTTGTTTTTTGTTTGTTTGTTTTGTTTTTAATCATTATAATTCCAAGTAAACCTCAGACTGCTGTTTCAATTAACCGTGGAAACATTTAGTTGTGCCCCACAGTCAAAGCAAGTGGAAGCTTTCAACTTAATAGCTTTTTTAAATGCCGGTGGAGAAACGAGCAGATTGTCTCCAATGCCACAGGTCATCTTCCAGCAGTTTCTCTTCTGCGTGGTACCGCAGAACAAGGACAGAGCTTTGCCTTGGATGATGTGAGGAGTGAACACTTCTCATCTGAAGACAGCGAAATCATTCCTCCTCTTCTTGCTGCCTCCCAAAGTCTTAATGCCGGTTGCTCAGAAGGACAGCGTGGCTCAGGTCCTCCTCGAGCGGAGACTGATGGGCAGCACAATGTTCATAGCCTCTCCTGTCGACAGATAGTGGAGAGTTTGGTGGTGCATAGTTTTGCTGTCAAAGGTGAGCGCTGCTATCTGCCAACTTTATAAATTCACTTACATGCTGCCGTACACACCCGCTCACTGCATCTGCAGTGAGGCTAGACTCATGGTTGCTGCTTGCTGACAAGGTTGTTGTAGATGAAAAGGAGAAGAGAAGTACAATAGACATATTTGGTCTAGTTAAAAAAAGATCTAATAATGCGGATCTATGAATACCTTTTTTTTTTTTTGAAAGCTGCCTTGCAGCAAGTTACTAAAATTTGATTTTATGACTCTGTTGGTCTAGTGTGAATAGCAGTTAGTGTGATTAACCGGGGAGCTGCCTTTAAAAGCCAGCCCAGGGAATTGGGGCAGTCTTCTTTCCTGCTTCATGCTCTCATTCCTGGGGAGAGGTGATAACTAGATGTCAGAGATGAAGGCAGGCTAATGAGGAGTGTATTTGAAGAGACCGGAGGGACGTCAGAGATATAGTTATCTCTGGTAGCTGTCGAAGGGAAATTTTAAAATACCATTTTTTCCTAAAAACATTCTCAGCAACAGATATCGCCTACTTTCAGAGTGTCAGTTTGTCCCTGCAGCCTTGAGAATTTCTGCCCTTTTTAGTGAGCGCTTCAGATAGCTTAATAGAAAATGTGCCCACTGGGGAGGGTAATGTCACCTGTCACAGGGGGAAACACAGTGCTTCTGGATGGCAGTTACATTTCTAGTCCCAGTAAGCCATAAACTTGATCTCTTGCTTGGGCTTGTGTGTCTGCACGCATTAAAAATTAATAAGCAAAACCTCCAAATGGCATAAAATGCAGCAGTCCGGCTGTGTCATGGGTCACTGTGAAGCCACGCTTCCTTCTGCACGGGGTCTTCTCTTTCAACACAGCTCAAGATCTCTGTCCTGTTCAGAGCCCTTCTGGGAGGACACCTGTAATTGCTGCGGGATCGTTTCTCCTTGTCACTGACTATCCTCAGCCACCTTATCTGACAGCAGGGAAATGCTCAATGACAAGCGGAGCAGGCCATCAGGTCGCAGTGAATTGAACCTGGGGTGACTGAACTTCTGCCAGAGCTGGAAGTGATTGTGGGCTGCTGCACTTCACGCACATATCCACTGAAGTATTAGTTTATCCAGAGCAGCTTTGATAAGTTCATGATAAAATTCCTTGATAAATTGTTGATAAACTCCAATTAAAAAACTATCTCTTACCAAAATCAAACTATTTTTCCCTGCACGATATTGAAGAAAGAAAGGAAGAGAGTAATTGTTTTGTAAAACCTTAGTAACAGGTCAGATGATGTGCTCTTTTGGGAGCATTTCTGAGGCCAACTAGAGCAATGAGGCATTCCACCCTGGGACTTTATTGCTTCGATTTTAAGTGCATTGTCTCATAACTGGAATTAACCATGTAGTCCTTTCCTATGGAAAAATGGGGACTTGAACTGTGAGGATTGCTCTACAGGCAGTTTAATTGTTTAAATGGATTGGTTTCATGTTTATTTTGCTTTTATGTTACTACTGATGCCACAGTTCCTTTCTTGATATTAGCCAGTTGATAAAGACATAAAAATGGAGGGGGGGGAAAAAAAAAAAAAAAAAAAAAAGCACAGATCTTACTTGTTACTATGTAGTTAATATGAATATTTCTGTTCATGTATAATCTTGCTGAATTTAGGCTGTCATGTTGAAGGTGATATTTAGCAAAATCCTGTAGCTAGAACTTGATAAAAGCAGCTGTTATATTTAAAATTAGCACATAAAATGTCATTAAAGTAATGATACAGGTTCACAGAGTTGCATTCTGAGTGCTAATCATACTGTCTTGTAGATGAGTCGACTGCTGTGCCTTACTCCATGTGTACTTCATGGGTTTGGACGATTGGCTTAAATTAATTGTTTAGCAGACTGGAGGTGGTAGAAATAGGAGTGCAGAAATGGGTAATGTATCACATCTGCCAAAAAGCTGACTGCTGAACCCATCAGCTAAATTAAAATTTCTTTCTCTGTCCTTGATCTTTGTCAGGTATAAAGCATTTCACTCAGTGGGATGTCCTGAGGATTTTCGGTGTACTGATTTGAATTGGTAGAGGAAGAAAAAATTACGATGGACTAGGGATATTAAAAGGACTAGGGAAGCTAGGAGACTACCAGGGTGGGGTGGTTTTTTTGGCAAACTAAAATAGCAATAAAAAGAAATGATGATTGACTAAATTTGTCAAGTGTGGCTGTAATTATAACCCTTGATGGCTTTTATCTGTTCACTTAGCTGAGATTTTGGGAAAGGAGTCAGTCACATCAATATCTGTACTGTTACAAATGTGACCTACTCCACCATTTATCAGCTTTCCAATTGTTTTTCATAGTATACTAGAAAAAGCTAAAATTTTGTGTTGCAGGCAATGAATTGCAAAGAACCCGTAAATAGTTAGTTAGGAAGTCTAAATGTTAGAGTAAATTTGGGCAAAAACCAGAAATTAAGTAAAATTGTTCTAAGTGGGAAGCCACCACCATGGGGTTATCTGTCTGTGTCTCTGTGTGGGGATTGCAGCCTCTTCCCATTGAGGACTTTGTCCTTTAATGCACCTGTTTTAAAGTGTGCATGAGAACACATCAAATAAAACCTTCCAAGGAAGGGATGGTAGCCCACACGTCTGGGAATTTCAAACTAGATTGTACGTTTATATCAAAATGCCTTTTTTTTGGTTACACTGGGAAATCATGATATGACTTAGCTCTGCAGAAAAATGTATTTGTGGTGAGTCTGTCTTGATTTTTCACAATGCATTTAGCAAAAACAACAACAAAAACAAACAAACAAAACCACCAAATAGACATAATCCTGAATATCACTCCAGGAAATCTGCCCCCATCAGGAAAGCACCCAATCCTTGTTTAAATGTAAAGAATCCTACTATCTTTAAGCTCCCACTGCTTTATGTTGGGATTTAATAGGCACCAATGATCCCTTAAATTGACATAGTTTTTAGAGCAGAGGCTTAACAGAAAGTGTTGCTTTTGCAATTGGTATAGCAGCCCATCTGGCTGAACTGAGATACTATCCTTGCACTGTCAATGGATAGAATAATCCCTTTGTGCTTAACTTGTTTTAACTTCTGATTTGCTTTGAATAAATCTATTGCTAAAGCATAATGGGAACATTTTATTCTTCAGCACCATTTTTATTGGAAAGAAGAATATGAAATATCTTATATTGTTTGCATGAAACATTGTATGTATATGGATCTTGGCATGAACTTGGGGAATAGACACTGTTTGATCTCTGAAGTCATTTTATTCAACTTTTAATTAACTTTTTACATGCAAATCTCTACCAACTTTTTTAATGGAGGTGATGGGAACAATCCTAAGGCTAATCTAATCCCTGGGAAAAAAAATCACATTAGAAATGAAAAACTGTGCAGAATAGTGGTAGCTAAAGCAATAATTTATGTGCTGAGGCTTTATGTTCACTTCCTTTTGTCTTCAGGTTGTCATTGACACTTTCATATTTTTATTCCACCTGCATAATGCTAGCTGCACCGCTGCTATTGTTATCTGTGCTCATCTGCTAAGGAGAATGCTAAAGAAAATACCTGAGCCAAAAATTCCTGCCATGTTTGACAAAGTATTAAAAGCCTTGTTTCCCGAAGTCCATACCTTGTTTTCAGTTCCCTTTCTGTTTCTTTGGGCTGGTGACAGCCAGCTCTCCCTGCTGCCTTACTCCTGCGCAGATGGAAACCAATGGGGTAGGGAATGGGGCAAAGCATTAATTCCTGCTGGGATACCTGTGTCTTGATGTCTCTTGTCCAGTCAACTCCTCCAGTGTTTTCGAATTTGGATTTTTTGCCATTAGGAGCAGAAACTGAAAAGCATTGGTTAAAATCTTCATCTTGAATTAGTCTACAGCTTCTTCGTCTACAGCTTCTGATTTTTGGGTGGTCCTGTGTGGGGCCAGAAGCTGGACTCTATCCTTGTGGGCCCTTTCCAACTCAGGACATTGTATGTCCCTGAATATTGCTATAGGGTATGGCCCAATGTAATTAGGAGAGGAAATAGGGCTTCTTATAGGAGCTTGAGGGGATTGAGAATGAGCTGAGAGTGGGGTTGTCTCTTCCCACACACCCCTCCATACTCTTTCTTCTTTTCCGTTCCCTCTACAGCCTGATCCAGTTTTGTTTGCCTCTTCTCACCCTCTTCCTTAACTGACAGACTGCACTGCAGGCATTTACTGCCTGCCATGTTTTCTGTCAGACCTCATCTCCTTTTTTGCTCTTATTCTGCATACGCTGTGAAAATACAGTGTCCCTGTGGATGGGAGAAGTGTGGACACGAGCAGCAGGCATGATTAATGCTGTTCTGGAGCACGCAAACCTCAGGCCCTGTTTCCAGCCCTCCCTCCCTCCTGGGCTGAGCCTGCAGGAGTATGAGGTGCAGGCTCTTCTTTCATGGAGCTGTTTGATGAGAAAACAACGTTTTTGTGATAAACTCTGAGCCACTATGGGTTCCAGCAGCCTTGGGTCAATCCCACCAGCTCAGCTCTGCCCTACAGCTCCCTCAAGGACAGGTCTGCTGGGGTTCATGCTTTACAAGGAGATGTCAGATGACTGACAACTTTGAAAACCCATAAACATTGTAGACAATGAACTTGTTATTTATTAGCTTAAGGCAAGAAGATAGGAATGCTAATGGGATTTTTGTGGAGCACGGGAGGCGAGAAGTGCTAGAGAGATGTTTTATAAGCCTCACAAAAAATATTTAGGCAGGTCCTATATTATGGATAGTGAAAAACAGCTTTCTCTGCTGGAAGATTTCTTTTGGTATGTTTTTTGCATGGTTATTTTTGGAAGTGACTGATGGAGCCCAGGTTATTTGTAAGATAAACCTTCCTAGACCTTTACATTTCAGCAAGCAGTCTCCCTTCCCCCCTACAAAGCAAGACTTTAGACCAAACAACAGGTTGTATTAATTTATTGATGGATTGATGGCAAACAGTGCCAGGGCTTCTCTGGGTCCCCAGGAGGTCCTCCTTCTCTTCTGTGCTTGCGCAGCACATTCACTGCTAATTCTCATCAGCAGCCTTTGCTTTCTTCTCTCCCATCCACTGCACCCTGCCCTGATGTTTCCTGTTAAGCCAAGCCATCACTAGCCTTAAGTAGCGATTCCTGGGGTTCCCAGTGGCTTGCTTTGCTGTTCTGGTGATCTTAATGAGTGGGTTCAAATCCCTCACGTGCTTGTTTCATGCAGTACAGAAATCATAGCTTAGATCACTGGCATTTTAAAAAAAAACACCAGTAATTTTTGGAAATAAATACCTTAAAGATCCAACTTTTTCTGTGATTTATCAGACATCTTGCCCTACTTATTGATGTAGGTCCTGTCACCTGTGTTTTCTTGTTGATTTGGCCACTAAAATTACAGCTGTGTTGGCAGTCCAATATTCTGGTCAACAGGGGTGGTGATGCTGGCTATATGGATGCCTCCTGACATGATCAGTAAAATATTACTGTCCTCTGGATCTCAAAGCTACAGCAGGTAGTTGAAAACACTTCTCTCTCTTCTTAGGAATTGTAGTTTTGACATTTTCTGCCATTTCTTGTCTCGAGTGTTTCTCCCTGCCTTCCCAATGAGGCAGTTTACATGAGCTTGTACAGTATTCTGCACCAGGCTCTCCCTTTAGAGATTTTAGATAATGAATAATGGATCAATTTTGTGAAATAGCAGTGTGGCCGATTTCATTTAACTTTATTTTTTTCAGGAGTGTACTGCAGATGTATTTCATTGCCTGCATAGTGTTGGCAGATGTTAATATATTCAGCACTTTTCTGGGTCAGAAGTCTCATACACTGCACCCTAGTAATTGCCTATATTCTCTTCTGGCTGCTAAAATCAGTTTGTATTCCCTTGGTTCTTCATCATAAAAATGTGGACAGTGCATAGACAGTCCATGATAGAATGATCTCGACTCTGGTGTCCATCCCCTTGTAGCTCTCCCAAAACCATGGCTTGTTTGACCTTCAGGAGGTGGCAGGTCCTGTAGGCTTGTTTGAGCATCTGCCCTAGATGCTGTCTTTCTGTATAGTCCATTATCTGATACTGCATCTTGTTTCTTTACTCTATTTTTAATGCATGAGCTTTCCTGTTATTTTTAATTGCTTTCTTCTCTCTGTTTTGAAATTATGTTACAAATTGAATCAGCCCATCATTAAAATTAAGCGTGTGCACATACCTGCACACCCACACAGTATTAGGATGGATATACCGTTGGCCATACACCGGTAGCACAGAAAAAGATTTAATAATTATCACAGCATTATCTCAGCAAAGATTTAATAATTATCTCAGCATTACCTAGGTGTTTGAACAAACAGATTAAGAATGAAAAAGTGAAATCCGTGTCTTTTTTCTCTGCGCTCATGATCGGCCATTGGTTAATGCTGTCTTCATTCCTAGGAGCTTCAAAGCCAAAGCCATAGTGAATGTGCAGCTGTGAATTCCTAAAGGAGAAATGGTCTTGGTTAAAAAGCTTGGAGGATTGGTGCATGGGAATATTTAAAATGACTTTCCTATCTTCTTGAAGGTTACAGGAGCATAATTTTTGATGAATATTGCACATCCATCTGTATGTTTCTTTATAGCTGTATTTTCCATAGGATTACAAAAAGCTGACTCAGGCATGGGCTTTGTTGCATGCAGGCAGAGATGTGGGGAAGCAGTTCTAATTATTACCATTTTCCAAGATTTTAAGAATACTGCAGACAATCAGCTGCTTGCCCCAAATAAGCTTTGCGATTTAATAGGACTTGGGAGGCACTGACAAATAAATAGTATTTGACAGGTTAAAAGGCTTGTCTTCGGGAACTGGGTGCATGGATAGAGAGCAGAAGGCGGCCTGGGCTTAATGCGAGCTTTAAGCAAAACAAATGTGCATGCATATTGTTTTGTCAAGTTGACATCCCTTTTGTTACCCTGCTTTGTTCCCACTCCTAAAAGTGCACGGCACTCTATTTCAAAAGACTCCTCTTCTAAGCTGTGTTCAAACTTGTCACACTTTCCAAAACCAGCCAAGTTTTGCTGATAACTGAACTTAGTCAAAATTACCATTTGGTCTTTGTGGATATATAGAGTAACCTCTTCCAGGGTAGGGGCTGAAAACAGGACATTATTTCCCAAAAGCATGAGGAAGGTGACAGGTTTATAGCCTGACTCCTAAATGAAGTGCGTTCTAGAAGGCCAGTTTTTCACCAAGCCTGAGTTATGCCAGTTTGGACTAAGACGTGCTACATAGACTACAAATAATGTGGGGCAATCCTGCTAACATGCCAATATAAATATGTTGGTAGTGGTATAATGTTTATACAACTCATCGTGGCAGTGTTAGAATTATTTTATGTATCAAATAAACCTTGCTGGTGGGATTAAAAAGGGTAACTGTAATGCCATAAATTTACACAGCATATTACTAACACACGAAAGTATTCTTCACTCCTAATGCTGTCCACACCAGAGTTACCATTGTACAACTTTTTGGTTTAACAAAATAATTTTACTCTTCACTGAATGGATATTTCCATACAAAGTCAGAATGTGCACTGTGCTTTGGTGACAAGACCAGTCAGTCTTTGTGGTAAGTCATGCCCAGTAGAACTGGTAGGATCCTAAAGCACTAATCTGTGTGATTTCTGGAAGTATAAATAGTTTATGAGAGAGGTTTTTATAAGGCTTTCCAAAGAGAAGAATATAATTGGGCATAATAGAATGACAGTTAAAACAAAGGAAGAAAATTGTAGATGGATGGAGGGAAATATTTTCTGTCTGCGAGAGCTGATACATCCTGTGGAGCAATCTGCAAAGGAAAGCAGTGGAGATCTCATCACTAGAGACACTTACAGGCACAAGGAGGTTGAAAAACAAATGATATAAGTTACTGCAAATGATGTTAGCACAGCACTGCAATGCAAGCTGCATAAATAGCGTCACGGTAAAATTACCATTTCTAGCTTTTGTCTTTGAACATAGTGTTGTGACTTTGCATATTCCTGTTGTTTCTGAAGCAAACTATACTCCTGTTTTCTAGGAAGTGCGATGTTTTTTTACCTACTTTTAATGCCACTTGAGTGGCAGTATTTGCTGTCTCAGCTCCTACTTCTGTCATTGCCTTTCTCCAAAAACTCACACAACTAGCTTCTGCATCCCCAGTGTAGAAGTTCCTATTTTGACATCCTCTTTTCCCAGCACCTCTGACAACTGTAATGCCAGCAGCCTGCACAGGTATTCCTCACCTGCTTTACCTTGTGGTTTGCACAGGTAGAAGGTGGTAGGTGTCTTCCCCATAAGTACTGCTAGAAGATCATAATCCATATATATACTGGTGGGAAGAGGAAATATATATATATATATATTGTTGTCTTGCCAGTGTGATATATGTTCATACTTTGATTATAATCCTATTTTGGGACTGAGCAATTTATAACACCGGCCCAGCAAAAGCCCTTGTGGGAGGAATATCTGAACAAAGGATTGTAAAGGTAACGTTAAAGTCACTATTATGTTTTAAAAATATCTATTCATAGAAGCGTTTTTCCATGAGGTGTAGCATTAATGCAGCCTGATTTTCTGGCCCTCAGTTACTGCCTTGGTCAGGTCTTGCTCCTTTACTCAGTTCCCTTGCCCTGTAGGAATTTTCATCATATTCTCAGCATTTGTGCTTCCCTGTCAAATTTAATGCTGCTTTTCTTTGAGGGATACTGATTTAGCATTGTTAAACAAGACAACTGAATATCTTAATTATTAGAATGTCATAAAGAAAATTGTTTTCAGGTTTGTTTGTTTGTTTTTTTTTACAAGTTGTTGTGTGGTCCCCTAACCCAATGCCAGCGTGTGGTAGTACGTAAGAGTGATGTGATGTTCCCGAACACACATGCAGAGACACACACCTTTATAAGACCAGGATGCCACTCTTCCCAAGCCATGAGATGTTCAAAGCAAAAAGTGTATTTTGAATATCTGGAAGTGCTTCCTGTTGGTGAGATCTGTGTCACATAGAAATTTCCTTTCAAATTTAAAGATGACTTTCCTTTAAGGCTTACAGTACCATCATTTAGAATAAGATTGTCTACAGAAGTTATAAATACAGAAAAATCCTGTCTCATGGAGGTAAGAGAGTTAACACCCTTAGTTTCTTTGAGCTTTTTCAATTTCCCAGCTTTTTTCAGTTTCTAGCTGCTCTGGTTAAGCCATACTTCACTTATGTATTATCCCTATATTATTTCCAGTAACAATAAACAAAAGCCCAAGACAACAGAGTGAAACTTGCACTGAATCCTAAAATCATGTAAGGATTCAGTAATGATTCTGTTTTATGGCATTCAAGTTTAATCCCTTAACAAATACTTGATGCTGTATAAACAAAATACATATTTATCAGATTTGAAGTAGTTTGTGGTTAGGGTATTATATAAATTGGATTACTTCTTTATTTGATAATCCACTGAAGTGAATCTCACCATATGCTAATATCTCTTGAGACATATTTTCAGTGTTCAGCAGACACTGAATGTTTTGGATGTTCTTAGAAAGTTCTGAATTTTCCTGAGCAAAACGGTTTTGGAAGGAGAGCTTCACACTTCACCAGCTAGGAAACCAAGCATTTCGACTCGGGTACCTGAGCACAGTCTTAGGAAATTAACTTTGGACAAGCAAACTTGGAGGACATTCAGATCAGTTTGAAACAGCCAAGCTTGCTGAGGTATTGTAACTATCAATAGGAAATAGATTCGCAGTTATGCATAATTACAGAACCCTACTTCCCTTGCTTGTAGATTAAAGCTGAGCTGCTACTGTAATAAGTAACTGCATAATTCAGAAAACAGAGAATTAAATTTACATAAAGTATAATAAAATTGAATAAATTTTCACTTTAGAGAGACAACGCAGTTATTCATTGGATGTTATAACTGTTAAAATTAAGTTTGTAGGAAAACCAAGGGGTACTCTGCTAAATGTAGGAAAGGAAATTACCAGAGCAGCAATAATAACTCTTCCTTCTCATAATTCGTTCGTGTCACACACACCAACAAATGTTACTTATGGAAGCATTTGAAACCCTATGCTCTCTTAATAAAGACTGCTGGAGTGCACTGAGCATGGAATTTGATAAGAAAGGATTAAGATTAAGTACATTCATATTTGTCCTACTTGGAGCCTAGTTCACTAATCACTGTTTTACATACAGCTCTTAAGAATTTGGGGGTATTTCTAAGCATTACTTTGAAAAGCAGCATTGCCATTTAAAGAATCCAGATTCATTGTAAGTGATCGAAGCCATGGCTTCCTGTGAAAGGAACTTGAAAAAAATGTTATTCTTTTGCACCAGTAGGGTAAATTAATGCTTTCTTTCATGGTTGGAGCTCCTGTAACAAGTCTGAATGGGTTAGCACGTGGGCAAAGCAAATTGTTGACATATTGTTGTTTCGTGAAGCATATACGTTCAAAATCTGTACATTATACATCTGCTGAATGAACTTAGCCAATTTTGTCTCTTTTTTCAACTGTTTATAGTCCATTACACTCTGATGTAGCTGTGGTGGCATCGCGGTAAGCGTGAACGTTCCAGAATGTTAATTTTTCTCTAGACTTTTGCATTGTTTAAAAGCAAATCTTTTAAAACATCCTCTTTTCCAAGGAAGAAGACATTTCCTGAGATTATTTTTTTTTGCTGTTGTCAATGACAGTTACTAAGGATGAAGTTTCACCAAGCTAAAAACATTTGTGCCAAATCTTCCATCAACAGCCAAAGTAAAATTCCCACTATTCATTCCTGTGCAGCAAATTGCATTTGTTTTATCTGTTCAAGTCTGTTCAACTCAGAACAAACTTATAATTCAATTTATTGTAAAACTTTTCAGAGTTTTAGATTGTTAGTGACCTTTATAAGCTTGAGTTATAACAACAGCAACAATAAAGAATATTATTATTTTTCATGTGATTCAGTTATCAGATAAAGCCAGTTTTTTGGGTTTTTTTTTGAAGAGTTTGTGCTTGTATATATCTTCTGATTATGTCTGTTACTGGTTACATTGATTGGAGTATTACATAAATATTCAGTTACTTCTTGTTCAGAATTATTTCATTTCTAAGTTCAGAGAAAAAGATTTGTCTGCTGTCTTTAAAAGAAGTTGTCCCAGCAGGAAGAGACAGGGCAGTCTAGAACTTCATAACTAAGCTCCAACTTCTCTTCTTTTTTTTTTTTTGTTTTCTTTTGTTTTGTTTTGTTTTGTTTTGTTTTCCTCCTCTTTCCATTACTGTAGATTGACCTGAAAATTGCATTTTTCAGATTTATTAGTGCAGAGAAAATATGTTCAGGCATTTTTACCAGGAACAAAGATCTGGAATTGAGGAGATGAGTTTGAGAGATCAGAGGTGTTTTTAGAGTACTCCTGATGACTTTGCCTTTTATACTTTTTTATTGGTTGGTAACTCACAGAACCACACAAGGGATCTCAAGTTCAGTTTGTCTCTTCTGCTTGATCCAGTGCAGAGCTTCAAATTGATTTTAGAGGAGATAGCTTTAAACTATTTTACTTTGTATGACATATTTAAAGTACTGATGAGAGAGAGAGAGATGGAATGATTGTGTGGCTGTGAGTCTGGGTGCTCGTCTATGAACATGGACTGAGACTTGAGTCTCTGCTCTAAAGTTTGAGCTTAGAAGAGAGTACATTGCTGTAGGAATGGTTATAAAGTTATACTGAGATTCAGGGCATGCCTCTACACTTTTGAGCTTCTGAACCACAGACATCAGGAGATATGTATTTACTTTCTATCTATGAAAGCCTCCATCTGCAAACTGTGGAGATAACCAAGAATGCTGTAGCTCAGTGTTTACCAGCTGTCACAGGTATGATACTGTGCCAGAAATTATGCTTTTAGATAATGGTAAGCTTATGCCATGTAAAGATGAAATTTAGGTTAAGTTTCAGATAAATGAAGTATAAGAGCCTATGGTATTTTGTGCTGTGCTAGCAGGATTCATAAAAATCTCTTGCTTTTACTGAAAAATATTCTTCATTATAAGATTCAGGAGTGAACAGGATATTGCAGATCTAGGAATGCCTGAAGCAATACATGGGACACTTGTGCTTTTAATTTTTGATAAATAAACTGATCTTCTCAGTGACATTCTCTCCACCATAATTGTCATCTTGAAAATTTGGTACGTTGTCATCTTCTGTGTTGGAACATGATTCTCTGCTAGTCTGTGATGTGTGCTACCACAAAGAGTGTAAGCGACAACACGTGCAGACAGTCCTACGTCTCCTATACACTGAGCAAGCTGAAGGATGTACTTTTTTGTGGAGTCTTAGAACTCGCATTAATTGCTTAGGAGAGGCACATTGAGGAACATATGAGCAACACCTCAGGATTGGATTCTGGTCTGCTTAGGAATCACTCTAAAAAAGTTTAAGTTCGTTCGTTAGACATTGAAGAACGAGAATAATGCAGCACAGGATTATGACATGTTTGGTTGGTGACATTGTTGGTAGGGGGATGGTTGGACTAGATGATCTTTGAGGTCATTTCGAACCTTAATAATTCTGTGATATTTGTTGGGTTCAGTAGTTATCACCTGGCCATGCCTCAGCAACAGGAAAGGTCCTCTAACCAGGTGTGAAGATTGGCATGAAGGGAGTGCTTGTAGCCTTTACCCCATCTGTAAACAACATTCTTGTGTCAATAGCTTTCACAGCCGTCTTGAGGGACACACAAGTGGTTCAGTGGCCATAAACCTCCCCATATACCGAATGCCTGGACTGGACTGTTGAGGAAATATCTTCAGACTTTCCTTCTGTTCCCTTTTATGTGCCCCCAGTTGGTATCATTCAAAGGATATTAAATTGAATATAGCAAACATCTAAAGATTACATATGGTCATTTTGCTAGCACAGTCCCAAGCACTTACACACTGGACAATGCACATATATATAATCTTTATAGGATTACATTACTGTTGGTTTGTTAGAGTGTAAAGAGCCCTTAGTCTTGGACGGAGGCTCCCCTGTACAGCAGGGGCAGTGCAGAACGCTATAAATGGCTCACAATGTGGTCCTTAACACAAAGAATGAATCATTCAGTTACAGAGTGGAGATGCCAGCTGGTTAAAAATAGGCAGGAAAGAGCAAAGAGGGTGCACTAACAGTGTAAGACGGTTTGTTTCCTGTAGTAACTGAATGAAGAGATCTGCTGGCATAGCAGTCACCTTTACATTATACATCGACTTGCTAGAAATTGTGTATCCGGGGCTGGTTATTCTTTCACCAGAGAAAATTGGGGCGGGGGGGGGAGGATAAAAAAAGATGTAATGAATGCAGTTTCAGGACTGTATCCACAGAGCTATGCTATTTCCGGTGTCATAAGCACAGACACCCACGGTGTGCTCCTGAGGAAAGGGGCAAAGCTGGCACGTTCAGAGGCCCCTCCAGCACGCAGCTCTCTGCTGGCCTGCTCCAGTCAGGGCTTTCGGCGTGAGATTTATGCCTCCGAATCCAGCCTGTTTCTCCCTCTGTTTTGTGTGTGTGGCTTCTTAAATATATCACATCTTTACTTAATTTTGAGTTACTGTCGCCTGCTGGAGCATGCTTCGCATCCTTTTACTCCTTTGCTTTTTCAGGGTGTTGGCTCTCTGGGTTGGGTTTTGTCTGCAGGGAGTCTCTGTGCTGGAGAGGGGGAAGCTGGAAACACAAAGCACTCAGACAAATCCCTCTAAGCACTGATATCAGGAGATATCATCAGGAGAACATTTTTGCATGTTTTAAGATCCTCCCTGCCAAGAAAGGTCCCCTCTGGCAGGTGGGGGCGTAAAGTAGAATTTGATTTATCAATTCTTATGACCATACATACAACTTTGCTAATGCAGACAAAAAGATTTCTCCCCTTTTTGACAGCATGATGGGGTCTGACATTTCAGGGCTACCAGGGCTCTTTTGTCTCTTTAGTTTACTCTTAGTCTTTGGGACGATGTCTACTTCTGCATCTATCTGCTCTTCGTATTAGTCTTCTATCTCAAATAAGGATGCTGTCTGTATTCTTTCTTTAGGTGGTTATATTTGTTTTCCTTTGTTTCTGGGAGTTCTTTACACCAATTTTTGGTTATCCTGGGCTGCAATTTTGCTTTTAAATGGGCATTAAAAGACGATTCTTTTCTGGCCTGGGAACTTCCAGCAATGTGAAGCTTCCCAGTCCATCAGTGAGGCAGTGGCTTGTTGTTATACCCCCATGATAACTGGACATATTTTGCCTTAATAGGGGTTCAAAAGTTTGTGAAACAGCCATTGGGGCTTCTTTGTTTTCTGTCAAAGTCTGTAGACAGTTTAAGAAACGTAACATAATTACATCCCCACAGTACCTAACAGTACATGCACTGCATAAATACCTGACAAGACTTCAGTGCTAATATACATGGACTAAAATGCTAGCTTACACAGCAGTCTCCGTTTCCTGCTGTATCTGTCAGTTGGTATGTAAAAATATGAGATTTTTTGCTCAGGGTCCCTTGCAAGTAATTTGAATGTACACTGATCTTCCCTCACCGGTGCCATTAACCAGAAAGATTTGCAGGCTTGTCCTTCGTTCTGAATTCAGGATAACCGCATGCGCTCCCACTGTAGTGCAGTATTGGGAAAATCCTGTTCCAGCAAAATATTGTACCTGATTTATTCATTTGCTCTTGACAAAGATTCAATGAAAAAGGCCTAGCTGTGGAAATTCTTCTCTCCTTTTTGCCATCTCTCCAGTCTGATGGAAATAATGCATATGTAAGGAGTCTGTCTAGGAGAGAGCTGTTTTATTCCTTGAAGTTGATATATTTTTCACAGGTAGAGCACACATGCAAATAGGGCCCAGAAGTCATCACCATCCATCGGTTCCTAAGAAACTGTGTTATGTTTCCTGCCCACTTCTTAACAGAAAAATGCATGTCTCACAATATCTGCTGTCACATACAGCACCTGCGAATAAGGAGTAATACATGTGACATCCAAGCCACGTTATCGATGATCCCTATATTTTTTTGGAATTGATATAAGTTAGCAAAGTTTTCTGGAGAGCCTTAGCCTGAGTTCTACCTCAACTATGTCTCTTCTAAGAAGGAAAAAATTTAATCCTCTTAGAAGCTCTTGTTCACTTTTTTTTCTTTAATGAGGGTATGTATATTCTGCATATGCAATAATATTAGCTTTTCCACTTACCTCAAATGGAGAAATAAAGGCTTATACATCTCCCTTTTTCTTAACTTGTGTAGCTGGGTCTATGTTAATATTTCTTCATGCTCCTGTTTATTATATAGCTGACAGCTTTATTTTCTTCAAGTTTGTACCAGCATGCAGTATAGTCAAGCCTGTTACCTTCCTCCTTGTAACAATGCAGTTCTAAAGCAATGAGAGTTAATTTTACGGTAGAAAAAGCAATGATATCTGGCTGTAGAGAGATATTTTACCAATATATCTTCTTCTTTACTTGCCGCACTTTTGGCAATGTGCATAGCCATGCAACAATCTTTTGCCCTTAAAAAACATTAGATATATTCAGCTTTTTTTGTTTCTACATCCACCTAACAGAAGACGAGATCATTGTAGAAATCATTTTTTAATGCCAAACAGCTCTTCCAGTCACTTCCTTCTGAGACCTGGCTTTAAAATAAATTTTGCTTACCAAACCCTTATCTCACTTGAATAGAAATGGATTGGTGTCTTTGATGTGAGTTTCTAAAGGAGTTTGAGACTTTACAAGACATAAATAGTGTAATCAGCAAAGAAGGCTTATCATGTCCAGAGCGTTAGCTGAAAAGAAAACCTGACTCTCCAGAAAATGTGGTTCCACTGGATCTCAGGATGCTGTACTGGGTCTGTAGTCTTTGATGCACTAGGTACTCTAGTCTTTGATTCCTTTAGTCATTGATCTCTTTCAAGCATGTATTCATGCACATGCTAGAAACTGGTTGGTCTTTCATAACCTGATGGAAAAAGATGTAAGTAGAAGGATTTGATAATGTTTTAAAGTGTTTGAACACTTGATTAAAGGACAACCAAGACAGAAGCTTAATTTCTTGTGATTCCTTTCCTTTGATTGAAGTAATAAAATACACAATCTTATTTCTTCTCTTCAATCCCCATTTTTTTCTCGATCTTACAGCTTGTCATTTTTAAAGCTACAATGTAGTTGATTTTTTTCCCTACCAGTCATCCTATTCTTAGGAGCGATGTAGAAGAGCTTCACTTCTCCCTAATGCTGCCTTTAATTGATGACTTTCTTCTTGTCCCACCAGCAGCTGCCTTCAGGTTGATCAGTAGGTGCTCCACAAAGCCTCCGATTTAGACACAGGCTGTCACAGTGCCATTCTTTGGTATAAATGTGCTTGGCCTATTTGGCAACATCTCTCTGATGTTTTCTCCAATCATTTGTTACGACAGAGAAGGAAGCATCCTCTGGCAGAGGAAAAGGAAAAGGAGCATCTTTACAGCCAGAATATTCACAAGGTTCTGGAGGTGTTTCTCTCCTGAACAGGGACGTTCTCTCTGCTACTGGAGTCTTTGACACATGAAGCTTCTTAACACCAGGAAAAGGAAAGTTTCTGTGGTTATCTGAAAACCAAAAAGGCCTTTGTATATTCAGCCTGTCATCAACTGAGCATTATCTCTGATCTGAGTTTTACTCCATACTTCTCAGCTCTGTTATTCAGAGCCTTTGTCATTGAGTCAGAATTCAGAAATTTCCATCCTCATCCAGCTTACAGCAGCTCTTGTACTCTGCATTGCTAGTTCACACAGTAATTAGATTTTAAAATTATACTGTTTTTAACGCTATATTTATCAGTAACTGAAACTGTTGCTTGTTTCTGTTTAGATGAAAGTCCTTACACAAAGTCTGCAAACCAGGCAAAGCCACCTGATGGAGCATTGTCTGTGAGGAGACAGAGTATTCCAGGTAAGACTTGCTTTGCTTTTTATAACATGTGACTCGTTTGTGAACAGCAATGTAATACTAATCAAAATTAAACTAGTTATAAAAAGCAAATGACTTCTAGTTACCACTAAATAATTTGTAAGGAAGGTCCCACATAAGGAGTTTCCATGGTTAGGCTTCCTGGGGCTTTTAGTATCAGGAACATCTCTGCATCTGCCTTTTGAAGCAGATTTCAGGCATTGATCACAAAAACCTTCTCATCAGAGGCTCACGTCTTCAGGCCCTGTGAAATCCATTCTTTTATATCTAGTTTTGACGGTGTAGGGAGATTGGTTCATATTTCCAACACTGAGCAGTGTGTCAGAGTTCTCATCTTCACATGGTTTTCTGCCATGCATACACCATCCTTGAGTAGTCTGTCATCCTGTCACACAAAGCTGGACTCACCAGATCAATGGGCCTTCAAATCTGCGTGTCATATAATTACTTCAAATGAATCTGCCAAATATGCCTGTGAAAAGCAAGTATTATACACAGCAATCTAAAGAGGTGTTCACCTCATGTATAATTTTAGGGATCTACTAATGAAAACAAATGAACACTGACAAAGATTGTGCACAGGTGGAATAACTGATGCTGCCATTCTCAGTTCAACAGCAGTAACCTCTGACTGGAAGGGAAGATGTAATGCAACAGAAATCAGAAACTGTAAGGTCGTGTCACCCACCTTCTAACGAATAATGTTAATGTTCTGTGTGCTCCATGGCCTTGTTATTAAGCAAAGTCACACATTCTTCTGAGAGCTTATGGATACAAGGGATGGAGCTCAGACTTACACCATTGCCAGGCTCAGATTTCATCATAATAACTGACATGTTTCTGAAGGTCCAAAGTACACATCTCGTGGATGTTTTATGTTCAGGTGCATGTGCATGTGAGAGAGAGGGAGAGGGAGCAGGAGAAGGAGAGTTGGGTGATTTACTTTTGTCTGCTTAAAATATCCTAGCAATTTAAAGTGATTTTTATTCTCATGGTACAATCATAACTGTTGCAAAATTACTCAACTACAGTGTCTATTAGGCATTTTATAAGGAACTCTGATTACACAAGCACCAAACATTTTTTCTGTCAAGTCAGTAAAAATCTAGATTCATTGTTCTTCAGAGTGAATTAAGATGTCTATATGGGGAGCTCTACACGTAATGCTTTAGCTCATGCGTCTCTAATATTTAACTTACTGTCTTTTTTTTTTTTTAATCTTTTGATTTTTTTTCACCTTGAACTTACTAGCTGATACTTATGAAGTGGTTACTGTATTTGAGAGATACTTATGCTATGGTCTGAATACAGACTAAAGTTCATGATTTCATATAACATTATGAGAACACCTAATGATTTTCAGTCATATTCTTTAAGGAGAAGGTTTGATGAAAGTTGTACTGGTGTAATTTTTCTTTAGATCATTTGATAAAAATAGAAATGTCAAATGCTGAGTAGTCATTGTGACTATTTATTTATTTATTTATTTATTTTTAAAGCTGCATACTCTGGAAGTTTTGTGGTGCATTACAAATAAATCTTCTCTGTGTGCTGTGCACAAGTCAGAGTTACTTCAGAGAGACAATACTGACAAGTGTCTGGTGAGATATACTCTTAAATTTCAGGTGTTCTGAAAAAAAATTATCTAGGCTTATGTATGTTCTTCAGCTTTCGATACTGTGAAGACATCTGTCTTCATGCCTTGTTGCATCTCTGGATCTTAGGACCCCTAAAGTATAAATGAGATTTAGCTGGGGCAATAGTAAAAACAGTAAAAGAAATAACTTAAACTTTTTCATGCCCTGACAAATTGCCATTCTAGCACAGTGGATATTGTGGGTTTAGATACATGAATACATTTATCAGACTAAGCAGTCTGATAAAGTCAACGTTTGAGAGTTTACTGGGGTTTCTGAAAATAACTCCTAAACTTTTATATCACTTTGGACACTTAGAAATTTTGGCCTTATGTATTATAGATAAGCTAGCACCTTGTAAATGGCATCTTTGTGCACAGATGTGCAGATGCATTGTGGATTGCCTTACTAGAAACGCAGACACATCCCACCCAAGCATTTTGGCAGCAGCAGGAAGTCCTAGTATTAGCAACACTAACTAGTTTGAGACAGTAGCACAGCCATTTTTGGTTTTGCTTGGGGGCAGGATCTGGATGTTGACAGTATGTAGGTCAGCTCTGAATAGTTTCTGAAATGGAAGATGCGATACATTGAACCTGGTAACATTCTTCAGGACTTGGGTGGAAAGATGTCAGCTGGTGTTACCGTCAGTGATCAGCATACACTCTACACCGCATGGAAAGCATTCATTGCTATTCCCCTCAGATGGTATGTCTGATAGAACATTACCTTCCCAAAAAGCTTTTTTTTTTTTTTTCTTTTTTTTTTTTTTTCAAGCTTGAAGCATGGCATTGCCTTTGACAGTGTAGCTGTCCAAGCCACTTGATGCTCTGTCACTCCTGAGGCAGATGTCCTGTTCCCAAGGAAAGCTCTGGTCTGGCCATTACAGCCAAGAGAACTTTTATTAGTTGGTTTTTTTTGTTTTTTTTAGAAAGGAAGATGATCCTATTCTGAGCTTTGTGCAGGTTCAAACAGTCCATTAATAAATGCTAATAAATACATATTTCCAGGATGCATGATCAACATCTTCCAGAGTAGCATGAGATCGAGTCATCTCCCTGCGCCTGGTGAAGGTTCCTCCTTGTGACCTTTATATTCACTTAAGAGGATTCCAGCACTGCTTCCTTTGGCCAGGTGCCAGCAAAGGAGCTTTTATTGCTGTGGGATCTGAAACTACCATACCGACTGTAAGCCCCAAGATGTTGTTTTTATCCTTCCATGTGTAACTGTACTGTAAGTGCAGTATCGATGAGCAAAGACCAACTGCACAAAGAAGAAATGTAATTCTATAGAGGTTACATGGTTCTCAGGCTTGGTTTATTTTACAGGGGAAAAAAAATGTTGAAATAATCATTTTATAATTAAAGTCAAATGAGCACATACTGTGAAATCAGTGCACTGAGTTTAATTCCTTTCATCCCCAGAAGCAGGGAATAGATTAAGCATCTCTCTGGAGCAGAACTGGCTTGCTTAAGATGCAGAATACATTATTCATGTGATGAGGGTACATGTCATATTTATCATGTCTTCACATGGCACAAAATCAACAAGCAACAGATCCGTTCAAGGGGATTTACAGAACTGGTGAAATTATAGTTAATTCAAATTATATGCATTAATATAATTGCAGTTGGAAACCTGGACTAAATTTTGCAGATGTGTAGGTGTTGTAGTTTTATATATATATATCTCATATACATATTTGATTGTTCAAAACATTATTTAGCCTTACAGTCAGAATTTCCTAATTATAGAAGCGAGGCTTGAGGTAACATCAACATGACAAGCAGCCTACGAAGTAAGAAACATATTTTCTTCTCTGAATCTTCAAATTTAGACCCTCACCAGCATATAATGAAATGTTATTGGTACTGTGTCCATGTAGTAGGCTACAGAAGCTGTAGGGCTATATACTGTGCCTCATCCAGAAAGCGATCCCTGTCAGGCTAGTACGTAGGCACATAAATGAAAACAGCATGTTTCAAAATTCACAGGTAAGGCCCTTTCCTCAAAATCACAGTTGCAGTTAGAAATGTCTGCCATTTAAAAATAAAGTACCTAATACTCACGTTAGCCCATCCCTAGGTTTAGGTGGCCATGGGTTCCTGGACTATCCCTCCTGCTTGGCATGCTGAGGGTCCAAAGCGGTGCTTGGCACAGAGGAAGGTTTGGGTCAATAGCACTTGAATCAAAGATGTGTTTCCCGTGGTCTCTTATTCCTGGGGGAGCTTTACAAAGGACATCAAATATTCCAACGGTAGTGATAAAATGTCGAGAGCTAATGACACTGTGAAAGAGGCATTTTGAAATCCAGACTGTAACAAATGACTAAAGATAAGCCTGTTCTCACTGCCAAACGTGGACAGGCCTGAATAGCTGTTCCCACGCTTTCCAGCCTAAAGTCCAATACCTTCTTATCTGTTTAAACAACATGGAGAAATCTGTCGACGCTAATGCTGTGTAAGTTGTTCACTTCATTTGTTTATATATTTGTCTCTTTCCAATTCACTCACTGGAAACTGGAGAGGGGTAGAGGAGAAAGAAATGACACAAGCATAAAAATAATTTCTTCTTCAAGAAAAAGGCAATACATCTGAAGCTGATTAAATTTTTTCATAAAATCTTAAACAAGATTTTAATTTTGTTTTTAGTTCGGTTTTGTAAGTGCTTTTTATTGAGTCTAAGAAATTTCTATTAAAGAAAAAAAACGTAGTCAAAACCCTTACAAATTTTAATGAGCTGAAATGTTTCAGCTTCTCTTTGTTTTATTTCTGTTGGCTGAAATCATGAGAAGTTTCAGTTAAATTCTGCAAATAGCTTTGGTTGGGTCGAAACAGTATTTTTAAGGGAAAAGCTTATTTGTACCCAATCTATTTGACGTTAAATTAAAAATAAAACATCAGCTTCTCGCATCTACTGATTCATACATCTGTGCTATGGGAGACTTCTAGAAATGTAAAGTATTATGGCTTAAAGTGTTCAGGGGCTCAAAACAACTGTAATGCAAATCGCGTGCTGGTACAGCTATTTGAGCTATCTGTGAATCTGGAGATTTAGTCTAGCTGGGAGGTTTGCAGTGCTGGAGCTGCCTCCCTCTTAAGTAAATTCCTGTTCAAAGACCCAGCGCCAAATAAGTAGGAGGCGTAGTGGGAATATTCATCAAACAGAAAAACTTGCCTTTTTTTCTGGGGAAGAAGAACAGCACTGCTGCCTGCCTTCTGCACTGCTGAGCACACACAGCCAAAGATCCTTCAACCCTTGGACCCTTGGTCCTTCAACCCATTATATTGTCTGTGACCCACTGTTGTTTCACGTCCTGAGACCCCCCAGGAGTGCTGCACCTTCCCAAAGCTCACCCCAGGCACCTTCTGCCCCACGGCGACATCTCATCTGCTGAACAGATATTACGGTGATGCTACAGAGTTACGGAGAAGAGCAGGAAAGTCCAAACTAGGAGTTAGAAATTATTCCCTTGTCATTTTCTACACCATGGAAGCCTATGTTTCTCTCTAACCAGTAATTATTATTAATATCAATTATACAATTATATTATTAGATATTACTTATAATTATTAAAATGTCATTTGCATGTTTTGTACGCAGTTGCACAGATGTATTAAGAGGTCAGTTGTTCAAATAGGTCACTCTGCTCTGAAGGAAAATTGTCGAGACTTTCAAGTCTGAAATGAAACCAGCCAGATTTTTCAGTTCCTTTGTACCTGCATGAATACTGCACCTTCTTTCCAGTCTACCTGCTTCTTTGAAGCACGCCATAATGCAGCTTTCCTATTTCAGCACTGTGTTTGATCTCAAAAACAGAGCTGGCCACCTAACTGAAGGAAAAACACAGGACGAATGTACACGGGATGAATGTGCATCTGCTCGGTGGTTCTAGCTCTGGTATTAGCAGTTTTTTGAGGAGTTTGGTAACAGAAGTTTAGCACAAAAACAAGATGTTAGTCCAACATAATTTTAGAGTTGGCCAAGTTTTGTACTACTGAGCTGGAAGGGCTCACATGCAAGCCAAAAAATTGCAAGGTGCCTTGCAAGAATAATATTTACAGAGCTGACAGCAAAAAATAATTACTGTATGATGTAGTGTCCTCTGTAATGACTTAGGACACAAAATACTGCTAGGAGAAGTCAAGTCATAGTAAATTCTTGTAGTAACAATAATTAATGTCCTGTGGATTTTCTGTCTCTGCAATGCTTAAATATACAATGCATATGGCAGTTGAAAGGAGTGAAGCAGTTTTCTGCTGGCCATTGGCTCTGAACACATACAGGTGTCATCCATCTGTTTACAAAAACACCAAAGTATTCCTTTTCCCCTCCCTGATCCACAGCTTGCTGTGCAGCAAATGTTCCTGTTGTGTCTCATACTACACCAAAAGATAAAAAATATCTTGCTATAAGAAAGCAGGCAAAGGTTGTGAAGAGATAAGAAAATAATTGAGTGTTAAACTATATGCAATGCTTGAGCTGCTAACATAAAATTCCAGTAGCTGAATTTAACTTTTGTGTGTAATATGCTATAACTTAAGTGAGAAAAAGGTCTATATAGCTTAACGTAATACTGGGATACGTATCGTGTATTATTTTTCTTTTACAAGATGATCCTAGAAATAAGGGAGAAATATAGAAAGTAATACGAGGAGATAGCAGGAAATGAAAAAAAAAAAATCCACATGGATTAAAAAAAAATTATGGACTTGTGATGTGATCTGAGGATAAAAGTTTCATTAAATGACATTGCTCAGGACAGAAGATGACACAGGTTATTCTGGCCGTAGCCCGACTGTTAAGATCTGAGCCAGTTACACAGTGACTGACAAATGTGATGGGCAAATGATCCAAGTGGATGTTTCCCTATGTGCAAACACACCTGCACAATGAGTTTGGGTTTCCTCCGTGATTAGCAAGACAGCACATATTTAAAACCAGCTGTTCTCGTACTCGCATGAGTTAACCTGGTCCCATTCCTTCTGCACAAGCCCTTCAGACTCCAGTGTTAGTGAACCATAGGTGATAGAAATGATCCTGTCTGCTTTTTGAGGGAGTTCTACTAATTTTTGACTTTTTGAGTTCTCCTAAGGGGTCAGAAGGTGCCACAGGACAGCCACCTTCTGCAGCAACATGCACACAAACCCCACATCACTAAATGCAGAGCCAGGAATTTGAAACATACATCTACAAAACATTTTTTTTTTTCTCAATTTACATTTGTCTCATTTTATTTGCTTTTTAAAATCAACACCGAATGCGCAGATTTGCCATTGAAGAGATTTCTAGCATTTGAAATCCATTAACAATAACCTCTGCAGTCACACATACCATAGTAAATATCTTGGGTGATTTCTTAGAGAAGCAAGTTTTCTGACCTGTGAAATGCAGATTACAGACTAGTAAGCTTTTCTACACTTGAGGCATTTATTATATCTGTAAAGTCATTTGCTGATTTTCATGTTTGATGAGCGGCTGTAGTTGCTTTATCATTTACAGTCTTGCTTCTTCACTGGGTATTTGTTTAACCCGCTGGAGGTTTGTCAAATGGTCTGTGCAGCATCCCTCAAGGCTGGAAATTCTTGAATTTGCTTTCACTTTTAATATCAAAAGAAAAGAGTTTTCTTCCTTATCCCTCCTCCCTTCCACCCAAATAACTTTATTGGGATGGTTTCATATATGTCATTCATGTAATCATGTTTCATACACAGATGAACTCAAAGGAAATTTCTCTCACAGAAAATGAAAAAAGCCCACCGAGTTCTTACCTAAACTAGATTGCTGGTGATTTATTTACGCATTTTATTTACAGAGCAGCAACAAAACATTACCATGCTAATGCTTTTCAATACTGAAAAGGATTAGAAGAGAGATCTAACTTCATTCCTTTCATGATAAATGAGAAAGAAAATGCATTCAAGGCAATAATGAGGAACATGCACTTTTTGAAGTATCCAGCTGATATGAGACGGTTGTGATGAGGTCTGAAAAGTTAAATATCTTCAAAATATTTTCAGTTTTATATAAAGGTTAATTATGGGCACAGCCGATAGCCGTATTCATTGTTGACAATACTGAACACCTTCATTTATGTACAATTGGGTTTAGTCGTATATAATTTTACCAAATGTGGGGGTTTCAAAATATAATACTCTAATATATTCCTGCAGCATCTTTTCCCAGCGAAATCAGTTTAGCTATTTGTAGTATGATAAAGATAAAACCCAATACAGTATCTCTAAGAACATTAAAAAAACCTCTTGCAGCCGTTTAGCCTTTGTCCTCACACACTTTAGGGCAGAGATAGCAATTTTGAGAGAGGGGTTCTGTATTCAGCGAATGTGCTTGCAGCCTCTACACCATCCTTTTCTCCATTGTACTCCATTGACCATCTGTTAGTTTGAAGTCCAAGTCCTTGCCTTGCTGTCAGTATGTCGGTAGAGCCTGGGACCTGAAAATTGGTTGGAGAGCATCCATGTGTCTCTTGAGGTTGGGGGTCCCATCTCCTGGGTGTTTTCCAGTATGACTTCAGCATGCTTTCTGAACCCACAAAGGGAACACATCCTTGTGATGGTTGGCTTCATTCATTTTAATCAAAATGTTAGTGATTTCTGTTGAAAAAATATTCTTCTTTAGAGACTTCAGTTGGAAGAAGGAGCAGGCTGTAGAGGCCAGGTGAGGAGGGAGAAACCAGGAAACATCAAGCAGATAGGAATAAAGATGATCAAGACTAGGCTGAAAGAGATATGGAGGCAGTCTCTGAAAGGGAAGGTCAGTAGGCTGGGTGAGTTTGGAGAGGGAAAGGAAAGCCATATGCTTCTTAAAAGTCATGGTGAAAGACAAGCACAGTGAGGTCTGTAACCACGTGCTTGGGTAACTATCAGTCAATTCTTGGCTGAACACAAGACTCATCAATCCCAATAACCTCTGCTGCCCACCAAGAAGCTGTGAAACAACTTTACTTTGACTGTCTCTCATGGAGAGGAACAGCTGATTACAACATTATCCTTGTTGTTTTAGGTAACTGAGTAGCTAAAGCTTGATATTGACCTCTTGAAGACTGCTACATTTGCACGTGATAGCAAGGCTGGGATTTTGGAGAGGGGAAATGTGTGTGTGTGTGGAGCTATCTTCAGAAAAATGGTATTATATGAGGAGAATATTCATAAGGATGCTCAGGTTCCTCAATCTATTCAGAAGTTAGGAAATGCTGTGTTAGAAATTTTTCATGCTTTATCATTTTTCTCTTGGGTGGAAATCTATTTAGATATTCTCACCTGAATTATTATCAGTCTGATATTGGTGCAAAAATGTGGGTTCAACAGAAAAACTGATTTCTGCATCATTCAGACGAGAGGATCCTCCTGGATCCAGTATCACCAGAGAGGAAGATTAAGCAGCAAACCTGTGCATGCAGACTGAGTCACCAGGTTCAAAAGGAATTGAATAAATGAATTGCCAAGAGATTCACAAATAAATACTACAACGACTGAGGAGCAATGTGCTGTCTAATATCACAGTACTGGATGATGGGAAGTGTGGCAGGACTGGACTGTACAAAGTAGCCAAGCTCTCGGCGTCTCCTTTTCCTTCTTTCCATGATGGAACAGGACTAGATGACACGTTAGTCTTCCCCAGCAGAGAGAAGTTGAGAATATTTTTTATCATTTAAGTTGTTAGATTATTTTATTCATACAGTTATAGATAATTAATTTGCCTTTTTTAATGATGTTCCTCATGTATTTTCTAATACATCTTTACTGGAGTTAATGGATGCTTTCCATCATATTTTTTTCTGAATCTCCCATTCAGTTTCTGCAGTGATTATAAATTCAGGGCATGAAGATAGCAAGGGAATAATATATCACCTCCCAAGATAACAGCTCTGTCACACCAAAATATGCTGTCCCAGATCCGGATAATAGCTTGCCTCTTCTTTTTGACTGTATCAGTAGCTCAAAGCTCTCCCTGCAAACCTTGATTTTAACATCAGAATCTAATATTTTCTTTCTTTTTTTTTTTTCTTTTTGTCACAAAATTCTATGTCCATTTGGCTGATGTGAAGTAGTTGAATGTGTTTCATGTTGGTAAAGAAATTGCTGTTGATTTGCTTGTTTAATAGCATTTTCATGCTTTCTCTTAGAATTGAAAGAGACAAATACATTTTGATGCTTGTGCATCTTTCTGATCACATCCCTGGTGTGTGGGGCTGACTGAGGGATTCATTTGTGCCTCATAGTGTAGAATAAAGGACTCAGACCTTCTGTTTTGTGTAAAAGCCATAAGACCACAAATTAACTATAACATCATTACAAACTAGCTTTTGTTTCCTTTGTATTTAAAAGTGCAATGGTAAGAACAAAGAGTTTATCCTTTCAATTTTTACTGTACCTACTGTGAATTTACATGGAGTTAGTGGGCCAGAAGACACCTGGGTGGCCATCTGAACAAAGCATGTAACTTCCCTGAATTTACTTATATTTACTTTTTTGCATTTTGTATTTAAATTATATTTTAGAGTGACATTTGTCGTACTTATTTGATGCAAAATCCACCACAGCCTTTTGTGGTCAATTAGCTTCATCGTTTTGTTTTCTTGGCTGAATATGTGTAGATTCTGCTTCCCCTCGTTGTGATAGAGAATCTTTCATTAAAATTCAGTTCATCCTTTATAGATACTTCATTATGAAATCACCTTTTAATCTTCTTGTTAAAGTAAAGAGATTGTGTTTCTGGTATCTTTTGCACCCAGTCACATTTCCCTTACTATTCTGAAAGCTCTTTTCTGGTTCTCCAGCCCTGTCTTTGTTTTTTAATATTTTTTTTTGAATCGTGTCACAAGAACGAGGTAAAGTATCTGAGTGATGGTCACTAAATATAAAGGTGTACCAAGGATGCTGTGTAAAACTGTCTTGTTTATATATTCATGGTTTGTATTGTTCTGCCCAGTGGGGGTTTTGATAACCTACCAGGATTCCCAAATCCTTTCTGTCCACATTAACTTCATAGTTAATTTACTGATACACTTCTACTCATATCTCTGACATTTCTAGAGTGGGAGACTTTATTAACTTTCTAGGTGAAATATAGGCTAGTAGAATGAAGATGTTTATCTTTTTTATTTATTATCCTTGTCCAAATAAATCTTGTCCAGGTACCATTCCCATTTTCTGTCTGTGTGGTCTTGGGAATCCACTAATGTTGTGTGAAGAAGCACATAAAGAAGGCTCTTCAGAAAAGTCACAAAGACACACTTATTAACAAGCTTTTGTGCTTCTCTTTTTTTTTTTCAAGAGTACAGAAAGAAAAAAAGAAAAAAGAAAGAAGAAAAAAAGAAACAGAAAAAAGAAAAAATATATATTTTCATAGGAGAAAATAGGAATGAGGCCAAAATAGAGAGATTTCAGTGCTCCTATCCACAGAAAACATTGGTGGAAGGACACTGAATATCAATCCAGGTGTGAACAAGTGCCAATCTTCAATGCTAATTGATTTTATCAGCGAAGCAAAACGAGCCAGCTTAATACTTAACTGGTAGACAAGATCCTGCCAAGACCTTCTTCCCATCTTAGATGACATTGTGGCCCCAAATACTTGTCAGATAAATGATTCAGAAAATGAGCATTGACCTCCATGGTAGAAAAAAGTAATACCATAGAAAACTACAGGACACGTGCTGCAGCTGAATTTTAGGTATCACTGACAAACCATGAACTATCATACCTGATAATATACTCTGAATATTGATCTCCAGAGTGGTGCTTCTGTAAACAAAAGTGAGAAGTGAAAATTGATAGAGGTCATATAAGGAAATCTTACTATTAGATCAGGACTGCAGGAACATAGACCAAATCTATCAAAAATAGCTAATGCTGCAGTAAATTTGAAAATAATATATTTTTTAAATAACATAAATGGAATATATTCACATGGGAGTAAACACATACTTTTCCAAAAAGTTTTCAGTTTGAGTTCTTATTTGTTATTAGTTCTAGAAATGAAAATTAAAAAAATTAATAAGTGTATTTGAAAGTCATTACGAACTTGTAGCTATAAAAACAGATGCCTAGTAAGGAATTTCTGTAATTTTATGATGAGAATGGTAGGAAACCCTAATGAGACCATTAAAATCCAGGAGCGTTATTCCTTAGCTGCTAACAAAAAGTAATGGTGTAACACAGAGTATATAGCGGATGGGAATGTAGTAAAAAATCATCGAGCTTGACTTACTTAACCCCACACCACTGAAAACAGACAAGCTGTTTTAAGGAAGATAGTCTAGTTTAAGTACTAGCCAATTAGAATAATAGTTGGGCATGGTTATAATGTACAGTAAAATGTGCTTTTCATGGCTTGAGTTAAGGGCGTTTGCAGTTCGTGAGTATTTTTGACCAGTTGTGGACACGTTTTATCATCCCCATTTTGTCTGTGTAGAAAGTTGGAGTAGGGTCTAGATCATTGTATATGCAGATCCAGTACACATTTTAATATATCTGCCACACTATACAAATAACATTGACAGTAATCAGCACTGACAATGTCTTTTGGGGATCAAAAGACATCAGGGCATCTTGTATTTTTCTAATGTGTATACATTTTAAAATGTTGCAATGTCAAAACAATACTAAATATTCTTACCAGACGGTAGCAGTTAGCATGGGGTGGGTATCTCTCTCCATTATGAGTTGGAAGAATTGGGAATTAATACGACTGCTGTGTCTTAAGTAAAAGTCATCATCTGTCCTGGGTCTTTAGTGGGGAAAAACATGATGCTTGTGCAGAACTGCAATGGCCTGAGGATCATCTGCTCCAAACTTTGCTAAACCAAGGAGCCAAAGAAAATCTGGAGCAGAGACTCTTGTTGCAGGCGTTCTGTAAGATGTGAAAAGTAGGTCTTTCCTGGAAAATGTTTGCAGCTGTGTTGGTTGGGGGTATGAATTTTGCAATATTTCTAAATGAGCATAGCTTCAGGGTAGGCATGATGACATCAACGTGGGAATAGTGTCTCTCTTCTTTTGCTTGACAAATTGGTCTAAATTTTATTGTTTTTATTGTTGTTGTTGTTGTTGTTGTTGTTTTGTTTTGTTTTGTTTTCCCCTGTTATGACTTCATGTCTGCCGGAGGGTTTGACATTGTATCCACACTTGTATAGTCATGTTGGGGGATTTTTTTAATGTAAATCTGCCCTTAACAGAAATGTTTTTGTGTTTTTTTTCGGAGGTGGGATCTGCAAAACATTTATGCAGAGCAAGCCTAGAAGAAAAATTCACCGAATAGTTGAACATGCTTTACGAAAGCTAAGAAAAAAAAAAAAGAAAAAAAAAAAAAAAGAAAAAAAAAAAAACAGGACAAATGTGTTTACTAGATAGTTTCATTCAGGCAGAGATTACCTCTGTCATTTTCTTTCAGTCAAAGGAATTGTGGAGGAGAATAAGCTAAATTGTGGGAGTTATGGTAGAGCCTGTCTAGAAACTTTTGCTTTCAGTGATTCTTGAGAATGCTCCAGGTTAGATAAATAGCTCTGTGCAATATTAGATACCAGCAGCATCCTCTCCTGCTCTCCTATGAGATTCATCTTAAGAAATCCAAAATTGCACCTATTTTGGTCTGTTTTAATGAACTGATTATTTCATGTGTGTGAGTAAAAATGGATCCTAGCCAGACATTTTGTTGGCATAAATCTAAGTCCCATAAGGTGCATTAAAACTGGCATGATATACTCTCATTAACTGTGGTAAGGTAAGTGAGGTTATAAAAATGGCAGAAACTCTAAATGTGCCTGCATGTTTGGCATATGGCATCCTTTATATGTACATCCAAACTATAGGATAGGCTGTAGGTTAGGAGGAAAACTGGAAGCTGTTAAATGTGAGTACCCGATACAAGTTAAGGACTGGAGTGACATCCTGAAAGATTTCAGAAGTTACATCTGCAAAATTTGAGTCTATAATTAGATTGCCAGTCATTTTATTTGCCAGGAACTAATGAATTAAAAGGAAACTAATGTTTTTTATTGTCAAAGTATTAATCTGACATAGAAAAATGAAGGCAGGGATCAGTTTTTTAACTATCAAGTCTAAATCATGGTGCTTTTCTGCATTAAAGCAGCTGAAAATAGGAGCCATGGAACCCAGCTATTTTAGGTTAATGCATTTGATATCATATTTGGGACAGGCAAGCAATGTAAGATTTATGCAGTCGTGATTGCTTTAGTCATGTGACTGAACCTATCACAATTTTTCAAAGCAATTGAGCAGTACAGTAATACAACAAAAAAAAGAAGATTTGAACACCGGTCCTTTTGGGTAAAATTAATGCCAGTTGCAGATGCCCAGTGCCTAATCACAGGCTAACACATGCAATATTAATATGTACTAATATGACGCCAGTTCAATTTCTATGATAATTGAGACATACACTGGCAATTTAGACAACAGAGGAAATCATATAGGTACATTCTTGCAGCTGTGCAATTTACTGTTTCACTGCAGTGATTTGTTCAGTAAGCTTGACTACATAATAAGTTACTTCATGCAAATGAATGCATCTGTCTTCATTCCTCTTTGCCATTAGTTCATTATGCATACATTAAACCTGAGGGAATAAGTACAGAGATTGATTAGAGTTACAGAGCACAGGTTAGCAGCTGAGAAATGCCTGAATTATTCCCGTTCTTTCTTTTTTTTTTTTTTTCCTCCTATTGGCAAACTTCTCTACCAGAAATAGTAAATCCTTGTGGATTTTAAATGCTTATTGGCAGCTAAAGTTATCAGTATTCCTGTGATTCAGCAAATGTTAATATAAGCCAGTAGCTTATTTTGTAGTTCTTCAATCCTGCTTCTTCCTTGATTTTGACAATATGTTTTCTTCATACTGAATATTGAGCAAGTTAATGGTCCTTTTGTCAGAGGCATTTTTTTCTATTGTAAACACTTAATAAAAATATTCAGTGCATTCTACTTGTCAGTAGTTGTTGCATAGTGAATTCACCCCTAAGCCATTCTTATAACTAGTTTTATATCATGATGAAGTATAGAAAAAGGATGAGTCATTATCAGACCACTTCTTAAAATATTCATAGCTCTGCATTCTTTCAGCATGTCTTTGAACTACTGTCTTCCAGATGTCGGCATTTCTGGGGCTGCGGTTTTCCACAAAGGTAGAGAGTAAGCAAACCATAAACGAATCATTGATCACTGAGTACAGAGGGCAGTAGATAACTTCCACAGGAAGCATTCACTCTCATTTTCCAAGGGTTGTCTAATCTTCCACACAGACTTTGATAAACACATTTGTCATGCTGAACCTCCCTGCATATTACAAAGTAGAAAGAGCGAGTGCATCATTCAACTGCTCATTAGTCCAAGTATTAGGAAAGGTTTCCCTGGCCCGTTCCTCCATATGGCACATTTGCTGCATGGAATTTCAGTCTTCGTAATATATATTTGAAAAAGCACAATCCATCATTTGAATGTTTGCACAATAGTTTATCCAAAAATGTGACATTGATGTTATATTTTTTCTGTTTCTTATTACTTCAGTTTTGCCATGACACTAGTGGTCTTGGCTCCATGTCATAAAAAGGAAAACTCATGTTTTATATCAACTATAATGTTACATTATGTAACAACTATAGACCACAGCAGGCAACTCAAATGATCTTAAGTAAAAAGAAATGATGACTCAGGTGGAAAAATGGGTTCTAATGGCACTATTGCTAAAACTTAGCTGGTAGCCACAGGTTAAGAGGATAATGAAACTTTGGAAGGAGCTAGAATATATACCTTAAATGACAAAAACCTAAACAATTCAGGCAGTTCTTAATCTAAAATGGAAAGAAGATTAAGGGCTGATGTGATCAGAGTTTACAGTTATGTATCTGCAAGGAGATTCTGAATGTAATGTTGGTAGTATAATGGGGATTTGGGATTGAAGGCTTATCTGCTCAAATTCAGATAGAAATTACCAGTGTGCGTAGCAAATTTTCCATCACTTGGTGCTTTCAAAACTCTGTTGGATATCTATTTAAAAGATATGCTGTAGCTGCAGTTATTTCTATATCACATTTCTTTGCTTATGTCACTCAGGAGATCAGGGAGAGATTTTTTCTTAATGGTTCCTTTCTGCCTTGAGATACACAAATGGAATCGATTCTGTAATCAATCCTTCCTGGTTCATTTTGGTAACCGTAGAAAGTGGAGAAACTAGAGCAGTCAGGCTGCACTTTTGTGAAGAGTGTCACCTCTGTACAAGCAAACACTAATTAGCCAGAGTTCTCCTGGTGGTAGTTTCTCAATAAAGGAAATAGGAAGGTGGACGTGAATCCATCACAATTATGGGAAGAAGTTCTGTAAATCAGAATGCCACATCAGTGTCAAAGCTCTGTGCTGTTCTACACTGCAGCATTTCCACTAGCAAGGGAGAAGCATTACTCAGGCCCTCATCCAGCTCAGACAGGAATGGAGAGGAAACTAATGTTGTAATGGAGCTCTGTCCTTTCTTCATCGATTGCGTCTAACAGAGACACACACACACAGAGGTGTCCTGGCAAGCAATTTGGAAGCACAGGCCCTTCTTCACTTTAAGACTCAGTCAATAATAGCACAAAGCAAAATTTTCAAAAGGAGACACATTTTATGTGGCCTACTTTGGGACATACAGATTTGAGGTAACTATGGATTTAAGATCCAGCTCAAAAGTACCTTCTACCCATTTCCCACTCAAGCAAAAAAAATGATAGTGTGTGGAAGCAGAGAGATTTGATTTTGAAAGGCCCTGAAATGAGTATTGAAGAAGCTGTGAATGTTGAGGCCACTGAATCATTCATCACTGTGCCTTTTCTGCTGAAGTTTCCAGTGTCCTTCCTGCAGAAACCTCCAGCTTGACAGATTGGGGTGTCCCAGTGTAGAACAGGTCCTTATCCAAAGGTAAGGAAGTTGCAAATGTTCAAGCAATGCAGGTGGCAGTCAACATACATACTCTCCTGAAGAAAGGCATCAATGAAAGTATTAGAAATTCATAGCTAGCTCAGAAAATAAGTGTGCTGTAACTAGAATACATTGCTGAGTGAGTTTGCAATTTGCACTGTGTCTTTATTCCCACCATGGTGCAAGGTGGTAGCACTTCAGGCACTTTTTTTTTTTTTGTAGATAACAATGAAAAAAAAGTTTTCTATTGTATATGATTCTATTGTTCCATTGATTCCATTAAATCTCCATCTTCTTAGAGTAATATATTAAAATATTCGTATTTAACTGAAGACAGATGTTTTAGTGGTTTATAAATTTATCAATAATTTTCCCTCTAATTGAATTTCTCTGCCAAGATTTGCTCAGGGATTATGAGTTGTAATTCTGTCATTTTGACACTTAAGATTTAAGTATATGTTACATTCTAAATCCATTTTAATTAAAATAAGTTGATTGTTCTTTCATATAAGAATTTGAGCTTGTAATTTGATTCTTTACCTATAATAGGAGATAATAAAACTTGTCTTGTATGTTTCCAATTTCTTTCTAAGCAGATGTTCCGTACTGTATTACATTCCATGTGTCTGGACATCTGCACAAATTCAGAAAACAGGAAGCACATAAGCAAAAATTAAAGATAAAAAAATTAAAGAAAAATTAAAGAAAAGATACCTTAAAAATAAGAACCCATCCAAATAGTGTGGCATTTTTAAATATTTCTCAGTGGCAGTGATATTGCCCTTCCTCCCCCCCCACCATATTCTCCCACACAGTCAAAAACTAGGTGGACTAAAAAAAAAGTTTATGGTTGCATTAATTTTATTCCTGTATACATGTAAGCCTTGTTCTGAGCCATCTCAAGAAATGTAGAGAGGGTAAGGCTTGTTTGTTTTTCTGACTGTGTGGCCTGATGCTTTCAGTCCTTGATATGTAGAGTAAAAAATAAACCACAGAGAGAAGAATTACAAATTGGTCACTGACAAAAATTTATAGTAGCTCCAGCTATTAGAAGAATCAGATGACACCATCTGTGTTGAGATTACTCAGGTTAATCTTTTTGTACGCTCAGTATCTGTAAAAGTAATGTGATGAATACTTTTAGTCTTCTAATACTAGAAAGTTTGGCTTATTTTGTGTATTGACACACAGTCTTGATTTGCTGTTTTCTGGCATTGTTGTGCAACCCAACCAAATGAAAAAAGCAAACAAAAAAAGAAAGCAACATATTACAAATTCATAATTCGTTATGAAATTTCTGTGAACAGAACTATCCGGTGGACCAAAAAACACATTGTTCCCTCACCACTTGTTTTGCCTGGAGAAGCTTCTATCCATACGGGTGGGCCATCCAGCACCAACCCTAGTCTGCATAGCCACTGCGGCTAGTCCAGAGAAACCTCTCTGCTTCTTGTACTACTGCTTGCATGGACCACTTTTCCCTCTAAGTTCAAAGCAGCCCTTTTTTTGTATCCTCTTATGACACACCTCTTATCTAGGAGAGGTGAATTCAGTCAGGAACGAGATGCTGGCTCTTGAGCATGTGCCTTTGCTAGCATGGCTGTGCTACAGCTGGAAAAGCACTTGGACTGTTTGTCATAACCGCACAGGAGGCTGTGGGTTGGAAATGCTATGCCTTGGTAAGGTAATAATGGTTTAACTCTGGTCACTATCAAAACCAAAATACAGTTCTTCAGCAGCTGATTGTGGGTTTTTCTCTGTCACAGTTACCAAGAGTATTATTGTTGTAGGAAGAATCTGACAGTCCTGCTAAACATCTCACTCTTGAGATGTAATTACTGAAGTTACTGTGGTGTTGTTCAATAACTATGTCATATATTGGATAGCAATACACTTATGCTAACAAATTGATACAGTTCTTGTCACTAAGAATGAAGAGGCTTGGTGGTTATTTGATTTCAGGTTTAGGATATTTATATTAATTTCTAATCTGCTGGTGTATAAACAGAGTTTAAAATTTAGTGCTTATGTTAGATGCTAAATTGAAGAACATCCCTGTTGTATACCTCCATTTTGATTTAGAGAGAGTTAGCTGCCACGGTATCTGTTTCTGTGCCTAAGAATATGAAAAACGTACCCAAAACCAAATAGTGCAAGAACTAATTCATCGGGGAAGCAAACCAGATATAAGCTATGTTGCCATGTCCTATAGGCCTAGCACTTTCAGTGAGTTATATCATCACATCCTCTATATTGCGGCCTGCAGTTGCTCATAAAATATCATTATTTGCTTTCTTGTATCATGCTTAGGTCAGGCAACAGTCAAACTTTTTCCACTTTATAAATGCTGGTGGAAGGTATTTGGCTTTTAGATAATGTTTCCAAATGGTGAGGTTGTATTATAGACTCTCCTACAGTTCAAAAAAAGAAAAAAAGAAAGAAAACAAAAAGATTGTCTAGTGTACTGGGTATTAAATGGTTATTGTGAACTCCTCCAAGATTGACAGCCAGTCAGGAAAATGGAAACAAGGAGTGGAGCATTCATCATCTATTGACATCCCTCTCATCATATTCAGAGCAATGCACCTACCCAAAGGACTTAAAACATTGAGTAGACGTGATGTCCCCAGTATAACAAACTGCTGTCTGTACCTTAAGAATTGACTTTATCTTTATGTGATTTCTTACTAAACTGTGAGATGCCTACTGGAATGTAAAGCAAAATGTTTCCTCTGCAGAATTTCTGCTGACATACTGGTAAAATCCATACAAGGAGAGCACTGACTGTATTTTCAAGAGACTTACCAATTACTTACTTATTGATTATGTATGTCTTTTGGTAGGAAATGGTCAATAACTGCAAGTTTTCTTTTATTTTTAGGTTAAGTTCCATTTATGCCCTGTCCTGGCTGAGCTGAACAAATTCATTTGCTAGGTAGAGGATACATGAACTTAACCCGAGTGTGTAGATTATAGACACTTTCTTGGATTTAAAAGTGAAATTTTCACAGAAGGGAATGAAAAAAGACACACAGTATCTGGGATGAAAGCAAATGTTTTTCAATTTTACTTCAATATGCAAATTAAGATATAAACTTGTAGAAATATAGAAAATAGATAATAAAACTTTTGATTAAGTGTTCTCTCAGCTTTCAAATGTTATTCTGGGAGAAATTCTTTTCTGTATTTTAGTATTTAATTTTCTTTTTTGAAGAAGTGAATGCATGCCACATTCAGAAATCTCATGAGTCATCTTATTTTCCATGCTTTTTATTCATTAAAACATGTTATTTACATACATCAAAATGCAGGAAATTATCAAATGTCTGATCGTATTTAAAATTCTAGGAGCTTCATCATGAGCTTCATATTCTTGAAGAAAGGTTAATTTGACATAATGTTTCTTGGATTCTACTTACCTGCAAGTTGTTCCATTTCTTCATCTTCTTACTGGGGGATTTACCTAGTCATATTTGAGCATAGAATCACAGGATATCCTGAGTTGGAAGGGACCCATAAGGATCATCAAGTCCAATTCCTGGCACCACACAGGTCTACCAAAAATTCAGATCATATGACTAAGTGCACAGTCCAAACACTTCTTAAACTCCAACAGACTTGGTGCCATGACTACGTTCCTGGGGAGCCTGTTCTAGTGCACAGCAACCGTCTTGGTGAAGAACCTCTTCCTGATGTTCAGCCTGAACCTCCCCTGTTGTAGCTTGACACCATTCCCTTGGGTCCTATCACTGGTTACTAAGGAGAACAGATTGGCACCTGCCCCTGCACTCCCCCTCATGAGGAAGCTGTAGGCTGCCATGAGGTCTCCCCTCAGCCTCCTCTTTTCCAGGCTGAACAGGCCAAGTGACCTCAGCCGCTCCTCAGACATCTTCCCCTCTAGGCCCTTCACCATCTTTGTAGCCCTCATCTGGACACTCTCCAGTAGTTTCACATCCAGTCTCCAATAATTTCACATCCAAGCACTAGATTATTTTTGAAATTTTCTTGTCCTATTTCGAGTATCCCTATAGTCTCCTAGGTTTCAGATCACAGCCTTGTTATGCCAGCTGACCCTGCTGGAAGTCAGGCCCACATAGTTACAGTATTGCAGCAGTGGACCTAAGAGAAGCATTCAGACCAAGAATTACAAAAAACAACTAACAGCGTTATGTTTTCTTCTGCATTCAGCTGTTTTGTATGCTCCACCTTACAGGACTGGAGACTACACTAAGCTCTTTGGAGCAGAAACTTCCATTACCATGTCACATCTGCATGCACGCCCAACCATACACATTTGCATGCCCCGCAATGAGCCCATCTCCAGTGCTCAGTTGCCTTCCCAAGCCCTGTGCTGGAGGTAGGTGGATGCCAGCAGAGCTGTGAGGCAGCTGGTGCAGCACAGACCGACATTTGCCCAAGGTTGCCTTGCAGCAGCCCTGGGGGCTCGTCCCAGAGTGAGCTCTGTTTTGCTGAGTGCTGCTGGAGTGGTTAGTGGTTGGGAGGGGAAGAAGTTCTCAAGTGCATTTCTCAAACTGAAGTGTAAAATGGTATTGATTTGGGCTTTTTATAGACTTGGGAACGTATTTTCTCTGAGTGGTTTCATTTTAGAACAATTCACTTGGTACATATCATGGAGCTGTATTGCAGGAGTGGTGTTCCGATATCTGATGCTTCATAAACTGTTGTGGAATAAGAAAACATTGTTTCCTATGTTCATGTTTTATATTCAGTTTGCAATTAAGCAAAAGACTTGTAAATTGAATTCCTGTTTTCCTCATAAATTAGAAGAGATCTGGAAATAACTTCTTTGACTTTCCTTCTGACGCTGACTATGCTAATGCTGTTAGCACTGTGGGGGTGCATGTGGGAAAGAGCAGGCCCCAGAGCCTTCTAACAAACTAGGAGTTTGCTGGTTGGCATAAGTAATGAGTTACAAGTGAGCTGACACGTGAAGTATGGTTTTTAACCCACAAAGAATAACATAGCTTTTTGGTAACTAGGGAATAGAGACTGACCTCGTGTTATTTAAGGGATAGTGCATGTGGATGCAGTTGCTTGTTAGAGAGATGTTTGTAGAAGTTTGTTCTTCTACAAACATCAGGCCAGGTTGTTCTGATATTGGGCATTTTGATTATACTCCTGTGGGGTTAGTCTATAATAATAATGTAGAAACAATGCAGGTGAGTAAACGTGTAACATATAGCATTAGAAGAGTAGCGATCGTGATTTAAGAAAGCAATGATGAAAAAATGAGACTGGGTTATCAAGTGGGCCTGTTTAACAGCTCTTCTAGGGTTAACAGCCCCTTATAAAGGAAATCAAATTAGGTAGATTGATTTGTTCCTGTTATGGTTATGTACAAAAACAAACAAAAAAACAACAACAACAATGACAAAAACCCCTACAAAGCCCTTCAGAGGGGCAAACCTAATGCAACTGCTGTGTACTTTTAGATGACCTCATCTGTTAGTTAGCAATAAGCATTTCTCACCGCCACCCCTTTGCAGTGCTGGTACATCTTTTTCTAGAAAGAATGTGTAGAGGTCACAGTTCTGTTGGCAGAGGTACACAGAAACCTGTCAGAATAGATGGCGAGAAGGAGGTAGCCTGGTCATTAATTTCCATGCCAGCAGTTGCAGGGAACTGTGTAATCATTAGCTAGCTTAAAACACTCCGTGGATCATCCGTTCCGCATGTCACTTCAGGCAGCAGAGTATTTCCCAGCACTGGATTGCAAACTCAGAACCTATTTAAAAGATCAAAACACAGCAGTATTATGCTATGGCAAAAGATAAGGCATGCTGAGTGCATTGCTGATGTCCTCTGTACGTGCTCTAGCAAGCTATTTGTTAAATAGATTTCTTAGATGGTCCTAAGAAGCAGATTGTACTACTGGGTACTTCAAGAGAGGAATTCAGTTGGGTAGGTGGGGGAGGGAGGGAAATTCTCCTTCTGAATTCAGATCTCATGGTGGAGTAAACCCTGAGTAAACCAGTAGGACATACCAGCCAGGCACCTGAGGCTGTAATGTGCAGAATGGGTGTAACTGTGCGGTATTTTTGGTTGCAGTAAATACAATGCCTGATTCCTGTAATCACTGTGAGTACTTGCAGTTTTTTATAAAACTGAAAATAGCGTTTTGTTCCATAGTGTCTCCTACTGCTATGCAACTTGTCTATATGCTCAGGTGCAGGTGAACACATCTGTTCTTTCTGAACTGTCAAAATGCCCAGATGGGAGCAAGCATTATTGTGGAGCTCTATTGCTTCCAAATGACACTTAAAACTTCTTTTGTGCCAGCCAAGTTACATGCACCAGGTAGCTATGCCTCTCTCTGCATCTGATTGCATGGGGACATGTTTTGGAACAGTATCTCAGTCTTTTATAATCTATTTTATTATAATACACCTTCCACTTCTGAAATGCTCATTTCAAAGTTTAGGACAATCCATACTGCTGACCTAATACATTGCAGAATTTTGTCTTAGTAGAAGCTTTATAAGCCTAGCAAAATCCTTGTTCAAGCACTACAGTCTTGCTGTACAATGGTAGAAATGTGAATAACTGAGGTCCTAAGCAGCCAGAAAAGGAAGAAGAGCCTTTCAGCCATCTAGACTAGAGTGAGAACATTCAACAGGGCAATGCAATGCCTCCAAAAGATGCAGCAGTTAACCCTGTTAGAAGCAGCACCAAGGTTGACAGGATTCTCCACCAGGGCTGTAGGCACTTCTGAATGCTTTTCTCTGCCTCCCAGCATTACCTCTGCACTGCTCAAGTTTGACAGTTTCTTGTTCAGGGCAGCTGTTCTTCATCTTGAGTTCAAGATATATTAGGTCATAAAGGAAAGGTATTGGTAGAGCCTTGCTGCCGTTGGTATAGTACTTAGTCTAGATTTTTGATGTTTACTGGTGAACATATGAATGTATATAAGGAACTTGCTTGTTTTCTGAGTAGCTTTTTATCCTTAAATCTTGTGCTGCCATGGCAAGACTGCTAGCTCAGTGCAGTGCCGACATACTGTCATTTGTAGTGTATGCATGGTGTTGTTTGGATTTGACCAATTCACCTAGAGGCTGCACATTGATGCTGTGAAGGATCAGAGAGATGGATGATCTTTCCGGGATGTCATCATTTGCAGGATGAATCTTTAGGATTTTATGTATTTTTCCAGAATATCAGGGAAGCTAGTAGATTTCATAGGTCTTCTCTGGAAACGCTAGACATGAGGGATGAGTGTCTTGTGCATTTTGAAACAGTTCTGTGCATATGCGGATTGCTATGTCCAGCCATGTGCAATAAGGCCAACTGTTTCTGAGTGGTCAAGGCTTTCCACTGCAGGTGACCTGCACAAGCTGAGATTTGTGAGATTAACTTGGCATTTTTCGAGAATGCTAAATGAGCAAACAGCATGAAAGGGTGTCCCAGACATCACGTGAGGGAAACATTATATACAACTGTGACTGTGAAAGACCTTCACTTTATATCTGTTCTGCAGATTTTAGAGTGTTACTGTGGACGTCTGTTTCTGTAAGAATAAGCAATAAAACTGTTAGGTTTGATACATTTACTCTCCTTCCGGATTCTTGTTATATCCAATTGTTTGGATTAACTCCGACATCTGCAAGTGGCCTCAAATTAAGTCTGAAATTTTTTAGTACCATTATATCATTGTGTCTTTTACCCTTCTATTTAGTTATCAGCTAAGGTAATTTATAAAGCATAGAGTTCAGAGGGAGAAAGAGAAAAGGAGGAGAATTGTGGTGTGTGTTTTTTTTTATGTGAAACAACTACCTTTGGTTCAAGTGTTGCCAGACTTTGCATTTATTGGCTCTGCATAGTGTACTAGCACATTGGTATAGCTTTTAATAACCTTTTACAGAGTATGTATCTTGGATTTGTCTATGTGCAGAGCCTTGTGGACAGAACTTTTGAATTGCAACATAAAAAATCTCCAGATGTAGACGTTATTTCTTATTAGCACACACAATGATTTTCTTGGGAAGTAGATGACATTTTAGAAAAGCAACATCTGTGTTACCATTTAATTTAATAATGCCAATAATTTTCTTTCAACAGAGGAATTCAAGGGCTCAACAATAGTTGAATTAATGAAAAAAGAAGGCACTACCCTAGGGCTTACAGTATCGGGTGGAATCGACAAGGATGGGAAACCACGAGTATCTAACCTTCGTCAAGGAGGAATCGCTGCTAGGTAACCACATTTCAGGCCACAAAATACATTATAAGATGTGATTGCTTCAGAAATACGTACCGCATCAGAAAGGTCACTAACAGATATGTGACTAGATGCATCTGTAATGGCAGCCCATCAGACTGGAGAGGCTCTGAAACAGCAACAGCTGGTGCCCCTCTTCCCTCAGGGCTTCTTTGATAAAAACTAGAAGTACCAATGAGATATTTGAAAGCTGTCATGAAATTAAACAATAGAAATTTGATATATATATATATATATATAATTTATTTATTTATTTATTTATTTATTTGGTCCTTGAACAAAAATCTGAGAGAAAAAGCATGAAATATTGAGGGGGAAAAAGTAAAACTGAAAGCCATACTATTACCATAATTTAATAGAAAAGCCTTTTCAACAACTGTTTTTTAAGATCATAAAAAAGGATAATGTCATTACTTGCTTACTACTACAGAGAAAAATAAAACTGTTATTCATGAGCAAAACATGTCAAGATTAAGCTAAGTCATTCCAAGTAACTGAGCAGAACATACACTTTTGAGCTGTGGCCTGTCTCCTTTAGTTATGATGTTAGTTGTGAAGGCAACTGTTATCTAAAAAAAATAGTTCTGGCAGTATCCCAATGAGAGAGACAGAAAGATGGGGAGATGAAGATGTTTTCCCAAATCCTGTGCCCAAACCAGCCAAATCATCCAACTACTATATTGTACAGCTGGTTTTGTACATCAGAAATTAATAATGCAACAATGTTCTTTAATATTTAACAAACTAGACTAGATTAAGTTCTTAAATGCCACTTTTTGTTTGAAAGGTCAACTTGTTTTAATCTAGATGAATGGAAAAACTCTTTCTTGCCAACACTAAACAGTAATTTAAAGTATTCAATTAGTTTGTTTTAGCAGATCTGTTTTTAACAAAAGGAATATGTGCTTTTTCTTAGGAGTGACCAGCTGGATGTTGGTGACTACATCAAATCTGTGAATGGAATCAACCTGACCAAATTTCGCCATGATGAAATCATCAGCCTGCTCAAGAATGTTGGCGAGAGGGTTGTTTTAGAAGTGGAGTACGAGCTCCCTCCAGTCTGTAAGTAAACGCAGAGCAAAGTGAAAGCTATGCAGAATAAGAGACGTGTTGTCAGCACTGAGGTGGACATGCTAGTGATCTTCATTTTTGCTATTCCTTTGCATATAATTTCATCCTTTGGCTTATCACAGAGTGTGGAAATAGTACAAAAGAATTGTCAGTGCAAGGAGAAGCTCTCCGAGGTGCCTGGGTTTTTTTGGGAGCATTAATACAGCCAACGGCAGAGCTGCGTCTTGTCAACTTCCACTTTTTTTTTTTTTAGTTTTGAATACTGAGAATTAGATTAGATAGATTCCAGGGCAAGACAGTCCTTGTTATAGTAAGATCTTCTGAGATGAGACCAATGAATATCCATGTGTTCTACCTCTTTTTCTTCCTTCTCTCCGTTTGCAGCACCTTATGCTTTCCCAGATGAGCAACATATTCCAGTCTTTTCTGACATCGGTTTTAGGCAACACCTCATTTCTAGAGCAGAAGACCCAGTGGAATAGGTTATTAAGGATAGGTAGAACTGCAATAATTCTGTTAGTGAAATTAAGACTTCTTGCTGAGCAGGATTGTCTTCAAAATACAAGCATATGTTGTCATCGAAGTCACAAAGAGTGCTACTGAATGTCTTCCTTGCCTCTTTCCTTTGCCCTTTCTTTTTATATTTATGTCTGTGACTCTGTGGGAGAAAGTCAGTGGGAACTGAGGCCATCAGGTATGAAGTAAAAGCTAGAATAATGGTGAGTTAAAAACCTGGGGCCTGAAATGAAGGAGTAAGTGACATGTGGCACCAAAGGGACTGAAACAGCAGCCTTTAAAAGAGTGCATGTTCTTTCATGATGCTTGCTGGAGGGGAGAAGATGTCGTTTTCTGGTGTTTGGCCAGAAAAAAAATGCAGAGCTAGCTAGGAAGCTCTTGTCTCCTTAAATATAGACTTTCACTGCAATAGGAGCCAAAAAAATCCATCAGTCTTTTTGATGGTGCTCAGAAGAGAATGAACCCCCCACTGGATTCTAGCAGCTGGAGAGTTAGTCTAATTACATATTTGGTTGCTTTTATGACCTCCTGACAATCGCCTTAATATGTTTTGAACATTCTCTGTTGATCAGTGTTTGTTTACGGTAAGAGAGCTTCATGTTCAAAAATACAGTATTTGAGGTAATTAATTCAGCTGAGTTCAGAATTATTTTACTAGAGGTGTCATTGGTTTATGAGCATTATTTGTTTTGCACTTAGTCAAGTGGGCTTTCTTCAGTATCACCGCTGTTGGCGTAGGTGCCACTCTTGTCCACAGAAATAGGATTTTGATATGGTAAATTACAGAAGCAATCATTAACCTTTTTTCTGAGTCCTTGAAATTTCTGACTCCTTCATACAAGCCTGGCTAATATTGTGTAGATAATGGGCAGTTAAGTTGTTCTCATTAACTTTTCATGAACAAGCTAGACAAAGTGACATTTTAATATGAAGTTTTGCAGTTGGTCACATAGTGCAGTCCTGGCACCTCCTTCCCTACCCCATACATAAATAATTTCTGCTGCTGTTCTCACAGTTGCCCCCTCAGAGAGAGGGCTGTTTTAGTTTCTGAGTGGGGAAATGTCAGTACGTTAATAATGATGGATTAAACCTGGCTGAGCACTAGTAATCTCACTCTCCCTTGTGTTTCCTTCCCTGCCTGGCAGTGTTCACAGCAGGAGGATCCAGCTTCTATTTTCAGCACAAGCCATCTCACCACTTCAGACTGGAACATTATCCATGTCTGCCTTGCATCTGCCTCTTGTTGCTAATGGCTAAGGGCTTTTTTCACCTCCCAGGCTGAGGTCAGGGTGGAAGTACAGCCGCCTGAATGGTTGTTGCTCAAGTGGAAGGATGCTGCATGCTCTTCTTTGCTGAACTACAAGCTTTGTCCCCAGTAGAGGCCACAAGACACACGGAGCAGATTAGCAAGTGCAGATTCAGCTTGAGCTGTGTACTGGGCCACTTTAGGTTGATAGGAAAGCAGGCAAGAGTTATCATCATCTCCCTGCAATTTGGTCCTTTTCTGTCAATAAAGGGTTTCTAGCTGAAAAGGAGCAGCATGCACATTAATAATACCATTCTGATCTTTGAGCTTCAGCAATACAAAGCAATGCTTTGAAGTGTCAGATTTAGCCTGTTTTGCTAAGAGATTGAGATTCATTTGCTTTCACTGGGTTGTTTTTCTGGTTCCCTCTGGTAACTTTAAAAACTGCAGGTCATGGTCAGCTGAGTTTAACAAGGTATTGAAAGAGTCCAGGAAAAAAAAAAAAAAGTATATTCCTGCACATTTCATGGAGATAAACACTTGATCAGGAGAGAGTCCCAGACCAGGGAGCACCCAGAGGGAGAGGTAGGAAGGTCTGAGGGGGCACCACTTCTGTTTGGGGCCACCCATGGGCTGGCAGGGTGCACCTCACCAGCTGCATAGCCTGTCCCTCCGGGCATCATAACAGGGACAGGCAAAACTAGGATTATTACAGGCTGGAGTATTAAAGGATGTAAGATTTCATTAGTCCTGCACCTCACAGAGCATTTGTTTTATATTTTTGTTGAGGTTTTCAGTGGTTGGTGGGTTTTATTTTGTTTGTTTGTTTGTTGTTTTTGTTTCATCTTTGTGTTATGTGCTATTTGCAGTATCTTACTGGAAACCTAGAAGTTAATGCATGTGTGATTTTGCCCAGTGTCCCTTTCCCTTTGGAAAAAGAAGTTCTTGCACTCTGCCAATGTTTTTCCTGTAAAAGCTAACAGTGAACTGGCTGTTGGTCTCTTAACAGCAGTGGTTTCAAATAATGTAAAATGGATTATCACACCCAAATGTGTTGGCTTGTGCATTAGGCTTCTCACCTCCCAACCCAGCTGTGCACCACTCCTGTAGTGTTTACAGAGAAAATACTGACTTGACTAGAAGTCAGAAAAATTTTAAACTCACTCACAAATGGTGAGGAAGCATGTTACATTTTTAAAAAGGAAGAAATAACAGATTTTTATAATACAAAATATTTTTTCATCTCGACCTAGCAATCTGATATTAGCAAAATACCCCAGAAATCTTGACTGTCTCGACTTTAAGCAATACAAATGTTGTCATGGCTGAACAACCAACTACATAGGTAGCTGTGAGAATTTCATTTGTCGTCTTTGTGTTTCATTGTGTATTCCCATCTTTTTTAGCACTCTTCTGCAACTATAAGAAAATAAAATGATGCCAACATTTAAATAGTAAGGCTTAAATTCCTCAGCTGTTGTACATGTCCATGGCTGTTTTTGTAAACCATTGGCAACCTCCAAAGTATCTGGTGCAAAATTCTCTCAAAAAGAGCATGAGCTGTAGTTAATTACAGGTCTTCAGTCTGATTGTTCTGTTAGATCTTTCCAATGGTAGGACCACAAATACAGCAACTAATTTAGTTTGGAAAAGATGCAAATCTATATGCATAATCAGGAAAAGAAAATAATGGTGGAGTTTTTTCTCTTTCTTTATTTTTTAGCTATACAAGGATCGGGTGTCATCTTTAGAACTGTGGAAGTTACGTTACATAAAGAGGGGAACACTTTTGGGTTTGTAATAAGAGGTGAGTTACTAAATATGAATGGTCTGTATTTTTGCAATCAGCAAAAGAAGCAAAGTTTTTACAGCACTAAGAAACCATTTCAAGATTTATGGCCTACAGTTTGTAAAAAATCTTTGTGATTTATGTATTATATCTTCCATACATTACCGTACTGCTTTTATGAACTGATGTAATATTTGTTTATGGAACAACAGTAATTAATCCACTATGCCAAGAACATGACAAACTTCATTTCATGTTACGACCAGACTCTGCTGCCACTGAAACCAGCAGGAAGCTGTTTTATTCCATAAAATAGTAGTTCTGAAAAAAGAAAAAGAAAAAGAAAAAGAAAAAAAATATTCACATATACACTTTCTATAAATTAGGCATGGAATCTGATTAAACCTGCTGGCAGCCTGAGGTATATAACAAAAGTATTTTCTCTGACTTAGAGAAGAGAAGAAAACATGCAGCTGTTAAGTAATATACCCCAGTGATACATTATGGGAAGTGTATTAGTTTCTTCAGGAAAAAAAAAAAAAAAAAAAAAAAAAAACTGTGTAACTGTGTTGTGGTGGTTTTTTTTATCACTTCTTTAATATATAAATTCCTTAGTGGCTACTCATTTTTTGGAGTACACACACAGTACAGGTGTATTATTTTCTCAGTGCAGCAAACATTACAGAACAGTAAGTTTTCACAATGAGATCAGATTTCTAAGCAGTTTCTAAGAAAGGACTACACCTTTAATAAGAATCACTATGTAAGAAACGTTGTATAAAGGATCATCTATACCATACATTAGGTCAATTTTATTTCAAGTGAACATCAGTGCTGATTCATATGAATGGCCTCATCATTTTTCCTCCTTTTAGCCCATATGTAAGTGTGCATGCTGCAAGCTTTAGACTTACCTCTTGGAAATGAGCTTTCATAAAAAGCATAAAATGAAGGTGGGCTTTCTCTCACTTTTCTCTTTCTAGGTGGAGCACATGATGACAGAAATAAATCTCGTCCTGTTGTAATAACATGTGTTAGACCTGGAGGGCCTGCTGACAGGTACAATTCATCTTTCTCTGTAATGCAAGTGAAAGAGAAATGGAGAAAAGTGAATTATTTGGAATAGAAGTTAAGACTTGGAGTGAAGTAGATGTATTCAAACCTGAACCTTTGAAATTCATGATTTATGTGTTAAATTTTAAAAATAATATCAGTAATAGAAACTACAGAGGCTCAGCACATCACAGTGTGGAGTGAACTTTAATTAACAGGCTATCTTGCATGTTCCAAGACTACCCATTAAACACTTGCAAAAATTAACCAAAACTAGTTAGAACAAATCTCTGTATTAGGTCAGAGAACCATCTTTACAGCCTTCAGTCAAATATTGAAGCTCTTAATTGTGCTTTTTATACACTAACACTACAATCTTTTTCTCTCACACTCCAGACAAATACTTTTATGTGATTGGGTGTTGTTTTGTTATTGTTTTAGAACATTTCTTCATACCTGCATGTGAGTTCACACATGAATTCACCTGGAAAACTTCTGAGTGCAGATTTATGGTTTTGCCGAATTAACATCTTCCTTTTGTAATGCCATCTTGTATCTCTATAAAGGAAAAATATTCACTTTGTGTGTAATTTTAGTTCATATTTTCAAAAACGGCATTTGTGCCCTTAAATCTTTAAAGAAACTTAAAGGGTATTTTTTTAAAGGAGATTGATATTCTATAGCTTATGTTGACATTTTTGCCCTTTGAAGCATCAATTGAGAAGCAAACATTTTGAGAGAGCTTTCGATTTTTATCCCTCCCTTTTTTCATCACCCTCATCGTCCCTGCCTTCTTTTTTTTTCTCCCTGATTAAGTTGGCAATGTTAGTACTCCATTTTCTGTTATAAGTCTGATCATGTTATGAGATAAGCCTAGGAGACAGTGTACGTTTATAAGCAAATTGTTTTTAGGTAGGAAGAAAAGAAAAATTGAACTATCCAAGTAGGATATATTTTTGAAGAAAATCAGTAAATGGACATTTGTATTTTGCAATCTGTTTCTTCACCTGCGTGTTCATAGTACCTCATACATATTTTTCAGCAAGCATCTGAGGGAAGGCATTTATGTATGTGTGAAAGCAGAGTTGTGTGGACAAGGCAGAAACAAAGCATATGTTGACGCAGAAGCTATACTTGGTTGTGATTTAACATGACTTGATTATTTAGCTATGTGTTAAGCTGTTTTCCAATCGCTGACTTTCCAATTAAAGCAATTTTCTTTCCACTGTGCCCTCTGAACGTTCTCACTGTCAACGTAAATGTTAAGTGTTAAGTCAAGAGGGATGGATGTCAGAGAGGGTGTGAGAGAATCGTTTTGCATAAACAGTATTATCTCCAAATCAATTTATCTTATATTAATAAAGATCATTCCTTTAATCTCCCTTCAGAGAGGGCACAATCAAACCCGGGGACAGGCTGCTGAGTGTTGATGGGATCCGACTGCTTGGAACAACACATGCTGAAGCTATGAGTATTCTCAAACAATGTGGACAAGAGGCGACTCTGCTGGTTGAATACGATGTCTCAGTAATGGGTACGTTGAGAAGTGGGGCTTTAGTTCTGGGAACCATCTGTGCTGTTTTGCTGCCTGTTCTTGATGAGCTATTTTAGAATTGATTGTGATTTGTTATGCTCCTAGCAGCACTGATATTCTCTTCCGCACCGTATCATTAATCTTGGGTTCATAAAAAGGTGAGCAGTATTTTACTGCAATTTAGCATTCTGACATGGTTTGTAGAGTGAAACCATAGTGTGGATTCTAGCAAAGTAACTTTTCCAGTGACTAGTTTGTAATAAAGGTTAATGAAGTGTAAGCATTTCTATGTCACATGGAAGAGGGTTTACTTGCCCTTACAGGAATTCTTTCGCCTTTTGCCAGTACAGCTAGGTGGCCAAGCCATTATAAAAAGTGACAAAACTGCCATATAGTGGGAAGAAGAAAAGTTGTTAAGAAACGTAGAGGTGGCAAGTCATGACTTGAGAAATGAGTTAACAGTTCATACAAACTGCTGCTGAACTCACTGAAGGTATTGGAGGATTTTTGGAAAGTCAAGGAGAGCAGGTGATTTTTCACAACAGGTTTGGGAATGAGTTATTTCCATGTGCTGTGGAAGGTGTCATATCCCCTCCACTTTTGCAAGACAGTCAAAATTGGTGGCAGCAAGAAATTGAAATACTCACCAGTCAGACTAAAGCATTTCTTCTCTGTTTGGGGATTTTTCTGTTCTATTCCTCCTCAGTTCCACAGTCAGATTTCTAGCCTAGAAGGAAAGTGGCCTCCTAGGAATTTGTGAAATAGCACTGTCAAACTTCAAAGCACTGGAAAATATTAACACTTAGAAGAATAATGTAAGATATTTGTTTATTCTGGAAGAGCTCTCTTTGTTCTCTCCAAGACACAGATCTTTTTTATTATAAAATATGTCTGTGATTACTTAACTATCCATAATGGAGTGACAGGTTTGCATGGTGTCTGGCAGTTCTGCTGGACATTCATGCAAGGTTCATGTCCAGAAATGTAGTGAGAGCTCTGCATCTGGGCAGGAACCTCCCATGTAGTAGATGAAATGCAGGTGATCTTGTAACCTGAAGGGAATAGAATTTAGCTGTTTTCAGGGTTTTTTTTGTTGTTTTTTCTTTTCGAAGATGATGGATGACTAAATATTTTATATCATCAGTGTTAAAAACAGATTCTTCAAACTCTGCCTTCTCTATGAGAAAGATCTTATTGAAATAAACCCCTGGCTTTGATCAGCCACAGTTTCCAACTAGTCTTTAATTTCAGAGAAAACTCAGAGGAAACCAAAGGAGGTGGAAGAACTTGAGACTTGTTGAGTTGTAAAGAAAAAAAGGAAAAGGGAATCAAACACTGAAAAATTTATGGGATAGTGGTCCTGCAATGTCACCAAGAAGAAATAAGGAGGGATCCAGTAGGCTCTTTGTCTCATGCATTATGTTTTTGTTAGATTTTATCTAACCCCCAGTTGTTTTTTACTTTTTCAAACATGCACACCATGCATTGTTTTCCAGTGGTATTGTGAAAAATTTCGTTGGGAGGCTTTCTTTGCTTTTTGCAGTTATGTTATGAGTAGACCATGTACCAAAGGCTGAAAATCACTCGTCCTAATCTATTCATTCCTGGCCCTTGAAAATGGTGTTGATCTGGATCTTCATTTACTACTGCTCAAGTCAAAGTTGTGAGCAAAATAAAAGGGAGGATATGAACCATGACCAGAAATTTAAGAATTAGAAAAATGTTACTCTGTTCTCCATCTCTTCTGTTACCCACAAGATAAGGTATTTGTAATGCCACCTCAGGGTTGATATGAATATAAAAAATAAGTTAAAACTAGAGGAATAGTACTAGATAAAATGGCTTATCTGTACTGTTGCCTGAAACTGGTTTTTGTAGTTTAGCGTGCTGAGAGCAAAGAAACAATCCAAAAGTGCTTTAAGAGCTTGGTCCATTCCATAGGGTCCTCCTAGAATAAACTTTCAGTGACATATCTTACTCACAGAGATACAATTGTTCCATTATTTGCTTTAAAATCTTCTCTTCTGTTAGCAGATGGCTACATCCTATAAAGTAGAGTTTCATTTGACCAGAACTGGAAAGAGCCATAAAATATATTCTGATAGCATGAAATTGGAACTTAATTTGAAAAGGTTACACTAGATGAAGAAAATAATCCTGAGCTATTTTTCAGCTACAGTCCTATGGTGTGTAACTGACTTTTTATACTCCTGTAAGCATAAGCTGTTTCAAAGGTGCTATATTTCTCTAAGTTTTGTTCCTTTGCCTGAAGTCTTCAAGAGGTCATTTGGGAAGCTTGTACATTTTATTGGTTCTGGAACCTAGACAAACTGGAATAGAAAAAAAGCATCAAGGGGTTCCATACAGGGTACATAAGTGTGTAAATATTTTAAGAAATGTGGCTAGTCCCTCTGAACTCACTCATGCTTGCTTAAATGCAGTCTGAAGTATCTTGCTCAGCTGGGTCTTAGGAAGTAAACTTGTTGATTCAGCATCATGAAGGAGATGTTTTTAGCTTTTTTTGTTGGTGGTGGCGGTGGAGGTGATGGTTATTTTGTGTCTTTTTTTTTTTCTCTGACCTAGAGAACTTTCAGTTTAGTTAGCCAGATGAATTCCATAATGTCTTACATCATGGAGTGCATAAGCTTTACATCACCCTTATCTAAGAAATCAGGGCTTCCTAATAAGAAAATATGTTTGAGAGATCTTTCAGTTAGAGATAAAAATCATATAGGAATGACTTATGAATATGGAATGCAATGGTAATAATAAGCTGCAAACAGAGATTCACACTTCCCCCTTCTAAAAAGAGAAATAAAAGCTTATCACTACATTTATGTGGAACAAGAGCAGAGGCAGTGTGCCTTCAGGTTTTCTAAAAGCTGCATTGATGCTCCTGGGTTGTCTACTGTCTCTGTAGCTGGGGTTGCGTAAGTTCAACTTGGGTTGAATCTTCCATATTTACTCTGAAAGTCAGCATTCAGAAAAGTTCAAAGGTAATGGCTACCTTTAAAGGTTTAAAGTCTGGCCTATAACATTTTTGCATAGCTCTAGTTCATCAATTTCTGCTGTTGAGCTTTTGAGCAATCTACTTCTTAAATTTTGGATATTATTGTTGGGGTAATCTTTGAATCAAGAATCCTTTAGTTAAACAAGACTATTAGTCATGGCCAGAACTTAGTCACAAATTTAATCTTTTTATATATTTTTTATATTTTTTTAGCTATCTGCGTCTAAGAGAGCCAAAGTCATTCTATCTCATCTTTTCACTCTGTGTTACTTAGTTCAAGCCACATGTGCCCTTAATCTTCAGAAATGAAGGAACATATTGCTCATTCTAATCCCATATGTTTATTTGGCTTATTTAACGATTTGTGCACTTATCTGAGCCAGAATACACTTACTGTAATGTGGCACCCTGTAATAGTTCTCTGCAAAGATGGTCAGCTGTTTTTTTTGTCCCAAGCTACCTGCATCACCCTAATATAGCACCACTCCACTTTAGCTAGAACAGCATCCTCAGTTTTCTGAATTCTGCGCTTACCATTCATCCAACTTTATTGAATGGAAATTATTCTTGCAATCATTTGCTAGTAAATCTGACAGCAGTTTGACAAATACTGTCCAGCTTTTTGGCTCTTTGTTTTCACACATTAAAAAAAAAAAAAAAAAGGCAGTAACAATTTTATGAGAGTACATTTACAGAAATCTGCTTCACTCTCCAATAATTCTGACAGGAATTCAATGCCTGACAAGAAAAACACTAGGAAAAGGAAGTACGCGTAGTTTAAACACCAGCTGATATAATCTGTGATCCAGCGTAGACTTCCAGTAATTTTTGCAAGACGTTAAGAAATGTGGGAGAAAAAAAGAACCATGTGGGCTGCCCCTTAAGTTGCATAAAGCAAAATAACTCAAGCATACCCAGAGCTGTGGAGACCTTTAAGTGTTACCAGGTTTTACAAGACCAAGGAACGGGAGTCATTGCACTCTAGCATTTGACTGTAGCTGCAGGTCTCCTGACTGTCACAGAGCAATGGACCGAGGTGCTTTGAAATTCTAAATATAAATGAGTTAGTTAAATCTTTAGAGAAGAGTTCCTCTTCAGAGACAGATTGAGAGAAAATTCTGGTGCAAAGACAAGGTCATAATAGCTCAAGTAGTTGAAGTGTTACTCTACTTTAAATACTGCTACACAAGCACATACTCAAATTATGCCATAAGACAATGAATGAAGTTGAATGTGCCAGTTAGGAAATGTTACGGTTCAGATTGTCTGCTCAGTCTCTGTCCAGCTAGGTGTGCAAGTAATGCAGTCACGAGAGCCACACGGGAGAGAATAACCATATGCAGTTATTCATTATGTATTTTCTTTCTGTCTTCGGTATGTGGCTACAGGCTTATGAAGGGCACTATGTTAATCCTTGGCTGAATGCTAAGTCATTAATTTCCTGATTTTTTAATTTTTTTTGAGGCCTTAGTCATGCTACAGTGTGTGTGCTTCAGGCAATATGCAGATCTCAAGGAGACAACCTCAGTGTCCCAAGGTCATTCCAAATCTGTAGGCTCTTGATTAAGGCAGAGGATGACGTAGACATCTCTCTCTCTAACAGTTGCAGAAATATCCACTCACAGATATATCACTACAAAAAACATGTGGGTTTTTTGTTCTCTCCTGGAGGCCAATGCACCATCCACATTCATGCTATTTAGATCTATGTGCTCTAGAATGTCAGTCTCCCATTGTACTATTCAAGTTCCTTGTTTATCAAACGCACTATTTGTGCTCTCTGCTGTCAGTGCCCAGATGCCTGCATAAGGGCCATTAGTATGAACTGACAATCAGCAGTGAACATACACAATAAGTAAGTTCTCTCTCTCTCAGTTGTGCTAGCTTGTTAAGATTTCATCTAGAGAAAGACACGTGTTGGGACATGACTTATCCTTGACACCAGAAAAAACTTTTTCCTTTGGAGATGTCTGTGGCTTCTTTTTTTTTTTTTTTTTTTTTTTTGTCTCTTTCTGCTATCAAGTTTTATGACTTTCAGGACTGCTTTTTCACAATAGTCAGTGGGTTCTTCCCTTTAACCCTTCATCTCATGCTGCTACCAAATACAATACATACTCATTTCACTGAGTCTTGTCTTTGCTTATAAGTGGACCTGTCAGGCAGGCAAGTTCCTACTTGCTTGCCTGCTTTAATCTACTCTGCTTACATGGTTTAAAAGGAAAATAATACCTTTTTAACATTTCTTAAGATAAATGGATGGCATAGATACCTAAGGTAAATACTTACTATGGTTTAAACAAAAATTCATCATTTTGGTCTTGCAACTTCAAAACCCCGTTGTTGATTTGTCAGTGCTTTGTGTGATGAAGAGATCCTGCCATTGACTACAGATATTGAAACAATAAAATGGTTGCAAATAGTGACCAATTTAGTTTAAATGTCCTCTCAACCTTTACACAAATTGTGACAGGGACAAAGAGAATGTGGTACTTCAAAGCAGCACCGAGTTGTCTTCTCAATGTTATTTGACCTTCTTTCCTTCCTCACAGTTTCTTCTTTACTCATTACACAGCTCCCACCCATCTCATTCACTTCTAGCTACCTCAAAACTTAAAATGCTTGTCTTATGGAGGGGATACTTGTTTCACCATAAGGACTCCTGAGTAGTAAAAGAGGTGTCGAATCAGTCCTTGTAAGAAAAGAGTGTGTGTATATGTCATACGCTGTAACACTCTATTGCAGTAGCAATGTCAATTTGTTGTTTCCCAACATTATGTTTTTTTTTGGTGTATGTGTGAGCTTATATCTTCAACAGTGTTTACTGTACATTTTTATGTACCATTCTCTGTTTCTCTGTAGGGAGAAAAAATCTCCGTCAGGGAGAAAAAACTGTGTGGCATTATGTCTGTACCCAAATAGTTCCTCAAAAGAGTGAGAACGATTAGGTCCACCAGTCTGCTCCCTATTATTCACTGGGACCAGCTGTTCAGCACAATACATACGTGCTTCCTGGGGACCAAGCAGAAAAGGCTTGAGAGACATAGACCAGTGGACTTCAAATATGTTTGCTGACAGCAAAGCAGCATAAAGGTTCAGGATCCCACGTTCCGTCATGTCTCTTCCTGTCTGTTTCATGCAAGTGTGACAGTTTTTTTTTTTTCCTCTGTTCTTTGTTCTTATCCTGGTTCCTAATTGCATTACAATCCTTTTTTTTTTTTTTTTTTTTTTTTTTTTCCAACAGCTGCTTGAATTTCCTTTCCTTACTGACCAGATGGAAACTCCTTTTCTAGAAATTCCTAAATCCCCATCATGCTCTCTCTCTTCTTACAGCCCAATTTTCTCTTGTCTTTTGCCAAGTAAGCCTTAAGTAATTTCCCCACATACTTCTTTTTCTCACACTACTGATTTCCTTCCATAAAATCCTTTTCCAGTTTCTGTGCCCACCCCTCTTTAGCACTTCCTCCCATACTTGTCTTTCAGCAAACCACTCCCAAGTTCCTTGTACTACAGCTTCTTTTTAGATTGATCACCTTCTCCCCTCAGTTCCTTTCCCATGTTCCTCCCCTTCTTGGTCAAGAAGTCCAAGTCTCCCCTTCTCCTGACATTCCTCTTGACTAAGAACCAGATCTGTCAGAGAATGACAACTCACGGAGAACATGACTTTTCAATATAAAGCCCACAGAATTTTAGTAGTACAAAAGTAGTACTGTTTTCCCTAATGTTGCTCTCAGACATGGCTGACCTGTTTCAGCTGAAATAACTAAGGGAAGAAAAAAATGAAGCCTGAGAGAGGTAATTGTTATAAGAAAAAAAGAAATCACACCGACTATTTAGTTCATGCATGGCCAAGTGGTAAGTTTTAAGTAATTAAAATCAAGGTGTTTTATTGAGAAGTGTCAAACAATGTTAAGAAGAGCTGTGATTCCCAAGGATGTTTGCCCTATAGTGTTTTTTTATTTTCTTTTCTCTGACTGGTCATGATTTGTTGTTACAATTTGATAGCCATGTTGCTACTAGATAATTACAGAAATTAAAGGGGAGTCATCGTGTTTTATAAGTATTTCATAAATCTTACAGATAATACTTTCTTTACAAACTTCTTGATCATCCCTAAAGAGAAATAAATAGAGTTTAGTAGAACTATATAAGTTACAAATTACTCTAACAGGTGCAATTAACATTTCTCTCTAGTGCTTTTGAAACCCTGGCCTCATTAAAAGCAGCTTAATAAACATTACCTTGTACAGGAGAAAAAACTGTAAAGGTGAAATGAGATGTCCCTGTAACTGAAAACTAAAAATACAATTTAATTGTCATAAATTGTAAGGAAAGGGTATGTGTGGGGTATTCTCTTCCAAGTTTCACTTCTTAAATGAAAAAAATTCTGCGCTGTCTTGCTGTTTACTGAGAGTAATGGGAAAATTTGTCTTCAAAGACTTGTCAGGAAGGTGAAACCTATACTTGAATGCAGTTAGTCTAACTAGTGTACAATTCAAAAAAAATAGTCTGAGATATCTAATATATTTCATGATGGGCATTCATTAAAGTAAAGCCTTCATAATCCATTGTGCTATCTCCTCACAAAGCACATGGTCTGAATTTTTATGTGCTAATTCAAAGGTTTGGATGCTCAAAAGGAAGCAGCCTCTGCCATAAAAGTTAAAAAATAAAAACCATTCTGCTTCATCTAGTAATTATTTAAAAATAAACAATGGGAGGAGGAGATGGCTGTAATAAGCTGTCCCCTCCACCATCCAGTCAATACCCCTCCTGTGTATATGTCTTACTGGTTTGTTGCAAGGAAAGCTTTTTACTCTACCTTCGGTAACTGATGGGAAAATTATTGGTTAAATCTTTCCATGTTGCATGAAGGCTAGCCAGATGTAATGCAGTGTGAAAGAGAATAACCATCTCTGCTCCAAGGTCACACCTCTGGTCAGCTGTAAGTTAAGTCAAGAGGTCTTTCATCAAGTTGGTTTATCTGTTACTTAGCATGTTGGTCAACAGCAAACTAATGAGAATAACAAATTATCCCGATTTGCAGTGGTATGAAAAAAAAAATAATTGAGCAGGTAGCAGAAGTACTTAAAGTCAGAGAGCAGGTGTGAAAGTTTTACAAAGAGGATGATAATTAAACTTCCTGGAGATTAAAGGATCTTCTGCATGTGCTATGCAATTCAATGCAAGAGAAACATGGTAATCAGAAAAAATCCAATTAAAAAAGTTCAGCCTTGGATTTGGCTTAGTGGCATTGCAGTCATCCAAGAGACTAAGGGACAGATGTGATTTTCTTTATATCAGAGAGAATTTGGGCTGTAACCCCAGAAGCTGTGTCTAAAAGGGCCCATCTCTGAGGAAAGAACAGCAGCAGCAAAGGCACCATTCCTGCCTGTGTGCCAGGGAGAGGAAAGCACTCAAAGTCTCCCAAGACTCTCCTTGAGGGAAGTGTTTGAAAAATCCAGAATCAAACTCTTCCATCCTTTTGATGTTTTTTTCATTAGTATGACTGTGCCTGATGGGTTAGGTCAAGGGGAGAAAACCCAAGAATAACTTCACTCGTTTCCTGGAACACCTTTGCTGGGCATGAACTATGAGGTTAAGTTTGGATGAAGTAGGGCAGATTTTCAGTCCTTTTTACTAAGGTTCATGGTTTATTTTTCATTTTACAGAACGGAAAAATGTGGATTTTTAAACTATGAATATTTTTAGGTATTTTGCCTAAATATTAACTGTCTCAATCAATGGCCTTCTGGTGCAAAACTGTTATGAATGTGATCTGAAGCAGATCCTTTGAGACTGCACTACCTAGTATTCATCATGTGGGAGATGTGTACTGCTCAGAAAAGATAGTTCTAAGGCTTGTGAGCTGGAAATACAGGTGGGGAAAAAATCAATGTCTAAGGTGAATGAGTTATCTTGAAATCAACAAAGATACTCAGAGATAATTGCACCAGTGGCATTTCTTACAACGTGATTTTGTTACACAGAATTGTACTTCTGAGGCTGTTACTCAGTTGTACGATGAGTAAAATGTTCTACTCTCTGTGTATTTGTTATTCAGATCACATTCCCCTACAGTAATTCTAAAAACCCATAATAACCTGTCTTTGCATCTTTTTCTAAATACATGGTTACCATGCTTCGTCGTTTTAAAGACATCATTTCACAGCCTATGAACTCAGTATTTATCAGCATGGTTTGGGGAAACAAGTTGATAAAAATTACTCCATGTGTTAGGCAGTCTTCAGCCAAAAATGCTATTGGATTTGATTTTTCTTTTTTTTTTAATCAATTCCTTGGTGACTAGTGGTGTTTGACCTTCTGTGAGTCTTGTGCTTTTCATTTGTAGGGAAACTGGCCAGAATATTCTGACAGCTGTTATCAATTGGTTGTGTTGCTGTTACAGTGTAGATGCTGGAGGACCTTAACAAAATGATGTTTCTGTCATAATTGAATATGCATTCAAAATAAAACAAATGCAAGCAGGTTTCATTTAAATCTTACCTGCTTTCTTCTTGGGGGAAGAGGAGAGGGTGGGAGTGGTTTTATGAAGAGTGCTTATCTAGACCATTCACAGGTTTCATCTTTAGTTGCAATTCTGACTCTAGCAGAAAAGTCATGGCTCACTGCAGCCAGAAAAAGTGCTGAGCCCTTCTGAGGAGACGAGCGGTGAAGGATAAGACAGCTTCCCAAGGTTGCAGGTAAAGCTGTGGCAAGCAGAGGCTTTTTCCTTCCTCTTTTCTGCCTCCAGACATTTCTTCCCTGACTGAAAACTGCAGTTTGACACATCAAACCCACACCACTGCAAAAGCAGTCTTCCTTGTAAATGAGTCAAGTCAGGTGGTGACCCAGACCCTCAGGTTACCTGGATGAAATTGGAAGTAGAACAGGGCTTTGCCAATCGACAAAATTGGCCATAGGGTATCAAAGGCAATGAGGCTCTGGGGATAACAGAGCCACACCATGGGAGAACAGAAATAGTGATGATATTGAAGAAGAAAGGGCTTTCTAGGATGAGTTTTTCTCTTGCCTTACACAGAGGTGTATATAAACCATATTGCCTCTGAATTACAGGGTTGTTTTCACTTTTTTTTCTGGCGTATAATCCGAAGGTTTTATACATGAAAAGATGGTGTACGTACACCTTGAGGCAGAGCTTTGGGACTTGTTTCATGTGACTTAGAAAGTGTCTCCACACTTTCTTCAAAAACTCCTAGTTGGGTTTTTCTTTATCCTTCATTTTATATCCAAAAGCTATTGCTGATTCAGGTCAGCCTGCCTGAGTTCTTAATTGAAATCTGAAGGCCTCAAGCAGCTTAAAAAAAAAAAAAAAGAACCTGGGTCACACTGCAAACGTATTGAGCCTGTGGTTTCCACACTGTCATTAATATGTGTCTGACACAACCTTTCCAATAACTGGAAAGAAAATCTGAAACAAACTATCCCTGGAATTCCTCCTGCCATTTTTTGGCTCAGAAAGCCCAACAACAACTTAATAACTAGCTGTTCCTAATCACAGTTAACACCTCCATTCAAAAAGATATGCTGAATGCATGTATTTAATGCCCTTGAATTGGATTTTTAGCTAAATGTGTTGTTTTATCTTGATTGAATAGAGTCTGCTAGCTGATGTTCTCTGCTGAATTTAGTAGTTTTTGCATGCACTTGAAGCTGGATCTAATCCCTAGCTACTGCAGTGCTGCAGAGTGCTGCCCTGAAGCATTCCAGATGAGAACAAGAACTACGGATCCTTAGGTGAGCCGTCTGTTGCCTTTCATGAAGTTAGCCAAGGCCTGGCCCAAACCTGTTTGACTCAGGAGAAGGCCTCTCAATGACTTCAGCTGGGATTTAAAATAGGACCCAAAGGAGAAAAATCTAGCCCTTGTCCTACATTTGAAGAGCTTTGCCATTAGGAAAATAAACAGTGGAGCTGAGTTTCTTTGCCCCCCTATCAGTTCTCCCAAAACAGGGACCCAGTTGATACCAACCAAAATGTCTCATGACAGCATAAGAGTCTTCTAATTTTAGCAGTGTTTGCACCATTAAATCAACGTGTTTTTTTTCACTGCCAGAGTGAGAGTATCTGCTTTAGGGATTCTACAGCAAACTAACTCTGAAGGGTAAAGAAGACCTGTGTTATAAGGAGCTAATTCTGGTGCACGTTATTTAATAGCAGCGCTGCTTCTGCTCGTGAACAGAGGACATGCCAGGGCCACTTTCTCTTTACCACTTTACGAAGATCTTTCTTTTCTGGTACTTTATCATTAGTGTGGGGATGGGACATACATGCATGAAATTACTGGTTTTGTATTTTTTTGCTGGATTTGTAGTCATTCCCAGTATCTAGATTTTGGTGAAACTCTTAGTCTTACTGCCTGCAAGAGAAACTCTTAGATTAACAACCACTGTGCATTTCATTCGGTTTGCTTTTTGGCTTTTGCACAACAGACCAGATTTCAAATGTTGATGGTTGGTGTTATAAAACACGGGGAGGCATTGGTGCTGCTGGTCTGTCTCATTCAGTGATTCCGCCGTTCTTTAGCTGGATAGGGAATGTGAGAGAAGCATCAGCTGCTATGTTTAAACTAGAAAACAGCTGCAAAAGAAAAGCAAAAGAGAAAAGATGTGTCCTTTCCGTGCTTCGTTATGAAACCCTTGCAGAAAGAACAGCTTGCTTGAGACTTCTGTAAACCACCTCACAGTTAAACCCACTAATTTTAAGAACTGTTAAAACTTCAGCAGTTTATGCTGAGGTTTTTCTTGTGGCCCCGTTCCAGCTTCACCCAGCTGTCTATATCTGAATTAATTTTTTTAGCATTTTTAGGCAAAATCGTTCTGCCATTTCCAGGACTGAGTTTTAAAGAAAGCTGTTTTGCTTATGAATGAGAATGTTGGAGAATCTTTCCTTTAGGATGATGTGTCTTTTCAAAGCACTGGTACACAGACCTGTACTTTAAAGGTAGTGGTTGCAGGAAAGAGAGCTCTTTTCAGGAAAGTCTCTTCTGCTGCTTATCCCAATGAAAATCCACCCAGATGTAGCTACATTTTGAAGTCTTTGAACAGGTACAGCTCAGTGTGCTCAGGAGAAACAGCATTTTTGATAACTTTCCCAAGAGTTTGCATAAATCAGGGCATGGTTTTTCTTGTCTTTGCAAAGTTTCTTTCAGTTCAGCTCTTCAAGGACTGGAAATGCAAAAGTTACAGATGCCCATATAGCCTTACTCAGAGTCCATGTAGCATATGTATTATGATACAGTTTTTAGTTGGAATATTGCATACAGATGTCTCACATTGGTCTCTCCAGACTAATAGATGCTTTTGACCTTCATTTATTTGATCCTCATTTGTTTATCTATGCAATGGGGAAAATACCACGCTTTTGCTCTGAGGGGTGGTTATGAGACAAAATCATTAATAAACTTGGGTTGTAATGCAGCACTGTACAATAGCTCCCCTGCCCCATGTGCTCAGGCCAGGATGAGAAGAGTAATCAGTAATTAAGGCATGAGAATGAAAGAAAAAGGGAAGAGTTTGGTGCTATTCATGAAATAGTCCCTGTCTACCTTTTCTGCAAGGCTCTTTAAGAGACAAGAATATGTGAATAAGTAATTAAAGAAGGAAGGTAAAAGTAAGTTCATCCAGGCAATATTCATTTTGAGGTTCGTTAAGTTTAAAGTGCTTTGTGCCCACATGGTGACTGTAATTATTTTCCTTTTTTCTCCTTTTAGTATCATTCTGTAAGTAGAATGGTCTGTCCTTTTTTTTTTTATGTGCATGCGTTTTTATAATGATGTATATTTGATGTTCCACTTATTTTAACCAGCTCCTAATTCTTTTTTTGTTTTTGTTTTTTTTTGTTTATGTTTTACCACTTGTGTAAGGACAGTATTTCTGTTAGGGTCAGCTCAGCAGTGTTGCCTTCTTCTGAGCACTGTGGCCTCTAATTTTTCAAGGGCTTTACAGCCTAGGCAAATTGGGGTGGAAAAGGAAAAGAGAGGGAAGGGGAAGGAAGAGTTGAGGAGAAGACAGAGGAGAAAAGTAAAGAAAAAGACACACTCCTGGAAAAGGTTTTCCACTTTCTCTTTTTCACATTCTCTCCTTTACTCAAATTCAGTAATTACTGAATCTGTTTACCTCACAAGTACTAGAACTTCTTCAAAAAGAAAAAGACATCAGACAGGGGCATGAGAGGACCTGGAGTCCCGCCGAGCCCGGCAGCAGGAACTGGCCTGGCAAACAGAAAGGAGGAGCCGCACAGGAGCCTCACCAAGGGTGACCCTGGCAGCAAGCTGGGAGCTGAGGCAGAGGAAAGAGTGCACTTCTCACTGCTGGGATGCTGGCGCTTATGAGGTGCTGGGGTTTCTAGGGTTTACTGCTTGGTTGGAGCTTTGAGAAAACAAATATGTGAAATTGTGTTTTTTTTTTTTTTGCTGGAAATGTATGCTGCAGATAACAGAGAATATTGAGACCATCTTCTTTTACTTTAAATATATGCATGCTCCCAGTAGTCCTGTTTCTGTTTTACCCAGAACAAGCACTGGGAAGGGAAAAATTGGAAAATATGCAGACAACAGGTAAGCAATCCATGATTATTTGTGCAATGTGGGACCAAAGAGTGTGTGTGTTCAGAACTATGGCTTCTGTGTTGGGTTTGAGGGTGAATTACCTAAATTACTCTTTCTCTCTCTATTTTTTTTTTTTTAATTTTTTGTCAAACTGCTCCTCAGGCAATACTAAAGCAGAAAGAGAGGGCAGTTAATAAACTTGTTTTCTCTCTCATTCTGCTTTAGTTTCATTTTATGAGTGGCTGGCATCAAATGGCAAAATATTCTATGCCCTTTCTAGCAACCCCAGAGAGCTGCAAAATTCTCACTTTGCTCCTTGGTGCATTAATATCAAGGTCAGATCTCAGCCCCAGCCTTCTGCCTGGTAGCATTTCATACAGTGGTGGTGCCAATGCACCAATTATTTATAAGACAGCTGTGCTAAAGCACAGATTACTGAAAATAAACCACAGGTTTTGGGGGGAAAAATGGTACAGATATACTTACTTGTAGCATCACAAAATTCATATTCTCTGTTATGGATATCAATACAGAGTCTCAGTTTAGGTGGTTTTAGTTGGTTGGTTGTTGTTTGTTTGTTTGTATTGGTTTCTACTCATCTAACAGACCTTGCAGAGAACTGTTTTAGCCAGGTCTGAAACCTCCTGCCTATTGAACCAAACCAAGACCATTGTTTTCAATGATAAAAGAAGTACACTAAGAGTCAAAGACTGTGGTTAGCACCTGTGTGGAGGTTGCTACCACGTTCAAAGCAATCAATGAATGTATGAGACAGCATGGCTCAGTACAGAGGACCTTGATCAAAGTCTTGTCATGCACCTCAAGCACGCCAGCCACACGGGAGCAGAGCTGTGCTTGGATCTGTCGCCTTGCTGAGAGTCGCTGTTGAAATCCTGGCACCTTGCTCATGTGGCTCTGCTGGTTGCAGGGCCTGAGCTCTACCAGCTGGGTGGGGAGATGGAGCTGGCACAGGGAGGTCCATACCACAGCATTGCACTGCGTGATGTTGGCATGTCTTCTATTGCCTTATCTGTTTCATGTGCATGGCAGCTCTTTTATCAAGATGTCCAGACTCTCCAGGGCATGCCTTTGCTCTGCAGCTTCTGGGATTATCCAGTACATCATTAGCATGGTAGCTCCCTGGGTGGATGGAAATTCTGTCATCTCCACACAAAGTTTGGGTGTTTGCAGCATTCATTGCCATCTGTCAAGTGCTGGCAGTGAGGGGTGTTGCACTTTGCAGACTTCTGAAGAGAATCCAGACCCTCTCTAATTCTTACTGTTCACATGGGATGCAAACTTAGGGTCATTATGGCAAATAGATGTAATTTGTAGGTATTGCAGCACTTAATAGTAGTGTCTACTTACAAGCATACAGGTTGACAGACATAAAATATGACACCCCAGCTGTTTCTTAGTTTGCAGGCAGAGATGCACATTATGTTGTCCTTATTTGTTCTATTTGTTATGATTAGTTGGGGACAGAATCGTACAAGAACAGGGCTGTTTTGAAGAAATCCAAGTTCTGGTGTATTGTAGTTTCCTGCCCTACTTGCATAATAAAGATAAGCGTGGGGAAGATCTTTTGTACGTAGGTACATATGCATCTATGTAGCTGTATCTATGCCTTGTGCGATGGAGAAAACAGTGCTTTGTTTTGCAGGGTCTCAGCAGAGGAGCTTGCATATTATTTGCAGTGTTTTGGAGGTCTGTCTTAGGAGACGGGTTTAAAACATCACTGTTTCTGAATTCCTTTCCTGAAAAGAAACACAGGCAGAAGTCCATGCTGTCATCAGGGGGGTGATTTGAGTTTCCAGTAGTTCTTTCAGTGCCACCTCAGTTTACCATGAAGTAGTCAGTTTTCAGGTAGCAAAAGAAAGAAATTGCAGAGCCTGGGCTTAACCGGAATGCATTCAGACTAGATCAGCTTCGGAATCATCAATATAGGCTTCACCAGCCATGTCCCCTCTCTGTTTTAAGTTCAGCAATAGATAAATCAGGTTTTAACAGGGCGTGTGAAAATAAAGATACATATAAATGGAGAGATTGGGATTTAATACTACTTTTGGGTGTAGGAGAGACCTAGTAAAAAATAAAAGACATTTGAGCATGAGGCAGTGTTAGTGGGAAGAAAGAGTGCCCCAAGACTTGAGGAAAAGTCTTTTAAGCAAAAAGGGCTTAGGCAGGCCTTGGAGTCTGAACATGAGAGAAAATCTGAGAAGAAAAGTCCACAGGCAGATTTTGAGTACATCCCCACCCACGCTGTTTTGAGCACTTTGAAGGCAAGGGCGGTTCTTAGCTGGTTAGCAGGCATTTCTGAGCTGAGAAGGATGATGGGGTTAAGGTTGCAAAGTATGAAATTAGGTAAAGGCAGCTCTTAAGCTTTTGATCTGAAGAACTTGAGTGCATTAGAGGCATATAAATGAACTGCAAGAATTAGACGAGAAGAGGAAAATGGAAAGATTGTGCCAGCCAGTTGACGAGAATATGAAATTGCTTGTGCATAGGGGAGGAGATAGACGATGCATTCATTTAGAGAATAATGCCTCTATTTTCCATTCTGAGGCTCAGAGATCCCTCCGATCTCATTGTCACTCATTCTGCTGGCATCCTCTTAAAACTATTCCTATTTCTTATTTTAAAAATCTGATTATTCTAAAAGTGAGAGGATGTAAAATGTCATTGGTGGTTGTTTGTTTTGTTTTGTTTTGTTTTTTTCTTAACAGCAATTTCATCTTTTTCAGTGGACTTTGAGCTTTCTTCCAATTAGTAGCCCAGCAGCTCCAGTGCCATGCTGTTATTGGCAACACTGATTCGTTTATTTATTTATTTATTTATTTATGCATACTGTTCTTGCCCCTCTGATTCCAGCTGAGATGGGTAAAATTAGAACATCTGTTGCTCACTCTGCAGCGCGCCTGAAACACATACAGACTCCACAGCCAAGGGAACACTAGGAGCGCACATGTTTTATGCAAAGTTGTAAGTCGGGCCTTGGAGACTGTCACTGACCCTTTGAACAAGAACATTATTTAATTTTTAAACAGTTGTTTTATTATTAAAGAAACTACCACCCTCACTTCCCGAATATTGCTTGCAATGGATAATGATGGCTTGCTCTGTTCCAAAACGTGTTTTAGAGTAAAGTCTCACACGTCATTAAGCTTATTAATATTTTCTGTATTCCAGTTCTCAAGGGAGAATTAGAAACACTGTCAATGACTTTGAGCTTTTCAGCAATCATTATCAGAGCTTGCTAGCTGGCATTGATTCCAGTTTTCCCAAAAGATCTGAGATGAAAAAAGGTTACTCTGCTAAATGAAGCATGAACAAAGCCAGGGTGCAAACATTATGCAGTATAAGTAGAACAGAATGCCAAGGCCAGTACTGCGCTTCAATACAGTATGTGTGGTTTACTTATGACCTTTATAGTCACAAAAGTCTGAGGAATCAAATAATATTGCTCTGAATGAGTGATAATGGGCCTACCTAGCTGTAGGGCATCTTCAATGTTGCTCCTGTGCCCTTTAGACACTGCAGAGGTTTTATTCCTGCCTCTTCCCCTGCTGCTGCTTTCCTTCTTGAAACCATTGACCCATGATCCCAATCTCAATTTCTTAATTAGATCTTTTAAAGAAATTGGTAATTAATGTTCCCTTTTTAGCAAAATGGGGATTAGGGATTTGTTGAGATCAAATTATCTCCAAAGTACAAGGAAAGAGGATTACATAAACAAGCAGCCTCCCACCTCCAAAATATTAGTATTTAAATAACCATCAGTCAGCTGTGTGTGTGTTAGGGAGACCTAGCTAATCATCTAGTTGGTGTTAAATGTGAGTGAGTGAGTGAGGAAGGGAGGGAGGGAGGGAGGGAGGGAGGGAGGGAGGAAAAATGCCCCTAGAAAGGAAAGAAAAAATGCTAGCAAGACAGCCTAAGACATATTTTAGGAAGTGGCTGTGTGTGACTTGGTGCATCCAGAAGTGTGTTTTTTCATCTGTTTGTATTTATGAACTGGTGAACAGCCAATGTGGGGAAGGAAAAAGGTATCAGTGGAGAGAAGCATGCACGGAGAGAGGACAGATGTGGAAAAAAGCCTCCCCACTCCCAGCAAGTCTTTCTCTTGCACAGTAAAAAGAACTAGCCATTTCTGAGTTTGATTCCTGTTTCCCTTGAGACCATGGAAAAGATGGGCAGTTGGAAGAGGCTGACCACCTCTCACTGGGTCAGCCTCAGAAAAACAAGAGAAGGGTCATGGTGGGGTCATGGTATTATGAGTGTCAATATCACAGGTAGGATATGATGGTGCCACCACTGGACTGCGAGTTTGGACAACGTTAAGGGTATCGGTCATACAAAGAGTGTTTCAATGGACACAAAGAATGCTCTTTTTGAGCATTCAAAATTCATTTAAAAAAAAAAAAAAAAAAAAAAAGTCCTTAAGAATACAATAAGCAAACCACATGGAAGATGACAAGATTCATTAAGTGTTTAAGATGCTGTTTGACAGTAATGAATAGTTTGTCAGTTAAGTGAAGAAAAGTGGATGTGAATGCATGCAGAATCCCTGAGTGCTTTTACAGTGCTCCATTGTTAGCTGAGCAGTGCTGCCAAGGGCTTTGCAAAATAGACTAACTGGAGACTGTAACTGCTAAAGCCATGGCTCTTAGAAACAAAATTCACTCAGTCTGTTAGAAATTCTGCCTGGCCTTTGGGCTGGTTACCGAGGCTTAAATCTGTACAACTGGCCAGGGATTTTAAGTGCCCTATAAAAAATGCATCAACTTTGATTTTCACATTTCAGCACTGTAGTTTTCCAAAGGAATGGTAAATACCAAATTCCTGATTGTAAGCCTATGGGATGTCTGACACCTGAAATCCTGAACCTTATCTAGAAAAAAATTCCCACTTGCTGTCTGTGGGCTGCAAAACTTCTTTATGAAGGGAACAAAAAAAGATGTGAGGAGCAGGAGAGAGCACATTTGTGATCAAGAAAAATTATTTCTGTGAAATATTGGCTTCTCTTGTGACAGGATTGAGACATGTTTAGATATGTTAATGCATTACTACAGAAAAATGAAACTGCAATGGGAGAACTGCAATGTTTGAAGAACTATATTTACCGATCTGAACCAGTGCAGACTTGCTAAATACACATATATACATCACATGTACATGTATTTTACTGCTTTCAGTCAGAGAATCACAACAACAGAGAAGGCTACATGGACCTGCTCTATACGTTTTTAAGGTGAAAAAAATTGTTAGTCTGTGAACATGTAATAGGGAAGAAGCTCAGCAAGAGGAAAATCAGTATGAGATAGTAAGTCATCCACTTCATTCTCACTCGTGTTATTGGTAGAAGATACAGCAGCATAAAGGCAAGATCGATAGCAGTCTTGTGGAGAGACTGGTTCAGCTACCTCTTTAGAGTCAAAGTCTGTTTTGACATACTTCCTCCTTGTCTGTCTCTTTAAAACCACTCAAAAATATTTATTTTGGTATAACTTCTGAAAAATATAAGAAAGCACCAGAAACTTTCCAGTTAGAGGAGTGTGAAGCAGAGACAGTAGCAACAGGGCTCAGTGTTCCTACAAGAACATGCTCACTGCATATCAGCGCTTCCCAGCTTGAAGTACAAGAGGCCTTAGGGGGAAAAATTATGGCGTCATAGACTGATAGAGTTTGGTTTCCTGTGGATTTAGTGTCATTGTTGATTGCATGCTATGATTGAAGCTTTTTCTATTTTAGGGCATTTATAAGCACTGTTTCCCATGTAGGTTTTCTGTTGCCCAATAACAAGCAGCTCGCTTTTTGGCCTGTCCCACTGCTGGAGTCCTAAAGAGGTTTTCTGTCCTCAGGCATCCACCAGCTGTTGAGCTGGACTCAGCAGTTAAGCCATGAGGATAGGGAAGAATTAGTAGCTACATACATTTTTGAGCATATGAACAACTACATGTAATGTGGTCATGAAGGCTTCATTTCCATTTGGAAATCAGACTAAAAAATGTTTTTTTCAACTTTCAGAATTGTTTCTCATTATCATTTGAGGTTGTGACAATGCTTATTTTATCCAAAACTTTTTTATGTATCATGTAGTATATTTATACAACATAAAAATATATTTGGAATAAAAAAATAATAAGAAAAACCCCTTGTTGCCGGTGGTTAAAGCTGCCAAATAAAAAAGGTGTCCTACTAGCTAACTGAAGAAATGTATCAGCATGCGGAAAGCAATGCTTCTTCCTCTGAGAGGTTTTAATCAAGCCTTGTGTACTGACTGAGATGCAGTGCCCAAAAGTGAGAAAAATTATTAACAGAATCAAAAATCTAGAGCGTTTTTCATGCAAGCATTCATCAGTATATCTTATGTAATTACGTAGCCAATAAATCAACATAGTCTGTAAGTGCTTCAGTCATGGTGTAAATATCTTAATGACCGAAACATCTCCACACATGAATAATTTATACCTGTATGATTCATTTTTCATACCCATGCTTTACTTCAACATGATAAACTAATCCTTCTCTGTCAGGGAATGTGTGCTTGATTATTGCCCTCTGATTTCTCTTCCTTGTGTTTATTATCCACAGTTAGACACACTCCACTTCTTTTCTTCTGGTTGCTCTAATGTACTTATCTTATTTATTCATCCTGTCGGCCTTGGTTTGCCTTCCCAGTGCTTTTTAACAGGCACCTGGGAAATAATGCTGGGGCATAAGCTGATTGTGCATTTCTCATGTAACTCTGGAGCAGCATCTTGAAAGATTTACTCATTCTTGACAGATTATATTTGAATATATAGTTTCCACTCCTCTTCTCAAGGCGATTGCTACAGAACAAACTTGTGACAGGCCAGTAACAAGTTGAACTTTATCATTTTCTGGATCCACCTGAGTTCAAACCTTCGTCACAGTACTCATGACAACTGTCGTTCAAGTCTTCTTCCCATATGTTTGTAAATATGAGCTTGTTTGTAGTTCCAGAAAACAATGCAATATTCAAGAAGACAAATGTTCCTCAGCACAGAAATCGGAATTGGGAATTCTTAAATTCTGCTCTGCCACACATGCTTTTTGGCTGCATTCAAGTCACTGTATGCATCCTGCCTAGCTTAGACACTTACCCAAGGCATCTAAGACAGGATCTCAATTGCTGTGACTGCCTCTTTTAGTCACTAGAGAAAGACAGGTAGCTGCTAGGGTCAGTTCACCCAGCTTTGTAACCCTTTCATACCTGAAGCACCAGGCATGAGTGCTTCTGGTGGACTCTTTTCTGGGATTGCAATGTAAGGTTTGGTTCAGATGTGCAGAGCAGCTTATTTTGGTGGTGCCTGTGGAAGTTCAGCTTTTAATAATTCAGTCCTAGTTGGGCTCAAAAATAAATCATTCAGAATTAGTGGGCACTTTCAAAAATACTAAATCTCCTCTTCTAACCCTCAAGTTTCTAGCTCGAAAAAAGGCAAAGTGTATATAAAAATTACTGCAGTTCTTGAGGGAAAAGGATGTTCTATAATTATTAACTGATGCTTTAGTGGTATTGTATGTTACTCTATCCAGGCACGTTTTTAATTTCTATATTCAGTTTACCTACATTACTCTCTAGCTAGGAAGTGCACCTTACCTGAGAGTTAGTTAACAAAGGTCTCATTATACAGCAATACACTGCTTCACAGTCTTTCCTCTTCTGTGACAGAATTACATTCCTGGACTAATTTTCTGGGTTTGAGACTGAATGGAATACCTTGCTATCTATCTTCTCCTTACTTCAGCTGCATTTCTCTTACAGCTTCTGGGAAATGTTGCAGCTGAACATTTTCCTTGTATTTTATAACAGGCTCCAGTACTCTGTGAATACAAATCTCTCCTGTTCTCTAGGGGGGCATTTGGTAACTTTATGTCTCTACTTATACATTTTCCCTTGTTCTGGTTGTAAGCACCTCTGAAGGTTTCTGCTTTCTTTCTTCAGTGTTTGGTCAACTACTGTCTGTGACCCATTGTAAGGAAGTACTTTATCCCATGACAGGATACCACAAGAATCTACTGCACAACCTCCTGTGCATTTTGCTTTAACTTCTACTATTTCTAGTTGTCATGCCTCCTGCACTTTCTCCATTTTCACCTAAATTGTCCTATTTCTTTGTGAGGGATTTCTGATGGACCTTTCCTTCACCTTCATTGAATTATTATAACACCTGTCCATCTTCCCCTTCTTTTCTTAAAATGAATTTATCATCCTTATGTAACCTCTTTAACTCAGTTCATTTTTCAGATCATCTACTTTTTTATTAGTTTTGCTTCTTCAGCATGCCCATTTTAAATCTCATGTGGTTTTTAGCTTCAGTTGTTTAAAAGAGTGATTCTCAAACGCATCCTGGTCCTCCATCCTCATCCATCTCAGATTCTGATGCAATGAACTTCCAGACATCTCAGATTCACAAACCTCTTGCTTTCATCGGTTTCAACATTACAAGTTGTTACTTGATATTCCAGAACTGATGATATTCCAGAGTGTCTTTATGTGGCATGTTGTCTGGGTAGAGAAATAGAATAGCAATAGAGATTTTATGTAGGAATGTGGTAAATAATGCAGTTGGTATAGTACTAATTTTTTGTTGTCTAATTTTAACAGAGTCAGTAGCAACGGCATCTGGGCCACTACTTGTTGAAGTTGCCAAAACTCCTGGTGCTGCTCTTGGGGTTGCACTGTCTACTTCGATGTGCTGCAACAAACAGGTCATTGTCATAGACAAAATCAAATCTGCGAGTATTGCAGACAGGTGAGTGCAACAAAGAGCTGACACTGCAGATCCATACATGTGTTTTATTTCTGTTTTTGTTTTGTTTGTTTGTTTATTTGTTTTTTAAATAACCCCCTCCTTTTTTTTATGAACTTGACCGAGCCAGATGCTATTAAGGTTGCTAGGTCTTAAAATTAGCACTTTGTCAGATCATTGTTCCATACTGCGGAGTTTAAGAATTCCAGGGCACCATTTACGTTACGTTCACAGAGTTTTCAATGACATAAGCCAGCCCCAATATAATACGTGCCTGTCTGTCTGCACTATGCAACACAGAAGTTTAGAGGCCTACTCTGACTGTTAAATGTAATGCTGCAGCAGAGATTAGTATTTAAAAAAAAATAAATACCCCACTGGAATTCTTAAAGTAAGCCCACAATATGGAACAGCTGTCAAGGGAAGTTAATTCTGAGGCTTTGCAACCTTGAAGTGTTCTTTTAGAATATATTGTTCATTCTTGTGTTACAGTGAAATGGAACTTCTTATGTCTGGATTTTCCTATTAAAATTTTAGAGTACAACTGAGGTATTAGGAAGACTGACTTCTGTATTTTGAAGTTATTTTGCAGTATTTTTTTTGTACTTCATTTAAACTTCATTCTACTATATTAAGGTCAGATTGTATGTAAAATTGAGGGAAAGAAAAAGATATTTTTCCGTAGTGTTCTAAAACTCTGTAGCAGAGCTGTGGGATCTTTTTTGGGGTGTGTGTGCGTGCGTGTGTGTGTTTATACATAAACAGTATGTTTCTATATACATACCTATATCTAAAAACTCCCTAAATATTACGTTTCAGCAGCAAATTCCTCCTGCATGTCCCCAGTCACCCTACCGTGTAACTCCTCTTTGACGATGGTGCTTTAGGTAGCACCCACTTGTAGCAGTGAGTCTACAGCTCCTCTGTGGGCTTTTCCCTACAGTAGAAACTTTGAGAGTGACGGCCATTGATCCAGGGGTGTTCTCCAGTTCAATGGTGCAGGATGCTTTAATTTTCTCCCTCTGTTTTTTTCCCATTTCACAGGGGGTAACCAATTAAAGGAGCTGTCCACTTGACTGGTACGTCGGGATGCTGACTGCTGTGTTTGCATTTCTCAACTCATCCAGTAGCCAGTCTCTTGAGTGCAGCAAGATTTAGCAGATAGCCCCCTCCCCACCCCACTCCTCAAGTCACCATGCTAGCCCTGGTTTCATTATTTGTTTGATTACTGCATAATTTCATCATCATTTACAGCTTTTGTACTAATTAATGTTTGAACTATAACTCAAAAAATGATGAACTGGGTGCTTGTGTGAGGGACATGTGACCAAGTTATTTGCGTCTCCTTAAGCTCTTCTCATTTTATTCTGCTGCCATTCACACATATTTTAGTAGTCAGCTACCCCATTCCAGTTCTGTGAGTTATGTCTCGGCATATACTGTATTAACTGAATTGTTTTTAAGGTTCGTACTAATAGATATAAAGTCTGACCAGTGACAATGCCTACAAAACACAAATCTCTCTCGAAAAAGAAAGAACACGCTCATAGTTGTCATGGCCAGTTTGAAGGCAGTAAAACTCATTTTCCCAGCAGAAAACATACCTGATCATACGGAGTTTTTCCCCTTTTGTGTAGATGTGGCGCATTGCATGTAGGAGACCATATTCTGTCCATCGACGGCACCAGCATGGAGTACTGTACGCTAGCAGAAGCAACGCAGTTTCTTGCTAACGCAGCGGATAATGTCAAGCTTGAGATCCTCCCTCACCACCAGACACGGCTAGCACTGAAAGGCCCAGAGCACGGTAAGAGGATCTGTGGCACCTAATACTGCTTTATTTTCCTGTCTTTGACTTTTCCTGCTCTTGCTGAATGGCCAAGAAAGCTATGATGGCAGTTATGCCTGTAAATGTTGTTTCAGCTCCCCAGGTTATGCTTCCACAGATTCTGAGCAGCTCTGTGTTTTCTCAGCCTTAATGCACCCTCTGAGATTCCTACAGGTAGAGAGGGAAATATTTTACTGAGAAATGGCTCTGCGCACTTGTAAATGTACACAAAGACACCTGTTGACTCTACTGCTGCAATCACTGAGGGGGGCAACTAGGTGATTCAGTAGATGATTCTCTGAGTTGATTCTCCAAATTAGAGCAGGGAGGAAGGGCCACTGATAACTTCTTTTCAGCATACTAACTTCATAGTCTGTTATGACAACTTCAGTAATAGACTTGTTCTCTCTCAAAATGCTTCAGAAATAATTATTTTCCCTTGCGTATAGCATTATTACTTATTGCCACAATATTTTAAAAATACTTCTGAGATTGTTTCATGGGTGCATTGGTAGTGCTTATGAAAAAGGATTTGGGAACAGTTACCTAGATGCTAACCCATTTTCACTGTGTCATTTATTTCATACCAAGATAATGGTTTTCCATTTTCGAGTCAAATATATATAAAATGTAATCATGTTTGAAGATGGAAACCTCCTGTCTTATTTCTAACTACTTCTGAAAAAGTGGCTAATTCACAGTATTCACAAATTCAATCTAAAATACCATGTTAATGGATGTCAAAGAAGTAACAAGGTAGAAAACAGGTACCTGTGTTGCAGCATGAACCAACAATTGCAATTTCTGAGCCTGTGATATTGTGCCTCTGCCTCCTGTAGACCAAGACAAGATTTCTGAAGCCTAGAAATTTCAGTGATGATAAATGTTCTTGGACATCTGTCTACTACCCAGACTGTTCCTGGAGAAGTAATTCTCTAGTCAGTTTGTCAGAGTGGTGAATATTGAGCTAATGCTGAGGAGACACTAGTTTTGTCCTAGATCAAGGGTGTAAAAAAGTAACCCCTATGATACCATTTTATTACATTATTCAGTTGCACATCCTTCCCCTTTTTACTTAAGCTGTTCAGAGGGGTAAGGGAACAGGGAGTGGGACTGCAGAAACAGAATGAATTGTAGAGCAAATTTTGAAATATAATTCCATCTATTTCAGTTGTAACAGTACAAGCAGATCCCTCATTTTTATAACAAATATATCATATTTTTTTTGGCTATTTAAATAACCTTTGAAGAGTGTTTCTTTCGGGAAGATCAGTACCAGGGCCAAATATTTGTTTAGTCGATTGTATTTCCTGAAGCACTTCGCTGCTTAACCAAAATTTAAAACAAATTGATGCTGTTAATGTGCTAGTCACCTTCAACTAGTGTAGGTGCTTTGATAAGCAATGCTCTTGCCATGCCAAGCTTGGGAACTGGCCATTAAAAAAGCATATCAAGGAGCTCTGCAAAAACTACATAAGCACATCTTTTGGGGAGAAATCTCCCTAAGGTAATAAAGTTGCTTTCTTAAATAAGCCAGAATAACTAGAATGTTTACAGCCCTTCCCAGCCCCTCACTAGGTGGTGCAGCTCCAATATCACAACCAATTCAAGATGTAACATGCTTTATGGAAGCAAGTATCCTTTTGGAAACAACCTTCCATCAGGTGTAGTATGGCCTAGATGCTGCAGAATTTGAAAAGCTCCCTTTATGTGTCTGGGATAAGCTGAGTCATTAAGGCTGTATCTGTTGAGCTCAGATATTGGTCTTCTGGGAACGTGATAGGAATTTAAAATGGGCAGGAAAGTCAGTATATAAAATAAATTGAAATTTTAGCCCTAAAATAAAATGGAGAACACTATAAAAGATCAGTGTTTTTTTTTTTCTTTTTTTTTTTTCTTTCTTTTTTTCCTTTTCGCTGTGCTGCTAATATTCATTTCTCTTGCTGCCCCATTAGTTTTATGCTGGCTGTACACAACCCTGGGTTGGAATAGCTCAAATTACCAGTAAATTACTACTGTTACACACGATAGGATTTCCTTTTACAGAACTTTTGTTGAGCTGGGATTATCTTTCAACAAGCTGAGCAAACTGAATTTGTGTACCTTCCTACTTTCTAGGACACTTTTATCCCTACTCTCTGTATGAAAATAAAATGTGGAAAAAAAAAATCAGAAATTACCAGATGATTTCCTGCTGGAAGCGGTCTTTTTAATCAAACAAGGCTCACAGCAACTTGAAAATAATGAAAATCCACCAGGACACATTGTTCTCACCACATTTTAATTTTTACACCATAGTTGAAGTCCAGAAATGTTGCTATCTGTGTGCATTAATCAAAGAGACAATTTCATTTGAGAAGATATGGTAAGCCTGTTAGATACATAGTACTATATCAGGCTACTGCTACTGTTCCTGGGATTTTTCTCGTTTGACATTAGAGATTTTCTAAAGTCTATGAGGTGGCCAGTAGTGGTGTTGGGTCTCGAGTGCTGCTGCCTGGTGCTGGCATCGTGTGCTTCCCTTCCTGGGAGCCACCCTTACCTCATTTGTTATCTGTTGAGGAAAATGAATATATAAAAAAATATATTTTGGTGCAAGCACATAATCAGATCTACTCCTGAATGGCAAGGGCAGGGGGTGCACTCAGGGAGGGACACAGGCCCAGGGCACCCCAAGATGGGGCTGGGCCTGGTTGTGCCAATGGCCCCAGAACCCCAACCACTCCATGAAGCCACAAGGATGGGTTAGGCCTCTGTACACTCCCTTCCCTCATGTACTCTTCATTGTCACATCACCCATGGGTTTTTAGTCAGAGAAGGGTTAATACATTCTGACAACCAATCATTGCTCCTGTAATATGAAGTGAAACAAAACTATAGCTTTTTTTTCTGGCACTTCATGGTGCTTTCTGCAGTGGCTTCCACTTTCCCCTTACTCCGTCTCATGTAATAAGATGCGAACACAAATTGGGCCCCACCTCAACTGACAGACTTTATGCTACTGCTGAATTTCGTCATGGGCTCGGTATGTGTATGCAGCCCTTATAGGTGATACAGCTCATGGGCTGAATACAGCAACTTATGTTTCACAGTATGGGTGTACCCTGCAGTTTTTTGAAGACAAAAAATCAGTGAACAGTTTAGAATTTGCAGTCTTCCTTTACAGTTCAGCGAAGACACAGCTGTGCTGAGTTAATGATGACCAGACATTTTAGTGAAGGGTGGCTTTGGTCATTTTCCTTTAATATTTGACACATCAGCTGAAATGCTTCCCGTTCTCTTGGTAAATGCTGACCTTCACCTTTGGCCTATGCTGGACTCTCCATAATTAGAATCAGCAATCAAATCTGGTCCCAGATTTTATCTGGAAGAGGCTATTTTAAAGTTTCAAAGACTGAGAACTTAAAAATCGCACATCTAAATAACAAGAGCCCTAGATTTTTGCTTTATTTATTAATCAGGTTTCAGGATAGAATTTTTGTGCTGTGGCCCAGGAGGTAGTTTGTGGCACAGAATAGCAAAATGCCAACAATATATGCTGCCAAAATTAAAATGTCAATGCAGTAAATTGAAATGACCAGCATGTAAACATCGCCATTGTAGGCACCACGATATATAGTATCAGATTTTATTTCTTAATGTCAATGAATGCAAAATGCAAGCAGAAAGTTTAACTAATCTTCAGTTAATGGTCATATATAATACCTTCTTAATATTTTCTAAAAAAAAAAAAAAAAAGAAAAAGAAAAAAAAAGTTTGCAGTCTTAGCTCCTAAAGCAAAAAAGAAATTTCAAATAGATTCAGTACTAATCTCTTAAAAATAATACAAGAAACTAAACAGACAAAACAGAAGCATTTATTCTGATAAGAAATATATTTTTTGTTCCCAAGTTAGCACCCCCTAGTAAGAAGAGAAGACCAGATTATTTATTATTTCATTTATTTTGTTTTCTGTTTGTTTTAATTTGAGGACTTTTTGTTTGTTTGTTTATGCAATTCAGTTACCTTTCCCTCTTCTCTGGTCCTTTTGTTTTCTGATTTTCTGTCATCCCTTCATGTGGGCAGTGAAGGTTCAAAGAAGCAACAGGCAACTTACCTGGGATTCGTGTGCCAACAGCCACAGCAACCTCCCCACCTACCACCATTATAACACGTACCACCCTGACCATTGCAGGATGCCAGCCTTGAAATTCCAGAAAACGTCTCCTCAAAAAAGCCTTCGTAATGTTCCATGCTTTTTCCTGCTGACATATTCTTTCCTCCTTCTTCCTCTTCTTCCCTTCCCTCTTCTTTCACTCATAGTTTTCTCATTTCAGGCACTAAAACCTTTTCAGTTTTATGGATGCTACACTTTTTCATAGCCATGCCAAGGTTATTTCTGACATTTTATGCCTTTTCTTTACTATAACAAGGCAGCCTTTGTAGGCAGGAAAAGGCTTGAGAACTCTGGATGAACCTGATTGGTTTTTTTTGTTTGTTTGTTTTGCTTTGTTTTGTTTTCCATATGAGTAGACCATAAGATTTGTGTAGTATATATAAAATACAATCTTTGAATGCAAAGCATAGCCTACAAATCTTTTGTCAGAAATTACCTACTACAAAAAGGCATTTCTAAACTCAGTGTAAATAGATATATTGTTCTGTATTGATTCATGAATGTGTTAAAAAAATAATTTAACATACTTCTCCTAAAGTGAGATGTCTATTATGAATGTAATTTTTGTTTCTACAAGATCTTTGTTAGCTCCCAGCAGATATTTTCATGACATGCTGGCTGTACTTCTATCCAGGGTCACATATGTGGTTTAATGTTTTTGTTATCAGAAATGCACAAACCATTCCTGTGCATCATACACATGGTTTAATTCATTGATGAGTTATAGGCATGTGCTGCACTGAGTGCTGTTTGCCAAGTGTTTGATTTCTTACAGCAGCTTTGGTGTCTTCATCCTTCTCTCCTACCTCCATGAGTGCATACAGCCTGAGTTCCCTGAACATGGGGACCTTACCTCGCAGCCTCTACTCCACCAGCCCGCGTGGGACAATGATGAGGCGGAGGATGAAAAAGAAGGACTTCAAAAGCTCCTGTAGGTGGTAACAGCAATTGCTCAAAATGTGCAATGAATGGGTGGAGGAGGGGGAAGATACAGAAAAAAGAAAAAGGTACAAGGTACCTTATACTAGGTAGAAGGGAAAACAATTGGCATTTCTGTTAGATGTGGGGAAACAGCAGCATATTAATATTTATCCAATGCTAAAAGGAGATAAGCAGAGGCCATATGGCTGAACTCTTTCATCTGAAATATATAAAGCAGTATTTTCTTCAGACAATCCTGCATTGGTTTGTCATACCATTATAGAAGTGATTTTCAAATTCCTTTTCAGACTCTTCCCATTTTCATTGGGGAATAAAATTCATAGCTGAATAGTCAAACACAGATTGCTGGTAAGCTCAACTATCCCATTACAGAAAGAGAAGAGCTTGCTGTTATATTTTACAGGTAGTTTTGATGTTAACACCTACACCACAGCCTGTACAATCATTTTTGTGAGAAAGAGTGAAAAATAATGATGAACACTAAATAGCCTTGTTTCTGGCCATTCTCTTGGATTCAAAGCATGAATTTCCCATGAGCCAGTAATTTCCCAAGCCAGGCTGGATATATTTCAGTCTGTTCCACTTGGTATCTTGCAAAGTATTCACTGGGCCGATAAAAGTACGGCTGTATCAGTGCAATGTTTCCTAGACTCCACGTAAGGGCCATCCCTCCTTCTGGCTTGTCTGTCAACCCGTTATCCTCAGGGCCAGCATCAGCTCAGTTCTTTCAGAGCACAGAAGTACAAAATGCAAAAATCTGCTACAGCTAATAATGCTCACAGGTTCAGTTTGGAAAAATGAGCTGCTGCCCCATATTCAAGATTTCCCATGGTCATAGCAAAATCTGGGCAAAACAGCAGCCTCCAACCAAGCCCAGTCACTATGGAGTTGAGAAGAAACATTTGAGAGAGGAACTGAGGTCTTGCTTTCTTGCAGAGTTTTTTTTGTTGCTTGCTTGCTCTTATTTCTTTTATAAAGCAAATATTTTTACATAACTTTGCCTGTAAGTACATTTTTTTAATTTTTAATCTGATCAGCCATTTATCACTACTCATGAAACATTAGCTTCTAATGCATTCGTTGGGGTCATGGGGAGATAGTGTGCCCATCCGTGCTATGGTATCAGTAGGGATCCAGCTCTTATTTGTCCTCACATGCACATGAGAAAAAGTAGTAATTTTGCACTAATACTAATTGCTTTAAATAGTAATATAATGCTGGATGCAAATTACAGTTCTTAACTTCTGCTGTATTGTAGCAGTTCTACACAGCAAAGAACTGATAACCCTGAAAGCAATTTTACTATGATTATGGATCTTGGAGACAGTTGTTACTTCTGTTGTTGATATTTCAGATAGTTTTCACTCAAGGAGGCCTTAACCTGCAATGTGTTTTCCTGCAAAGTCTCAAAGCAAGGCCAGTGACATTAGATTCAGTGGGACAGTCACAAAAGCACTGCAGCCCACCTCAAAGATGAGAATCTGCTATGATTAAGCAAATCTCTGGCTAGGAGATACTAGGATGAGGCTTTGTTGTGGGGTAGTTTATTCTGCATTTGCCTTATTGTGAGGTCTGGATATACAGCATTACAAAGTGTGTGGAACTGGCCCCGTTACTGGGGGTGGGATGGGGTGGGCAGAGTCTGTTTTCGCTATGAGCAGTGACTCCATCAGCAACCCTGAATCAGAGCTAGCTTTAGAGGAACTAACAGGCCACCCAGGCTTGCTTGCCCTTTCTGTGAGCTTGCTTTTCAGCACACGCAGAGCGCCTTCCTGCTATTGCTAGACTTCTACCTGTACTTGTGACTGCAATAACAGCCAGTTTAAGAGAACCACACTGGACTGAATGTGCTACAAGTGCTACATGATAGAGAAAGACTGGTCCTGTACCCTTCCACCTCCCATCAACAAGACTTGGAAAACTTTGCCCTCTCCCTCTGTGGGAGACTCGTGAGAACCAGGTAGCACTGACTGCTGTCCTTTTCATAGAAAAGGAATAGCAAGTTCTCTTCATTTCAGTGATCCTTTTTTTTTTTAATCCTTCAAGGGTTTGTTTGTGTGTTTTTTTTTTTTTTAAATGTAACAATAAAATCTTTTGGGATATCATTTGGCAAGAAAAGGATGTATTGACAAAGGGTGCTATAAAGTTTGCATTGCCAATTATTTAGCAAAACTTGCCTACATTAGTGATCATTCCAAAATTTATGATAATGAAGCATAATGGTACAGAGTGCTACAACACTTTTATAGCCAGGAGTTTGCAATTATTGCATTAATTATGCAGATCTTTCCAGACGTGGCTGTAAAAATTGAAAGCATGCTCTGCTGTCACGTGCTTTATTTGTGCCACTTGTTTTCCATCTTTATTCTTCCTCTGCATTTTTTTTTTAATTATGATACTCATTGTGAAAATACTTAGGTTTTTTATTTGGTTAAAGTTTAAATCCTGAAGTATTTTGTAATAGGTTCATAATAGTCCTTGAAATTCAGAAATAATTTTATACCAATTTACGTGATAGGTATTCGGGCTGTGTAGAAGTCTTCTCAGCACATCCAAGTTAGCTGCTAGCAGGAGGAGAAGTAAACGTTTTGGGTTTTCCAAGGTTCAGAGAGGAGACTACATATTTAGCTTTGATGACACCTTGTTCTGCTTCTCTTACAGCTGCAGGAATAAAAGTAAAAAGTACATAACCTTCAAATTCAAGACTATGGTTTACATAATGAATAGCATATAGTAAACTAGGCCCCACAATTGTCACTAAGAATTGGAAGCAAAGAAAAAAAGGGTGCTAGGATATGTCCCATAGCAGCAGCAAACAGGATTCACTGGGGCCATTTACCCATTGATGCGCCCTTTTTAAAACAATGAGAATCCTTGCAAAGTCTGCTTTGTGGTGTCTACAGCTTTAAGTGCATCACACAGCCGAAAAAAATAGGCAGTGTTTCTTGCCACAGTTGTTGAATTATAAATTCCAACCAGTGTGAAGTCATGTCACATTTTATAGAAGCTTGACAGAAAGCTTTTGTTACATGATTCAGAATAGTATTTTCATCTCTGCTCCTTTTGGTCCCCTTTTTGTTTCATTTTCTTTGGGAGTAGGAGGGGTTCCTAATGGTCCTAATGGTTCAAAGTGTCTAAATGGACACTTACAAGTGTCCACATCATGAAAGTATTTGTCAGGGAGAGTTTTAAATCTCATAAATATTAACAATTTCACAATATGAATTAAAATGTTAACTGTCCTAAAAGTTTAAATAAATGTTATGAGACCTTTAGATTCTTGGTAGGGTATTAGAAGAAGAGTAAGAAGCATACAGCAGAGTAGGAATGGACACAAGCGATAGGAAACGAAGTTTCAGCTAACAAGGAATTGTTGTATGATACTAAAGAAAGTGATAGTGGAACTTTTCTGAGCTTGGATGCTCTAAATTTAGAAATTTCTAGAAGGTGGGTTAGGGGATCTATTATTATTAACTTTGAATTATTTGTTTTAGTTATACTTTAGCTGTCACAGTATCGAGGGCTGGAGAAACCTATTTTCTACATGCAGTAAATGCTAAACCTGATCGCCATTTCTGAAAATAGATCATTAGTATTAATATTTGTATTTGGGTATGAGCATATACTACTCAGTACAGATAAAGGAAACAGTAAGAAGGATGCTATTGAACAAAAGAAATAAGAGTATTCTTACAAAGGAAAATGAAAATAAGACATGAGAATTCACAGTAATTTAGTAAGGAAAAGAGAATTGGTTTCAGAGTCAAATGTATTACTGAAAGTAGCTTTTCTGGGAGAAAACAGAAACTCATGAGTTTTGACAAATGAGACTTCTGCAACTTTTGGAGTCATCATTGCTGACTGGTGCCACATTAATCACTCTTGATACTGTTTCAGAGCAGGTCTAGTGCTTGTAGCCTCAAAGAAAGGGAAATATTTATAGAACCTCTGACATCTTTGTACAGCTGTGTTAGTATTATCTATAAGGTAAAAGAAAGGACAAATTTTTCTTCATATCTTAAAAAAAAAAAAAAAAAAAAAAAGAAGAAGAAGAAATTTAAACTATCCCTCAGATAAACCATGACTTTTTATGTAATTCTTGGTAGCTAATGCAGGAAGAAATAGGTCTTGAGGGACTTCAGAGGTGCAGAGGTAATAGCATAGGTTTATAATGTGAAAACATTCAAAATCTTCATCACTAGAGGATTATCATTACAATACCAAAACATTGCTTTACTGATCTGAACAAATACTGAAAAAAAAGTCTAACTTTCTGTGTATGATGTAATGAAAGACAGTAGTCTGTCGCTGGGAGAGTTCAAGCAATAGTTCAAATTACTTTTAGGAAGAGGTCAAAAAAAAACACAAAGGTTTCTTTCATAGATAACTGCATTGAATCTCAATATTGTTTTCATTCTGATTTGTTCTGTAACCCATCCTATTCAGAATGAGAATAGAGGGAGGGAGTAGAGCAGGAATCTTGGAAATGCAGAAGAAGCTGCCAGGGTTTTTCAGAAAATGGTTCGCCAGTTCCTTTGAGAGACTCCATGGAAATTATTTTTTCTCACAATCTCTTTAGAGTTGCTGATTGCTAGGACAGAGATGCTAGTTCAACTTACATTACCCAGTTAGCCTGACATATTGCTGATGTGTAGTAAACGTGCAAGTTGATATAAGAAAAAGGCATCCCTATTTCTTGCAAGCAAGCCTGGAGCGTGTGCTTTGTTGCTAAGAACAATACATTGCTGTGAGATGTTCAGAAGTGCTCCTGGGAATCAGCCTGAATAACAGCTGGGGTCGTGCTTCTAAATCCCTTAGCTACTGTGAAAACTCTGCCCATCCATGCCTCAAACTTAATGCAAACAGAATTCAGGGATGTTTGGAGGTTTTTGGGGTGGGGGTATCAAACAAATGTATTTTGCTCAATACGTGAACTATCTTTCTGCGTTATAACCTATAACCAGATTCTCTATTCTCTTATATGTCATAACTGTTTATACATCATTTATAAACTTCAGCCTAAATTGAATTTTAAAGGGCTGTTTTGTTGACTAGTTTTATTGTACAGATCAATTTTCTCAAAGAGCAATGAAATTTCTGCTGTCCGTGTATGAACGAATGTCTTTATTCCTGGTCTGCTCTGTTTTATAGTGTCTTTAGCCTCTAGCACTGTTGGTTTGGCGGGGCAGGTCGTCCACACAGAGACCACGGAAGTAGTGCTGACAGCTGACCCTATAGTAGGGTTTGGGATACAGCTCCAGGGTAGCGTGTTTGCTACCGAGACCTTGTCTTCTCCACCCCTCATTTCCTATATTGAGTCTGACAGTCCAGCAGAAAGGTGAGGTTCTTCCAGATGACTGCTAAGTACATTTTGATGAGCATTCCTTGAGGTAGTTTGGGCTTGTTGCTTTTGATTTGTGCTAAACTGCAGGGCGTTGCTCAATGGAAGCGTGTCAAGTAACAAACTGTCTGTTCTGACAATGGTACTTCATATGCTTGGTCAGCTATAAGAAGAATGACAAGCATCAATGCTTTCATCATCCAGAGTCCTCCAGCGGGAGACTAGAAGCTATATTCATTCAAAAACAAAAACAAACAAACAAAAATCAAGAACATTGCTGAAGTCAAAGCAGTAATAATTCATCATGCCATGGGGGGAAATCATATCGCATTCTTTAATGTTTTGGTACAGAACGAAAACTGGAGAAATACCAGAATCGTGACTGGGAGGAGCTGGTTTACTATTTGTTTCATCTCAACATTACAATTGCATTGTTATACTTCTGTATGTTTTTAGTCATGGCATGAGTTCATACAGATAAGCAGTAGTTGCACAGGCAGCTTCTAGATGCCATTGTAGTGCTGCAACACCTGTAGCCTGGGGTGAGAGGTGATGTCCATGGGTGGAGTGGTGGCATGAAGGCTATGCCCCCTTCATGGGTCCTGGCACCCATGCTGGCAGTGCTGATAGTGTTGGGGTGCAAAGGGGCAGCAGCAATTTGGGTTGTCCTCAGGTGCCTTTGGAGATGCTCTTGCACTTCTCCTTTGAGGTTAGGTTGCGTGTGTCTTTTATTATTAATATTACTGGTTCTGATAACATGCACGTCTGATGATGTTTTTCTATGATTGTGTGCCAAGGTGTGGGGTCCTGCAAATAGGAGACAGAGTAGTGGCAATAAATGGTATCCCAACAGAAGACAGCACATTTGATGAGGCCAATCAACTGCTCAGAGACTCCTCTATCACCAACAAGGTCACCTTGGAAATAGAATTTGATGTTGCAGGTATGAATGTACTGTTATTCTGTCTTGTAAGAAAAGCAAAGGAATAAATCCTAAGGATATTGCAAGTGTTAGGTATCAAAGGTGGGGACATTATTCTCAAATACACCATTCAGTTTTCATGTGAGCTGCTTGAAACATGTGTCTTTTTGTGCAGCTTTCTCATTCCACTTAGCCCTGCAGCGTGTTTCAGAACACAAATAGAAAAGACAAGTCCTTAGAAGTATCTGGTGACAGTCCTTCCTCTAAGTTATTTCCAGACAAATTTCTGCCCTGAGATAGAAATACTCTGATGAGTCAAGACAAATCCTCCACAGGACAGCTAATGAAATGTGTTACTAGACAAAAAAGTATTATAAAAGGATGGGTAAGCAGAAAAGTCTGGAGAGTTTAACTCAGCACTATCTTTAAAAAAATAAAAATAAATTAGAAATTGAATTAGTAAAAATCAGAAAAGTCATTGTTAATGTTGTTGGTGAGCCTTTATCATTACTAATACATTTCCTTTCTTCCGTAATGTGTTTAAGCATACAGAATACATCTATATAATCATAAATTGTGTAAAACAAACATGTACACTTCATGTATGTGCATTACTCCACTAAGAGTAAAAACTTTTAAGACTTATGTGCTTATCTGAGAGTAGCTCCTCTGAAGTCGTGACAGTGTTGGATGTGCTGTATTTTCCATAGTACAGTTATAGTATAGTATAGTTATAGTTGTATAGTTATTGTTAATGGTATTATAAATCATGATGTCAGAAGCAGGCTAAATGTTCTTAGTATAATTCTTTGTGGTATTTTAATATGTACATATCAAGTATACTGTAAAAAAAATGGTGAAATACAATTTATGCATCTGTATAAATAGGAAATGGAATATTAAAAATTATGAAAACAAAATAATGGAAAATTCACATTTAAATATGCCTCAAGTCACAAGGACAATAAGGTTTGTGTTTTGGTCCCTGGACTTATGTTCATCCCATTTGCTCCATAACAGCAGACTTATACTCATCATTGGACTCTCCTGCCATATGTATGTTTATGTACTTAAATAGCTGGAATTGTAATTCGCTCTTCTTCAAGCCAACAAACTCTTGGTAGCAGCAGTGTGAAAAGTCAGAATTCAGTGCAGTGCTGTGTATTTTTTTTTTGTCTCAGTCAGCTCTAGATGCCTCTTCATGAGTGCAGTTTTGATCTCATTTCTTCCCAGTAGATGTAAAATCCATGGCACTTGCATTAGCAAATAGTTAAAAATGTATTAGATCTACAGCAACAAAAGCCTGAAATTCTTAAGACTTGATCTCCTGTCCTTTTAATTAAAACCTATCTGCCAATGCTAACGTTTTCATGTGTGCTCACAGAAATTGCATACAAGCTAAAAACATGCAGTCTCAGCTGGCTGCTGGTCTGTGCAATCACCATAAATTCAGTTAAACCTTAAAAAAAATTGAGTTACTGTGAAATTACCAATAGAGATATAAATCATACTTTGTATGTCCTACTTCCTTCACTTCAGCACCCGTGTTTCGCCCCTGACTAGTGATGTTGATGTGATTTCATCAGTTTACATGTGTAGTTCCATGAACTCAGAATTGCTGTGTCATATAAATTATCTAATTTTTATTTTTATTTGTTTTTTTTTTTTTTTTTTTTTTTTTTTTGTAGAATCTGTTATACCAAGCAGTGGAACATTTCATGTCAAACTACCAAAGAAGCATAATGTGGAACTTGGCATCACGATAAGTTGTAAGTGGAAGTGCTTATTTTTAAGACCGTGGTGATGGGATAATCTGCAGATAGTAGGTCCTATAGTTGTAGGCTTATGCTTATTTTGGTGTAAACTTTTTTTTTTTTTTTTTTTTTTTTTTTCTAGAATGGGGTGATTAGCAGTGCTCTTTCCCTGATGAAATATCCTGTGACAGATCTCTATCCCCCCCCATAGCAGTTAAAGATGCCAGAAGTTTGCCAGGCCGAAAGCTTGACCTATCCCTTCATGTGTAACATATATTTAACTCTCATTAAAGCTAATTAAAACAAACAAACAGATAATTAGAATTAAGCACATGTGAAACTACTTCCATAGCTAAGAAAGGTGCAAGCAAAACTAGTCATGGCCTGTTGCAGAACCCCGCTGACCTCAAGGGTTCTCACAGGCATGGGAATCCACATACAATAGGTTGTGTTCTGCTTCAGGACGCAGTTTGAAGATACATCCTCAACCTGTGCAACTTGTGGACAGTCCTAAATGTGCAGGTCACGTTGCAAAATCTTCTTTCACCAGGGGCTTCAGAGGTGGTTGAAGAAGGTAACAAGGGTGTGCATTAGTGTAATTCTCAAAAAAAGTATTTGGTATTTGTTTGAAATCAAAATGTTTCTTATTTGGGGTAAAAGCTCTGTTAGGACTGCGTTTTGATCAGGTAAGGTCCAGCATACCAAGTTCAACTTCTGGTGGATGGAGGAACAATCTATATCCAAGCTAACAGACTTACATTCACTGTACGTAATGGCAGTGCTGCATCTGGCCTCGCTGAAATTATTATTAATTATTTTTTTTTATGGTAGTGGCCTTTCTAAGCTAATAATCTGTCTTTGGAATTATTCATGTATCTTGGGGAAAGATTGTGCCTTGACTTATATTCTCAAATCTTTTAGCAGCACAATGGAAAAAAGTTAATCAAAAATACAGCAGGGAGCTCAGTGCTAAGAATTACATCTAAGGAACAAATGAAAGACATTGCAGACCTGTTTCTTGTGTTACAGACTTGAATGCATAATTGTTAGACTCCCTAAAATGTGATGCTTGAAGAAAAATCATAGGTCTACACGTATTTATGCAAATGAAAATATTGAGGAAACAGAAAATGGGGAGAGAGGCTGTTTTATATAAATATTCTTAAAATCAGTCATGATTTATAGGATTACAGTAAAAATACTACATTTCTAGTAATATGATTTGTATTGATTTTTGGAATTCAGGACATCGTGTACTTCTATTTGACTAGAGGAATAGACTGAATGGAAAACTGATGTTCCAGAGATTTAGTGTTATTCACTCTTCCAAATTTGGCATACCTTCCTTACTTGGAATTTAATTCCAAAACTTTGTGCTTCATAAAATCAGTGCTTTATGTAACCAGAGGAACACCTGATTGGTCTTGGCTCTGTTCTTCTGAGTATACTGCAGTATCTTTAATATGTAAATTAAATTTTCTGTTATATATAATAATCCCAGGTGCTGGTAGTATTTAATGCATATAAAATTCGTCTAAGATTAGCTCTTTGTTTGATTTTAAAGCATTTATACTATTAACTGAAAAAATGTAAATTTCCTTGGTAAAAGCCTTGAATTGCTTCATTTCTTACTTGTTTTTCAGTACTTTCCTCTGTTCTAATTATCTCCTAAATGAGACAATGTGATTTGCAAAATATAAATGTTTTCTATCCACTTTGTCCAATTTTTGTCATGGTATTTTAACATATTAGCATCTCATTTTTTACTGATATTGTCAGGAAGCAATGTGATTTCTTTGAAAACCAAATGGAATAACTAAAGGAAAGTCAAGGGAGTTGCTATGACCAGGCTTAAACAGGGATGCTGCAGGAGATCACATTTGGACTTGATCTGTTTAAGTGCTAGTGCGGTTCATCATCTTTGTTTTCAAGGCTGTGGAGTTAACAGTGAGTGAGAAAGTGCTGTCTCTATCCAAACATCTCAGAAAATGCCTATTTTGTTTTCCGTATCCCATGTGTAGTTTGCTGTTTGGTTGACAAAGTCAGAAAATGACCAAAATGGACAAGATAGGCACTATTTGTCAGAAGAAAAATGTAGGGCTCTCCTCAGGTTGGCATCTGAACGTATGCTTAATTTTAAGTCCAGAACTTCTTCTAAGTTAGCTGTTAGGAGGCAGATATCCTGGAAGAGGAATTTATTTTATTTCTTTGTGTTTTCTTTGGTAAAAAGCATCTAGTGTGCCAGCTGGGTATTGAAGGCATATCTGAGGTGGCACGCAACACTCTAGACAGTCTTCGGGAAACATGAAAAGTAATAGGGGAAGAGATTTAGCTTCTCTTATTTCATGATTTATTAAGACCCCCCCAAAAAAAAAATCAAAACCAAAACAATTCAAAAAACCCTTTGATAGTAAAAACCCTTATGAAGTAAGGCACATTCAAGTTTCATGAACATCATTAACACTGTTAATGTTAATCCAATGTGCTAAGTTTTAAGTAGTGAACATCAGTTATGTCAGTATCAATAAAATGGTCTTGCCCGATGCTGCCTTAACATATGTACTGAACTTCTATCCTCCTTTAGCCTTCCCTTATCCCTGCAATATATAAGATCATCTGTTCTTCCCATTAATAGCTACCTACTTCAATGAAGAACTTATTGAATAATTTGAAAAGACAAGTGACTATGCATTTCATGCTTCAGCTACCATCATTTTCACTCTTACTTACCTGGTTGGAGCAATTAGAATGCCTCAGTTTTTAAAATTAGGTCATCCAAATAAATAAAATATGACACAGCATGTTGTGTGTGTGCATGTATAGTTGTGTTCTTATAACAGAACCATTCCACAGAAGGAGAGCTTTCTAGGAGATCTAGTAGTGTTCAAATCTGTTTCAATTTACTTGCCAGTAATACTGATTTTAAACCATGTAATAGAATATGGATTTCTTTTTATTTTTTTCAGGATAAACTTTTGTGCAGCTAGGTACTTTTACATAGACTAATATTTTTTAAATAAATTTAATTATTTCTGAGAAAACTACTTACTAATCTATTCTGTTAATTCTAGTTAACAGCTCTTTTGGACATTAGGGCAATACCCTCAATAACTTTTAACTTTTAGTTAGCCTTGAGGGCAGTTTGACTTGATGATCTTTGTAGCTCCCTTCCAACTGAACTATCCTATCCTATCCTATCCTACTGTCATTGTGGGTAAGTAGGCTGACTTTGTATAAAAAATATTTTTTCCATCCTATGAGCTTTTTCCTCTGCAATTTGTTCAGAGTTTGATCAAACTCTAAAACTTGAAACCAGGCTGAGTCTAGTAAGCAGATTATTACTGGGTAAGATATCCACCCAAATTCTCTGTTTAACCTGCAATGTTTGTTGTTTTTTTTTTCCTTTGAGTTAGCAGTAGAATTAAAAAAATAAATAAATAAAAATAGCAAAATATGTGTTTGTTTGTTTGGTTTGGTTGTTTTTTACCTAATAGAACAGCTAATCTACAAATCTAACAACGTTTCACTAAACTTGCTTCTACGTAGGGACTAGAGGCAGGCAGGCAAAGTGTGCCTTTACTAGTATGAGTAGGGTACAGGCTGGGAACTGAGACCTAGAGTCATTTATAGAGAGGGAGCTTGCTGAAGATCAAAGTTCCAGTTACAACGCTAAATTTACCACTTTAGGCACTCTTCACTACTTGCAGTTCATCATACGGACTGTGTAAGATCTCCCCAGGATCTCAACAGTAGGTGCAGTAAGAACTGAATCGGGGGAGAAAAGATTTGATCTTTGTTGGATGAGGAAAGAAACCAAGTAGATAGCCATAACAGGGAGACGGGAAACAAGGGAAGAGACTGAGGTGTGATAATGAGTGCGGGGTGTTGGGACTTCCACAAGAGGGCTGGACATGGGTGAGCCCATAAGGTGAGGAGAAAGAAGCAGGTGTGACAAGGAACTGTTATGGTGGGGGAAAAAATAACATCAGGGCAGCATGTGTATGATGCCACAATGGAGATTGCAAGGAAAGAGAGAACTGTGGGAAAAGGATTTGACACAGACTAGGAGCACAAGGGACTGGAGCCCTTCCCAAGCCTAGACCTCAGTATTCCTAATTTACAGCATTTTCTAGTAGCAGCAAATTTCTCATCTCCCTCCCTGTCCCTTCCCCATGTGATTCTGTCACCTGGATCTGCATTGTAAATCTCAAGGTTTTATGCCTGCTTGTGGTCTTGGAAGTGTGGGTTTGATATTGCTTGTAATTGTTTCTTTTTTTTTTTTTTTTAATCAAAAATAAGTCTGAAACGAAACAAAAATGGACATTTAAGGCCATACAGTGTCACTTCAAACATCTTGTGTTAATTCGTGAGGATATCTTTTTAATTAAATGGTCAAATATTGCCTTCTCCCTGGGATTCTTCCTTCTCTGCTGTCTGGGGAGAAATAACAGTACTGTGTAGCGAATGGGATGAAGGCTGCATAATGAATGAAGTGGAAGCTTGCAGAAAGCAAAAAGAGGTGATCTCATGGTCAAGATAGTTTAATGCTACCCCGGAGAAATTAGTTTTTTCCTTTTCCCTGTGATAGAGTTGTGCTGAGATGCTAGTCACTTCACAGGGAAAAAGAGAGAGGGGGAGAGGGGGGAAAAAAAAAAAAAAAGACACTTTCCACAGGTGTCTGCTTGATTTTCCAGAGAAAAGTTGAGATCCTGGGGTTGCACTTGTCAAAATATTGAGTGTTTACAGCTGTTTCTGAAAATGCCAGTAGTTGTGCTTAACATAGAAGCTGTTATATACTACAAGCTGTTGTGAAAAATTAGGGCATGGGTATCTCAAATTGCTCACTGAAAATTGCCATGCTCTGACCGAAAAGTTCCTGGGTTTTCTTTCCTCATCTGTAAACTGAGGATCATAGTACTCAGTCTTTTTGCGGGGGATGGAGTCTGTTTGCCAGTGTTTGGGACCAGTCAGGCTGTGGTGATGTGCAGTACAAAAGTTCAGGAGGGAATCGATTTTCTCTCTTCAACAGAACTTAAATAGTTTGTAGTATGTCATGAGTGTTGAACAACTAGAATAAAACATAGAGGAAAAAAGAAAATGTGGTGTAGATGCCTATTAAGAGCTTGTCGGCATAGGAGTATTAATTTCACACTGAACTGCATTTGCTGCCTGCAAAAAGACTTTAATCCAGCAGGCAATTAATAGCACAGGGTAAATTACAAAAATGCTGCTGGTTCACACTTGTTCAGTTCGACAGTGTGGTAATTACATGTGCAATATCTTACTCCTTGCGTCCATGTGTACGCTGTGGATTCACGTTTTGAGTTTCATCTCTGCCCTTTTTTGATTTTTCTCTTCTTTCTTTGGAATAACGAAGGACTGTTTGGTTTAGTACTGATAGTTTTTGTGAAAGCAGTTTAATAAAAACTGTATCAATACCCAAATTTTAAAGTGCGGGCACTTAAAATGCATATGAGTCACAGTTGTCTTCTCCCTCTGGGGTAGTTAACTGCTTCCCATACAACCAAAAGTCAAGTAAAATAGCTAAGCTAAACAGCATTGTGAATGGCTTGCACAACTCGCCAAGGGAAACTTGTCACAAACTTTTGCACAAGTTGTTAAAAAATTGCAATGACTGTCATTGTAGAGCAGAGCATCCTCTTTATCATGATGGACAAAGAGCAAATAGAAAATTATATCAGATACCTCTAAGAAGAGATGGGTTAGGTGGGCATGGAGAGGTCTGGTGAGGGGTTTACTGATTTGAACATTGCTGGAATTGCCATGGTTCTATCCCCAGCCCAAAGTGGGGAGAGGTCCACAATGCATAAAGCTGAGCAGCAGAGTTAGAGGAGGAAGGTTACTCGTCAGAAGGTCCATATGTTTACTTCAGAGGAATCTGTGAGTCACAGTGAAGCAAGCATGCATGTGAAACAAGCTACATCAGTGCAAAGGTGATAACTGTATCAGCCCAGTGGTACGTCTGGCAGTCATCCACAGCATCTGATTTATCAGGAAGGAGATGGCTCCTTTCTCATCTAGTCAGCACCATCTTCATGCCTCTGCCGTAAGCACTGAATGAGACAGTAGTGGGTGTAACGAATGTGGTGTAGCCCACTCTAGAAATTTAGCCAGAACTGCTCTGTTGGTTGGGGATCTAATAAAACATGATTTATGACTGACAGAAATATTCTGGCAAAAGGTCAGCATCAATAGTTGTGCTGAAAGGTTCTGCTAACAGAAGTCTTCCCTTGTGTGTTGTAGCTACACAGCATTTTAAGATGAATCACTGAGCTTTGCATGGTTGAGCCCTGGCCAGAGCCAAAATTCAGACATCTCAGGTTAAATTTATTTTGCACTGGTCACCTTTAATTCTGTCATTTTCTAATTTTTGAGAAATAGTATTTAGAGTCTTAGTAATATGATGCTACTGTTTGTATTCATGTATGTATAGTGTAGGGGAAAGAGACAAATATAATGTAGGTAGATCAGTATTTCTTACACACTGCTTATGGGTAGAATCAGCCTATGTGCACATGCAGAAATTAAGACTGATGCTTGTGTCTATTCTTTATTACAGCTCCATCCAGTAGAAAACCGGGGGACCCTCTGGTTATTTCTGATATCAAGAAAGGAAGTGTTGCTCACAGGTAAGGCACTCAAGCTCCCAGCAAAAATCTGTTTCTGCTGTATGGCCAGCTACACTCAAGTTAATCAGAAGAAGCTTGTAAGAGACTTCTACTTTCATTTAGTGCACAGCAGTTATGTGCAAGATGTATAAATAAATAGCTGTTAAAGAAATCCATCTTGTTTCTGTATTAATGATTATACACTGTGAAATACTTTGCTTCAATGTTGCTCGCATTTCATGTAAGCTTGTTTGCTTGTTCACAGAACTGGGACACTGGAACTGGGTGACAAGTTGCTTGCAATAGATAACATTCGACTTGACAATTGCTCGATGGAAGATGCTGTTCAGATCCTTCAGCACTGTGAGGACCTTGTAAAGTTAAAGATCCGCAAAGATGAAGATAATTCTGGTATTAGCAATGTGCCTATTACAATTCTTGCGTATTTCAGTGTTTTTTTAGAACATAGGTTTATTTTTTCACATTTAACTTTTAGTGAAATGGTTTTGCTATACATTGATTTTTGCTAATGCTAATCAAAAAGCATCAAAGTAGAAACAAAAAAATAATCAATACATTTTTGAATTATCTCAGTGGTATGTCACCTTCAGGAGCTGTGCTGTAAACGGAGGTCTTCAGTCTTCTGGAGACACAATTTCCTTTCAGATGTAAACATACAAGGTTGATCTTTCTCTTATCAGCATATTGAAATTTTCTCTGGTTTTAAGATTGGAATCATGGATAGCAAAGCACTATGGATACATAATTCTACAGCAGAATGGGGCAGTGCATGCTTGACATAAACACAAAAGCTTGACTTTAGTAGGATTGTTCACGTGCTTAAAGGTAAGTAGTACTTCACTCGCTGTGCTGGATGGCTAATGCAGGAGCCATGTACAGTCAGCCCAATGGAGTTGCCATCATTTTGCACATTTGGATCTATTAATATTCCTGTATCTTCCCAATTATGGATTCCATAAAAGCAAAATTTCTACCTGGAGATAATGAAATGAGTTCTGCTACGCACTTTAGTGGCAAAGGATATCAGACAATTTTAACTACCATTATTGTTGGGATTTATATTATGGCATCCCATAAAGGCACATACTGTAGATTCATTTGTCTTAAGCTCTGTACAATCCCACAACAAAAAAGCACTATTATTTCAAATCAAGTGTAACTGTTGAAGTGATGTTTAGAATCACACCAGAATGCTCTTTAACGGCTTTTGAAAGCAAACAGTATTTTCTCAGTATGATCAGTACAAAGCAGAGGCAGATTAGTTTAGCACCATGTGCAAATTGGCTTTCAAAAGTCAATTTTGATCCATCAAAGAGAATGGCTGCTGCTTGGCAGAATATTGTGGTTAGGCCCCTGCAGGTGGTGAGGTGGTGTTTGCTAAACCTGATGCCTATATCTTGGAGAGAGGCTGGCCTCACTGGCTGTACATCCAGAGAGACACCTGCCTGACAGTTGCTTTGGAAAACTGAGAAAACATGTTACCTTATGAAAAACAAACTGTAAATACAGTTGGTGGAAGTTTAACAGGAGAAACGCCTGTAGAAGGAAGTTTAAGTTCTTCCTGCTTGTGAGGAGGTCCATCTTTTAAATGTTCATGGTATCTATGATCGCTCCTTTACTTTCTTCCCATCGTTTGGAAGACTGCATCCTATCAATAACCCTGTAGAGAAATTGCCCACAGCCTGTAGAAGAGAGGCATGAGTTAGAGCCATGTAGAAGTAATAATTTCTCACACACTTTCAAACACTTATGGGTTTTTCCTGCCCCCACCTCTCCCGTGGCCTAAATATCTTTCCCAAACATCTTCTATTTCCACTGAAGGTAGTATTTTCTGTCACCGTCACTGAAATGTGGATTTCAGTGTCCATCCATGTAAAATAACATCTTTGCCCTCTTAGCTACCACGGTGTGCTACACCTGGTACAGATTTTAGTCTGACTGAGATTCTTACTTTGTGGTTTTCTTTTACGTATTCAGGTTGGTTATTTTACAGTTGCATTATCTGCATCAAGATTCTTACACAACTACAGTGCTTTACGTAGATGTGATTGGTGTGGCTGAACATATTTGAATGGAGATGGACAGCTCAGAGACCTGCTTCAGAATTCTCAATACAAATGGTTCTTATAACAGTTGAGTAGTGTCAAAGTGTAATTTAAAACATCTATAGCAGATTTTCAGGTATTTTGAAAACTAAAATGAATCAGTGTCCCCTGAAATGCTACAGAAAAACTATTAAAAAAAAAAAAAAAAAGTAGCAAAACAGTAGCAAAAGTGTAGCAAAAAGTGTACCTCAATTAAAATAAGTTTTAATTCATTTCTACTAGTTAGTTTATTTATGAAAGCCTATTTTTCTCACAAAGAGAGTAAATGTGCTTCTTAAACTAAGCAGGAAAAAAAAAAAAAAATAAACTCCCTAATAAAACAAAAGCCCGATGCTAATAGATGAGTAAGGGTGGAGCACTCAAAAACAATTTCTAAATCACAGAATGAGAATAAGATTTTCATATTTTTTGACCTCCCACAGCATTCATTTTTGAAGAGGGAAAAGCAGAGAGCAGGGTTTTCTTCTTGCCTAGGTTCTCATTCTCTCTTTATCTATCAAACCTTTTCTTCTAGTATTCATTTCAGTGTATTTGTAGCTTCTAGCTCCTATTCTGTCTTCAGTTTTTCCTTCTGCTCTCTCTCTACTTCTCCCTTCAGCAGATGATTTTATGTAGCTCAAGTCTGTGTCCCTCACAGTCAACCATGCACGTGAATTCAGCAGCAGGGTAACACATTACGTGCTCCCTCAAACCGTGCCCTTTTTTGCACTTTTTTTTTTATCAGTCCCATGTTACTCTAAAGAGCAAGAGACTAGTGGATGGAACAGAAGCACTGCAGCACAGAGACAATATAACAACATATCCTTAAATGTGATTTCAAAGAATTACCCACATGCATCGCTACGATAAAAGAAAGAAGGATAATCTCAAAAAAAGAGACCCTAAAAATTTATAATTTGATTGCATTTCCTTCTCAGATGGAAGTATGTTTTCAGAAGAAGTTTGTTTTCAGCAATCTTTCTCTCCTTTTTTTTTTTCCTGCCAACTTCCAATTCTGAGGATTTTATCTCCTGGTTAGCCTAATGGCAGCTACCCTTCTTTTGAATATCAGAATTCTCTGCTTGCATGGCAAAACTGGTCTTCATTGGGTATTCAGGCCACATACAGGCTGTATTCTTGAATAGCTTGCATTTGTGTTGTCTGGAAAGAACAGAAGAAAGTAATGTAGCAATTTGACATTTGTTGCATTTTACCATTAATTTTCTTAACTAGGGCTATCCAGAAGAAAGACATAATGGGCCAGCCTCCTTTCCAGTCATTCACGAAGATCTATAAACTTCCAACTCTCTTGTGGCAGGACTGTTGCATAATTAACATCTTCGTATTCACTTACCACTGATAACAGAGAAACATTAGCATTGTGTCAACTCTTAGCAAATACTGCCTGTTGTATTTTCAATTAGCTTAGTGCAATACTTTTCACCCTTCTGCTGAAGTCTCACAACATGTCATTGCCACACCTGTGTAAACATTATCTTTAGGTCTTGGGGGATTTGTCATTGTCCCATGAATGCTGCAAGAGGCAAACAAGAGCTGCCACTCCTCTGCTGCACAGTGGCACTCATGTGCTGGCCCACCAGTGGCTCCCAGTAGGGTTGTGGGTGTTGGGTGCTTTTGGAAACACCATGTCCGATAAAGTGCTGGTGGTGTGAAATGTGCTGAGGGTCAAAACACTGTTGATAATGCCCCAGGTAAGAATACAAAGCCAACAGTAGCCATGAAAATCCCAGTATTCTTTGCTGAATAAATACTGCTAATTCTTCTCTCCTTTGAATATTGTGTGTACTGTTTCCTTTATGTCAATAGCAAGTGGGAAATGGGAGGGATAGAGGGTGGGAGGGAAGTAGACCTACATTTTCTTCAAACTGGGAAAAGACAAAATAACTTCAAAGACATTAGTGTCTCGCCAGCTCTGCTGACATACCACATTCAGTGTTAGAAGAAAGCAACTCTTTGAACCTTTGCTAGTGATGCAGGTTTCTTTTTTCCTCTTAATTTTTCCTACCTACAGGAAAAAAAAAAAAATGGGAACATCTGAATTTTCTGACTTGTCTGAGGTTAGCTTTGGTCACAGTTACAGAATGTGCATCCTAGACGTTTTCTACACTCACTGAGCCATTAAAAATGTCATTGCCCACAGATCTAGGAAAAGTTGCCTGCCAGGCCAAACACCCTGGCTGAATACCAATAGCATAAGATGGGCAAGGGAGCATTTGTGATGGTTCTTTGTTGAGATTAAAATTTCAAAATAACGTACGCTTTATGTAAATAATCAAAAAAAAAATCTAATGGAGTTATTGTTCAATTTAGTTGGTAATTCAGAAGCTGGTTTTGATTCAATTCTGAAAGCTTAAAATTTTGCTATTAAAAAATATGGGATATATTTCAGGTTCTCTTACTAAGACAGCTGCTTATCTTATGACTTTTGACCTTTCCACAATTTTTGAGGAAATTTCTTTTTAGAATTTTTAAATTCTCTTTGGTTTTAAATACCCTCCATTTGGTACAAGGAACAGAAGAGTCCTGGTAGCTATACAATAATAGTAACTTTTTTCTTCTCTAATAAAAAAGCCTGAAGTCACATTTTAATGAGAAAGAAGATATTAAGATTTTAAACAAAGTAAAATTCAGTCCTACTAGAATGAGGGCAATTGTTTTATTGACTTCAATGTAATCAGGTTCTCGCAATAAAAAACAAATTGCTCAATTTTTTTTTTCTAAATAATCCAGCAGAATATGATTTAGAGGTGTATCTGAAATATAATCCTTTGAAAATGTTGTTTGATTACCAGTCACTAGACTGAACGTGTTATTTTTTTTCATTCCCTCTTTCATAAGAAACCAATTGCATCCCCTTGGCATTTATTACAGATGAACAGGAGAGCTCTGGAGCAATTATTTATACTGTTGAGCTCAAGCGCTATGGTGGGCCTCTTGGAATTACAATCTCTGGTACTGAAGAGCCCTTTGATCCTATAATTATTTCCAGCCTTACAAAAGGAGGATTAGCCGAAAGGTAAATTGGAAAGAAAATTATTTTTAAGCATTCTTTTTGTCAAGGTAAAGATTTATTTTGTTGACCTAAACATGCTAATTTTCATGGTTTAGCTGTTGTTGTTTTTTTGTTGTTTTTTTTTTTTTTTTTTAATTCCTCAGATCTGAGTTCATAATCTTTTTGCTGATATTTTGAGATGATTACAAAGTTTGTAAGTACAAGGAATATCCTAATAGATGTTCTTGCATATACTATACAAGTCAAAGAATGGATTGTGGTCCTTATTGTGAATATGATTGAAAAAAATTGTGTAGTCACAGGAACATTTTAGCAGCCTTTTAAAAGTGGTAGCCTTGTATAGTAAAATAGGTAAAGAAAGCTCTTCACATGTCTAACTTTGTCTGAAAATATTCTGCTCATAGTCCACACACACCACATCTGTATGTGCACTTACATACACCATAGCTACCATTACCTGAGGAGTAGAAATGCTCCTCTTGATAAGTGATGGATAGAGAATGATGCAAAGGCTAATGTTTTCTCTCACCTGTCATTTTTAAAAGGTAGAATCGTCATAACTAGTCCCTTTGTTGGTACTTACAAAACATGATAACTGTGCTCAGCCAGAACAAATTGTGCATTTACACAGAGAATTTATTTTCTTCTTATGCTACAATCCATCCTGAAAACCACACTGGTGAAATAGCTGGCTACTTGCTCCCACTGCCATTATCTGTTCTGTTGTGAGGCTTCTAGAAACATTACATTAATTTCAGGATTTATCGAGCTGTCTGAGAGTATTCTTAAACAGGTGGGCTGCCATGAATATCATCCATAGGTTATTAACTACTGCAGTAACACAGAAATCCATCTCTCCACGCCTCAGCTCTGCTATTGTCACTACAACAAAGGTGACTTGCTTTAAGCATTTCTAACAATAGGATTACTCCATAATGCAGCTATGAAAGCAGAATGTAAGAGAGACGAGACGTTCATGCCTCCAAATATGCAGACAAATTATCTTTGTTGCTTTTTGTGCTGCTCTTCTAATGTTTTACTCCTCTCTCTCACTGTAGAACTGGAGCAATTCACATAGGAGACAGGATCCTAGCAATAAATAGTAGCAGCCTGAAAGGAAAACCTTTGAGTGAAGCCATTCATTTATTACAGATGGCAGGAGAAACTGTGACTCTGAAAATCAAGAAGCAGACAGATGGTGAGTATGGCCAAAGTAGCACCAGTGGTCTGTAATGAGTGTGTTTTTACAGATTAACAAGCATTTAGGCCATCCGTGGAAAAATGTCATGTCATTAGTAAAAGCATACTCCTAGAACTGCACTAAAGCAATGACCACCTCCCACCCCCCCTTTTCTTATAATCCTATTCAGCTACCAGTCCCAAGAAATTTTCTGTCCCTGTGGGTCACATAAATGAACTGAGCGATGCTGAAGATGAAACCTCTGCCGCACAGAAATCTGGCAAACTCTCAGACATCTATTCTACTACAGTCCCAAGTGTTGACAGCGCAGTAGAGTCGTGGGATGGCTCTGGTATTGATACCAGCTTTGGAAGTCAAGGTACTCTCAAGAATGAAGTCAGCATTTGAAGTAGAAACTGTTGACTTCATGGTTGAATTTCCTTTGCTTTAAAGAGAATCTTATTTGTACCAAGTTTAAATCTTGTGCTTTGTAATGTGCTGGTGTCTCATTATGACCACACACCTTGCCAGGCAGCATGATTTCTTACGCTTGGCTGGCCTCAGATTCATTCTTTTATGACAATGCAGTGTGTTACAAAGCATTTATCAATATGTTAACAGGCTTTTGTTAGCATTTCTGACATCTGAATGGCCAAGTCCATAGCTCATCTGCAACCAAATGAGTTTATCTTTCTAATATAGATCAATGCAAGGCACAGACCACTCTGAAGGTGTTCATGAATTTGGTGCCCATGTGCAGTAATTTTAATGGACAACAGATTTATTATAAACTGCTGAAGAGGGAACATTAGGTGTTACTTATGATTTGTAAATCTTTTTCTTCCTCATTCCTGCAGCATGTACACCTAACTTTCAGCCCTCAGAAGCAAACATTCTGTTTAAAGACATGGTTTTCATTAACACTAAGTTTTATGCTTCTGTTTGACTACTGTTTTGATCGGATTTTCAGGTAATTCCATTTTAATTTGTAGAAGGTTAGACAGATTTATTCAGGCAGTGAGGAACTCAGTCATCTTGTAATAATCTAGGTAACAAGTAAAATAACTTCCACACAGCATTTTTTGTTTAACAGACTTTGAAGTGATTATTTCCGTAGTAATAATGGTGTGCCCACTACCTTGCAGATATTTGAGCAGATAGATCCTTACCTCAATTAATTTTTTCTCACTTGCTCTGGTTTCATACATTCTTGCAACTCTTATTTGTCTGTTTTTCTGTGGCTTTCTAGGAGCATGGGTGGTAGCATGTTGTCCATGGCTGGTGGACAGCTGAGTTGTGTGAGCACTGCCCAGCAGATCGCCCATCCAGACTGAAGTTCTGTGCTGGTTATTTTCACTGCTATTCTTCAGTGTGCCTGCTCAGTGATAACACTGGTGCTTTTTTTTGTAAAGCAAAATGGTTCCTTTGAAACCTGCTGAGCTACATGAGATCAAGAAGCAGCTGATGTCACTGCTAATGGCCATTTTTTCTGGTTTTTAATTTTTAAATATTTCTTAGACTTACTGCATATATTTTGTCATCTTCTTTCCTTTCAACAGGATAGTCTCAATACATAATAGTCTCAATTCATTAAAACTCCATTTTTCAGCATTTTACTTTTAACTTACTGTTACATAAACATTTTATTTAGTACTCAATGTAATGAGTTAAACTCCTCCTCTGTAATTTGTATTTCACTGGAGTTAGAGTTGGGATGAATTTGCCTCCTCTTCTGTTTTTAACAGTCTTAGTCAGCTTATCAAAATAAATAAATCAGGTTAGATTTTCTTCTGATTTTTCTAAGTCCTAGGGAGAAATATTTCTGAAAAAGTGCCAAAATGATGGCTCTCATTTTCTGACTGATCTAATGATTTCTGGAGCAAATTATTCAACTGTGTAAAAGACAGACCCAGAGTCCTCTGCTAAATCCTGATCATTCAGACTTCATGCCAAAAACTAAACCAATATCTCAAACCGTATTATTTTTTTCTGGCTCCCCTAAGAAAATCAGCCCAATCTGGGCTGGGTACAGAGCACTTCTCTGTTTAAACAGCCTGAGTGTAATCAGAGTTGCACCTTATCCCTTGGTGTGGTACTAATGTGACCCATATTTCTACTAAAGTTCATTCTGTCTTGACCTGTCAAGCCGAGTTTGGCTTCTTTCCAAACCTTTCTTGGCATAAGCACAGACTAAGCAAATTGAGGATTTTGGAGAATGTTTCTGGAGTACCAGATAATGCTTTATCCTATTCGTTACTAATTTAATGCTGGTGATCCATCCTTTCTCTCCTTGAATTAACACCCTGGTTTGTACCTTTGTCTGATGCATCTGCCTTGGTAATCTGGAGCCTTCCCCACACAACAGTCCAATTTTCACAACCAAAACCCTTCCTAGAATTCAGGAGTGTGATAATGTCTGCCAGTTAGCTGGAGAAAAGCACACAACTCTGTAGTTGCATGGGATTTGAGGGAGACGAGTCCAGAGTGATTTATGGAAGTGAATTGCCCTCTTTAGAGAGGTGACAGCAGTGGCATTTGTTACTCATCAACAAAACTGATTTCCTAATCCACTATGCACATCAGAAAAGACCAAAAGAGGAATATGTCAAGATGAGATATATATACAGCAGCTCTACCTTACTGGATTTTGCATAACAGATCAGCACAAAGTTGTGACGAGTAAATCTGCGTGTTTTTTCTGATACATCACTTACAAGCTAGAGTCTTGTCAGGTTCCTACTTGGAATCCAAATTACAGTTAATTCGGTAAAGCTATTGAGCTAATACCAATGTTGCTTTTTTGATATAAGCACACAGGAAAAAAAAAAATAGTGCAGATGTCAAAGCCACCTGATGCCACTTGCACGGTCTTGAAACATTTGGAAACAGGTGATAGAGAAATCTCTGTGTGCAAGATGAGCTTTCCACGGGTGTCTGTTTGTCCTAGGCATGTGTGGCCCTTGTGAGACTTCAGAGCCCTAGTGAAATGGAGTAGCTCAGCTAGGAACAAGCCCCCCTGCCCAAACACACATGATACAGAGATTTCATGTGTTGGCCTTTACATAAGGCAGCACAACCATGCAGAGCAGAGCTGGGCTGTGACAGCAGTCCTGAACCTGTATTAATGAGTCCTTGACTCTATGGTGCCGAGACAGTCACTCTCCTTCCTCTTGTGGCATTTAATCCAGGTAAAGGTCACTCGGGAGCCTCTGCACCATGCCAACCTACGCATCTAGATAGCCATGATGCATATTAGCAGGGGGCATAATTGACACTAGTATGTCACTAAGTTTTAATTACATTGCTTACATTAGAAAAGTACTAAGAGGCAGAAAAATCTGTCTTGTCTTGTCATCTGAAAATGGTTCAGGTTTGTTTGTTTCTTTTAATGCATCCTTGCAAACCTTTTAATAGGTCTGAAGCATTTTTTTCCTTAATAAATTAGGTTTATTTTGGGATATTTTACACGTGACCATGTCAACACATGGCTAATATTCATATCTACTTATTCACTAATATGAATAATTTCATGCATGAAGTCAAACTGGAAATTGATAAACTTGTGAAAAAGTCCAGCACAAATCAGAAACAGCTGAGACACGAAGAGTAGGAAACCTGTGTTGGATATGTTTAAGATTTTACTTTTGACTGGCTTTCACAGAAGCAGCTCTAGAGCACCAATAATTTGGGGCATAATTTAGGTCATTTATTCTTCTAAATACCTGAATACGAGAGCAGAAGTGAGGTAAGAGGAAGCAATTATAAGTCCACATTCAATGTCCAGAAAACCTAGCTTCAAAGATGTACTTTTTTGTCATTAAAACATATACAGTAGCATAAGTATATAATTCTCCTTTTTAGGACCCAGCTATCAGGCTTCAGGATACAACTTCAATGCCTATGAATGGAGGAGTCCTAAACAGAGGGGCAGCTTGTCCCCTCCAAGCAGACCACGAAACCACCCATTCCATGACCCAGTACTGAGTGATGAGGAATGGGACCGACCTACAGCAAGCAGGTAGGTTCTTGTACAAGTTTCTGTTTTGTTATTGGCGGCTGTAGCAGTGCCTCAAAAAGGGACACGTTGTCTAGAATGAAATTATGTTTTTCTAACTCAGCGGTAGCAGTTCTTCCTTTAAATATAAGATATGGTATACTTTATGGAACTTATCAGAGTAGATGAACGACATTTGTCAAAGATTATGATGCTAAAACCAAGGCATATATTTATTCTGAGTTACTTAAAAAATAAAAAAATAAAGTAGGACATTCCCTTGGGTAAGCTTCAAAAATTAATTGCTCTGTTTTCCACTTCACAAAAATAACCCTGTAAGAGGAAGTGGACAAAGACAACCAGCATGTTAATCTTGTCTTCCATGAAAATTCTTCATTTTGGTTTTGGCAAAGAAGCAGGTATTACAGCCTTCTTCCAGAAATGCTTTAGAGCTCTGCAGTGGTTCAGTGGGAGAACAAAGTGACCGTAGTAGAAATATCTTGTCCAAAGCTATGCATGGGCATGCATATTTTCTGCCTTGCATTCCTCTTCTGAGAAGTAAATCCCCTCTTCAGTGAATTCCTCTGCTGGCAGCAGAATTTTCTGAGGGAAAAAGTCTTGGTTGATATTGCTCAGAGGCAGCAAAAGATGCAAAAAAAATGGAAATCTCTTATTCTCTGTTCTAACGATGATCCAGCAGTGGAACCACTACAGAGCCCTGGGTGATAATTCCTGCCCAATAAGTGTTTCCTCAGAGAAAGTCAGACAGACAGCACAGAAAGATTTCAGTGCTCTTTATACCTGTTGTCAAGACTTGCAGACGTGCACGTCTTTAGTTAGAAATACAGTTTCTTGTCATAGCAACATGATGAGCCTGAAGTCTCAGTCTGTGACAAATTCAAGCTTAGTACTACAGAAAACCATTCTTATATAAACCTACTGGATAAGGGTCCTTTAAATTTGTGAATCAAGGCAAAACTTAGATGGCAATGCAGCTTTTCAGGAGCTGAATGCTAAATCCTCAGATAGAGCAGATTGCCCAGTGGCATTTTGTCTGGAGACAAGTCTGTCAAGATGATAGCTGAGATCTGGGCAAGTGTAAACACTCACCCTTTACCCAGCTCCTTTGGTCCCTACTGGCCAGAAGCATATCAGAAGTTTTCATAGGCTGTTAGTGGACAACATTTAATAAAGGAAGTGAATGTCGTTTTCTTCATACTTCCCATTCTTAACAAGTAACTGTCTTTAATCTGAGAGCAGTAGTTTTATCCACAGCAATTGATGGTGCTCCTATACCAAGTAGGGGAGAATTTGGGAAGGGTACATCTGTTTTTCCTGCCTGTTAGAGGGGTCTCCAGAAAAACACCTCTTCTCTGCCCCTAGCTAATCATTCTGTCTTGTTCTCTAACACTAAAAAGTAATTTTTTCTTACCTTTATTTTGTGTAGCACAGCTTCCAAGAATATGTGGCAACAGAAAGAGACTGAGACGTTGGGAGACAATCAAGAAAACCATTTAAAGCAAACTTCTGTAGAAAGGTCAGGGGGAGAGAGCATCAGGAGCGTGAAGAAAGAGGGCAAGCTGTGGAAAGGTGCCTCTGGTGGGCAAAGGAAAGGTGGGGGACAGCTGGAAGAGTGGAATACTCCCAGGTAGGAAAACAAAGAGTGCACAGGAGTGAGATCCAACTGGACTGGGACAGAGGGAAGGGAGAGAGGGAAGAAAGTAAAAACAGTTAAAAGGAGAAAAAGGAGAAAAAATGGGTGAAAGCAGAAGGCACGTCACTAACATGCCACTGAGTGACAATGACATTTCAGTTGGCATGTGAGTGAAACCAGAGCAGAAACTGCTCTGTAGCCTTGTTTCTACCTACCACTGACAGGTAGGACAAGTCAGTTACAGTTCCTGCTCCAGGGAAAATGTTTTGCATTTTAAAACATTACCTACAGGAGTGAGTGTGCCAGATCCTAGAATACTCTATCACCTCCTGATGGAGGAAAAAGAAAAGTGGGGAGTGGCAGGGGATCACTTGGTCTCTTGCATGTCAATAAGAACCAAATCACAGACACCTGTGGTTTCATATCTGTCCCACTACCTCTCCTTCAGCACTTTTGTGTATCTAAATTCCTGATGGCTCTTTGAATGAGCATCCATTTGAGAACCAAATATATTTGTTACAGCTCAAACAATATTTCACATGACATAAAATCAATCTCTCGGGTTTTGTTTCAGGGAAAACAAATTAGATGAGAAATGATTTGGAATCTCTTTTTTTTTTTTTTTTTTGATGCAGCAGCTCAGCTACAAATCAGTTTATTAATGTGGCTATAATGGAGATGAAAAAGTTGAGCATTTCACACAAGAGACAAGACTCAGGGAAAAATCAAAAGAGGAGGTGAGGGGACCCAAAAGAGGAATTGTTCCAGCCAAAAGGAGGTCCAGACTTACAGGCATCATCATTTCAGGTTTCACTGGAGTCAGAAGGAATGGAGATCCTGTTCTAGAAAGCCCAGCCTTTGCCGTCACAGGCATACAATCCTGTTCATTAACTCAAGCTCCATTCTATGTTACAATATTAGTATCCAATACAAAGAAGGTATTGGATTGGATTAATTTGTCGATGTTCGATGTTAGCAGTTAAAAAAAACTACTTAGGCTGATTGAAAGAGCTAATTTCAGAAGTTAAGGATCTTTCCAAAACTGTGTTTTAAATATTTTCTTATCTTGCCTGGGAGGAATTGCATCTGTGCTCTGAGTAGGTATTCTCACCATTTCTGTCTCTATTGCAATATCTCAGCAGTGACACTGATGCTAGCTGGAGAATCATTGCAATAAGAGATCCAGACGGCTGGCCATTGCCTGCCTGACTGATCGTAGCTGTAAGAAAGCATCTCTGAGGCAGAGTATCATGTGGGAAGCATTCAAGCTGTTGTTGGTTGTGCTGGGCAATTCCTCTATTTAAAAGCTATTATGTTAACAGTGCTACATTGGTGCTGTTCTCAGTAATACACAGTTTGTCAAGCAAGGCCTCAGATGCTTCCATGACAGTGTTTGCTCTGTTTATGTTAAGCATCTCTAGCTGCAGTCCATGGGCAGCTGCTCCAAAGTAACAGCTTCCTGCCACCAAAAGGGCAATTTTTGTTCTTTCCGTCCCTCATCCTTCCCCTGTGCCTGTCACATCAGTTGGTACGTAAAATGACTGGAGCAGTTTCTGTTGTGGCAGTCAGGTGGGGTAAACTGATAATGATAAATGCTGCTTAGACTGAATCAGGTGAAACCACCACCCCCCCTCTTTTACAAGATGCTGTTTGTCAAACTGGGGCTCTTTTCATGTTCCCTGAGAGAAGTCTGTGAGGTTGAAAGCGACTGCCAGGCTGTGAGAAGACTTGTGTCCAGGCTCTGCATGTCCAGCAACCTCCCCACTCTCCTGCCTACCTACCGTAACCTTCTGTCATTCAAGTTGCAATCTGTGGCAAGGCACATGTGTAAAATATATTTTCAAGAGGAAAAAAATAAAAATAAAACACCTTTTTTAACCTCTCATTGTAAATCTAGCTTCGCAGGTACCCATGATAACACCGAGGCTGACCAGGAGGAAAACTTCTGGTCTCAGGCTCTGGAGGATTTAGAGACCTGTGGCCAGTCAGGAATTCTGAGGGAACTAGAGGTAGAACAATCTTAACCTTTCTTTCCGATTATAGAGAAATATAATGGTTTTGGTTTGGTTTACATTCATTTTATTTTCTCCTTTTTTTCTTTTAATTTGCACTAATCACACCAATTCATTTAAAAGCTTTAACCCCTCTCCACAGGACAAGGCTGACAGGCGTCTGTCTTTGAGAAACATGACTCTCTTGGTACCTACCCTTTACGTTTATATTTTTTGCTTGTGCAGCTGCCTCCCCCGCCCCTAACCAGAGCTATTTTTCTTTTGTACAATGCAACTGAAATTCTATAAAACATGTTCACCCCAGAGCTTTTGACTTGTAGCTTCTGCTGTGCATACCACTGGGGCTGTCTGCACAGGCAGCAAATGGCGCAGAACTTCCTAAGTGGGCACATCTTTCCTGCAGCAATGCATCCCCTTCTCTGATGGCCGCTTTACGCAGCTTTTCTGAGCATGTTTTAGGTTGTCTTTTAAACTGAAACTTAATTTGATTAAGATGAACATAAAAGAAAATCGTCTTCTCAAAACGTTCTTCTCAAAATGTTTGGCTATAATCTTACCATGCTGAAAAAAAAAATCCTGCTAATGTGAGAAGTGTTTGTTATACAGTAAATTCTTCATGATGCAACAAATTTCACCCTGAAATTTATTGCAAATCTAACCGTGCTTCATGTTAGATTGTATGTGGAGTGGGGTTGGGGAAGAGGCAGAGTAAGTTTGAGTCTTTATTTTTGTAATCACCTTTTCTCTAAGTTCTCTTATCGGAACAATTAAGATTATACTGCCACTTAAAGCCGTGGGATGAAAGGTCCTAAAATATTTTCTTTTATGTTCTTTTAAATTCCTGGAGCTGCGAAACTGGCAGAATCTCATTTTCATTTTTATGTTACATGAAGTCCTGTAGCAGCCAGGAGGAATGTGAATGGCATAACTGGGTGAAAGTCTTTCAGTTCAGATTAATTTATTTCCTTCAGATTTATGGCTTCTGTATTGCATGTGTGGGTAGCAAAATGTGATTCTCATGTATTTGTTATTGCAAACCAGAGAAAACCAGGAGAAAATGTTATATGGGTTTAATTCCGTAGTTAGATATGGTTTGGTACCACAGGCTTCTCATGCAGTTTTCAATATTCAGAGCACAATAAAAGGATATGGAAGTAGGCAATTCAGAAGTGGAAATGGATCATTCAGGATGACCAGAATTCAGTTACTTCAAGAGGCTGAGTCTTCCTCAGCCTTTTACAAAAGTGAAATTCTGAACTGCAGGTGCTGTATCATTTAGAGCATCATCTTCTTGCACAACCCACAGATCTGAAAAGAAAGCGAGACCAATTCAGTGTGACAAGATGCTGAGAATGGCAATGCCTCTGTTTTATGAAGTACCATTGCGTAGTCAAGGACTCCTTCTCATTTTTCATTTCAAGGTCTTCAGCCAAAGAGCAAAGAAAACTGTTGTTTGCCAAGTCTTCCAGCTGCTTTTGCTCCATCAGGGTGTAATATCCATCATTTCAGAGCACAGGAGAGACTGTTAAAGCTACAATAGATTACCTTGTAGTGAAAGTAGTGCTGGAGCTGGGAGAAAGACGGGTGACAGACGTGGTCACCAGAGTCAGAAGCAAACGTTTCTTTGCCTGTTTTTCTCCTATTTTTCCGCACTTCATTTTCACTTCTCATTTTCAAGCAGGCTGCCTGCATCCTGTCCCAGTCAGAGTTCAGCTTATGGCCGTTTAATTTCCCATTTCACTTGTCCATCAGTGCCAGGGAGAACAAACAGGAAATTCAGTGTACCCCATGCTGTCAGCAGCAACAGGCTGCACGGCTGTATGGTGGCAGTGCCAAAGCACTTCCACCTCCCGTTCCCTCAAGCAGAAATTCTTTCACAACAGAGGAGCCTCCTTGCTGTGCACGAGTACTTTTCCTGTCAGTCCGTTCCACCCAGTGGATGAGATGACTCCTGTTGTCTTCGTTCAAGATTTCACGCTCTGCATCTTCTTTCATGTAACATAAAAGGATAGCTTTTACTGAGACAGGGGGTTGTATCTCTGAGGTAATAGTGCTAGCTGAGGTAGTTACTCTTGCAATGTGCATTTTTGCATAATGCACATTATGCAAAAGGTCTTTCAGAGCAGGGAGCTTACCTGTGCTCAGTTTCCCCCGTTCAGGCACTGTCCCTGCCAGTGCTGAGTCTAGTGCTGCCTTCACACTCTGCTGACTTTTTTTTCCGCCTTGTACACCCACTCTGTCTTGTAAACATCCTCCTATAGATCCAATTCCAACAAATGTAATTACGCCACAACTTACGTGTCATTTTATTTACATGTCAAATGTTTTAAATAAACAGTTATACTATGCACTCTTCAGTCCTGCCTGCCAGGAGACTAGCTTAGCAGCATAGCCATTCCAGTGCTCAGTATTTTAGTTGGAAATGCCATCTGAAAACTTTTGCCTGTAGGGTTTTGTTACTGTTGTTGTGTTTTGTTGTGGTTCTGTATTTTATAGTGACTTGCAAGCAGATTGAACATCTGTCTTCTTGCCTTTTGCTGTGCCCTGAGTGATTGTGTTTTAACAAAAAATAGAGAAGTTTTTCTTACTGCTATGAATTAACCGCTTACTTAACCCACATTCTGTGTTAAAAATTAACCTGTTCATTAATGCTCTAGGCCACAATTATGTCAGGAAGTACAATGAGTTTGAATCATGAAAACCCACAACCTCGTAGCCAGCTGGGAAGACAAGCCAGCTTCCAGGAAAGAAGCACTGTAAGGCCACATTACAGTCAAACTACTCGTAGCAACACATTGCCATCAGATGTGGGGAGAAAGTCCATGGTTATGAGAAAATTTAAGCAAGAAATGAAAGAAATCATGTCACCAACTCCTGTGGAGTTACACAAGGTCTGTAATTTTTCTTCTGACAGTTTCGAAATAATATATTCAGCATAGGGAATCTAATTATGTATGGCAATACAGTAAGCACTTTTTATAATGGCTCCACAGATGTAATTCTGGGGCCATGCATATTAGTTCGTACAAAAACATTAATGATATATCCTTATGGGGAAAACAAACAAATAAGATGCATCCTTGTCTACTATTTACTTTTGCAACAAATCCTCAAAAGGGACTGCTCTTCTGCAAGGAGGATCCACTGGTAATTTGAATTGACAATACCAATAACTCATCTCTGCAAAATGTGTTCATTAAAAAAAAAAAAACAAAGTTTAATCTCTAGAAAATACTTTTCTTTAGAAAATTACTCAGGGGGGTTTGGGGCTCCCATTGGTCCTTCTTCAAATTAACACTCATTTTGAATCAAGTACATGATACTCGATGTATACAATATAGAATGTACTTCAAATTAGCTATTGTTTCACGTCTCTTTATAATTCGTTTGCTATAAAAAGGATTTTAAAATTTCAGCCTATGCAACTTTTCACTGGTCAAGACTGTTGAAATCACACAGAGATATTAAGGTGGCTCTACGCCCCAAGGAAGTAATGGATAAGTTATCTTTAAATATGCACAGTAAATGCCATGCTGGTTGAAATCTCAAGCCCAGTAATGCCATAACAGCAACCAGATCCCAAAACTGTGGGGAATGTTACAATGCTCTTCTCCTTGATGGGAATGAGCATCCCATCTCCTGCACCATCTTCTTCTTGAAGGTCTGAGTTTTTCCCAGAGAGGAGACAGAAGCATGGAGAAAGTTCTTTTAAAGGTCACGTGACATCACTCTAAAGAGGGTTGGTTTGCTTTTTAGTCCCTGCAGGTTTCATAGAACCATGGAATGGTTTGGGTTGGAAGGGGCCTTAAAGCCCACCCAGCTCCAAGCCCCTGCCATGGCAGGGACACCTCCCACCAGACCAGGTTGCCCAAAGCCCCATCCAGCCTGGCCTTGAGCACCTCCAGGGATGGGGCACCCACAGCCTCTGAGTTTAGTTCACAGTTCATTCAGTTTAGCTTAGTAAGGTAGTGTCTCAGTGAGTATGTGCTAAACGAATGTTTATAGAAGATATTGGAGAGTGGATCTTGCATTTGGACAATGAATAAATTGTCGATGTAAGTAGTCAATAGGGTGTGTTGTGATAGTTTTAAGCTATTTGTATTTCCAGCTTGATATGAAGTGATTAATGGGGTTGGTTACTGTGCTCAGTTTTCTGGAGTGGAAAGTAAATGTGAGATAAAAGATGAAACTACACCAGCAGGCATTAAATGGTGCACTCACATTCAGCAAAGATATTTCTGTGGATTATAAAACCAGCCTTTCATGATTGATGAAACAAATCTTTTGCTGGAGAGGAAGTCAGCTTGCTACTAATGAGTTAGTGCTGTATTAGAGCTGCTAGCTCTTAAGTACTGGTCAGTAAAAAATACCCTGTGCTAGAGATTTTTTTTTTTTTTTTTTTTTTTTACTATTTTTTGTTGTTGTTGTAAAGATTGCTGTGATCTTCCATTTAAGTAATTTTTGTGTTTTGTTGAGACAATGTACCTGCTTTTTCATGGTCTGCTGAAGTGATGTTGAGTTTGCTTACACTGTTTGTTCTGTCATGAAGTCATTTCCTTTCTAAAAGTCTAAAAGTCAAACTTGCACTATAGTTTCCAATCTTTAATCCAGTCATTTAAGAAAAATAGAAACCTGTGACTGGACCTTATGGGCCAGTTCACTAAAGTATGTTTATACCCCTATGATGACACAGGCAGGTTAACCCAGGCATCATGGGCTGGTTTTATATTTATGCTTATCTTAGTAAGTTCTTCCTGGTTAGTTTTCTTACTGGTTCTTGTGTAGCAATGTGCCTTTTACTTTCTCTTCCCTCCTTAATTTTTGACATAGACCTCTAGTTTAACATGAATAACCTGTTCAGTTTCTATTTCTTAAGGAAAATTTGTCCAGTCGGTTTTCCAAAACAGCTGCAGTGCCTCAAGAATGACTGGGAATTCGATGTCAGAGAAATTCCTCAGTTTAAGTATTTTTTGTAACAAGTTTTGCTGGCTAATGTGCTCTGCCCTCTTGCAGGCAAATGTCTCAATCATTTGGGCCACTGACAGGGCAACAAATGAACTAATAACTGCTTTGGAAAACTGTGATGGTATAAGCAGTCCTTGAAATACAAGCTAAGATAGAGCTTGCCTAAGACTTACTTCAGTGAGACATTCAAGGATGTCCACAACTGTACACAGCTGAGTTTTCGTAGTGCCTTCAGCAGGACAGTGCAGGTGCTTATTTACTACCTCAGTGCAATGATTTTGCTCATGTGTTGAGTCAGGACCTACGTGCCCTACAGATCAGAATTCATACCTTAGTTTGATTACAGTGGGATGGGCCGACCAAGGAAGATGTTCCACTGTTTTTCATAATCTGATTGGGAGAGAGCTACAATATTTCATTGTAGCTCTCATTGTAGCAATATTTCATTGAAGGAAAAGCCACACATAAAAACCGAAATGCATAAATTGCTGGTCTAGCTGTGTATGGTAAGCGAGAATAAGACTGGATAAAACTCCTCAGGCTATAAACACAGATGAGTAAGTTATGTTACCAGCTTGTCCTTCTCAGAAGCGTACTTGTCAGAAGGGTAACACAGCCCTGAGAATTATTTTACTTAATGCTGCAAACCTTGCAGCAAGTTAACCTGAATTCATCACCGCTATTCCTTAACTTCACTGCATTGTATTCATCAAACAATTATTTTAACTACTTTTGTCCTGGGGAAGCTAGGATTGAGACGTGTCGTACAGATCTCTTAAAACACTTATTCTAGATGGTTTAATCAGCAGCATTTAATTTAGCTGAACACCATATCGCTACCCAAATTGAATTAATGCCTTTATTTGATTTTATCTACTTAGGTAAGCATATAGATTAATGTTTTTCTTAAAATCGTAACAGACCATTTTTAAAAGTTGCATAGACCAAGCATTCCTCTGAGAGCAAAAATATGCTCAAGACATAAGATAATTTTTTAACATTATTGCTGCAAGTAGGCATTAACCTAACATTACCATTGGTTAAAATTTCTCAATATCTAATCTATGCAAGACATATAAATTTAAATTAAACATTTTTCCTCTAGAATTGAGAGGGAGGAGAGGCACAGAAACTAGCTCAAAACCTGTAAGCCTCTGCTTAAAATTTGTAACTATTTAATTGCTTATGAAATATGAATTAAATTTCCATTTCAGCTTTCCTTTCCCCTTAGGCTCCTAATGCAAATTTAAAAGTCTAACAAATCATCTACAATTGAGATTTTGCTATTGAGGTCAAAACTTCCAAACAGTGTTGATCAAAGTGCATATAATACATAGGAAGATCTAGGTGTTCCATGAATTGCCTACAACCTCATCCCCTCCAGATTGGCTGCATTAGTGGCAAATGAAGAAAGAAACCTGTGTGGTTAAGGCTTTGCCCATATTCATTATTAAATAAAAATCAGAGTATTTCAGGTAGCAGTGTTTTTTTTTCTCTGAGATTCTCTTTTAGAAATATATGCTGCCGTAAAAAGAAGTAGCCCTAATGCTCATGTGGAATGGCACTTCTGTAGACCTGCAGAGCAGAACTTGTGCATATTTTGTTTGCTGTTAGACCACATACTAAGAATAGGAAAAAAGGCAACACTGTCCTAGAGCATTTAACTAGGACCACCGCCTGTAGTGCCTGCAGAATTGTTGTCCGCTCTGTCGTGGCTTTGGCAAGGTCTTGACTGTAACAGAGTGCCCAGTTTGGGGTCTGAAAGATAAAGAGGGATGTTGTCCTACCAAGCAGAGCCCAGAGAAAAACACTCCTTGTTTCACATATCTGCAGAGGAGAGAATAAAGTGATTTCCTCGTTCTTTGTGGCTAGCAGCAGGCTTAAGTCTCAGCAAGGGTGATTTAGTTTAGACAGAGGGAAAATAGCTGAGGCACGGGAAGGGATTACTTTAATAGACTGTGGGGTTTCCATCAGTGGAGATTTTAAGAAGCAGGACAGATAAATGTCTTTCAGAAATGGGTTAGATGCAGTTGATCCTGCCTTACAGCAAGAGTAGAGCCTAAATGACTTCAGAGAGCCCTGTTTCGTATGGTTTAGTACTTCCTCTGAGGTTGGATCCACCTCCACTTAACTCCAGGGCCTGAAGGAAGAGGGAGGAGAAAAGAAAAGGAACGAGTGGGAAGTTCCTTTTAAAAAATGGTGCCATCTGTGCCAGAAGAACATGGTATTTTAAGTCTTGTCTCCTCTTAGGCCTTGTATCCTGGTTTTATGTTTAGTTTTCAAGGCTTCTTTACGAAGCAGTTAACAGGAAGCATTCCTACCCTTCATGACAGCGTGGAAAATAAGTTATTGTCGTGGTTTAACCCGACCGGCAGCTAAACACCACGCAGCCGTTCGCTCACCCTCCCCCCTCCCTCTCTGGGACGGGGGAGAGAAATGGAAAGTGAAGCCCGTGAGTTGAGATAAAGACAGTTTAATAAGACAGGAAAAAAAAATAACAAAAATAATAATAACAATAATAATAATGATGATACAATGGTGATAATACGAAAGTAATAATAGTATGTACAAACAAGTGATGCACAATGCAATTGCTCACCACCCGCTGACCGATGCCCAGCCTAACCCCGAGCAGTCCGGCCCCCTCCCCCCGGCTAGCCACCCCTATATATTGTTTAGCATGACGTCAGATGGTATGGAATACCCCTTTGGCTAGTTTGGGTCACCTGTCCTGGGTCTGTCCCCTCCCAGCTCTTACTGCACCCCCCAGCCTGCCCGTTGGCAGGACAGAGCAAAGGCTGAGATGTCCTTGGCTTAGTATAAGCACTGCTCTGCAACAATTAAAGCATCGGGGTGTTATCAGCACTCTTCTCATTCTAAGCCAAAACACAGCATTCCACCAGCTACTAGGAAGAAAATTAATTCTGTGCTAACTGAAACCAGGACATCTATCCACCCCTTATTCCATACCATTTATGTCATGCTCAGGTTACACTCTTTTCCATACATTCTAATTCGTCACCTATAGTAATCATGGTAGTGATAACATACAGTATAATATACTATTTAACATGGTGCAATTCAGTTCATGGGCTATTCTCACCCAGTATTAAATCTCCTTGAGGTACACACCGGACCTCTCCGTTCTTTTGCATCACCCACCAAGTATATCCAGGTCCCTGAGCGAAAACAATTCCACGAATAGGTTTGCCTTTTCCTGAGGCAGGAGTAGCCCAGACTGTTTTACCCAGCATATTTTTTACATGCACTACAGGAACTTTATCCCCATCTACAGTACGTAACAGGTTTGATTGGGCAGGTCCAGCTCGGTTGGTAGATCCCCTAGTATTGACTAACCAGGTGGCCTTTGCCAAATGCGTATCCCAGTTTTTGAACGTCCCAGCGCCCATTGCTTTCAAGGTAGTCTTTAACAGGCCATTGTATCGTTCAACTTTCCCGGAGGCTGGTGCATGATAGGGGATGTGATACACCCATTCAATACCATGTTCTTTGGCCCAAGTGTCTATAAGGTTGTTTCGGAAGTGAGTCCCATTGTCTGATTCTATTCTTTCTGGGGTGCCATGTCGCCATAGGACTTGCTTTTCAAGGCCCAGGATGGTGTTCCGGGCGGTGGCATGAGGCACAGGATATGTTTCCAGCCATCCGGTGGTTGCTTCCACCATTGTAAGTACGTGGCGCTTGCCATTGCGAGTTTGAGGGAGTGTGATGTAATCAATCTGCCAGGCCTCTCCATATTTATATTTCAGCCATCGTCCTCCATACCAAAGAGGCTTTGACCGTTTGGCTTGCTTGATTGCAGCACATGTTTCACAGTCATGAATAACCTGTGCTATAGCGTCCATGGTCAAGTCCACCCCTCGATCACGAGCCCATCTGTATGTTGCATCTCTACCTTGATGGCCTGAGGTGTCATGGGCCCATCGGGCTATAAATAATTCACCTTTATGCTGCCAATCCAGGTCCACCTGAGCTACTTCAATCTTAGCAGCCTGATCCACCTGCTGGTTGTTTTGATGTTCTTCAGTAGCCCGATTCTTGGGCACATGAGCATCTACGTGGCGTACTTTCACAGCCAGGTTCTCTACCCGAGCAGCAATATCTTGCCACAATGCAGCAGCCCAGATAGGTTTGCCCCTACGCTGCCAGTTGTTTTGCTTCCATTGCTGTAACCATCCCCACAGGGCATTTGCTACCATCCATGAATCGGTGTAGAGATAGAGAACTGGCCATTTTTCTCGTTCAGCAATGTCTAAAGCCAGCTGAATGGCTTTCACTTCTGCAAACTGACTCGATTCACCTTCTCCCTCAGCAGCTTCTGCAACTCGTCGCGTAGGACTCCATACAGCAGCCTTCCATCTCCGATGCTTCCCCACAATACGACAGGACCCATCAGTGAACAGGGCATATTTCTTTTCATTCTCTGGCAACTGGTTGTACAGTGGGGCTTCTTCAGCACGACCCACCTCCTCCTCTGATGATATCCCAAAGTATTTGCCTTCTGGCCAGTCCATGATCACTTCCAATATTCCTGGGCGACTGGGGTTTCCTATTCGAGCCCGCTGAGTAATCAGTGCAACCCACTTGCTCCATGTAGCATCAGTTGCATGATGCGTAGAGGGGACCCTTCCCTTGAACATCCAGCCTAGTACCGGTAATCGGGGTGCTAGGAGGAGCTGCGCTTCAGTACCGACCACCTCCGAAGCAGATCGAACTCCTTCATATGCTGCCAATATCTCCTTTTCAGTTGGAGTATAGCGGGCCTCAGATCCTCTGTATCCCCGACTCCAAAACCCCAGAGGCCGACCTCGAGTTTCCCCAGGTTCTTTCTGCCAGAGGCTCCAGGTGGGGCCGTTCTCCCCGGCTGCAGTGTAGAGCACATTCTTTACATCTGGTCCTGTTCGAACTGGCCCAAGGGCTACTGCATGGACTATTTCCTGCTTGATTTGTTCAAAGGCTTGTCGTTGTTCAGGGCCCCATTCAAACTCATTCTTCTTACGAGTTACTTGGTAGAGTGGGTTTACAATCAGACTGTAATTTGGGATGTGCATTCTCCAAAACCCCACAACACCTAGGAAAGTCTGTGTTTCTTTTTTGTTAGTTGGTGGAGACATAGCTGTTATTTTGTTGATCACATCCATTGGGATTTGACGACGTCCATCTTGCCATTTTATTCCTAAAAACTGGATCTCCCGTGCAGGTCCTTTGACTTTATTTTGTTTTATGGCAAAACCGGCTTTCAGAAGGATTTGGACTATTTTCTTCCCTTTCTCGAAAACTTCCTCTGCTGTGTCACCCCACACAATAATGTCATCGATGTACTGCAGGTGTTCAGGAGCTTCCCCCTGCTCTAGTGCAGACTGGATCAGCCCATGGCAAATGGTAGGGCTGTGTTTCCACCCCTGGGGCAGCCTATTCCAAGTATATTGGACTCCCCTCCAAGTGAAGGCAAATTGTGGCCTGCACTCTGCTGCTAGAGGGATGGAGAAAAATGCATTAGCGATATCAATTGTGGCGTACCACTTGGCTGCCTTCGATTCAAGTTCATACTGAAGTTCCAGCATGTCCGGCACTGCAGCACTCAGTGGTGGCGTGACTTCGTTCAGGCCGCGATAGTCCACTGTTAGTCTCCACTCGCCATTAGACTTTCGCACTGGCCATATGGGACTATTGAAAGGTGAATGAGTCTTGCTGATCACTCCTTGGCTCTCCAATTGACGAATTAGCTTATGGATGGGAATCAGGGAGTCTCGGTTGGTGCGATATTGCCGCCGGTGCACAGTTGTGGTAGCAATTGGCACTTGCTGTTCTTCGACCCTCAGCAACCCCACAACAGAGGGGTCCTCTGAGAGACCAGGCAAGGTAGATAATTGTTTAATGCCCTCTGTCTCTAAGGCAGCAATACCAAAAGCCCACCGGAACCCTTTTGGGTCCTTGCAGTATCCTCTTCTAAGATAGTCTATGCCAAGGATACATGGAGCATCCGGACCAGTCACAATGCGGTGCTTTTCCCACTCATTCCCAGTCAGACTCACTTCAGCCTCCAATACAGTCAACTGCTGAGATCCCCCTGTCACTCCACAAATATAGATGGGCTCTGGTCCTTTATAGCTCGATGGCATTATAGTACATTGTGCACCGGTGTCTACTAAAGCCTTATACTTCTGTGCGCGTGATGTGCCAGGCCATCGAATCCACACAGTCCAATAAACTCGATTGTCCCTTTCCTCCCCCTGGCTGGAGGCAGGGCCCCCCTAATCCTGGTCAGAATCTTCCTCGTTTCTGTGTTTGAAGGACTGTCTGCTGGAAGTTGGAGCAGCAAACTTTTCGGAGAATCCCTTTTTCCTGATTGTTTTCTTTTGCAACTCACGTACCCGTGCCTCTAGGGTCGCGGTAGATTTTCCATCCCACTTTCTCATGTCCTCTCCATGGTCTCGTAAGTAAAACCACAGGGTGGCACGGGGTGAGTACCCACCATATCGTCTTCCTTGTGTGGGTGAACGCCTACCCCTGACAGCTGAGACACTGCTTTGTACAGGTGCGAAGGAGAATAATCTCTCTTCAAGTTGGTGAACCTTTTCAGAAAGTTTCTCCCAAGTGTTCTCCTTTGGTCGGTGGGCACTGGTTGGTTCAGGTGGGGAGGACAATAGATTCTCTTCAAGTTGGTGAACCTTTTCAGAAAGTTTCTCCACAGCTGAGACGCAGGCCTGTAAGGAAGAGGAGAGACTTTCTTCGTACTGCCGGAGTTGTTTAGCCGCTTCACCCACTGTGGGTTCCTCATCCTCTTTCCAGGCCATTATTGCCAATGAGCTGGCATATGATGATGGTGCACTCCGTACAAACTTCCGCCACATGGGTCGTGTACACTTGACTTCATCTGGATCTGTGGATGTTTGTTTGAGGTCTGGATCCTCATAAATCACTTCCCGTACGGCTAATTCCCTCAGGTACTGGATTCCCTTCTCCATAGTGGTCCACTTGCCTGGTAGACATAAAATATCTTCCTTGAAGGGATACCTTTCCCTCACAGCTGAGAGGAGACGCCTCCAGAGGCTGGTGGGTCGTGCTCCATCTGCAATTGCTTTGTCAATGCCGGCGTCTCGAGCAAGGGATCCCAGCCGCTTGGCTTCCCTGCCGTCTAATTCCACACAATTGGCTCCAGAGTCCCAGCACCGGAGCAGCCAGGTGACAAGCTGCTCACCTATACAGCGACCAAAATCTTTTCGCACATCTCGTAGCTCGCGCTCGTTTAGGCTTCGGGTAGTTACTGTTGCTCTTTCGGCATCCTCATCTTCCTCCTCCTGAATCCTTGACGGCCCAGCGTCGTCATCATCTTCGTCATCTCTATACTTAGTTTTGGCAGAAGCCTTACCTGGATTGGCAGAAGACTCTCTGCGTTCTAAACGACTTGAATTTCTATACCATATTTTCACCTTCTCTACAGGGGCAGCTTGCACTGCTACTGCTCGTTTCTCTGACTTTGTTACAGGGTCTGCCACAGGGGTTGGAATGCCCTCTGCAGGGTCAACTTGCACTGCTACAGCTCGTTTCTCTGACACGGCCACAGGAGCTGGAGCGGCTACAGGAGCTGGAGCAGTTGCAGGAACCGGAGCTGTAGCAGCTACAGGAGCTGGAGCTGGAGCTGGAGCAGTTGCAGGAGCTGGGACTGGAGCAGCAGTAGGAGCTGGAGCTGGAGCGGCTTCAGGAGCTGGGACTGGAGCAGTTGCAGGAACTGGGACTGGAGTAGCGGCCGGAGCTGGAACTGGAGCGACTGCAGGAACTGGGACTGGAGCAGCTGCAGGAGCTGGAGCTGGAGCGGCTTCAGGAGCTGGAGCTGGAGCAGCTTCAGGAGCTGGGACTGGAGCAGTTGCAGGAACTGGGACTGGAGTAGCGGCCGGAGCTGGAACTGGAGCGACTGCAGGAGCTGGGACTGGAGCGGCTGCAGGAGCTGGGACTGGAGCGGCTGCAGGAGCTGGGACTGGAGCGGCTGCAGGAGCTGGAGCTGGAGCGGCTGCAGGAGCTGGGACTGGAGCGGCTGCAGGAGCTGGGACTGGAGTGGCTGCAGGAGCTGGGACTGGAGCGGCTGCAGAATCCACCGTAGGGGTCACAGTGGCCGTTGGATCTGTCACAGGGTTTGGAGTGGCCGCAGGGTCTGTCACTAAGTTGACAGCAGTATCAATGGCAGCTCGATAGGCATGAGCCAGGCCCCAGCACGTTACAATGATTTGTGTTACTTTGGAACTGCCAGAATCATTACACCTTTTTTTCAAGCATTCTGCCAGTTTTTGAGGATTTTGCCATTGTTCAGGGGTGAATTTCCAACACACTGGGGGTGCCAACTGCTCTAGATGCCTGCCCATATCCACCCATACTCCCTGCCACCCACAACTATACTGCCTCCGGGCAGATCTCCGGATGAGCTTCATAAGTAGTTGTTTAACTTTAAGCAGAATCTGAAGTGCATTCATGAGGCAGAACAACAAGACTATGGTATTCTGAGTATTCCAGAAATATTCAATATCTTGGAGAGCTATTGTGACAAGCTCAGGGGATAAGAGGGTGGTGAAGGAGGAAGGCAGAGTGACCCAGGAGGATACAGGGGTGGTGAAGGAGAAAGGGAGAGTAAGCAAGTAAGGAAAAATATCCTCCCCTTTCCCCTCCACAGATTGACTCTCTAATGGAGAAAAACAATAGGTATAATTGCTAATAGTTCCCAAGATGCTGTTTCCAAAGTACAGAGTCCACGATGTTACTGAGTATAAATACCAAGTTAGAGTCATGACCAGATATCTTATCGTCTCATAAGCCATTGCTATAACACTTAGTACCATAATGGTCTGAAACCAGGGCCCGGAGAGGAGAAACAACACTACAGAGAGCAAATACGGAAAATAATGTACTATAATACTCAATTTGGAAAACAGGCGCAGCAGAGTTGTGATTAAAGCAATCAGCATCATGACAAGTGACTATTAAGCAGGTCTAATCCTTCCACCAATTTTAGTTTAACACACTCTGATCAGATCTGCCGTTATCTCAACCTTTCGGGCCCCACGTTGGGCGCCAAAAAGACTGTCGTGGTTTAACCCGACCGGCAGCTAAACACCACGCAGCCGTTCGCTCACCCTCCCCCCTCCCTCTCTGGGACGGGGGAGAGAAATGGAAAGTGAAGCCCGTGAGTTGAGATAAAGACAGTTTAATAAGACAGGAAAAAAAAATAACAAAAATAATAATAACAATAATAATAATGATGATACAATGGTGATAATACGAAAGTAATAATAGTATGTACAAACAAGTGATGCACAATGCAATTGCTCACCACCCGCTGACCGATGCCCAGCCTAACCCCGAGCAGTCCGGCCCCCTCCCCCCGGCTAGCCACCCCTATATATTGTTTAGCATGACGTCAGATGGTATGGAATACCCCTTTGGCTAGTTTGGGTCACCTGTCCTGGGTCTGTCCCCTCCCAGCTCTTACTGCACCCCCCAGCCTGCCCGTTGGCAGGACAGAGCAAAGGCTGAGATGTCCTTGGCTTAGTATAAGCACTGCTCTGCAACAATTAAAGCATCGGGGTGTTATCAGCACTCTTCTCATTCTAAGCCAAAACACAGCATTCCACCAGCTACTAGGAAGAAAATTAATTCTGTGCTAACTGAAACCAGGACAGTTATTTATAAGAGGATTTCTGTCTTGGTACAGTGCTAATTATTTTTACCTCATGCCAGGAAAAGCACACAAATCTGTCAATTAACAAAATAAATCTCCCTCCTTCTTTATTTTTTGTTTTCTGGAGGGGGGAGTGTGGGAGCAATTGTTTTTAGTCTTGTGATACTGTTCGTCTTGTGGCACATCCACAGCAGCTTCAAACATACTTCAGACCAAACAATGTTAGATGGGCTGTGGTATCACAAACAAATGCCTCTGTGGATAACAAATTGTTAGAGGTTTCCCAGAGTCCTGCTGACACCAGCTGTCGATACAAATTAAAATCCTTCTCAGATGAAATATATTGAATTTGCAGATGGATTTGTCAGTAGGTGAAATGCCCTTTGACTCTTAAAATGCACGCTGAGATGGATAATGAAAGCTTCACTGACAAGTTAGGTCAGGCGAAAATGGGAGCAAAGACAGCTTAAGCTCAGCGGTCACTGGGAGGTTTGAAATGGAGGTCACAGACTGAAAAAGAGAACCCGTCACTGGAAAAGAGAAGGCCTCCAGCTTAATTAACAGGACTTTAGGCATGGCTTTCTACTTCACTGTACTGTACAAAGGGAGGAAAGCGAGGGAAGAGGAAGAACAGGTGTGAAAGTCAGGGATGAATACCGTGTGTGGATATTTGTGCTTACTGCAGCATGAGGCAGAGATGTTTTCACAGCAGCCCAGCGACGCTCCATCCACTTGTACAGACAAAATGGTGCTGTCGCTACAGCAGCTGGTCTGCCCTCCTGATGTGAGAGAGAAGCAAGGGAAAAAAAACACCCCTAAAGGAATAAAAAACTAAGTATACTTACAAAGAAGTTTCTGAATTCCGTTCTATCAAAAAACTAAAATAACAAAACTGCCTGCAAAGCACTAATTCTCCGAATGCTTGGAAAACCTCCTCCTAACAGCTTTAACTTCTATGTCCTACTGTTGAATGGCCGTCTCTTACCTCTGTAACTAACACACCTGCACTAACACAATTGGTTTTGTGCAGAATTCCCCTCCTGTGGGTCCTTCTGTAGGAGCCGTGTTTGTGCTTTCTTAGAAGTCTGCATTGTAACTCTTATACTGAGCACTGCTGAGACTGGGCCTTGCAGGGCTGGCCATCACCTGGCCAAAACAAAGAAAGCTGGCTGGGGATCAAGGTGCCAGTGGTATTTGTGCCCTGTGGCAGCTCCCGAAGCCATGACACAGGTCATGGTTTGGTTTAGGCCAGGTCTTTATTACCGCACATCAGCCTTCACCATCGAAATCCCCAAATGCCAAGTCTTGTTAGCAGCACTCACACTCCTGTGATTGAATTGAGACTGTTGGCTGCAATTAAATGATCAGTTCCCTGTGGAGAGATTATATGGATAGCTTTCAGTTAATTTCTTACCCATGCCACACAAAGCCTCATCATTTGGGAAGGAGGGGGTGGAACCTGTAGCTTAAAGTAAGCTCAGCTGATTTTACAGCCTGTTTTAGACTAGATTCAGACATTTGGGGCAACTAATTACGCTCTCAGAGTCAAAAATGGAATGAGTGAATCGCAAGACATGTTGTTAAACCCCAAAGCCTACAATTAAAGAATTTACTGATTTACTTAAGAGAAACAAAACCTAATTGGCTGACCAAGCTAATGCTTTGTACTTGGGTATCCTGGTGACTAGAGAACAGGACAGCAAAAGAGTAAGATTCAGAAAAAAAAATCATGCCACAAAACATGGCGTAGAAAACACGTTTCCAGCTGTTAAGTAGAAGTGAAGAGCACTGCTTATTACTGAAGGATAAGGAAGCTTCTGAGATCCTTAATATGATGTAAAAATGGGGTCATCTCCCATATAATATTAGAAGTACCACGTAGTAGTTAAGTGGTCCCTCGAACATGAACTAAGCCTAGGAAGGAGACCTGCCAAGTGCTTGTAGAAATGTGCACATGCTTTTTTTTCCCACCTTATCATCACATCACATTACCTCCGCAGGTAACTTTGTACAAGGACACTGATGGAGAAGACTTTGGGTTTAGTGTCTCAGATGGCTTGTTGGAAAAAGGAGTGTACGTTAAAAACATTCGACCAGCGGGCCCTGGCGATCTGGGTGGTTTGAAACCATACGACAGGCTGCTGCAGGTAATGTTTCTGGCACCACACAGGTTTGGCATGAATGGCCATGACGTACAGCAGCATTTTTGTAAAAGGATTTGTAACCATACTGCATGGTGTCTGGGTATGATCTGTGTACTCAGATGTGCGTGCAGAAAACTGCGTGAAGTTGTGTCAGCACTCATTCGGAGCAACCTTATTATCCGCGTTGCTTATTATATTTTCAATGAGGAGCAGTCTTGCTATTTTTTATTTCTGCTGAGAAAGGATGTGGGGGAAATGGGAAGAAGGAAAAAAATTATCCTAATTGCTTTGTGCCACAGGCTGTATAAATCACTTAGAGCCTAGATAAGGCAGCAGCACCTCATGGTGATTTGGGCTTTTATGCAGTAGAAGTAAGAGTAGATTTTTCTCTATTATGTCACATTTATAGAAACAAATTATTTATTTCAGAACTTCAAAGGAGACATAAAAATGCTTACTGGAAAGTTAGAATTTCCCAAGGCATTTCCAGATGGATTTGTAATTTTTCCTGTTCTTGATACAGACTTGAAAATTGTTTCTGTGCTTAATCCAAGCTGCTGATCGCCATAGTTGTAATAGCGTAACACAGAGCGCCACGCTTAGTGCGGTGCCAAGTTGGCTTGTGAGGGAAAAAGTTATTTATTTATTGTCAACTAGGCCAATAGAATGTTTGTGTATTAATAAATACCAGAGAAAACATAAACAGAAGCTTTAGATGTGGGCTGTGGCATTTAAATTGATGAATACTGTGAAAGTGAGAAAAATTATGTGCTGTTAAGTATCATACATGTATACGGAACAGGCATTGTGACTCCTGACAACCACTATCACCGAGGCCAGTAAGGCCATTTTAGCCACATTCCATTAAACAGGAAGTAAAAAACTTCATTGATGTCTTCAGATCAGACAGATACCGTAGTTAAATGGTCTTTTATCGGGCTATTCTCTAGCTGCAAGATTTAAGTCAGCTTTCATGGTCTCAAGGATGATCTGTTTGTCTTGTGATCGTATTTTTTTGTCTTAAATAATGAAAATCAATCTTCTAATCGTTCAGGTAAACCACGTTCGCACCAGGGACTTTGACTGCTGTCTGGTTGTGCCCCTCATCGCAGAATCTGGCAATAAGCTGGAACTGGTTATTAGCAGAAACCCACTGGCCTCTCAGAAAGGAAGTGCAGACCAACAGCCTTCAGCAGGCGGGGAGTGGAGTGATCAGAACAATGCCTTCCTCCAACAGACTGGACATGCTAATGTTAACACAGAGGCACGGGATCCTACAAATACTTTATAGCAAAAAATAATTTGAGTGGGACATTCGGTAATAAAAAACAATTATGGTGCTAAATCCCTTTAAGATTTTTCTGAAGATAAGGCTCAGACACAATATAGCACTAAAAAGCACAGGAGGTCAGTCTGTCTGTCTCAAGGCTTATATTAGTTCATGGTCACGTTTTAAAAAGTTTAACTCTTTGTTAAATCACTCCATTTCTAAACAATCTGCCATTAGCAACAGTACCTAAGGGCATTTTTCCCCAAACAAAAAAGAGGGGAGATGTTTAAACATGATTTAGATGTACCTTTCCCTTCATCATCAGCTGCTGTTTGAGGGAAAAAGCATGGAGTTAACTTCTCCTAACAGTGGTGCCCAGGTTGATTTTTAAAAACATTTTAGCAGCAAGTCGTTGTCTGATGGCCGAGGAAGAATGGTGTGCTGGCACCACGCTTTCTTGTTAACTGTCTAGCTCTGTAATTACGGGGACCTTGATTCTGCTGGCAAGAATGGTATACTCTTCAGACAAAGCACGGTTTAGATATTTTAACAAAGTGTTTTTAGGAAGCTGCAGCATGTGGTGAACATTACTCCCCAACAACTGTGGTAAATTTTAGTAGCTCATATGTTATTCCCTATGCAATGAAATAATTAATGATAGGTCTTGCAACATGTAAGGCTTTTTAAGCAAAGACTTTTTTTAGTGAGATTGAAAACCTCTGAAGGAGGATTACTGATGAGTAAAATTGAAAAGAGTTTAGACAAACTAGAAAGGTTTTAAAATAAAATGGATTTTTTTTAACTATAGCAGTGGAAGATTGATACAAAAGCTCCTTAATGATCCATAGCCCTGTAAACTTCTACTGTCGTACACAAGCTTTTTAAGTCAAACAATTTCTTGAGGGGACTAATGTCCTATTTAATATACTTTGTTTTCAGCCTTCTTTATGATAAACTTACCCCCTACAACACGTTTTTAGAATTTAAAATTGTAAATACATTTTACAAACTTCACAAATTCTCCTGGCTCCCCTCTCCCCCCAAGCAATAAAATACTGCCAGTTGCTTTATATGCTCACCAGCAGCTGCTTTGGTTTATTCCAGTATTCGAGTTGTTATTGGTAATTATTGTTCTTGGTGAATATAAAGATACTGGATTTGTACATTTGTAGAGTCTCCACATCTAAGCAATCACCTAACAGAGTTGTTTCTGGTCAATTTAAACTGTTTAACTGTATTCCCTATTGCTGTTTCCAATACATAAACAAGCTCACCCTGCACACACAAGTATGTCTGATTTATATTTCAGCACTGCCAGAAAAGGTCAGAGTAACATTCAATGCTGAATCATGTAAAAAAAAAAGAAAAAAGTCCATGAGTCACTTAAATATGTATTTTTATTTGTAACAAATAAGTATTAAACTGTAAAGTATTTTTGTACAAATTTAATACTTTAATAGCATGATATTTATCGTCTATGTATGTTTTTTTGAAATTCAAACTGTTGCAAATATTTGTATGGAAAAAATGTATAAATTGAAATAAACAGTGATTTAAAGACAGTAGAAACGAGGTAGCATTTTTCTATTTTACATGTAGAGTAGCAGTTTGAGTAAAAAAAAATACCATGATTATGTTCATGGTACACTTTTTCCTGCTGTATGAGTAAAAAAAAAAAAAAGTTTGTTAGAAGTATGCAAGCTCTTTTCAAATTTAATTCATCTGAAGCTTGTGTAAACATTCATCTTATTTATCCTCATACAGTGCAATGTATCAAATCATGCAGTACACAAACACGTGTAAAAAAGCAGCATGATATTTGAACCCTAACTTGGAATGTTGCTTTTGTTCCCAAGGTCATTAGCAGCATACGGCTTTATAGGGTAGAGCAACGATGGCAAGTTTTACATCATTCACAAGTGCAAAGTGGGAAAAAAATTCTGTGGCAATGATTGCAGCTTTTGTTTCTTGTTATAACAAGATTAAAATCCATAATCCGTCAAAGCTTCATGCCCATAATTCTGCCACATTACAAGCAGGGTAGTTTGGATTTCTCTAAACTATTTTTTTGACTGAAGACCAAAGTGCAACTTTGGCACATCAATAACAGATTCTAATCGATGCTGCAGCATTAGGAAATAGATAAAACTTGGTATGGCTACAGTGTTCAAACTACAAAATGCCCATGTATTATTCAAGGATACTTCTGGATCCTAAAAGAACTCTAAGTTCCTTCTTCACCAAAACAAAAGACTGATAAGGCTTTTGATGACTAATGCACCAAGGAAAACAGATCTACTAAAAACAGATCACTGAAAATATAAAAGGCTCACTTTAAAATAAGCAGTTCTTAGAGAAAATACTATTACAGGAAAGCTTTTGAAAATCATTTGCATACCCAGCTTCTCCATGCCAAAAATCTTGAAAAAAATGGGTGTATTCATAAAGAGGATAGTTAATTGTCTGCTAGCTTTTGAAAAGCTTCCTAGGAGTTACATGTTGCAAACTTAGACTCTGAAGTCTGGAAGAACCAAGTGGGGATTCTTGTACTATTGGCTGTGAAAACAAACAAACAAAATGTTAATCAGAGTTTAGACCAGATCTAAACTACAGTAACAGCATCAAAAAGTAAGAGCTCTTTACCCGTGACAGATATTAGATACAGTAAGAAAAAAATAATCTGTTAAGCATGTTTGCCTGTATAAAAATAGATCTACTTCAATGAAGACATTGTATGTAAATGTGTTACAGCAGATCAGCTCCTAAAAGTTGACTTCTGTGCACAAAGAATAAGCTAATAAAGAGTCTAAGCTAGTTCATAATTAGTAACATTTAGTAACAAGATGTATAAATTTACTACCCCTGAAATTATAACCAATTCTTCCCTGTTGGTCACGTTACTCTGAGAAAATATCTGCCAAACCTGACTGCTTCACAAATTACTGGTCATCTTGAAAATTTTAATATATTTAAACTTTGAATACTTTAAAAAGTAAGGAGATACTTACAGAGGATGTTTTCGTGGCATCCTCAGGATTCTCTGCATGATTTCGTTGTCTTTTATACGGACTTATCTTCTGCTGTGAATCACCCATCTGGTCTTTTCTGAGATCTGCTGACTCTTCTTTAACCGGGTCAGTGCCAGGTTCAGATGGGTCCGGAGCATCCTTTGTCAGGGTAGAGGAGATTTGTTCTGGGCATGTGCTTGTTTCTGCAATTTCCTCTCTCAAAAATCTCTGTAAGCGAGTTTTTCTGGGATTGCTCTTGTTAGTGACTGCTCTCCTGAGGTGCTTCTCTTCGGCTATAACATAGACACGGCAGCGCCCTCTGGTCACGGCTGTGTACACGTGCTGCCAGTGCTGACGCCCAGGATTGCCAACCACATACACCACAGTTTTTTCCTCAGACCCCTGAAACATATTTAAAAACAACTTATAAAATGAAGATCTCCAGCGAGTAGTAAAAAATAAAAAATGAAAAGGACAGCTTACAACAACAGACAAGTTGGAGACAGACACTCCTGACAGTATTTTCTGTCCTGCATTCAAGGAATTTTAGTTTTGAGAGAGCTTTGATACTTCCTTGTGAAAATACAGTGCATTAGCGAGATAAAGGCATGAGAAAGCTTTATCACCCGATAGCTTTGTTTTGCTTCAGTTTTTACCTGAAAAGTGTGAATAGTTTTGGCCCACGCATGTTTTATACGGCAGAGCTTCTTCAGAGCCTTATACTTCACAGTGAATGTGGAGCCGTATGTGCTGCTGATGGTCAATAAGCGCTGTTTATTAATTTCTACATCCTAAAGAAATAAATAGCATAAGAACACTTAGCAGTAAGCTTGTATCAGCAGTTTGATCAACGTCTATACTTCCACACGTGTCTATATGCTACCTTTCCATGGTATTATGATAGCTGCAGTGTCAACCAAGTGAAATAGTTTCAGAAGACACTAAGCCCAAAAGACTACTATCTTTCACTGACCATCTTCAAGGAAAATACTTTCACTGTACAGGGTCTACCCTGACTCCTCTTTAGTATGAAAAAAATCCAGGAAAGGAAGTTTTAATACCCAGAAATTTTCAATTACCTTAGGACAAGATGAAATACTACCAGCGAGCCCATTTAACAATTTGTTGCCACAAATGATGATAAGCCTGCTCTCTTCCACCAACCTTATACAGTCCCCAGGCACAAATACTGATATTTTCACTGGATCCTCTGCTGAGTCAAAACAATTCAATTCACTCAGGTGCTGAGCAGAAAAACATAGGATTCTGTGTTGGTGTGGGCTTCCTTCAGCTTAGTTTTCTACTGGGGGAGAACTCAAGCTGTAACATCAGCTTTATTCTTCACATAAGACTATGTGCCTACATCCAAAATACTGCGTATTTCATTTAAAATACATTTGAGTATTTACAGAATATATAACCAAAAAAAAAGTCACAGCACTGAACAAGACCAGACCATCTGAAACTCATTTTACAAAAATGCCCAGAGACTTATTTTTAATTCTCTATTACATATCTGCCTCTTTCTTGTAAAAGGGTAGCCTTTCACATGATAGGTTTTTAGAACAACTAGGTATCTATTATGGACTAAACTTTGAGAACTGCTTTGTTCTGAGGACTCAGAAAGGACTGGATCAGTTACCACTATTTTCTGTGCAAGTTCCTTCAGCAACAACTTACATCTGTTATGAAAAATATATCTCCATTGCACAATCGTTTGCCATCCTCAGCAGCTGCTGAACTGAGGGTGGTTTCTCCATTTCTGCATTTATGATCCTCTTTCTGATCAGGATCCTTTCCAAAGCCATGGCCTGGCAAGAGATCTTTGAGATATGTATTTCGTGTGCAGGAAATCTTGTCATCAATTTGAAATACAAGTCGTTTTTTATCGTCTCTAGGTCAGAGAAAGAAAAAAGTGAGAAATGTATTTACTACGTATGCATTTACTATCACTTACTATTTCTGGTTATAACACTTTCAAAAACAAAGTGAGGTTCTTCAGGGTAAAAACTGCAAAACACTAGCTTACCTGGTTAAATGCTTTGAATAGTGTTGACAACAAAGTTCGTTTATTAGATCACAGTCTTGCCTACATCACACAAAAAAAAAACAAAACAAAAAACATGAACAGACTCATGATGTACTTAAAGAATACTAAACGTAAAACAATTACATGCCAATGCCACATTAGCATAATAATTAAAAAGCAATGGAAAAAAGTTCATCTTAGCTGTGACGACTTTCCACCAATGATTGAAAAAAATCATTAATTCAGAGTTCTGAAGATAAAGCAGTAAAATAACAGTTTTGTCTAAATATGATTGAAAGTGATGTCTGTGATGCATATTTAGATTAGTTGGACTTAATTTTAAGACAAAGAACAAAACTAAAGCCTGGATAAAACCTGTCCGTGTATGTATTATAACTAGACAGAAGAGTTGGTTATTTTATATACTTGCTTTTTAAAGACATGGAATTTTAACTTTTAAATGCAGATTAAGTACTTGTAAATATCAAGGAATCTTCAATGGAAATCATTGATTTCCATTAATTTCTGCATTCAGGTACAATACTGTACCAGAATGCAGAAATAAACTTGATTTCAGAATATTTCAATATTCACAACAAAAATATGAATCACAGACTCAGAGAATGGTTTGGGTTGGAAGGTACCTTAAAGACCTCCCAGTTTCAACCCCCCCCAATATGGGCAGGGACACCTTCCACCAGACCAGGTTGCCCAAAGCCCCGCCCATTATTTCAGTGTTTCTGTGAAACCACCTGTATTACTGATGGTCTGTGATGGTTCACATAATCACTGCTTGATATGTGACTGAATCTTTCTTGAGGATTTGTTAGAGCCACACATCCTGCCCTCCTTAAACGACCAGTACTGTGCTTCCACATATCCACATTACATAACTAGACCTGGCCCTCGTCACATCTTCTGCCATTTGATTACAGCCCACCTGTCACAGCAGCATGCCTACACAGTAAGGTTAAATGTTCCCATCGTGCGCCCTGAAATTCACTGCTGCTATGATGGGATAGATTTGAGTACAGACCATGTGATGTCATCTCAACTGTCTCTCATCAGGTTAAGGTGCAACACTGTGTTTTGTGGGTTCCTCCCGGAGTTGAGCCCTCACCTGTTGCTTCTGAAGAGCTCTGCCTTGTTGCCAACAGCACAGCACAGGCTCTCGGAGAATTTACTACAGAAACTCACCACTCAGTCCATCCTTCATTTACTTAACATAAACAGTACAGATGAACACAAACACAGAGTCAAAAAGCATGGTGCAAAATAACAGAAAAATACATAGAAAATTTATAGAAAAATCTAGCAACTCTCCACAAAGAGACTGGGGGCAACCAGAAGGCTTAGGAGAAGACACCTGGTCTGTTTTTCTCTCTATTCATTTTTATGATATTGTCACTAGTCTCTCCAGCTCAACATATTCAGCTATTTTTAGATAGTGGCTGCTAGCAAAGATACTTCAATGTCTGCCTACGTGTTCTTTTACCTTCTGAAAGCAATGAACTGTGATTGTCTGGCATCCTGCAATCCAGGTCCTTCTTTAAGTAAAGCCTTTATGGCACTTGGCAAATCTGATTTAGAAGACATAAAAGATAAGGCATAAAAAGTTGAAGAACAAACAATGTAAGAAAGAAAAACATAATTGAGTATGAAATCATTTTTGCTGCTTCAATGCCATTTCAACTTTTTAAGTATGTATGCATTTACACACACACACATATATATTATACACACCACCCAAAAAGCATCATGCAGCTATCCCACTGTCAAAATGGGAGATGAGTATGATATGGAAGGAGAGAAATGCTTACTTCTCTAATAAACAGCTTGTATTTCATGCAAAATAAGTTTGTTTTTTTTTTTACAGTGCATGAGAGGTATGGATAGACCATTATTTAACCACAGAACTATACATTTAAATTTCCCAGAAGAAATCCTTTTTTAGTGTTCTGTTAGCTGAGTAAGTTACTAGAGTAAGATGAGTTGATAATATCCCCACTATTATTTTTTTCCACATTACACTGATGCATACAAAGTGGAGACCCCTCAATCCACTTATCCAATAACAATCCAAAAACAAAATGAATTATCCTGACCCCAAAACATCCTGAATGAAATAGTGGTGTCCCCTTTGCTTCCAATTTCTTAACTTTATACTAGAGTTGAGATTACATGGCTACAGCTGGTCTTTACTCAGATGCTTCACTTATAAAATGTGTAATCTTTTAAGGTTTGACAGCTTCAACCCCAGCATAAATAGACAATTATATCTGATGGCACTGGTTGAAGCATTATCACACCCATTTCAAAATGTAACTGGTGAGCTGGAGCTCTATAGCATATCCTTTGCACCAATGGGTCTTGCCGTGTGCACTTAACTCAGGCAAATCTCAAAGGATGAATCTAGCATTTAAATCTATACCACAAATAAAATGAAAAAAAAAACTAAAATCTCCCCAAAATGTCAATTCCAGCCAAACAGTCTTTGCCTTACAAAAGGGAAGGTCAAGATCACAAACTGAGTGTACACACTTACTGTCACTACCCCCACCAGAAGGTAAAGCGATAAAAATGAATTTCTTCTCAGGTCTCGGCATCGTCAGTGCTTTATTCCAACCAGAAACTTCCAGCACCTCATCAAGTTCAGGAAACTTCCGCTGCGAGATTCTTCACGGGAGCAATGGAGGGAAAACAGAAAAAAAAAATACTTCCAGTTAAAGGATTGCATCAGCCTGAAGTTCATCATTCATAAACTTTTTCTCATTTATTATACAATACATACAGACTGAAAACAGTGTTACTAATTTTGAATAAGAAGAGGTAACAGAAGCAGTACCATAGATTTAAATCTTGATGTGCTTTTGCAGGTAAAGCACCGTGTCTACTGCAAGAATGCTCCTTACACACAAAAGGAAATCCTACCTTGTTGCATTGTCTACAATTAGTTGTGATTCAGCTCGGTGATTAGTTCGCAGTTCCACAGAAAAACCTCTTGGCTTTAGACTCTCAAAGATATCAAGTAGCATATTTCCGGGGTCTATACTTGGTAGCTGTCTAGTATCACCTAAATAGAATGCAAATTAGGCTTTGTGAGGAGCAATAACAGAACATTTTAAAAAAAAAAAAAACTGTATTGGAAAAAAAAAAAAAAACAACCACTGAAATTAATAAATACTCAGCCTTCCACATCATACCTCACAGGATGAGACTTTGGAATCACAAGCTTCCTCAGTACATATCATGTGAAATGAAACTTCCAAGTATCTAAGAAACTTTGTCTGGGGAGTAAGACTGTTCTGTAGTTTAAATCTTTCACATTCCTCTCTTAGTAATGCCTAACTAGCAGGTACAAATCACTCTGCATCATGAATACCAACAGTGATCATATCTTATCCAAACACATTTTGAAAATTACACATTTCAAAATGAATGCCATAAATGGCATGCAAAAACCAAACTTCTAAGAAAGCAGAAAATTGGCATTTTACACTTGTTTTCCTTTCTGCATTAAAACTAGTTGATTCTAGTATTAAGAGCCCCAAGGAACCAGTCATCTCACATCTGACTCATATGCTGACACTAGCTTCTTTAAATTTAAGGAAATGAGAAAAATTTCTCGGTTGCAAGATATATATAATAAGCTACCACGTGGAAGTCATAATACTTACAGAATCTGACAAAACACTACTAAATAGGTAACAGAGATACCGACACTTTCATCCTGACAGATGAGATAGAAAACTGTTGAAGAGTCCAGTCGACCTGGTCTGACTTTATGCGTAAGCAGAAATACCCAAGTGCTTTCTGTTACAAGTTACCCAATGTAACTTTCTGAGTATTTAAAGACCCATCAAGATCAGTGGCAGCTGTGATAGTTACTCTGTATATTGTGTATTATTCAATACTGTATTATCTTAATTATTTATTTCTTCCCACTTACCTAAAATAATAAGTTTGGCAAGCTCGGCATGCTCATATAAGAGTTTTAAAACTAAACTGAGAACATGTACAGGCACCAAGCTTCCTTCATCCACAATCAGAACTGTCACAGTAGAAAACTTCCACGGGAATTCTTGTCCAGTCTGTCTCCATGATTTAAAACTATAGATGATCTAGAAATGAAACAAAATAAATTAAAAATATATTAAAAGTAAGTTCTGACACTAATGAGCTGAGAACAACTGCTTTTTAAAGGTAGCGATAGCATGGTAGAACATCTTCTACTGTTGTATTTAGAAGTATTATCTGAAATTCTGAACTCACACCTGTAAGACTCACAATACTCAAGCAGTTTTGTTTCCTTCCTCAGTGAATACATTGCTAGCTGAGATAATCAGCACTTACTTGCATTAAAGCACAGAAATGCATCCTCAAATTTGGGGCTTTAGCACAGGAAGATCAGCATGGGCGTTTTGAGAATGTCTACATATAAAAGTCTGAAGCAAGAATGCATTTGTTCTGCTACATGATATGGGAAGAATTTGCTCGTACTCCAAATACACAGTATTCTTTCTGTAAGCATGGAAACCCTTAAATCTATTTCTGTGATTATCTCGATTGTAAATTAACCAAGTTATATCTCCTTCTCCCAGTGCTGGGTATAGGACAAGTCCTTACTGCTCAAGTCATCAAGTCACACCTTGCTCTATTTGCTTACACTTCAAGCTACAGAAAACTGTTTCCAATGATTACCCCAACAATTCTGAAAAACAAATGGCAGGCCAGAGAGCACAGCTCTTTTTTTTTTTTTTTTTTTTTTTTTCCTGCAGGAATCCCAAAGGCTATAAGGTCAGGACATAGGTTGCTCAGTAACAGAGCACTTCCTTCTACAGCTGCTTGTTCACACTAATGAACCCCCAACATTGCACAGAGAAGGGGAACAGGCAACTACCCAGTTTCCAACAGAACTTAAAATAAGCCCAATGTATCTTCTGTGTTATTATAATTTTTAATTATACAAGTTATTCCACACCTCCAATATCTTGGCACCTTCTGCCATCTACAACAACAGAGACTTATGTTTATTAACAAACAGTTTGCTTACTACTTTTTTCTAATAATAATAATAATAATGAAAGATTGCACAGTATTTGACTGTAGGTAGGAAAACAGCGTGAATAAAATTCATCTCATTGACCCCAGGCTACTGGTCTCTTCACCTGTGTGCAGATATCAATATGCAACAGGACACTGGAAAACAGGTTTGCCATTTAAGGAGCTATTTCTGCTCTTGTATCTGCTACAGATTACACAGAGTATAATAAATGAGAAGCTAAAAAGACCAGATGCCCTAAAAAGGCACAAATTTGAGATGTATAAAAGCGAAAAAAGAAAAGTTGAGCAAATAATGTATTTGTGATGATTGATGTATGATTCCCCAAAATGGAATGATGATTTTCAAATGCTGACAAGCATCAAAAGCATTACCATTAATAACTAAAAACGCTATAAGAAAATTTCAGTAACAAGTTTTTTTCTAAAACAACAAATAATAACACAGATTTTAAAAAGAAAATCCTTACCTGATGCAGAGTGTATGCAGGAAGACTGGTTTTTTCACTCAAAAGGCTTGCTGCTCTCCCTGTAGGTGCAGTCAATAGTACGTTCAAACAATTCTTTGTGCCAGTGTTCTCTGACTCCGAGTGATGATCAAAGGTGCCCCATTCCTCAGATGCGTCCAGGTCTCCTTCAAAGTCTTTAGAAGCAGCTTCCACTTCTTTTTCTACCTGCTTTAAGTGACGGAAAAGGCAGCTAACAACTGTGCTCTTCCCACACCCTCCTTTTCCGCTTATGATTGTGACAGGATTAGAACAAATCTTTTCCACAGCAGTCACCTGATCTATATCTACCTCTCCCTTACTTTGGGTGCCAGCTGTGGACTCCAGCTGTGGATTTTCACAGTTATGATTGCCTGGATTATCTTCCTTCAGGTGTTCCGTTTCATGAGCCAAGACAGCATTCATTTCATCATCTGCCGTTTCTCCTGACGTCTCAAAAGTGTTAAGTATCTTTCTCGCATCAACATTCAGTTGCCACGAGCAGTTTGACAGCAGACGACCTATATACATTGCAATGTCTCTTTCAGATTTGTAAAGATGAGGCAGAAACACGAGTTTTTTCTCCCTGATCACGATCTTCTCGTCTTTCAAAAATTCAAGAGATTGCCAAGCGTGCTCAATGGGCATATCTTTAGATACAAAATTAGTTAATTCATCTTGATCTTCATAAGTGTGTCCCATTTCTCTACACCGTTTCTTGAGTTTATCGTAGAGAATTAATGCATTCTTCTGCAAGTCAGGAATCTGCCGGAGGAGATGTTCACACTGACGGAAGGCTTCCCATGTTGCCTCACAGTAAGAAAGTTTCAGTTCCCTGTAGGTAATCTTCTCCCCAAAAAGAATAAAAGCAAACATATTTATTTCAGATATTTTATTTTCCCTCTTGCTGGATAACATTCCTTTGAGTAAATATAAATTGCAATTCAGAGAGTGGATGCCTATAAAAGCACATGTATTTTTCACACTGTACATAATGTTTTTCGAGCTATATGAGAGCAAAATATTAAAAAAAAAAAAAAAAAAAAAAAAGGATGGAATGGTAACTCCTCTCTTTCGGTGTAAACGAGAAACTTTAAAAATCAAAAAACTCAGAAACTATAGAGAACTTATGTGCTCCTAATTAGCATGATTTCAAGATGCAAACTGCAGAAACATAGCACAGGTAAGACATTAACCAGAATATTATATCCAATTTGGAATATCATGATACTTCAAGAAACATATGACCTTTACAGAGACTAGAGAAAAATAGTGAAATACTGAGACATACAAAAGAAGATGAACTATCAAGAAAAAAAAAAAAAAAACATTTAGACTTAAAACTGCAGTGAGAATGCAGATCCTTGTTATACAGAACGAGAGAAACAAGTTTAACGTGCATCAAGGAATAGTCAAATAATACATCAGTAAAAGCTTTTTAAAGGAAAGGATGTGACACACTGGAACAGATTGGACAGATTGCTGAGTCTCTGAAATTGGAGGTCTCTAAAGGCAAGTCAAAACATCTGTCAGTGAAAGCTCTGGAGGGCTGGAGCTGAGGGATTAACGAATTACATTTCCGAACTATTAAACTTTACCTCTCATCTGAGCTACACGTGTGGGTAGGTGAGGTGCAGCAGCAAAGTTGCACAGAAAGTGTAGCTGGTGTCAGCAAAGGAAAACACGAAGGTAAACAGCAACTGCAAGTCCCATTATTAAAAAACACTAGACCATACTACCTCTTACAGCATAATTTATCTACCTTGCCATGAAACATAGGTCCTGTTCTATATATTAAGAGCAGAAAATCTCATTTGCTGGTATAAAGCTGAAAAGTAGAATTGAGAGTAGAACTGAGCTTTAAATTAGCTTTCTTACATTTGACCTGATACCTCAAGTAAGTACTTGAGGTAATACCTCAAGGAATTTTCTATTCCTTAAAGAAAAGACAAAACAAAAGGTTGTAACATGATCACATTTAAAATCTTTTGAGAAAATAACTGTAGGCCAACTGAGGAAAAAAACGGTAAAACTGAGCCGAGTAAATCATCCAGTTTAAAATGAGCTAGACTTACCTCCTAAGTAATAAAATGAACATAACCAAAACAACACGATATTCTAATGAAGATCAAATGTAACAACCACCACACTTTTTACCCTGCTTAACATTACTTACCCTGTTGAATCCAAGTTTCCATGGCTCATTCTTTAATATCGCATCCAATTTTGTTAGCATCTCATCTTGACAATGTACTGTCTCACCATCTGTATCATCGTTTCCAGTCCTTCTTTGCCAATTCACCATATTCAAAAGACAGCAAAAATGGCGTGGCAGAAGAATTGGCAAGAACTCCAGTATCATCGGAAAAGTCAGAGCTACCAATACTGCCTTGCCTGCAACTGTATGCACCATAAACCAAGAAAGTTTTAAGCAATATACAAAAATATTTGTAAAGGTAACTTAAACTGACTCTGGCTTTTATCCTTCTGTAGCCCCTGTATCCAAACCATCTCTGATATCTTCCACTTTCTTACTCTGTAATCCTTTTCAAATTCTTTTAGTCTATTTTCCCTGAACTGCCTTAGAAAAAAAAATGTGAACAGATATAAACTGAAACTAAATATACTCACATGAAAAATACAAGCTACACATTTAGTTTAAGCTACACATTTAGTTTAAGCTGCATATGCAATAGCCTGTTGTAGAAAGCCAGTTCAGACTTCACCACACCTGTCCCTCCTATTTAAAAATAAGTTTCATACAGATGTACAAAACAAAAATTAAAATCCAAAATAAAATAAAACAGACATAAGATTGGAGTAGCGCAGGAATTTAGGAAAATAGTTCTCCCCCTTGGCTTTCTCAATGATCCCAAACTTAAGCTATCACTTTCCCTCTGTGGGTACCAGTCTGGGGATCTGCAAAAGGGGAATAATGAAACTAATTTCTTCTACACCTCACTTTAAAAACAAGTTTTAGAGACTTTTACATGTTTTATCTCTTGGCAAGAAAAGAAAAAAAAAAAAAGCAATTCTTACGGAAGTGTCAAGGAAACTTCAGAACTCCAAATTTAAAACACCAATTTTTCTTGGTTACGTATTTTTTGTTATAACTACCTTACTTACAGAAATGCAGAAGTGAAACATTTCCCCTTTGAAGAAAATGATTAATTTTCAAGAGGAGAATCAACACACACTGTTGTTGGGTAAAAATATCTTCATTGCTTGAAGAACAAATTGTTCAAGTTGAAAACATTTAATTGACAATCAAAAAGTGACTATAGTAGTAATAGCAACATAGCATGGAGGGGGATATTTTTTTTCTACTTCCCAATGATAGAGAAAAGTTTGTAGCAAAGTAATTTAAGTTAGATATTAGGGAAAAATCTGCCAACTACAAGAGCAGGGAACAGTATGTTTAGCCACACAGTGTAATCTTCTTCAACAAAAAAGAACAAATGCATTAGACAATCAGAAGTGATCTACATATCCCATTAAAATTCATGCAGCGAACTAGATCAAAGTTCCTCCCACTATACGATCCAATCTCTTTACGGTCATGAAAAGCTCTGAAGTGCTAAGAACTTCTCTACCATTACAAAAACAAAACAAAAATCCTGAAGTTATAGAACTGTGATTTTTTTCTTTTCTTTACACGTGATTTGGAGCAAAGTCAGCTCAAGTCTAGCAGACTTACGAACTCTTTATCAGACACAATCTGTCCTCCAAAACAGTCCCCTCCATCTTTTGACCTGCCACTGCCCAGTAAGCCAAGTACTGAAGACTTCACTGACATGCACATAGTGGTGGATAGACCCAACCCAACCCAATACAAATTTATGCACAGCTGCTGCTGGATTTAAAAGACCTCCGAACCAGAGAACTGAGTCCCATGGTACTGCTGTTACCCAAGTGGCTCTGTACAGCACCAGGCCAGGGCAGCTTCTGCCTGCATCAGTAACGTGGCATTATGGAAACAGACCATTAGAGCAAAATAAAAGCTAGTGCTGAGCACATGCCTTAACTTGCCATATTTCAGTGGATTTTGCATAAAACCAGCTACACAACAGGATCAGGAGTCCCAAACCATCTCTGCTCCAGTGCTTCCACACGGAGATCCCCAGCCATACAGCCTGCTGATGGGCAGAATTATAAAACACCTAGGCAGCTAGGCTGTTCGGTGCAGCTGATCTGGACTGAGCTGAGGAATTAGCTGTTTGTGCTACAAAGAAGCAGACGTACCATTTCTGAATACATATTTGCCCGAAAACTCATAACCACCATGTTTAAGCAGTGCTGAAGCCATTTTTAGTAAGTCTGAATAAATCAATGAAATCTACGACACTGTCTTTGCACCTGTAGCACTAACAATTCCACTTCGGTAAGCCTACAGATTTCAGGAAAGTCCTTGCATGTCCACCTTTAATCAGTCAGTCGTTCTACTGCCCTCAAATTTAAAAATGTGCAAGAATTTTCGCACGTTCAGAATTCTTTTGAATACACACTTCATATGAAGACATGTCAGTTTGAACAAAGTATCTTAGAGATATAATCATTAGCTTATAAAACTAACAAATTGGTACACGATATACCTACCGGATTTCAAAACATAGTGTAAGATATCAAAATCCTTGGTGTCTCCTTGTTTCTTCCCTGTTGGTGGATGTGAATATTGGAATTGTTTTAGTTTTTCTTCAAGATTTCCAAAACTCAGTGCACACTCAGGAGGAAGCCAAGTGAAAAACTGTTCTCTAAAATAATCAGGAACTTTGCATTCTTTCAGAAAGAGGGAAAAGACTTGTCGGTTGTTTTCTTCTATATCAGTTCGAAGAAAATATGATGGATATCCTTGCACTAAGTACTTCGACCCCACTTTTTTAACTTTAACATTAACTTTCCACCAAGGGCCAACTAATGGAAAACGTCCAACTGCTTCATATTCCTCTTTCGAGTTCTCTTGTATGACAACTGAAACATTAAAAAGAAAAGTGAAACCACTGTTATTGCCAGCTGTAAAGAATAAAAGTTTGGTTTAATTGGAAGGGTTATTTTGTTTTGTTCAAAGATATTTTTATCTTTTGTATGATAAGTTACAGTAGGAAAAGTAAAGAAACATGGTTTTCAGAAAATTCCTAATGTCAGTCTTTCCTGTAGTATTTAAAAATGAGTACATCCAACCTCAGAAACAAGTAGGCAAATGGCTTCTCTAGGTGTGAGAGCTACAAAATTAAACATGTCTATGAATATTTATCAAACCAATTAAAGACACAACCATATAGTTTAACACTACGACATTTATGCCAAGATAGTGTGCGATTCAATCCTGAACAACTTTGTCACAGAGTGTTGTATCATGGTGCCTGCATGCTCTTTGGACACATTTCTATACCAAGTATTTCCTGCAGCTGAACCAGCCAAAATTATAAGCAACTAACACCTCTGAAATAATAATCTGTAACATTTTGCATGACCTGGTTTGCCCCCTCTGTCCATCCTCTCTCCCTCATTCATTTAGTAAAACACCAGTCCTCAGTGTCTGCAGATGTTAGGCCTATGACATTTTTTCTGTGTATTTTCCCCGTGCTACCCAGCTGAATTTAGCAGGTTTTTTTAAACAACTTATGGATAAAATATTTCTGCTAAGCAGAAGTTGCTCCAATGTCACCAGCCTGAGTACTCAACCTAGGGAATCCTGAAGGCCAACTATCATCACGCTTACATGCCATGTAGGTTAAAAATAAAAATAAAAATAAAAACATAGTCTGAATGGAAAAACTTTATGCTTTTTTACTTTTGCTGTGTGTGGTCATACGACTGTGTGTGTACACTTCCTTCTGCTAGCTCTGTGAGATTCACCACCTACTTTGTACTGCTTTACCTTATAATAAAATCAGTATCTGGGGAGTCTGGGCCTGACTACTTTAAAATTAAGAAGGAAATAGGAATGATATAAAGGTCTCAGCACCGGGGCTGCAGGGCTCCCTCAGAGAGGCCTCCCCGGAGAAGGAGCTGGGCGCCCACCTCAGGACAAGGAGGGACACGGGGGGACACGGAGGACATGGATATGGAGCACAGGGACCCGCCCGCCCCCCGCCGCCCCTCACCGGCCCGGCGCGGGGGCAGCGCGGCCGCCATCTCCCTCCCGGCGTCCTCCAGCAGCGCGGCCTCCGCCAAGAGCAGCTCCTCCTCGGCCTCCTCCTCCTCTTCCTCCTCCGAGTCCCCGTCCTCCGAGCCCCGGGGGTCCCGCCGCGGGGGCAGCAGCACCCCACGCAGCTCGGCCGCCGGCCCCCCGCCCGCCGCCGCCATGTCGCGCCTCGCCCGGCCCTCCCGCGGTGGCGGCGGGGCAGGGGCGGTGACGGGGGCCAAGCCCGAGGCTCTCCCCCCCCCCCCCTTTTTTTTTTTTTAATAATTTACACTAATTCCGTGTCTCTGTACGACTCCAACCACAAAAACTCCAAATAATAAAATAAAATCTCCGGTGTATCCTATTACACTTCGCCTAGCTGCCCCCCCCCCCCCAAATGCTATAATACTGTGCAAAACAGGTGTGTAGATAAAACATTTTTTCCGTCAGATCCTTCTTTCAAACCACCTGTACTTCCCTGCATTGCAATCCAGCTTACTTAGCTGCTTAGTCTCTGTTTAACACTGCAGATCTTTGTCGTTTCTGAAACTTTACCAAAGAGTAGTTTTGTATTTTCTTGCACATCACTTATTAAAAAAAAAGTACCAAGCCGTATTGTGTTTGGCACTAGTGGTCACTGAAGCCCACTAGAAACCCTGTGATTCAGTGATGGAAGCAGGTGTTTTTACGACCTGTTCCAAACTGGTTTTCACTGTTCAATAGTTAATATGATAATTTTGTCAGGTTATTATGTAGCACTATTATCTTTAACAAAATGTCACATACTTCTATTTCTGTATGGACATCCCTATCCACTGATAGCTCACAGAATCACAGAACGGTTTGGGTAGGAAGGGACCTTAAAGCCCACCCAGCTCCAACCCCCTGCCATGGCAGGGACACCTCCCACCAGCCCAGGTTGCCCAAAGCCCCATCCAGCCTGGCCTTGAGCACCTCCAGGGATGGGGCACCCACAGCTGCTCTGGGCAGCCTGTGCCAGGGCCTCACCACCCTCACAGTGAATAATTTCTTCCAAATATCTAAAGAGCAGAGTGGAGGGGGAGAATCACATCCCTCACCCTGCTGGCCACACTGCTATTGATGCAGCCCGGGGTATGGCTGGCTTTCTGGATATTTTAATCAAAGAACTAAGTCAAGTTTGTCTGATAAGGTTTATTTTCAAAATAATAAAATTATTTCTGAATGGACTTCTGTTTTCATTTGCCTTCTCTTTAATTTTTTCACCTGTGCCCCATTTCAGCTCTTCCTTTGCTTTGCTCTGTGCTCGAGTCACACTGCGGGTCCCTTGCTGCCACTTCAGAGAACAAGCACACAGGTTAACAGAGAGACAAAAGGCAGTAGGTGCTTGTACAAAGACTGGGGGATCCTTCTGTTTTAAAACTGAGTAATTTGGTACTTTTACACTCTGAAATGCAACAGAGAAATCTTGCACTAAGTAATTTTGACAAAGCAGCTGTTAATTTGCCTGGCTTCTGAGATGTCTGCAGCGTAGGTGTGCCTTTCAAAACAGTAACCCATGCTTTTTGTACATATGTTTTGGGAAAGTGGTATATATTAAAATACATCAAATCAATATACAATATATTTCATTTTGATCTAAGCTAAAAGAGACCTAATCCTTTTTTGCATTGTTTCATGTCTCCTTCCCATACATGGTCCAGAACCTCCTTCATATGCACTGCCCAAGAGAGAAGGACCTTCTTTTTTGCCTCCTCCCTCCCTTCAACATCAAGGGGCCTCCACCTCAATCACATGTAATCCTTCTGTCCCAGAGTAGTTCTCTGCCACTTCTCCATCTCTGGAAATGCAACCAGTGTTAGTAATGCCTATGAAAAGATAGACAGACACAAGTAAACACAACTTCATGCTTTTTAAAACCAGCTGCAAGTCATGAAAACATTGAGTCTTGGAAAAGTAGTTTTCAGTTCTTGTCTGAGTTAAATGAATAATACCATTTTAAATAATGTCATTCTTTTTTTCAGTCTGAATTGACAGAAAAGGAAATAACTCCTTTATATGACAGGCAGAAAACAAGTGACCTAAAAAGGGAGACAGGAGAGTGGACAGAGACATTCATGTTAATCTAAAAAATTCAAAGCACTAGCTCACTGGAGTGCTTCACGGTGTTATACAGTGATACATTTGAAACAGAGCTTTAAGATACTTTTTTCTCATGAAACATCATTTCTGATTTAGCTTTGTATTTGTGTAAGTCAAACTGGATGTCTGAGTGTCCCAGTCTAATGAAACTACAAACTTAATGCTATATTCAGCAAGTCTGATTCTGGAATTTCCTAGTCTTTCTATAGTCCATGCTATAAATGCAGAATTTTTGCATGGCGTCTTAGATTTGCACTCCTCTTTGTCATTTCCTTAAGGAAATACTCTATTTTGTAAAGAGGGAAACTGAGGAACAGAGATACTGAGGGTTAGATGCATCCTGATAACGAATTTCTTACTGTGTGCCCAGCTTTAGATATGTAAACCCTGATTTCCAGACATGTCTATATTTGCTGCTTGGAAGAAGTAGGATTGATTTTCTAAATCTAGATAGTCAAGCACTGAGAATTAGAGGATCCTTTTGAAAAATTGGGACCAAACGATTTTGTTCATCTACATAATGAAGCCAAGTTTAAGGCTTGCATCTGCTCAGTTCTCATCCCTCCCCTTACTTGATACTGCTACCCATGCAGTTAGAGAACATAATCTAAAGTAAATCCTTTATTTTATAATGTCAATGGTAAAATTAACTCCAGCACAAGAAAGATTTCACCCATGAAAGTCTTCTTATAAGTGTGAAAAATATAAAAATAAAAGAGCAGTTGTATAGATTTAGAAATTTGCAACACATATTTACAAGAAAAGTTTGTTTGGCATTAAAAAACAGGTGAACCTAAGGCCAGGAAATTCAGTCAAAAATTACTCTGCCATGAAGGTTTTAAATCTTAGTTTGAAAAATACTTTGAAATCTTAGATCAGCTTTGGGAACTGGCTTTCTCTCCATCATGTCTTTCTCTAAATTCCACCCCAAAAGCCAAGAACATACAGTAAAAGGAAAACACACTTTGACAACCCTATGATTTTACCTCCTAATGCACTACAATATCACTGCCATGATAATTCATGACTCTTAGAGTATAATCTGACATGACACTAAAGGAGTTATTACTCTTCCGTCCATGGGGAAAAATCTATTTATAAATTTGAACTCAATATTGCTGCTTTCAGCGGGAAAAAAATCCAAAGCCATAAAAGCAAATAGTCACAATGAACAAGAAGAGATCATTTGCACTGTCTTTTACTGGTTTGTGTCTTGACACATGGTAGCAAGTTTTCACTTAATCAAAAGTATGCCCATATAAATTTTCATCCTTTAAATAGGCATCTGAAATCCCACTCTAAAAACAATTTTCAGAAGATGCTGGCAGGTACCTTTTATGCCATTTATACACAGAAGGGTTTTATTAATGCCAGCCTCTAGAATTAAATGAGAAGGCTTCCTACATTTTTCAGTGTTGCCCCATGACAGACATCCCCTTTAAAGGGATGATTGGCAGCATGTCATTGAATCTGACTAGGATCAGAGGAGATCCTCCAGACTCAAATTCATTTGGATATTCATTTCCCCTCTGTAGTCTGGTGGGATTCAAGAGATTCGTATCTGCCAAACTCCAAAAGTGAGTCTGAGTTTGCCATCCAGGAGCATCGACTATAGGACCTCAGAGCATAAAAGTAGGAGCCAAGAGTAGCAGAGTGAGGTTTCAACTTTTCATTTCTCTTGGGATGGAAGGGTTTCATTGATTTTTCAGGATGCCATGGAGTAAACATCTCCACAGCAAAGCTTTGAGGAAGGGAAGTTCTAGACAACAGACTAGCTGCCTTTTGAGAAGCTAATTCAAGTGCTGAACCCAAACAAAAATGAGTCATCCTTGCTATTAGTAATGAGCTTCCTGGAAGACAACTCGAATCCCAGAAGTTGTCAGCTATTACTATCATGATCTAATAGTAAGGGTGGTGATTCTGGAGGCCCAGGGATCCCATAAACAGATGCCAAAATACAGAAGCTTCTGAAGGGTGGTAGCTAGTGGGAAGGGACTGTAAGTTGACTGCAGACAAAATAAAACTGTTACTTAACATAGTTTCTCATGTGAAATCTCTTCAGTTGTGTAATATTTCTATAGATAAGACAAAAAGAGATAATTCCATAGACATTGGATTTCTTTTTTCCCAGACAATGATTTCTGAAGATGTCTAAAAGACCATGAATAAGATATATTTGTCTCACAGGCTCTATTAAGTATTGAACTAGTAGAGCTTGAGTCGTATGTGAATATCAGGGAGGAAGGGGAAAAAATAGAAAAGATGATGGCTGTTGAAAGAACTTTGTATTACAGTGTACTTAATCATTTTCTAGAAGAGAGACTTTCAGAAAACTTGAGGATTGTAGGATAGATCCTTTTGCCCAAGACAGATGTAATGTTTTGTCTTGGAAATCTGCCAATATAAACCATACCAATAGCAATAATTTTGAACTATGCTTGGAAAACGTGCTCAACATTATCAGAGCTTCAGGAAGCAAAACAAGTTCTTTGCATTTAATTCAAAGCTCTGACATAGGACTGCTCCCTATTAAAGGCTTCAGAAGAATCTAAAAACCAACACAACCTTTTCATTAACCAAAACCTGATAAAACCTTGATGCGGTGTGCAGAGAAAATGCTTTGAAATAGATATAAAGTCCTATTTTAAAATATCTGTTACTAAAAAGTAGAGGAGAAGCAAACACATTTAGTAATGTCATGAAGTCTACAGTCCTCTATATAGTCCATATAGTTCTCCACATAGAACTCAATAATTAAATCCCTTTAAAAAAAGTTCAGCAATGACTTTTTTCATGTCTTGGCTACCGTTTTTCTTTTCATAGTTTTGTGTAGTCTCTCAGCATCTTCTCCATTTTTGCCTGTAAGAACAAGACAGAGATTGTTTCAGCTTTGTCTTGGGGAACATGGGATTTAGAATAGAAGCCAGAATCACCATATCAAATAGCAAACAACCAACTATTATCAGATTTAATCAAACTCTTAATGTGCATGTTTCTGCTTTTCACACACTCAGGCTAATAACGCTTTAAGAGCATTGCGTGTAGTGTAAGGCCACCTATCTTGTTCTTTGATGCAGCCAGCCTAAATTTCCTCAAAATATCTAGGAGGAAAATACCTACCTTTGTCAGCACGTCACAGCGACATCAGCTTGTGCTGCATCAAAGTGCTAAGTAGAGCGTGTTTGACAAACAATTGCATTTTCTCTTGATCAGACACTAGAGAGATGAACTCAATTCAAGGGCCTATGGATATTAAGTGGGAGTAGTATTCCTGGGGAATATTAATCAGTGAGTTACTTTTGCCATGAACATG